>NC_080674.1:107264229-107889229 GCF_030445035.2 Dasypus novemcinctus | reverse complement strand
TATATTGAGGTTATCATATGACATGAACTCTAATGATATAAAACCAGAAGAGAGCGGCAGCCTAGCAGGGCAACTCAAAACATGACAAGATGGTCTACAAGGGCTTTAAGAGAGTTGTTTCCCCTCAGCACCAAATTATTTTTCTCTTTTCTTGCTAAAACACAAGACTCACTCCAGGCTTTGGCTGTGTCCCAAAAGATTGGGTAATTAAGCAGGTATGATTTCCAAGGAGAAATAAATATTTTTCAGTTACTAGACACTGTCATTGGGCTTTGATTCAAATGTGCATAATTTTTGAATGGGAAACATAATGAAAGGAATGTTTCACAAATTAATATAAAGCCCAAAGGCATACCTGGCACTCTCTTACATGAAATCATTGTCTTTCATAAGCCAAGAATGTCAACCAAGGGCCCATCTCGGAAAATGCTTTTCTCCTTATAGTATTAGCACTGGTTTTAAGAAAGGAAAAACTCAACTTGAAGAAAAGCCCTTATAAATGACAACCTATGCCTATTTTTTCCTAGTGATGAAGCATTCTGAAATATACTGATATTGATTTCAGCATAATCAGTGAAAATAGTGTCTCTTCTTCATTTGGTTGGGAAACTAAAGGGAAGAGTTAAACAGCATGCATAAATTTCAGAGAATGACTAATTCAAATTAGAGATTTGGACATAAACTATTGGGCTCTAGGCCCAGAACCCCAAACTATTATGCTCTAAGAAAAATGTGAAACTCTGAAAAGTAAGATGGCTTTAGAAGCTAAGGAAATCCACCCAAAGTACAATTTTAATGTATAAAGTACATGCAAGCTCAGGTTGAAAGGCAATTTAGGGTGTCTTTGGAAAATAACTGAGTCATCACCTGAAAGACTAAACAATTTTTTCCCTTAAAGTGGTAATAGGTATAGGGTGATCATTATGCACTTGCTTAACTGTTCTCCCAAAGAAAGGAGTTTAGAGAGATAATGGTTTAACTGTGGAATGGAGGATTCACCTAGACAGTGAAGTCACAATTTAACTGAAATAATGATATAAATTGTCTTTGAATTTCATTTTCTGAAAACTGTAAAATAACATGAATATCAAGAGAATTAAAAGCATTGATAAGTGTTTAATTTTTTAGATTGTGTGAACTAATTGAATTATAAATTCAGTTAAGTTAGTAAATATGCCTATCATGCAAGCAGCATAATTTTAAGTGCTTAAACACCCTTGGGGGTGATTTGTTGTGTATATTATGTCATTATTTTAATATCTACAATTAGTTTGATTCAAAATCTTTTCATGGTTTCTATTTTTCAAGTGATCATTAGTGGGACATAATGGTGCTTTTGCTAGGAAAAATAAAAAACAACCTGGTAGCAAAATTTAGAGGCCATAAAATATTAAGATGGAGGCTATGTCAGTTATCAACTTTTTGCCCTTCAGCTCAACAAGCAACCTTCAATTTTTGTTTTATGAGAATGGAGCAGAGCCCTTAAAGTAATTTTCTTTTTTCAACTAGCATCATGTTAAACTTTTTAAATAGAGGTCATTGGAAGGCATCTGCTTGAGGAAGTGGTTTCCTGGTTCTGGTGTGTTCACTGGGAGGCTCCTGCAGCACATGCAGCTACCCCAGGACCATGCTCCTATAGCACAGGTAGCTGCCATGGTACCTGGCCTTTGCCAAGTAAAATAAAAGGATCAAGTTTGTGTCAGCATTATCTAACATTGTGGTGGCATAATACATTATTCCAACTCGAGAGCCAGCAGCTTCCCTCATCAAGCTCATCGGGCAGTTTTGTAGTGAGTGCCTCCAGAGCAGGGGTTCTTAACAAGGGGTGGGTGAGGTTGTATTCAAATTGAAAAAACATTCTTGCAGGGATGTTTTGGTGCAGGTTTGATATATTAAATAATACACAATATAGTGTGGACTTAGTAAGGGTCTATGATTTTTACCTGACTGGCAAAGGGGTCTGTGGAACAAAAAAGATTAAGAACACCTGCTCTGGAGAGATACCGCCCAATGAATATCTCTACCTGAGCTCCTTAGAAGGTGGATTTCGGGCAAGTTCTGCCTTGTAGTGGCACAGGGACTTCTCTGCTATCCAGGGAGCCACAACTGTGGCTCCACCAAGTCTCCAACAAGGCCTGCATCTCAGTACTGGAGTGGCAACTCTTCCTTATTTTTTCTCTTTCCAAACCTAGGAGTAGTGTTTGCTAATCATCTGTATTCTTATATATATCCTTTAGGATTCTTTTTACCTCGTACTAGTCAGGCCTTCTATGATGGTTAAGTTCATGCATCATCTTGGCCAGGTTGTGGTGCCCAGTTCTTTGGTCAAGCAAGCATCAGCTTGGTTGTTACTGTGAGGATATTTCGTGGACTTAAATCATTAGTAAGCTGATTGCATCTATGGCTGATTACATCTATAGTCAACTGAGGAGATGCTCTCCAACAATGAGAGAAGTGTCATCCAACAATTGAAAGCTTTAAAAGGAGAAGTGATAATTTCAGCAATCAGAAGAGAGAATTTCCATCTTTACTTCAGACAGACAGTTTCTCCTGGGGAATTCATCACAAACCTTCACTGGAGTTCCCAGCTTGAGGTATGCACTTTGAAATTTGGACTTGTCCAAACCTACAGTCACGAGACAATTCTTTTTAAAAAATCTTGTAATGTTTAACTATGTACATCTGTTTCCCTAGAGCTATTTGACTAATACACCCCCATTACTGCAATCCTCTGTTAAAATTAATAAGTCTTTATTATAAACTTTCCCCTTGTTCATATCACTCCACAGATTACATCTCCTGAATGGACCCTGACGTACATAAATTATGCCTGAATCAATGTAATTCTCCATAATATTAATATTGGAGACATTGCTGTGAATGTCTTAGAGAAATTATGAGAATATAAAAAGAAGTTTTAAAAAATATGCTAGAAATTTGAATATTTATATATTAGAATTAGGCATTCATCATTTACATTTATTCTTCTATTAACTTTTCTTAAATTATGCTGGTTTTGAATTATGCTGGATCTTCAGGAATTCATTACTTTTATGTGACTGTCCTACATGCATACACACAAGATTTCTAGAATTCTGTTGATATTTTATATCAGCCAAAAGCTCACTAAATGTTGAGTCTGTAGTTTATGTACAAATAAGTTACTTTATAACTGTAGACACTAAACCACGTATTGAACAAAATTACAGGATGTTTAAAAATATTTTGAAACTGGAAAAAGTTACAACTTTGTTCTCAAAGTGACAGTACTATGTGCATTTCCTACCAGTAATTGCATCATGCTGATCCTGTCTGCTAAATCAGTATCTTTTTCTTTGCACTGCAGAAGAGTCACAGGGGCAGTAAACTAGACAGAATAGATCAGCGTCCAATCCTCAGACTACTGTGAAGATTTATAGAGCATTTGAGTATTATTAGCTGATTCCTTCTCTCTAGGAACTCTTTTGTTTAATCTCTGACTAGAATAATATCTTGCTGTGTTATATCCTGAGACAAAAAACTGCATGTGTATTTTCATGTGTGTGTGCACAGACACATTCACGCATATATGCTCATATTTGTGTGACTTGCCCACTGGCATTTTCCCTGTGTATTTTCAGTCTCCTCAGGCCAGTTCTGTCTTTCATCTCCTCATTTTGGGTATCTTTAGAAGGTCAGCCCTAGGCATGAGAAATGGAAGCAGAATTACTTTACAGAAGCAATACAGGCTCCATTAAAGAGAAATCAAGAAATAGAGATAAGCAAAAGTCTGTGACCAACAACCATAATTCTTTTAGCTTATCCAGAGTCAATTTTTGTTACCACTTTGTATAGTCAAGCATATACACACATTAAAATATGCAAATCATATTCTTCAGGGTCTTTTTCTAAATGTTCTACATATATTTACTGTTTTTCTAACAGATTTTGTCAACTATTCCACTAGATTTTATACATTAGGTTTAATCCAACATTTTAGAAGTACAGAGAGTACAGGGAATATTTAAATTACTGAAAAGGAATAGGATATACAAAATAATAATAATTTAAAAGTCTAAAATACCTTGGGACTAGGAATAATTATTTTCTAACAAAGCCTTGTGTTGACCAAACAAATTCCATTCAGCTAGGTTCCCTTCCACTAGAGGAAAGCAGCACGGTTATGAATAATTAGAATTGTTGAAGTAGAACAAAGAACACAAAATATGACCAGATATACCAGAAATAAATGGTCAGTTCAAAAGGTTAAGGTTCAAACCTGAGATCAATGATAGGAAACATCCAAGCAAATCAGGCCGGTTGGCTGTCACTGACTTTTATATCTTATTTCAATGCCAAAAAAGAAAGAGTTTATATATCAAAGTCAGTTATGAAAAATCACTTTCTCTCTTTCACAGAGATTGGTCATAATGAACTTCACAAAGCAAGTGACCTAGTGAATTAAAAGTTTGCCATAGGATCAATAAGTACTTCCTAGGCTGTGTGTGTGTGTGTGTGTGTGTAACTTGCAGGAAGATGGCACTGACTAAAACACCTTAAGTAAAGGCTGTTCTTTGTTATACTCTTTTATCTTAGAAAACTGACTTCACTAAAGTGTGAATTCCAGTATGGTTTTTTTTTGTCTGCCAAGAAAACTAAAATAATCAGATTTGTGCCACCATTATCTAAGAACAAGATGACATTCTACATATTTCTAACTAGAGATGATGAAGAATTTCCTAGTATGGAATGATTTGTTTTTATATATTAAGCAAGTCACTTGTGGAAATATATAACTTGATTTAATAAATGTTTTTGAAATATTATATTGCTATCAGTAAATAGAATCCTCTATCAAAATTAAATTATGGTCATAACAGCAATAATAGATTTTTATTACTAAAACTTAAGCCAGTAACAGAAAACACAACATATTTATGCTCTCCACACTCTAAAAAAAAATTCTAGTATGCTTCCTAAAGAATGTCATTCAATTTAAAAGAATTTCCAATGTAAGATGACCTAGAGAATCTCGTAATAGGCAAGTTCAATTCTTTAAAGATAAATCTGGAAAACTTTCTAGATGATAATCTTCCCAATAAATTATACATAACTCAGAGGACTAAAATGAACAAAGAAGCAAGGTAGACTCAGGAATCAAACTTTTCTCCATGGATGGAGTATTTGCCTAGGGAAATCTCTACATAATGGTACTATTTCATGGTGTGCCTATTGCCTGATTGCTTGAGAAGGCATGAAGTTGTTACAATTAATTTTTAACATATCCTAATAAGTAAATTCAGGAACTCCCAGTACCCTACCAAAATGCCCATGCCATGATTTAGAAACTCTCTGGAAAAATTTTAAAAGTGTAATTTTACATTTTTAGAAATTGAATGACTACTACATGTAAAACTCTAATTTTTGTTTGTTTGGTTTAACTTTTTATATTGAAATAATTTCACACTTACAGGATAGTTGCAAAAATAATACAAACACTGTGCTGAGAACTCCAATACATCTCTATCCCAGACACCCAGATATAGCAATTTTAATATTTTGCCACATTGCTATACCATTCATTCTGTTTTTCTATCTAATATATCTATCTATCTATCTATCTTCATCATCATCTAATTTCTGAATATTTGAAAGAAGGTTGTGTACGTCATACTTCTTGAACACATGATGTTTCCATGTACACTTCCTATGAACAAGGATATTAAATTATGTAATTAACCATAAGTGCATTTATCAAGTTCAAGAAATTTAACATTGATATAAAGCTTACATTCTATATTCCAACTTTTTCTTATGACCCAATAATATCCTTTGTATTTAGATACATCCAGTACCACGTGTAATATTTAATTGCCATTACCACTTTAGTTTCTATTTCTTTTTTTTTTTTAATTGTAGAAACACATGTACAAAAAATCTTCCCATTTCAACTGCTCCAAAGCATAACGTTCAGTGGAATTAATCACATTCACAATGTTGCAGTAACCTCATCCTCATCCACTACAAGAAATTTAACTTCACCTCAAACACAATTTTTGCTTTAAAACCCCACTCTCCCTTCCCATACCTCTGATAACCTATACAATACTTTCTGTCTCTATGAGTTTGCAAATTTTCTGATATTTTCTTTATGTCTATCATGGGCTTAAGTTTAACATCCTAAATTTAAAATAATCTAATTGCTTTGATACCAACTTAACGTCAACAGCACATATAAGCTATGTACCTATACCCCTATTTCATCTTTATGCAGTTTTTACAAATTACATATTTATACTTTATGAATTAAAACAATTGATTTATCATTATATTTTATGCATTTTTCTTTGAGATCTTATAGGAAGTAAAATGTGGAGTTACTAACGAAAATTACAACAGTACTGGAATTTATATTTATCCCTGTCATTATTCTCACCAGTGATCTCTATTTCTTCAAGTGGCTTCGATGTATTGTTGATTGTTCTTGATTGTCCTTTCCTTTCAATCTATAGGACTCTCTTTGGCATCTCTTACAGTGCCAGTCCAGTGTTGATGAACTTCCTCAATTTTAATGTAAGAATATCTTAATCTCCCCCACATTTTTTAAAGATTGTTTTGCCAGATATTGAATTCTTGGTTGGCGTGATTTTGCTTTCAGTGTTTTAAATATATCTTTACACAGTTTTCTTGCCTCCATGGTTTTCTATAGAAATCAGCACTTAATATTATTGGGAGGGAAGCTCCATTTTCATGACATATTGCTTTCTTTTGCAGCTTTCAGAATTCTTTCTTTATTGTTGACATTTAATATCTCACAGCATGGATCTAATCGAGCCTAATTGGGTCTAATTGGGTTTATCCTAATTTGTAGTTTGTTAAGCATCTTGGATGTATATATTTATGTCTTTTGTTGAATTTCGGAAGTTTTCAGCTATTATTTCTTTAAATATTCTCTCTGTTCCTTTCTATCTTCTTTCTCCTTTGTGGATTCCCTCAATGCATATATTGGTATCCTCAGGCTCTGTTCACAATTCTTCATTCTTTCTTCCTTCTTCTCCTCAGACTAGATGATTTCAATTGTCTTATTTTCAAGTTCACTGATTCTTTCTTATGCTAGGTCCAATCTGCTGCTGAACCCTTCTAGGAAATTTCTAAATTCTGTTACTGTATTCAGTATTGTTTGGTTCATTTTCATAATTTCTATCTCTGCATTGCTATTCTCTTTGTGTTTATAATTTTCCTGCTATTCTTTAGTTCTTTTTCCATGTATTCCTTTAGTTCTTTGTGTATATTTAAGACCTTTTTTATAAGTCTTTGTCTGGAATGTCCCAGTCTGGTCTCTCTCATGGATAGTTTCTAATGTTTTAATCTTCTTCTTTGCTTGGGCCATCACTTCCTGTTTCTTTGGATGTTTTATAATCTTTTGTTGAAATGCAAATGCTTTTATATTTTAATGTGTTATCAGTGGGAATTTAGTCTCTGAGGTGTCTGTTCCTTGAGTGTATATCCAGTTAGTTTTATGAAAGGGATTTCTTTTTATGAAAGGGATTTATTAGGAGCTAATAAAAGAATGAAATAAAATTCCTTTCTCAGTTTTTGCATATTGACTTGTGTCAGTGCCCCTCTGCAGAGCTTATCCATACAATAAATTTAGATAATTGTTCCCAGCTAAAGTGTAGGGACCTACTTGATCCTTTTTGCACATGTATCTTGTCTTGGACATTCACATGTGGCCCTAGGAATTCCCCCTATTTACACAGATACAAATATCTCCTCTTCTTAGGAATGAGTTTCCTCACAGTCCCAGGCACTGCACTCTGTGTCCTATAATCAGCAATCCCTTGCCCCAGGGAGCCTCTTTGTTCTCACACAACTTTCATTAGAAGAGCTCTATGATCTGCCTTCTACAAACAAGGCAAGTTTTGGGACAATATACCTCTCAGACCATTACCAGACAGAGATAAGGTTAGTGCAGCCAGAGTACCAAAAGATCCTATCACTTTTAAGAAGGCTTCTTTCTTTTTTTTTTAAACAAAATTTTATCAAAATATATCATTTATACATGAACATAAATCAACAATAAGTGTATAGTAAAACTTATGAATTTACAACAACAAAAAATAAGATATCTTTTTCTTAATTCAGAGCTTACCCTGTCACTACAATCTTTTAATTGTCTTCTGGAAGCTTTGATAAAAATGTTTCTGCCAGTTCTTGTGGGTTGTTCAAAGTTTCTGTGAGGACACAGAGGCCTGAAACTTCTCACTCTCCATCTTGATTGGGGTGGGCTCCCAAAAACCCTGTTTTATTAACAAGAAGGATTCAATCATTCACAAAATGAGGTCTCTACAATCTAGGAACCTAAAATGCAATTTGGAGAAGTCCTTGATATGAAAATTAAACATAGCAGCTCATTTTAGGAGATAGCATTCAAATAGGAGACCCATATCTGGAATATGGAATATATACATATATATATATTAAATGAACTATGGTTCAAACCCTAGCCATAAATGTATGTTACTATATTACTATATTCAAAACCCTTCATATTTTTAAAATATATCAGCAACTGTGGCAGTTTGATATTATTTACGAATTCCCCCCCCCCCAAATAAGATTATGTTTGTAAACTAATCTGTTCTCTTGGGTGTGATATACTTTGAATGCATTAGATTCAGCTGTCATGTCTTGGTTAAATTACCTGTTAGGATTGGAGTTTTGATTCAGTAGAATGTGACTCAGGGTTGAGTCCCCACCTCCTTGGTGGGCTGATATAAAGGGCACTCACTTAAGACATGTGGACAAGGTGAGAGCTTGGTCATTTTGGTCCTGTCATGTGACACAAAAGAGAAGGCTCAAGCATATAAAGCCCAAGGGAGAAATGAGCCATTCACCTGACAGTTTGCGACTGAAGAGAACAGAGCAGCTAAGCAGCTGAGAAGACCTGGAAAGAAATGAGCCCTATGCCAGCCTACAGCTGAGATCAGAAGAAAGTGGGCCCACAAAGCCTTAAGAGGAAGAGGAAGGTTGAACACTTGCAGAAATCAGCAACCATCTTGCTTCAACAGAAAGCAGCTGACTTTGATGAGAAAGTGCCTCTTATAGTACCTTGAATTGGACTCTTTTCTTTAGGGCCTTACAATTAGGGCTTTCATTGTAAGTTTTTACTCCAAACAAATACCCTTTATAAAACCCAACAGATTTCTGGTAGTTTCCATCAGCACCCCATTGGCTGACTAATACAGCATCTAAGTAGAATATTTTGTTTGGTTAAATAGAAAAGGACCATCAGTACTTTAACATTGCTTTTCTTTTTCTTTTTTTTTAGGAGGTTCTGGAAATTGAACCCAGGACCTCATACATGGGAAGCAGGAGCTCAGCCCACAAAGATATACACACTTCCCTGCTTTCCTTTTAGAATACAAAATACCAACTGTGAGAAACTAAGAGCTGCAGAGATAATATCTCCTAAGCCTCAGTTATAAACTATTGTTGAATTGAAAGTATTTAATAAGATGAACACTACAGATCATCACACAATTATGGATTATTGGAATGCTGAATCTTGGTGAATAAGTGCAGAAAATTAGGCAATGTGGCTAGATCTCTGATGTATAAACTTAAAGGGTATAGTGGTTTGATATTATTGATGAATTCCAAAAAGAAATATTGGATTATTTTTGTAAACTGGTCTTTTCCTCTGGGTGTATTTGAGTGTGTTGGAGTCAGAGGTTTTACTTTTACTTGATTAAATAATGATGAAGCCTTTGATTGGGCCACATCAGTAGGACATTAAGTCCCCACCCCACCAAGGGGAACACAGAGAAGGGAGGTTGAAGTTTTTGAGCTGGAGCCTGGGAAGTAAACACACAGGAGAAGAAACACAGAGGAATAGAGACTGCTCCTTAGACACAGCAGAGGCCCTGGGAAGAGAGATGAGCTGTTCACCAGATAGTTTGCAGCTGCAGAGACCAAAGCCCTGAGCTGCTGAGCCTGGAGAGAAACAAGTCCCAGGAAGAGAGGAACCCAGGAAGTCTTGCAGACATCTGCAGACATCTTGCTCCAACACATGACAACAGACTTTGGTGAGGAGGAAGTGACTTATACTTTATGGCTTGGTTACTGTAAGCTTCTACCCCAAATAAATACCCTTTATAAAAACCAACTGATTTCTGGTATTTTGCATCAGCACCCCTTTGACTGACTAATACAAGGGGATATTATACAATAGTAATTACAGAGTATATTCAGAATTAAAGAATATATACAGAATATGAGTATATTGTGATGCTTGAAAATCTTCCAAAGATAATTTGCATGGTAGAGGTTAGGAGGGATAGCCTCATTTTTATATTTCACATGTACAAAAATAAACATAATCATCACAGTGATCTCAAAGGCCCATTGAAGGTAAAATGCAGCTGATTTAAGGTCAAATCTTGGTGTATAGTCCTATACTACTTCAAAATATGCAGTAATTTAATCTACTTTTAGGATACAAAACAGTTGAGGAAAAGAATTGCATGCCAACATTGCTCTAAAAGGTGGAGACAAAGGTTTAGGTCCATCCTTCAAATTTACTTTTTAGTTATTAAAAGTTGTATTTCAAACTGTAGTGAGTTTGGATAAATTACTATTTGATTTTGAAGTATCCTGTGAGCCTGTCTTCACTGCTTCTCAAAGAAAAGTACGTGACTTTTACCACTTCAAAAGTCTGACTTCCCCATGACACATTTTGAATTGAACCATGGTTGACAGTTTTATTACAAATATGTTGCACTTGTAATTGTTATACCAAAGAAAGTGATTGAAAAAATTTGCAAAGTTATAAAATTAGACTTTAGTGCTGCAGAGAATGAGGAAATGTTAGCTTTAAAAATAATATTCTCAGAGATGTATACATCAAGACTAAAAATTTTAAATTTGATTTATTATTCACTTTGGATATAACACTTTCTAATGTGGAAAAAAAAAGTCTGAAATTATTCCACTTTATATAAGTGGGGACAAATCACTCCTTATAGATTTCTTTCCAAAGGCCTCACTGTCCATGGCATAAAAACTGTTTGAAAGGGTTTTATGTGTTACTATTTTAACATCTCCCACCACACTATACAAATGCCAGTCTGACCACTCTGCCTTTAGGGGTTTCACAAAGCAACTTTCTTTAAAGGTTACAGGTGATGTTATGTCTTCTAAGAATGTCAGCTCTCTTGACAGTTCTCCACGATGTGGACATAGTTGATACTAAAAAATTGGGTAAACAAGTTTAATCTGAGGGGGACGATTCTATTCAGGTGTCTATTTTTATGTTTGCTAATTGTTTCACATATAAATTTGATTTTTATATTTGCATAGTTTTTAGCTTTAAGTCTTTAACTTTTACTTTTCATCAGTTATTTCTCTTAGACCCTTACACCATGGGAAAGATATTTTGTTTAGAAACAGGACTCAATCCCACCTGCGCAACAAGAATTTGTTAGATACTTCATTAGAAATCTTCATCTACAAAGGAGCAAAGCAGTAATATTTCTATGAAAACTCACTTGTGGTTAGAAGGGAATTGATATTATAATATTTTAAAATTGCATGTTACTTCAATTTTAAAAACAAAAATTAGTATATACTCTAGGGTATTCTTACACAAACCAAAAACAAATTCACTTAAGGAAAATAAGTATGACAAGTCTTTAGTGCATAAATTGAGTTAATACCTGTGCCTTTTAAAATTAAAGGAAAAGTTGCATGGAAATGCAGTTTGTAATTAAACAGAAATCTAATATACATATATAACATTTTATTTTATCCAGGGTGTTGAGAAAGGTGGTTTATTTCAATGCCTGAGCAACAACCCATAAACTAATCAGTATCCTAAATTGCAATAAATATGTATTAATATGTTCTGCCTCCTGACCTCCCCAATTTGGAGATTACAAATTATAGGTATTTTTAATTTTTCCATTAAGTAAAAGTCTATATTGTTACAACCTTGTATTTTCAATAATATTTGTGATGATCTTTTGGTAATGCTTTGAAAATGATATAAAGGTAATCAAGAATATACCGTAATATCAAAAACCCAAAACTTAAAACAAAGATGCAGAGAAAATATATAATGTAAAAGCTGACAATTTTACCAAATAATATATATCCAAGCAGAAGTAGTATTAACAGATTTATAAAAACTGAGGTGATTCCATACTAAAACTTGGGGAAAACATCAAGCAAATAAATAATGTAACAGGGTTTTGAAGATTCGAAGGACTACAATTGAAATAATAGCATCATTTAAGGTTATTCTACCATCACATGGGCTGTGTCCAATTACCTATCTAGTTAGTAAGAATCAGGAAATAAAGTTTGGTTGCTCCTGCCCAATTCTCTACTTCAATGCCTATCGCACCTTCCAGAGGATACCATTATCCCACATGAAAAAATCCTAAAACATCTTTAATATATTCCAGGAATGGACTCACGAAAACTGTGTTCTCTTTCATCTCTGCCGTTGGACAAAATTGAAAGAACCAACATGGATACTCTGTGCTGGCTGTAACATTATAGTCTATTGTATTAGTCAGCCAAAGGGCTACTGATGCAAAGTACCAAAAATCTGTTGATTTTTATAAAGGGTATTTATTTAAGGGTAAAAGCTTATGGTCACAAGGTCCTAAAGAGCCCTACTCAAGGTAACATAATGGGTATTTTCTCACCAAAGTCTGTTGCCATGTGTTGAAGCAAGATGTTTGCTGATCTCTGCGCGAGTTCAGCCTTCCTCCTTCTTAAGTCTCTGTGAGCCCAGCTTCTTGCAATCTCAGGTGTCGCTTGAGGGCTGATTTCTTTCCAGGCCTCCTCAGCTGCTCAGAACTCTGTTCTCTACAGCTGCAAACTATCAGGCGAATGGCTCAGCTCTCCCCAAGAGCTGTTTGAGCCTTCTCCTTTTGCCACATCGCAGGACCAAAACGACTAAATTCTGTCCTCTTCTGTGTCTTCTCCTGTGTGTCTTCCTGAATGAGTGTCCATTTATATAGCCCCAGGGGATGGGGACTCAACTCTGAGCCAGGCCCTACTGACTGGTCCAAACAAAGGCCTTAAATTGATTTAAGTACATAAACTTAAAACTTTTGAATTTAATACAATCAAAGGGTATCATACCCAGAGAAACAGACTAGTTTACAAACATAATCTTTATCTCTTTTTTGAATCCATAAATAATATCAAACTACCACACCTATGCTAGTATAAAAGTTGTCACACCATACCCCGCAGGTAGCCATGACCTTCCATCCTTAACTTTGTGTGGACAACTCTGCCAACCCCTCAGCTGTGAGATCTGATAACCATGTTATTCTGCCATCTCACATACCACAACTAGCTCCAACTTTACCATCAATACATAATATTCTCTGAAGTGCAATTTCTAATTAGGGATCTGTTTTTCCTTCCACTCCTAAATATCAGCATTCCATCTTAGTTTACTTGGCACACATCCTTACTGCACCTGTATATTTGTCTAATGGCAGTCTTACAGTGACTTTCTTCCACCTTGAATCCCCACCTCTCATCGTCAATGACTCAGCTCCAAACAATTATGCCATTTTTATTGGTTCATTAAACATACACAGCTTCAATAAGATCATGGATTTAGGTGCACAGACTTCACTTTAAATGTAGCTTTTACCTGTGTCACAAATAAATGCCTCCCCAACCTATCCTATATGCAGAAAGAAAGGAAAAAAAAGAAGAAAGGAGTTAGGGAGCAAGGAAGGAAGGCAAGAAGAAATGAAAAGTTCTGCCACTAACTGGTTGATTATGGGGAGGAAATGTACCTTGCATGGATGTCACTTTATTTTTTCAGTTGTAACACATAAATCACTGTTGTGTACAATTTTATTTTTAGCAATCAAATGTTTAAATCTGAGGTCAAAGCTCAATGTATTAAACAAAGACTTGGCTCTTCAGTTTTCTGCTCTCTGGCCCCCTCAGAGATACTATTGGTCTCCTCAGAACATAGTGTGTGTGGTGGTTTTAAGTTATATATGAGACACAGAAAAACATTTCTAAATTTAATCCAAACCTGTGGATGTGAACCCATTGTAAAGAGAACCTTTCGATGGGGTTTCTTCAGTTAAGGTGTGTGGCCTAGGATGGGTCCTAATGCTGATACTGGAGTCATTTATAAGAGAATGAAATTCAGATAGAGAGAGAAAGCCACAGGAAATAAGAAGCCAAAATCAACAAAATCCAGAAGAAAAAGGAGAGACCAGGAAACACTGCCAAACCTTGCCATGTGACAGAGGAACCAAGGATTACTGGCAGCCAGTCTTCAGGGAGAAAGCACTGCCTCGATGATGCCTTGATTTGAATTTTATTTTAGCCTCAGACCATAAGCAAAAATATTCCCATTTTTTAAGCCAAACTATTTCATGGTATTTGCTTAAGCAGCCTAGGAAACTAAATGAGTATGATAATCCCTGTCATAAGAAAATATTGTGATTAAATAAGAACTTTCTGAATGTCAAACATTCTGCTAAAAAAGTCACATACAATATCCATTTGTCTAGTAAAATGAGCTATTAGTGTGGGAGAGAATAGTATGGACTGTTGATTTAGTGGTTAGGCTATTAAGTTAAACTGCTCGGATTAAAAATCCAAGGCTAACATTTCTTTACTAAATAATTTGAGGCAAGTTAATTAATTTGTCTGTTCCTCAGTGTCCTCATCTGAAAAATAGAAATAATGGCAGTACTTTCCTAAAGGATTTGGTGTGGGGTTTTAATAAGATAAGCAACCAATCACATATTAAGCATTCGATGCACATCAGCCACACTTATTATCTCCAATTTATAGATTAAGAAAGTGGGGCTTAGAGAATTTGAGTAACTAGCCATAAGTCACAAAGCAATAAAGATCACAGCTTAAGAAACAACACCATCTATTGTCCCTAACCCATGATCCTCTCCACTATACGTGATTATTCCTTCATTCCTCACAGGGAGTGATCCATGATTCTGCATATATGCACCCAAAGTCTAATCATCACACAGTACTCATGTTATTAATTGTTTCATGTTTCTGATGAGTTGATTCTTAATAATCTTACATACAAAGCCTAGCTACTTTGATAATTCTATTAGTATATTTTAATTTGTGTTATATTTAAATGTGTGTTCATAGAAAAATTCTGAACTATATAAAAACATATCTCAGAAAAAAACATTTAAAATCCCCAATTCTCTGCATTCTCAGGCTTACTCCCTATAAATAAGGACATTTCACTGTTTTTTTTTTTGTTGTTGTTGTTGTTGTTGTTGTTATTATATTAGTCAGCCAAAAGGGATGCTGATGCAAAGTACCAGAAATCTGTTGGCTTTTATAAAGGATATTTATTTGGAGTAAAAGCTTACAATTACAAGGCCCTAAAGAGTTCAACTAACATTACTCCTCATCAAACTCTGTTGCCACATGTTGAAGCAAGATGGTGGGCGACATCTGCAAGAGTTCAGCCTTCCTCTTTCCTCTAAAGGCTCCGTGGGTCCAGCTTCTTCAGATGTCAGCTGTAGACTGGCAGTGGGCTCTGCTGCTCTGTTCTCTTCTACTGCAAACTATCTGACTAATGGCTTATCCTTACCCAGGGTGCAGATCAAAGTCCTCATCCATGTCTATGGAGTTCTCTCTCTTTTCTCACATATCTGCTGCTTCTGTGTTTTTGAGTGTCCATTTATATAGCCCACCAAGGAGTCAGGGACTCATCCCTGCATGCCTTCATGACAGTGGTCGAATCAAAACCCTAATCTTGATTTAAGCAAGTAAATGTAAAGTCTTCAAATACAAATCATTCTAAGGATATCATGCCCAGAGGAACAGACCAATTTATAAACATAATCAATATCTCTTGTTGGAATTCATAAATAATATCAAACTGCCACATTTATGTATGTACAATATTGATATAGATACTTTTAAAAAATAAGATTGCACTACTTCATTTTCTGAAACTTGTTTGATATATATTGTTGGATCTTGGACATATTTTTAAATTAGAACTTACAGAACTACCCATTTTTACATGTTTATAAAGTTATATCACATGATGAGCCAAAATATTTTTAATGATTCTTCTACTGATGATCATTTATATCTTGAGAGAGTTCCTGTTTGTTTGTTTTGATATGGCAACCATAAATATTGTTTATAAAAACTTTGTTCACATACATGAATACATGTATAAGAATTTCTAGCATTGATATCACTATGTCAAAAATATATGCTTTTTATATTATGTTAGTACTACCAAATTGTCCTCTTAGGAAGTTCACCAACTCATTTTCTTACCAACAGTATATGAGAGCACTTATTTCCTCTCTCCCTTTTTCAACATATTTATGCTTCTGAATGTTTTTTGTCTTCCAGTGAGACTTTAAAAATTAATTTTTATTTTCAAAAATTCTATTACATCAATCTAAAAAATCCCCCTCTCACCTCCTCCCATCCCTTCGTAACCTCTAATCTAGTTTCTGTCTGCAAATTTGCTATTTGTAAATTTCTCTTTAAGTGACATCACACAATATTTGTCCTTATGTGCCTTGATTATTTCTATCAACATAACGTTTTCAAGGTTCTTTCATGTTGCAACATGTCTCAGAACTCCTTTCCTTCTTATAACCAAATAATATTCTTCTGTATGTATGTACCATTTTGTTTATCTGTTTATTTGTTGATGGACACTTGGGTTGTTTCCACATTTTAGTGATTGTGAGTATTGCTACTATAAACTTTTTTGTACAAGTATTGGTTAGAGACTGTTTACTTGTTCTCTGGCTATATACCTAGGAGTGGAATAAGTAGGTCATGTGGTAATTCTATATTCAATTTTTGAGAAACTGCCATATTGTTTTCCACAGGGGCTGTAACATTTTACCTTCCTATCAACAATAAACTAAAATTCCAATTTTCCAACAACCCTCTCTAACATTTGTTATTTTCCTTAAAAAAAAAGAAATCCTTGTGGTTGTAAAGTAGCATCTCACTGTGGTTTTGATTTGCACTTCCTAATGGCTAGTGATGTTGAGCAGCTTTTCATATGCTTATTGGCCAATTGTCTATCCTTTCTGAGAAAATGTCTGTTCAAGTCCTTTGACTATTTTTTAATTGGGTTGTTTGTCTTTTGTTATTGAGTTGCAGGATTTATTTATATATTCTGGATATTTTGCCCTTATCTGATATATGGGTTGCAACTATTTTTTCCCATTCTGTAAACTGTCTTTTTACTTTCATAATTTTCTCTGATGTATAAATGTTTCGTATTTCTTGTTTCTTTTGTTGCTTATGCTTTTGGTGTCATATCTAAAAATCAATAGCCAAATCCCAGATCATGAAAATTTACCCCTTTTATCCTCTAAGGATTTTATGATTTTAGCTCTTATATTTATGCCCTATGGATTTTGTTTTAATTTTTACATTTGGTATGAGCTAGAAGTCCTACTTCATTCTCTTGCATGTAGATATCCAGTTTTTCCAACCATTTGTTGAAGAGACTATTTTTTCACTTGCATATACTTAGCACCTTTGAAAAAGAATCAGTTGGCCATAGATGTGTGAGTCGTCCATTTCTGATCTTTCAATTCTAGTACATTGTTCATATATCTATCCTTATGCTAATATCACACTATTTTGATTACTGCAGTATAGTGGTTTGAAGCTGTGTGGACCCTGGAAAAATATGTTCTTAAAGTTAATCCATTACTGTGGGGGTGGACCCATTGTAAATAGGATCTATTGATGTGGCTACTTCAGTTAAGGTGTAGCAGATAACTAAATCACACTGAGCGGTACCATTCCTATTTTGACCCATTGATTCCTGGACCTGTAAATTGTGACTATGGGAGAAACAACAACATAGAGTGGAGGCTAATTTATAGTAATGCAGTCTTCTAGAAAACATTGTCCCTGCCCTGCAAAGTAATACCATCCACTTAACACTAATTGTATCTTCTAAAGGCCACTCCACCATTCTATCAATACAGTTGTTTCAGAATTATGGGGCACATTGTAAGACCAGTGAATTCCATGAATATGTGCCCATTCCTATACTTCCTTTGCCATGAAGAGGGATCCTTGATTAGAAGCAATACTTTGTGGACTACGTAATGGTAAATAATTCTACGTATGGCAGTTTTGGCAGAAGCATCATGAGCAAAGAAGACATATGGAGTATGTGTCTATTCTACTTAGAACAAAATGCTAACCCTTCTATTTTAGAAGTGATCTAATGTAACCAACCTTCCGCCAGTTAGCAAGCTTATCACCTCAGGAATGGGTCATATTGTAGACTGAGTAGTGGTCTCTGCTGCTGGCAGTTTGGGCACACAGCAGTGACTGTAACCAGGTTGACCTTGTTGAGTAGAAGTCCATCTTGCTGTGTCCGTACATAGCCTTCATCCCTACCACCATGGCCAATTTGATCGTGAACCCATTGGGCAATGACAAGAGCTGCTTAAGAATGAGCCTGACTGGTATCCACAGAACAGGTCATTCTATCTCCTTGATTATTAAAATTCTGTCTGCTGAAGTCACTTTGTGGTAATCATTCATATGAGATACAAATATGCTCATATTTTATGCCCATTCAAACATCTATCTCCACACCTCTGCACCTGTCCTCTTTGTAACCAATTTTCTAATCATGTTCCTTCCATGTCCCTGATCATCCAACCAAACTATTGGCTACAACCCATTAATCGGTATACAATTGTATCTCAGGTCATTTTTCCTTCCAAGCAAAATGAACAACCAGATGCATTGGATGAAGTTCTGCCCACTGGGAGGATTTCCCTTCACCACTGTCATTCAGGGATAGACCAGAAAGGAGCTGTACTGCTGTAGTTGCCCATTTTTTGGTGGTACTTGTGTATTACACAGAATAATCTGTAAACTGGGTCCAAGGTTTCTCTTCTTCAGTTTAACAGTAATAGGGAACTCCACATAAGGCTATTTCTATGGACTAGGTAAAGTGGCAGAAGTGGGTACCATGTGCATGTGCGCCACTTCCTCATGTACCTTACTTGTGCCTTCAGGGCCTGCTGGAGCCCAGTCTTATATACACCACTTCCATTTAATGATGAAGTGCTACTGCTCATGACCAACTTTATGGCTTGGTTGACTAGACAGTACCTAGCTCATGGCAGGCATCGCAGATCTCATAGTAATTCTGTGGCCCATGGTTAAGCATTTGAGTGTTTTCCAAGGCCCTCTAGCAGGCCAAAAGCTGTTTCTTAAAAAGATAGTAATATTTGCAGAAGATGGCAGGACTTTGCTCCAAAATCCTAAGGGTCTGCATTGTGATTTACCTGTAGGGCCTGCCAAAGACTCCCAACAGCACCTCTCTTTGCTACTGAAATTTCCAGCATCATTGAATCTGCTCTGTCCTATGACCCAAGTGGTAGAGCAGCTTTCACAGCAGCCTGGGCCTGTTGGTGAACCTCTTTTTGTTCCAGTCTTCATTCAAACCTAATTGCTTTTCGGGTCGATAAGTAAATGGTCTGGTGTGGCAGCCCATATGAGGAATAGGGATGGATGGCTGATTTACCCCTGAGGTAGGACATTGAATGTGTATTGCTGACTTTGACAGCTAAAAGCAAACCATTTCTGTGTGGTTTTTATGAACATGTATTGTAAAAAGGCAATTTCCAGATCAATAGCTTCAAACCAGGTACCAGGGGGTGTGTTAATTTGCTCAAGCAATGATACAACATCTGGAACAACAGCTAAAATTGGAGTCAAACCTGGTTAAGTTTACAGTAATCCACTATCATCCTCCAAGATTTTTTTTTTTTTTTCTGAACAGGCCAAATAGAACAAAATGGGTATGTGGTGTGAATCCCCACCTCTGTATCCTTCAGGTCCTTGATGGTGGCACCAATCTCCACAATACTTCCAGGTATGCAGTATTGCTTTTCCTATTGTACTGAAAAACACAGTTTCTATATTAAATGTCATACATATAGCTTTGACACATATTGTTTCTTTGATGATAACCAGCAAAAGATCAAAGCTCCGGGAGCTATGCAAAGTATGGACTGCTTCACAAATTTGCATGTCATCCTTATACAGGGTCATGCTAATCTTCTCTGAATTGTTCCAATTTTAGTATGTGTGCTGCCAAAGCAAGCCCTACTGCATTGCTATTGATTTAATATTTTGCTAGGTAGAGTCATTTCTAGTGGCTTCCACATGGCCTTTCCTACCATAATAATCCTACTACAAAAGCTGGGGAACCAATGTGGGGATTCTACTAAATGCTGAGTATGGCTGCGCCAAGTATGCATACAGGAACTGGGTAAATAACCACAGAATGGGTTCTGGAAGCCAATAAACCCATTATGAGATGGACTTGACCTAAAACTCTATTGAACATCTGACCTCTATAAACCCTTATTCTGCCTGGTGGATCAGTGACATTTTGAGTCTCCTGTAATTAATGTCAGTTTTAAGCCAATGTCTAATTCTCCAAATAGCTGATCATTTACTTTTCCCCAGTGCACAGTTACCCTTGTGAAAGGCCAAAGGTCCTTTGTGGAAGGTTGGGAGGAAGGTTAACAATATAAATTTTTGGCAGTGTAGCAGGATCTTTCCCAAAGGGCATCCAGTCTTCTCTTCATTCAAAGGGTTCTGGGTCTGTTAAACTGTGTCAAGTCTAGGAATTGACTGAGAGGCTGTGATGCTCTGTTTTTGTGATTCAAGTCAGAATTTTGTTCATTGACCTATAACTTTTCTACTGATCCAGATCCAGCAAAAATTTAATAGACCACCCATCTATTATACTTTCGGGTACCCCATAATGAATTAGCCAATACCACAAGTCTCTACAAACCAGACTATTCTGATTACTGTTTGATCATGCTGTCCATTACGGTAGACTTGTCTTTGGAGATTAAGTGCTGTCACTAGACTTCTGCCAGCCTATGATCAAGTTCAGGGGCAGCAGTTTCCACAATACTGTCCGACCTACAGAGAAGAGCAACCATAGACCTCTGCAAGGATGATGGAGCTGCTCTTCCAAACTTATTTCTTATAGTCCTGGTGAAAGGTGTGTCTTCTGGATATTCTTGTAATGGGTGAGGATATCTTACATGATAAATATATCCTAACATTCCAATCTAAGTCTTTGGAGTCCCTCATCTACCTTATAGCAGGGAAGTTCTGGCATTTTGACATCATGCAAAATAGACCACCTTTTGGTCCATGCCTCAGCCAACCACCCAAACAAACTGTTAGAATACTCTTTAACCCCTTGAGCTACAACACTGCATCCAGTCTCTCTGATTAATGGGGCCATATCAACTTTATTTTCCTTCCACCATTATCCATTAGCCTTAATGTCCATTTCCACACATATTTTCCTGATTTATATGTATATAAATTAGAAAAATTATGCAGTTATTTTGGAGTATAGCACATCTCATCATGGGTCACACTATGATTGCACTTTTGGAGCCTGTTCGGATTTCAGTCTATATATAGGTCAAAAGAAAAGAGGGATAGTGGGAGTGGGTCAGGAAAGGAATTAGCAGTGTCTTGCAACAAATTACCTTAGGCCATTCCACTGCAGTTTCTCCAGGTTAAATAGTGTTAATCTCTTCAAACAGAAGTGTAGGGCTATTTCCTCAGGGGAGGCATTTATAGGTTTATCAGGCACAGCAGGTTGAACTGTTCAGGTGGAGACTGGAGGATTTATTCTTCAGATCTGACTGGAGGTCGAGTGGTTGATTCCTCAGGGCAGACCATTACAGGTTTATCTGGCAAAGAAGACTCATTAGAATCTAGGGTTTCAGTGACCCCATCATTATTATTATCAGCCCATATGTCACCATTCCTATTTTCAGGATCCCATTCCCTTCCAGTCAATGCCCCCACTTTGAACAGCATACACCCTGCAAGGTTGGGAACTTAATTTACATTGATATTCAGCCATTTACCAGTGAGACTCTGGATATGGTTTTCAGAAAGGTTACATTTGCTGCTATAAGAAATAAGAATTTGAGTCAGGCTAGTGCCTGCACTAGATCCTAAAGGATGAGCCAGCCCAGGGGAAAACCCCGCAAAAGAAAACTACCAAAGAAAAGGTACACTAGCTTTTTTTTTTGTTTCCATGGATGCTGGTGGGAAGGTGGAAGCCACTGTCACCAAGAGTGGATCCCCCACTATGCTGGCCTCTAGGAATTCCCCAGACCAACCTTAACCTTTAACCCCAACTTCTAGAGCTAAAGCTTTCCTCTACCAGACAGGGCACCCAGCCAGCTGCTCCCAGAATTTTGACCACCTTTTGGCAGTTGCCACCATTTCCACAGCCACATGTGCTATGGGCTGATAAAAGGGGACTGGTGACTCGTTTGTGTTCACCTTATAAGCTGACATCTCTATAGCCTCACCCTTTGTCTGACACTCCTGTGGTTGTTCTAAATACCCAATCGGGTTCCAGGGTTACCACCTTTTTTATTCCAATCTCCTATTCTAGCTCATTCATTTTTCTGGTAAAGGGAAAAATCTGTAAAACTTCCTATTTTATCATTTTGTTTTCTTAAAATTTTTAAAAAATAACAAAATAACTTAAGAAAAGAAAATTCATATCCTACCTTCAAGTACATTAAGTTAGTTCATTTTATGTATTACATATTTGTACTCTACTACATCCAAACTTTCTAACATGCTTATAACATTAAGTTCATATAAATGGGACTGTTCAATTTAAAAATGAATTCATACCAATAAAAAAGACAGATATATCAGAAAATTTGGAACAATTTACTCCCTTTAATAAAGCAATAATGAAAACAGAACTAGAGTCTTGGATTTTTTACTATCATCTTTATATTTTTACATATATTCAACCAATACTTTCTAAATGACTGACAATGTTCTAGGCAACAGAGTAATGGAGAAAGCAAGAAAGACAAATTCCTGCTTTCATATAGCTTATATTTTGAACACAAAAGACAAAACAATAAATAAAAATATGAATAAATGTAATTTCAGCTAGTGAGACAGGCAATAATAAAATAAAGCAATGCAACCACAGGTGGTGGTATTTTAAAGTAGATCGATCTTACGCAGAGAGATTATATGACTGCTCTACTTCTTGGCCAGAGAATAATTCATGTGAAGGCAATCAATAGGTTTTCAATCACCTATTGGAAGAGAGAAAAATTCTCTTCAGTGTCCATAGAGAATGAGCTGCTTGGCTAGTTCAGGCCTTTGGTAATAAGGAGTAACAGACAGAGTAATTTAAGTGTCTTATGGACATCAATCATTATACTTAACAAAAGAAAAATGTTCTCACTTCCAAAGACATACTTGTCCTGCCATTTTCCCTCAGTAATGGGAATCACTGATTTCTAATAATTTACCACATACTGTGGGGAGACACAAGGGAATAAAAACCCTTATCCAATGAAGGTCAATAGAAAGCTGAAAGGTAGAAAATAAACAAATATCCCTTACTTCCATAACTAATTAATACAGAGAATCACCCATCTTTCAGTAAAAATGCTTTCAGGCTTCTCAGAAGACCTCAAAGCTCTCATTCTAAAGTAAAGATATGAAAGTTAAATATGATTTCCTGAAAGTCAGTGATGGGGAGAAAAAAACCTGAGTATTTATAAGTCTTGTATAGTGTCATGCTTGAAAATATAGAATGTTAGGCAGACTACTGATTCACTGGAGAAATAATCCCAGTCATCTCAGGTTTGTTTACAACAATAGACAAAGGAGAGACATAGCTCATACATCAGCATGTCAGAAAATGGAGACAGCTCACTGCCAAGGGCAAATTTAGAACTCTAAATGAAGAAAAGATATTGTGCCCACACAGCACCCAGATGCAGAAAATCCAAGTGAGATGATATGGGTGTCAAAATTAGAACTTCCAAATACACTAGAAGAAAGCTCATAAAAAGAAACTTAATTCTAGTGTAGTAATTAGCAATTAATATGAAAAACTCAGCAAAACCTTCAGAGTAAAAACACAGTCCAAGGAAATCTACCTGAAACAATTTACCCAGTAATTGTCAAAGACCTACATAGCAAAAACAGAGATTTTTAAATGATGTATCTATAACTCTATGATAAGACCTTTCTATAAGATTTTATTAGCAGCAATATTGCCATATTTCCTGGTTCCTTCTCAATTCCTTTCTAATCAGAATAGATGCGATTAACCAAAGGGGTGGTAGGAACAGAAATTTTTGATGTTAAATAGCTCAAGAGTCTTTGATGTTCAGGATGTATACCAATAGTGTTGTCGCTCTTTCTCATTTTGAAGAATCTTACTTACGTAAACTTTACCTGTGGGAGGAGCATGGGGAATAACTTTGAAAAGAATTTAGTGGGTACTACCCAAAGAACCAAGGAACAACCCAAAAGACATTGTGCAACTGAGTGGCTTTTCAAAACCATACCGCCTTGAGGAAATCATGTCTACATACTTAGCAGAACTGGTATAAAGAAGAAGCTTGAAAATGTTTTGTTGTTTCATATTCACTAACAGTTCTGTTTTAATATTAAGACTCAATATGATTAATAATAAACAATTAGCAACATAAAAACCTTACAAGAAATTCATTTATGAATATAGTTATGAATATTTCTAAATAAGATATAAATAAATTGAATTCAGCAATGCCTCCACCATAACAAAGTGGGTTTTAATTCAGTAGTAAAAAGATTTTATAATCATAATCTCTTCATATAGCAATATGTTCAAATACGAGAACACTTGTGATAATCTCAAGAAATTCCAAAAATGTGTGATAATATTCAATACCTACTCTTTAAACAGATTTTAAGAAATGAGCAATTCACCATTATATATCTTAAAAGGAGACCAAAATTACTTTTAATGATTAAATTTCAGAGGCTTAGAAGGATACAACCATTCTGGAGGACAGTTTGGCGGTTTCTCAAAAAACTAACCATAGATTTGCCATATGACCCAGCAATACCACTGCTGGGTATATACCCAGCAGAACTGAAAACAAGGACACAAACCGATATATGCACACCAATGTTCATAGCAGCATTGTTCACTATCGCCAAAAGTTGGAATCAGCCCAAATGCCCATCAACAGATGAGTGGCTCAATAAAATGTGGTATATACATACAATGGAATACTACTCGGCTTTAAGAACAAATACAGTACCAACACACGTGATAACATGGATGAATTTTGAGAACCTTATGCTGAATGAAGCAACCCAGGCATTGAAGGACAAATATTACATGACCTCAGTGATCTGAAATAAGCAAGCTGCCTCAGAGAGTTAGAGACTGGAAGATAGGCTTACAGGAAATCAGGGGGTGGAGGAAGGATGTGAGCCGATGTCTGCAGGGGTGGAATCTATGATGAGCTGGCGCTGAGATATCAACATGGACTAGGGACTCCAGACTTGAGGTAAACCCTTCCCAACCTGAAAAACTTCATGGAACATGGGCTAATGGTCAGGTGGTATCTTTATCTCTGATAACCAGAAACTGTAATGTGAATAATGATCCTGAGAAACTTGTCCTGACTTCCACGTTGCTACATACCTGTCTTCTGGGTTTTCTTCTGTAATAAGGTATCTGAAGAAAAAAAACCAGCTGCATCATTCTTGTGTAGATCAAAGCTCCAGTCTAGCTAAGGAGAGTGGAACTCCCTCAGGAGTTGGGGGTGTTGTTTACATTAATGGGATTGACTGGGCAAGGAATTCGTGAATGTGTTGCTGAGACAGATACTGATACATGTAAGGGAGACATGCGGCTAAGGACATAGCTATAGAATGAGCATGAGAGGCTCATGAGAATTATGGGAAGAAAGGAGACAAAAAGTAAGGCAGGTAGTCAAGACCTAGTCTGAGACCAGCCTATGTTACAGTGAGAGCAAGCTGCTGCTTAAAAGTGCTTTGTCAGGATAGATATGACTTTTTTTTTCGGATAGACTTTTTTTCTTTAAAATTTATTTTATTAAGAATTTATTGGGAAGCAGATGTGGCTCAAGCAATTGGGCTCCCATCTACCATATGAGGTCCAGGGTTCGATGCCCAGGGCCTCCTGGTGAAGGCAAGCTGGCCCGTGTGGCGAGGTAACCCACACAGCGTGCTGGCCTGTGCAGAGTACTGCCCTATACAGGAGTGCTGCCCTGCACAAGAGTGCTGGCACAGCAAGATGATGCAACAAAAAGACACACAGAGAAGAGATAATAAGAGATCCAGAAGATCAGGGAGCTGAGGTGGTGTAAGAGAATGATCACCTCTCTCCCACTCCGGAAGGTCCCAGGATCAGTTCCCGGGAGCTGCCTAATGAGAATACAAGCAGACACAGAAGAATACATAAATAAATAAATCTTTTAAAAAAGAATTTATATAACTTTTAAAGAGTATATCCTGGTTGTTTATCTTCTACCCAATAGGGTTCCCTTGTAATTTCCTGGCTTCACAGTCAATGTGCCTCTTAACAATACAATCCCTAAAAAGTATCAATAAAAGTGCATGACAGAAGAATAAGGGAATGAGGTAGAGCTGGGTCTACCTATGAGACAATAAAGTTGACATGATAAAGTAAAAAAAAGAAAAATTTTAGAGGCTTTGGAAATAAGAGTAACATACTGACCTTCCAAATATTATTTAATATGTTTCTAAATATTCTAGCAAATGCACACATATGTAAACAGGAATAAGAATATAGAAGTCAGAAAGGAAAAAACATTATTATCATGGGCATAATTCTATATTGAGAACAAAGAATCTACTCTAAAACTTTTATAATTCATAAGTGAGTTAGTTGTGTAGCCACCTATAAGGAAAAAAGGTAAGGAACAAAGGAAACAACTTAAAGTGACTACTAAGAAACTGTGATAAATAATTCCATTCATGTAGGAAACAAATCCTAGATAGGATCTTCATGAAAAGCATATAAAACAATAGGATTTGAGTAAATCATGAGCCATTAAAATGGACATATGTAAATATGCAGATTCTTGCAAACTTAAATTATAGATTTAATGCAACTGCAAACAAAATGCAGTTGAACTGTTCTGGAAACTTATACACAGGAATTAACATATATAATTGCTAATATATTTATGGAAAATAAAATTAATGGAGGGGAATTTTTGTGCTAATTATTTACATATATTACAAAATCAACAATAATAAGATAGTATGATATTGGCAAGAGGATTTACAAATATAACTAGAACTAAGTAGAGAGCCTTGAAACATATTTTAGTATACAAAATAATTTAATATATGATATAGAGGATTAAAGAAACCAATCACAAGGGAGTAAATTATTCAACAGATGGTGTAAGTAAACCAGCTCTTAGAAAGAAATCGGAGTTACATATCAAAGCATACTTCAATATAAATTTCAAACGAATTTGAGCTAAAGATTAAAAGCATACCAGAAAAGCAAAGATTGTATTATTATATAACTGATATCAAAAAGGGCAAGAACTTAATAAGTATTAACTCAGAAAACAAAAGAATGTTGTATCTACTAAATTTTTAAAAGTTTTCAAGGAATAAAGAAGGAATTTAAAAGGAAAATAAAACTTGGAAAATTTTATTACACTTAGCAAGCTTTAGATAACCCCGAGACACCAAACCAATGCCATTGCAACAGAGCTCACTGTGAGTGTGTATGGGAAGTGCTGAACAAAAATACAAGTAAGGCTTTTAGCCATTATGTTTAGGAGCATAAAAACCAGATTGGAAATCAGAAATTCATGATCATTAGGCTCAGCTGTTTCACTCATTATCTGGCCAGTTTCATATTTACATGCTTCCTGTGTACAAGATTTTTCAGAAGGAGGATTAAAGAAGCAACATGTAGAAGAATGAAGGTAAGTAAAAAATACAAACAGAAGAGTTATTATTCTTGTTGATATTGTTTGGGTTATCTATCTCAGTCTAAATAAGGAAAGTAAGGGACCAGGATGATCTACTCACCCACGTTCCTACCCCAACTCCCCAAAAAGAAGAGAGGGAGAGAAAAATGATGGACTTAGCATTCTAGATGCAGTTTATGAAAAATATATTAAGGATAATGATCAACACAGGAGAAGAGATCATTTAAATCTCAACAGAGTTTTTAGTGTTAGATTTCCTGAATTCCACTCCCATCTACTATGATATTATCTCTTAGGTCATTATAAACACTACCCCTACCCTAACATGCACTTCGTCATCTCTCTTCCCTGCTTTCTCTAATCAGTGCTTCTTCTCCTGTGCTTTATTCTCTCAAGTTCTTGCTCACAACTAGCTATTTTATATAATAAACCCATCTCTCCCAAAGTTCAATTAGACAGCATGGCATCCTACCCTGCTCAAGCATAAAAAATGACTTTCTCCACTTGTACTTCCTGAGAATGTGGCTACCAGAAACAATTTTAATAAACATTCTCTCAAATAAATGTGAGTATGTGGGTATATGTGTTTGTGTGTATTTTAGTTATTCACAGAGAAACAGCATGTAAAATAATTCACTTTGGGATAATGCATGTCACAATCATAGGCCACTTTAAATTTCTGTCATTGAACGAAGTTACAAAAACTCTTTCCAAGTCTGATCTAAAGGGCCTACTGATCTAGACTCTTTGAGAAGCAAAACTTTTCAAAAAACACAAAGTAGGAAATTGTGATCACTAAGCTGGAGTTACCACTGTGATGTTCCCTGTGTATGGCTTGTTCAGAGCTTACAAAAAAGAACACAAGGTAAGCTGGGGGCCTCTGAAGCTCCAGCCTCATGCTTCTTCAAGGCTGCAAACCTGTGAGTTATTCTTGCAATGGTCTTTGATATAAAACAGTGAAAACATTGGATTATCCTAAGAATACCCTTTTAACAGGAGGAATTTCTGGGATTTCTTTTTTCTACTGGTGACCCAGAAAGACCCACCAATCCACGGGCAAGTCAATTGAAAGACAGTGTGGCAGGAGCATCAGAGATGGCTTGGTCACAGTGAAGGACATGGAGCCACCATAGTCCACAGCAGGGATAAAACACAGTCCCAGTTTCCAGAAGGCAGGGACCAGTTAAGGGCAGGAGCCATACTTGAGAAAAATCCTAGAGCCGGTTCATTATACCAGCACTCCTGGACTGCCTGTACTAATGAGCAGGAAAAGAATTCTCCTTTAAGAATTACTGATTAGCACACATAAAAAACATAATTGTCCATGAATACCATTTTTGAAATATAGGAATTCTGATCAAAGGTCTGACCTACATTAGCTCAATTAACTTACAGATGTATTGTCTTCTAGCACTGTGGGCAGTGTGATGTCTTAGTCACTGCCTCTGAAAGTTTTCCAATTTAATCTTCCTCAGTTGCAGTCGCTGCTTTGGGTTATCTATTCTAATGCACATAACATTCAGTCCGCAATGCTCCAAGGCACCTGATTCCTACTCACCCATAATATGTCTGTTTCATTACTCCAACAATTATCTTCTGGACTTTTCTTTAATAGTCACTGCAAATAAAGTAAGAACTGAGTATTACTTTCTGTCTGCCCTTGGGATGTGACCTGCGGAATACTCCTCCACAAGGCAACAAGCTGCTTGAACTGATTTTCCAAGTTAGCCTTTTACTCCGTGTGGTCTGTTTCGATTGTTTTGCTTATGCCAAGGATGCAGGATACATGCCCTTGAATGAATACCAAATGCCAACTGGAGTCCATTTTCTTCCCCTGCTTTAGCCAAGCATGGCTTCTGCCTCTGAGCTCTTATTGTCTTTCCTTCTGCCACCACAGCTGGTTCCTGTCCTAGAGTTTTGTCTTCCCCACTGACTCAAGTCTGGGATTGATTTCTGCACTGGAAGGAAAGACTTTAATTGGTGAACAACAGTCACTTTTGCTCCCTTGCATTCAGTGAATTTACAAGCTCAGTATTTCAAAAAATAGGGCCTTCAGGCAGAAGAAGCATTTGAATCTGAACATCAGCCATCTATCAAGCCTAAGCACTAAGCACCCATTGAAGTTCAGTTGTGACTTAGAAAATCCAATAAACACCAGTGGACCCTAATGCATTCTTTCTCTCAGACACATAAGCAGTTTGTCAGTTTTCTAAAGAACAAGGACCCAGTACAGTTGCTCTCCACTTTTCTATCAAGCTCTGTTCCTGCTCACTTAGTGTGGCAATTTGATACTCTTTATGAATTCCAAAAATAAGTATGGATTATGTTTATAAACTCGACTTTTCCTCTGGGTGATTATGAATAGAGCTTTGACTGGGCCATGTGAGTAGGACATTGAGTCCCTAAGACACTGAGTCACAGAGAAACTGCACCATAGAAAAAAGAGGTTGGAGTTTTGAGCTGAAGCCTGGGAAGGAAACACATGGGAGAGAGCAGAGCAGCTGAATCAGGTGAGGGTAGAGCCCCAGGGAAAGAGACAAAGCCTAGAGAGCCTGATAGACTACAGCTGACGTTGTGGAGAGAACTGAGTAGCTGAGCCTGGAGAGAAACAAGGCCTGAGAGAGAGATGAGACGTATCCCAGCCTACAGCTGAGATTGGAAGAAGCTGGGACCAAGAAGCCAAGAGAGAAAGAGGGAGGCTGAACCCTTGTGACATCAGCAGCCATCTTGCTCCAACACATGGCAATAAACTTTGATGAAGGAAGTAATTTATGCTTTATGGCCTGGTAACTGTAAGATTCTACCCCCAAATAAATATCCTTTATAAAAGCCAACAGATTTCTGGTACTTTGCTTCAGTACCCCTTTGACTGACTAATACACTTAATTTTTTGTGGGTGCCAAATTAAATTATTTAAGGCATTTTCCCCCTAAATTAACAAATAAATGAATGTTACAAAAAACAGAATTATTTGTCAGTCTTTCTCACAGATGCAAGAATTCAACTGTAATATTACTTTAAAAAGAATAGCTTTATATATGCTATGAGTCTCCAAAAAGAGCTGGAAGGTTATCAGAGGGATTGCCCTTATGCACACCTGAGCAGAGTCCCAGAAACAGATAAAAGTAGATACAACCCCAGGTATTGGTTCTTCTGAGGGCTACAGAGATGCACAGTTTCTATGGTCATGGCAGATGGAGTTCAGTGCCATGTCAATTGGGCCCCACTTTAGAATTTGTGTTTCTGTGTGATGGAGCTGGACTCAGATGTGATCTCTGTCCACAAGTCTCTCCTGTTATTTTTACCAGAACTGTAGTTGGTGCTGGGGTTTAATGTATACCCAGGGGACATGAATCTCTGGACTGACCATGTGCTAGCCAGGCCCTAAGCCTCAACAGACTTGCAACTCCTACACTTTGGTTTATTGGACTTACCCCACTCAGTTTACATGAAGGTGAAGAAGGTCAACCACCACACCAGGGAGCCAAGAGTGCCTACAACTGAAAGCAGGAGGATTGCATCCAGCACCCATGTGGAATCTAAGCCCCCTCTTGATATAGATGTGGAGTGGACAAAACCATTCTAAGGTCCACAGGATGGAGGAATAGAGTATGGATTAGAGTGGACTTACTGATATTCTACTCATGAACTATTGTGATTAGTAATCAAAGAAAATGTGGCATTGGTATGGAGAAAGTGGCCATGGTGGCTACTGGGGGTAGGGAGTGGGAGGAAGAGATGTGATGTGGGGACATTTTCAGGGGTTGGAGTTATCCTGGGTGGTGCTGCAGGGACAGTTACCAGACATTGTATGTCCTCCCATGGCCCACTGTGTGGACGGTGGGAGAGTGTGGGCTGTGGTGTGGACCATTGACCATGAGGTGCAGCGGTGCTCAGAGATGTATTCACCAAGTGCAATGAATGTCTTATGATGATGGAGGAGGTTGTTGTTATGGGCAGAGGAGTGGGGTGAGAGGGTGAGGGGTATATGGGGACCTCATATTTTCTGAATGTAACATTAAAAAAATAAATAAAGACAAAAATAAATAAATAATAGCTTATCGTGCGATACTGTGTCCCAGGGTTCAACAGCAAACACAGGCCCTACACCAAGGTGATCAGAGGGAGCCCTTAAAGGACATGTCTTCCTATACTAATATCTATAGGAGGAGCTAAGCCAAGTTATACAACAGGACATTCTACACATCTTCCAGGGCCCTGTGGCCCTCTTCAGTTTTCTGCTCAATAACCATGTATGTGTAGAGTACTGCCTGCATGCTGATATTGGACAAAGCCAGCTGTAAATACTAACACATTGAAAGAAAAACAATGCCATAGTGCTATGATTAAATTTATGTGTCAACTTGGCGAGGTTATGGCATCAGTTGTTTGGTCACACTCTGGTCTAGTCATTATCATAGAAATATTTTGTGGATGGCATCTGCAATCAGCTGGCTTTAAGTAAGAAAGATTACCCTCAATAACATGGGTAGACCTCATCCAATCAGTTGTACATCTTAAAACAGTATTGAAGGTTTCAAGAAGCAGGAGGAATTCTGCTTTAACACTACATCTGCCACTCCTCTTTGGCCTCCCCTACAGCTTGGCTAAAGTCTTCAACATGACCATTACTGGGATTTCCAGCCTCCAGCCTGCCCTACTGAATTTGGACTTGCCTACACCTAAAATCATGGCAGACAAATCCAGTTGGTTCTGTTTCTCTGGAGAACTCTGTCTAATACACATAGGTAACCTGGCACGATTGAATAGAGAAATGGAAGGCTTTATGTTGTTCATAAGAGAGAAAGGATAGAAAAATGACCACAACTCCAATTGAGAGAAATAATAAGAGAGAAGCTGAGTAGCATGAATGTGAGATAAACTAAATGGAAACCTGTGAATCGGTGGTTGGAAATCAGGGAGAAATTCAGTTCTTTAGAAACATAATGGTCTAGTTGCCAACTCTCACTCTCACCTATATTCCCATCGACATGTAATTCACAAGCAATACTAACTCAAATATAAATAATTATCCAAGGATGTATTTCCCCCCATGATAATACTTAGATTTTTTTTTAATTCCACTTAACAATTACTTCCATTTCTATGGCTGCTGTACCACAAACTGAATATCTTAAAACAGCAAAAATGTATCATCTCAAAATACTGGAGGCTAGAAGCCTGAAATTTGTAGTAAAGACTCCTTCCTTGTCTCCTCCTAGCTTCTGGTATTTTCCATCAATTGGTCCTTCATCCAGCTTTTATCTCAACCTCAGTAGTCACATGGTCCCTCCCCTGTGTTTGTCTCTGTGTTCCTCTCCCTTTCTTAAAGGATACCAGTCAATGGTTTAGGGCCCACCCTAATCCAGTTTGGCCTGATCTTCACTAATAAAGTCTTCAAGGATGTCATACCCACATGTTTACATTCACAGCCCGAGGTTTAAGTCTTCAATGTGTCTTTTTTTTTTTTTTTTTCAGAAGGGGCACAATTCAGCCCATAACAACAATTTTCCCAAAAATATTCTTCTTGTGTCCAAAGTACATGCTAAAAATTCCTATAGGTTATTTCAGCTCCAACAGAAGCATAACAAAGACTATTTGAGGATAATAAGTCACACAGAGGTGGCAGTGTTTATCTTGATTCACTTAAACTTTTTTCCTTTTGAGACATTATTAAGGATAAAACAGTAAGCTAGGACACTAGGGCTTTTTTAAAGAACAGGTAAGAGACCTTTGTAAATAACTCTAATAATTAATCAACTATGAACTGTGTTATAAGGGAAGAGATACGTGTTACAGAAAAGCAAATTAGATTCTTGTTTCATTTTGGCACTAGGCTGGGTATTAGGGAAAACTTAAGAAGTGAGATGACATTTGAACTAAGTCTTGGCAGTGAGTAAAATTTTGACAAATGGATGGCAAGAGTGGGAGAACAAGGCCAGTGGTAAATGCAAACAGGCTTAGTAAAGGTACAAGATGCAGAAAGAATGAAACATGTAACCTCTACCTGCTTGCTGTCAATGTTATTAAGGCAGCAATTAAATTATTGTGTTCTGATTTTTGCCTATAACACAAAGTTCTCATCTGTAATTTATTCTTCTGTCAGGGCCATTTCACTCTAGTCCAGCCAATTGGCCAGAAGATACGGATGATATTTTTTAATGGAGATGACAAAACTGGAACAAAGGAAAACTGTAATAGCCCTGAGTAACTTTGAATAGCCTAACATAAGATCAAGCCTTTTTGTGCTTATAGTAGAACTCTTTAATACTTGACCAGTTTTAGAGATAATTTTCTCTCTCAATAGGAAAAGCCACAACAAGAACTACCATTCTAAATTGTATGACTTATTTTTGATCAACAGAACTAACAGAATAATAAGGAAAGAAGATAAGTTTTATACGAAGACGATGTAGTTTTGAGCCTGCCAATGAAAACTTTGGGAAAACTGATTACCTCAAATCTACCACATGTAAAATGAAATAAAAATGATCTATTTTATATAGATATATGTGATTGTGTGTGTGTGTGTTGTGTGCCTAGAAATATTTCTGGTTGAAAACAGATATTCATTCTGTTGTAGGCATTATTATTATTAAATATGAAAATGTGAGGGATTTTGGAAGGAATGTTACTAAAACCCAAATGTTCATAATAAACATGGTAAACTTTGGTGTAGCCTAGACGTTAGAAAATTTTTTCAAAACATTCAGAGTAAGCATACATTTTTTCATATCCATGGACACTGAAAGAAATGAATATTAAGATAAGTAAAGAATAGCAAGAAAAATTTTAACTCCGTAATCTTGATTCATTTTGGTCAATATACTCATTTATTTTGGCTGAAATTTCCTTTTTCACATGTTCAGATCATACTATGCAACAAATTTGAAAAGGATTGCCTCTGTATTTCTAATCTTTGTCCCTCTCACCACCCACATGACCATTTTTTTTCCTTTTTTTTTTCACCTGTATTGTCCCTCTTACCTCTATTTTCTTTCTTTTTTATTACTAGTAACACCAACAATTAGCTGAAGCATTGGATATGACAGAATTCTAGCAACAAATATCACACCCTGCCCCTAACCTTATTTCACATATCACTTGGCCCTAAAAAGATGAGTAGGAGTAAGACAGTGCATCATAAGTGACCGCATTTGAGTTTCTTCATTCCAATTAATGTCAAAAGTAAGACCTGCAATTCCTAAAGCTACGTCATCAACTTCTCATCTCCCTGAGGTCAAGGACCAAGATATCCATTATGGAAGCAAGAAGTTCATTTTCACTTTGCACTTTAGCTCTCTGAATCTATATAAACAAATACAAAAACAATTATGCAGTTCTGTATTCTGTTTTTCTGAGTGGTACCTTTGGCAAGAATTAATTCACAGGAAAAGTACAATAAATTTAAGCAAATTAAAATGCATAAAACAACTGTGGCAGACAATAAAATATCCCTTAAGGTATAAGCTTAATTTGTCAACGTATCAGGAAGTCCTAAAGGTTAAGTCATGATTTATTTTAAAGTTGAACACCAAAGTATGTATCTCTGCCTCTAATTCCATAAAGTCTGAATTTAGGGTTAGCCGGAGTATGCCAAATGATTGCAATATTTGTAATGATGCAAAAAATCAGATGCTAAGAGTGGTAGGATCCATATCCCAAAAATATTGATTTTACTCTTTCTTGAGATTAATTTGTATGTTAGGGGGTGTGTGTTTTTATGGGATATTACCAGGAAAGAGGAAATGAATATACAGAGGAAAATAAAACCATAAGCAAATGTTAAGGTTTGTAGAATATACCTGTATTTGAAGAGAAAGAAAGAAGAAGGCTCTGTTCTTTAAAAAAATCATTGACCCTTTCCCCTCCCCACCTATGCTCTGATTAGCTCAATTGCAGTCTTTGCCTCATCCAATGCCTTCAACCTTGGAAAAGCTCTCATCTCTATGCAAAGCAATTAGGAAAAAAGAGTGTCCTGAACAAAGTAGGTTCTCAATAATGATGCTTTGACCATCCAGAACAACATAGAAAGGAGCAATTAATGAGCAACCACTTCTGCTGGAAGTAGCACACATCTTTGAAATGAAAGGCTTTGCTAGAAAAGGCATAGTTTCATCTCTGAAGGTCATGGAATCCTTCAAATTTGCTTCATCTCTGGATATTTGTAGACTGAAATTAGAATATAGCTCTTCTCACTGGTTAACATCTGCTGAATCAGGCCAGTTGAATAAAAGAACTTTAACATGATTCAAAATTCTAATTATTTCTACTTGGTCATTACTGCTGATAAAATTATTGTGAAGTATACACTTGTTTAAATGTGTCCATTTAATTTTGTTTGTTGCTCCCAAACATATATGCATTGTTGTGACAACTTACCAAGAACTGAAAAATTACAAATTCCTACAAAAAGATGGCATTAAAGTTAGAATAATTATATATCTGGAATAGATTCTGAAACCAAGGTTTAAGACTATAATTTATTTTCAGGTTTTCTAATCCTAAACCATGGTATAAGTTGAAATTTCAAGATACCAATTACAACAGATTGCATTTTCCAAAAATTTCCTTAACAATATTTTCAGTCCTATGTGCTCTGACAGAACTTTGCACTCTCACACCAAGAGGTGTAGTCTATTTCCTAACCCCTTTGAAATTTGGTGAACTTCGTGAGTGCCTTGACAAACAAAAGACAGCAGAAGCAATGCTGTGTGACTTCTGAGGCTAGGTCAAAAAAAGTAATACACTTTTGTTGGCTTTCCCCGGCTTTGGGAGCCCTATGAATATGAGATTTGGGAGTCCTATGTCAATGTGTGAGAAGTCTGGATTCCCTGAAACCACCATGCAGCAAGGAAGACTACAGAAACATAGTTAAGGATGCATGGTGGAGTCTTCAAATAATTCTAGCCCCTAGGCTTCAAGCCTTCCTACTGAGGTCTTAGACAAGTTTTGAGGTATTTTATTACACATCTAGAATAATTAGAGCATCTACATGTAAGAAATATAGAGTGAACTTGTAGTATGAGTCCACTTAATGAATCTGACATTCTTCCCTTCATCTGACTTTCTTCCCTTCATCTTCACCACCTTTTAGGCATGATGTAACACTTCTATATAAGTATTCGATTCTTCAATGAAGAAAGAGAACTTAACTTCCCATAAAATACATAAATACAAATGATTTAATGACATTTAATAATTTGACCTGTCATTAAAATTAAATGAGGTGGAAAAATCTTCCTAAATAAAACCCAGAAATCTTTTCTCTCTCTCATTTTTTGTTTCTCAATTTCAACATTCCAACATCTTGTCTCTGAAATACAAAGTCCAAGCAAGAGAAATTACTAACTTGAGGAGACTGTCAGAAGAAACTGATCATCCTCAGTGACAAAACTCTGCATAGAGTATTTTTTCAATGAAAGATTTGCTTATTATATAATTTCCATTTAAAAAAATGAAAGTTGACTTCTGGTTAACTTTGCAAATAATTGCTATTTGTACATACTTGCCACCATCACCATAGCTACAGATTTTTTTTTTATGATCTACTAATCACAAAATATTGTTAAAAGGGGATTCATGAAAAAAAGACAAATAGCAGGCTTTTTTAATAATAATTCTGCACTTATTTATTTATGTATTCATTTGGTACTGGGCGCCAAGGATAGAACTCAGGATTTCGTATGTGGGAAGCCGGTGCTCATCCATTGAACCACATCGGTGTCCCATCGCATGTATTTATTGAGTAGCTAGAATGTGCAATGGTAAGTACTAAGCTCTTTGGAGTATAACGATCCTCTTAGGGATACAGAGTATAGTATAAGGAGATAAATCCTGCTCCTAAATGAAGTGGGTAAATAATGTGATGAAAATTAGAAAAATGGCTATGGCTTTTCCTAGATAAGAGGGAATGTTTCCATATGCAGGAGGATGGGGTAGTGAGCAACTACATAAATGGATAATAATTCGAATATGTGGGGAAGAAAATTTTGTGTAGTGGGATTAATATATATTAAAGCTCAGAATTGGAAAACACAGTTGAAATCAAGTATGCCTAAAAGAGAGAAAAGGGAAATAGGATTGGAAAGGTGAGTAAAGGCTTTCTTTAAGGTGGGGAATGAGAGACCTTGAGGGGAAAAAAAATTAATTTATTATATAGACAATAGGGAATAACTGAGGACTTTTGATCAAGGGTATGGCATTATATGGTCTGTGTTTCAGGATTATTGCCTTTAATTTATATGGCACTTTATCATTAAAAAGCAGCACAATGACATATAATCTCATGTTCCAATCACAAATCTCTACGAGGTATGTAGAGAAGGGATTATTGTAGAGAAGAGATCACCAAAATTATTTATGCAAAGATAATATCATTTTGGGATGACATATACCAGGCTATGAGCTGAGCGAAAGTCTGGTGGGCTTTCTACTAAAATGCAGGGTGAGCTAGTTGGAGGTATTAAAGATGAAAGTTGAAGACAGAAGTCAGGAGTTTCAGAATCTATCAGCTTGGAGATGATAAGAGTGGGTAGAGATGAGACATGCCCTACTGATACAAGAAGAAAAATTATCCAAGTGGAAGATTTCCAATTGAAAAAGAGACATTGAAATATCTTTAAACTTTGTTCCACCATTATTGCCTTTAGTAACTCATAATACCCAATTGATATACATTCCAGTTTATAAAAGAACTCATGACTGTCTTAGAAGCTGAATTACCAGCAGATAACGTTAAATGGAAAATACAGACATTCCTTCTAAAACAAAATAAAATATTAGAGTTTTTACTTTATGAAGTTTATTCTAACAACAGGCAGTGAAAATGTCATGCTCTAACATGTATGGTGGGAATGACTTCAAAGTCAAGTACTATAAAGAGGTTTTAAAATGTTCACTATCTTCTGAAAAAAGGAAAATTCTCCTTTATATTCACCTCAATCCCCATAGGAAAGAAACATCCAAATAAAAAAAGTGCTCTTACTTTTTCTTTCTGTTAAATCTGAAAACGATTCATAAAAGTTCCATCACTGCTTTGTGGTTGTATATACAGATCTAATTAAAAAGCCTAGAAGGGCATGCTAAGTTAAGCTTTTAAATTTTGAAATTCATAAAAATCAGGAAGAAATTAATGCGATAAACTATAGCTGGTCTTAAAGATCTTTTGCAACTTCACAAAGTGCTTCCAAATCGTGGTAGTTTATCCCCAGGGCCCCAAGGAAGCCAGATATGTTTGCCATATCTATGTTTTTCCACACCTGGTAATGGTAATTATTCTCCATCCCTCCTCAGTATGGTGGCCTGTGCCTCATTACAAAGGGAAACAGGGTCAAATGGATGTATCTTAGCACCAAGAACTTCCAAGGCAGAAAAAGTGTCCAGCATTTTCACATAGAAGGCACATGGGCAAAGTTTCAGGAGCTATTTGAATAGGGAATGAATTAAAACAATTAAAATGTTGGTGTCTTTTAACTGATACAGAATTACCTTTTGTTCTTCTTATCAACCCTGCCAAAGCTCCCCTGACAAGCAAATGTCAGGAGGCACATTTTATAGTTAAGTCGACAATCAAACAAGAACAGCTGCAAGTATTTGGCATATTGGCAATTCTGAGAGCATTTACCAAGCAAAGGACCTGGAAGCCAGATTTGTTAAATAAGGACAATACCTACCTAGATGCTCATGGAAAGTCTACCAAGGTCCAGGGAGAAAGGGAGAGGAAGGTTTATTCCCAGAAAAAAATGTGGCCACACTTGCACTCCAGTGAGTTTTATCTGTGAAACTCGGTGCTCTCAATACATTATCTTCAATCTTTCCCAGATGCAACTTTATAAGTAGGAAATAACTAATACTGGATATGCTGAGTGGGCTCTTCTGCCTGTAACAAGACCTCCAACTGTACTGAAGGAAGTGCTGCAAATAATGAGGGAGAGAAGTGCCATCAGCTTCTCTTCCCATTTTGTAGTAGTATATAGTCACTTCATCACCCAGATATCATAAGAAAGGGGGGAAAAATCTCATTGAACACTGCTAAAAATACTCTTGTGCCCGCAGAAAAGTATGCTGATTGGAATTCAATTGGTTTGATCTTTTTAGTATTTTTGGTCTTAAGGGTCTTTATTCATCTCAGCTTTTCCATTAGGAAAGATTCTTGCATGACCTTCGTTCATCAATGAATTTGCTTGGTTTGAATGTCACTAAATCTTTGTTTGCAAGTTCTGTTTTTAAGATGTTAAAAGGATCATAAAATCTATAATGCAAACTGCTGAAAATTATTTTAAAAGTCTTGATTTTAGGAGAGTGGGATATTTACATTTCCCTTAACTTTTTTTTAATGCATTCATATTTTTCTTAAGTATTTTTTCCAGTTTTATTGATACATATTAATAAAGCATAAATCCATCCAAAAAGTACAATCAATAGTATTTGGTGTAATCACATATTAGTACATTCATCACTCGAATTACTCCCAGAGCACTTTCATTATTTCAATAATAATAAACAAAAACCAAAAAAAGAAACACAGCTCATCACCTCTCAATCTCTCTATGCCTTGCCTGGTATACATTGCTGCTATTCTTTTTCCTTCTAATATATTTGTATTTATATTTTGTAAAAGCAGTCTTATATATACAATATCACCCTTATTCTTGTTTTGCATGAGGGTTTACTATCTTATACAGTCCCATACTACAGTTTTTAGCTTTTTTTCTAGTAACATACATGATCTTAGACTTTCCTTTTCAACCACTGTCATACCCGTACAATAGCAATGCCAGATACAAACACCACGATATGCTTTAACCATGTCCATTCATTTCCAAAGATTTACAAACAACCTTTTTTAACAATTCTGCAAAGATTAACCCTCAGCTTTCCATTCTTTACCCTCCTTCTATTTTCTGGTGACCTATATTCTAATTATTAACTCCATGAGTTTACGCAATATATTCAGTTTGTAACAGTGCAATCATACAGTATTTGTCCTTTTGTGTTTGGCTTGCTTCACTCAGCATAATGTCCTCCAAGTTCATCCACATTGTCATATGCTTCACAACTTCATTTCTTCTTACTGCTGCATAATATTCCATCTCATATATGCACCACAATTCGTTTATCCATTCATCAGTTGATGGACATCTTGGTTGTTTCCAAACTTCTGACAATTGTGAATAATGTATGAACATTGGTGTGCAGATATCTGTTTATGTCTCTTTTCTCATTTCTTCTGGATATACACCTAGTAATGGTATTGCCAGGTCACATGGCAAGTCTATATTCAACTTCATTAGGGACTGCCATACAGTCCTCCACAGTGGCTGTACCATTCTACATTCCCATCAACAGTGAATAAACATTCCTATTTCTCCACATCCTCTCCAATAGTTACAGTTTTATGGCTTTTTAATAGTTGCCAGCCTAATAAGTGTGAAATGATATCTCATTGTAGTTTTGATTTGCATTTCCCTAATAGCTAGTGATTCTCTTAACTTTTTTATTCCCTTTAATTTTCAATCCCTCTATTACATACTCTCCCTAATACATATCAAATACTCTAAGTACAATGTGCTTACCATGTCCTGAGAGAGAGTCATCTTATATAGCTCAGCTCAATACGGAAAATGACATCATCACCCCTCACTCTCCTGCTCAGATCATTTGTTATTTTACACTTGGGGCTCAATATACTGTCCTGCAGCACTAATAATAAACATGACTCTTTGAAGAAACACAAATCTGAAGGGCAACATGCCAACAACTTTGAGCAACAAGGCATAAATGTACCTTTAATAAATATCTGAAACTGCACCATCAGTGGGCAAGGATTTACACCAAAGGTATTAAAATGAAATGAACACTAACAGCATTTTTATCCCATGTTGCTCTCCCATGTTGGCTTAACACTGCCTGCCAATATTTATCATGTATCACCTTTCTCAGTGTTTCATTGGTGAGTTTTCACACATTTGTGTATTCTGTTAACCTCAGCTCCAGCTCTTACCAACCACACCTTTCTAGACTTTTTCTCTCTTTCCTCACCTCTTTTCAGAGGTCGAAGTGCTGAAAGTAACTGGCCTCAAAAGCAGTTCCAGAATACGAGCACCGAGAACTAGAAAGAAATTGGCATTTGATACAGGTCGATCAGCTCTCACGGCTACACTACAGGAAATATTCCAGTGGATTCCCATAGTTTGTAGAATAAAATCCCAGCTCATTCCAATGGTCCATAAGCCCTGTGCAGCCTGTGCCCCTCTTTGATCTCAGTTTTGTCCATAGTTCTACCTTCCATGATTGCTTCAGCTATGCCACCCTTCCTCCTGCTCCTCCAGCCCTAGTGGTGGGCAGTGTATTAGGAACAAAGACTACTTGGGTGTAATCACGACACTGGCTCTGCCACTCTCCAGCTGTGTGATGTTGGTCTACTTCCTTAACTTCTCTGTACCTCACTTCCACCCATTTTTAACTTGGGAATAATAATAGTAGCTACATCAAAGGGATTCTGTGGGGATTAAATGAGTTCATATTTTAAAAGTACTTGGAATTGTGTCTGGCACATACTAAATATTTTCAGTGATTATTCCCCAACCCCCATCCCAAGCTTGTATAATTCCTGCCCCTTCTTTTAGGAATGATTATTATGCCACTTCTCAGCTCAAATGTTCACTACTAAGGCAGCCTTGCCCAACCACTTCATTCAAAGAAGTAAACACCACCCACCCTTATCACTCTCTGCCATTTTCTTGTTCTCATGTTTCTTTCCTTTTATTTTGTATCTTCTTATTAGGATGCAAGTTCCATGAAGGCAGGGACTTTTCTTCCTTCTGCGCCCATAACTCTTGACATAAAACTTGACCATATTGGATATTTGTCTAAATATGTGTTTAATTAATTAGTTAATGGTGTCAGGCAATCTGGATTCCAATGTCATCATTTGGAAAGTCACTTAATTTATCTGAGTTTCAATTACTTCATTTATAATTGAAGATAATTACAACCTCTCTATCTCTGCCTCAGTGTGAAGCACAAATTGGGTAATATACATAAAAGTGCTATATAAACTCTAAATATTACTCAAATAAATTACTCAAATATTAGCGGTTATTTTAAAGAAACAAAATGACACAGTAGAATAAGCACTAGAGTTAGAATCAAGGACTTAAATGCAATTCCCTTCAGGTCCTTGTAGTATGTCTTTGGGTAAAGACATGACCTCTTTGAGCTTCAGATTCTTCACCATAAAACAGTGGTGATACCATTTTATGAAGCTCATATGACATGCCTAGGCAAGTGTAAAAGTCATGTGGGAAAATGGACAAAAATGATCAATAAACCAGTAGAAACCAAGAAGTGAAAAGGATGAAAACATGGGTTGAGCTCAGCTAATCCCAAACGCCACTAATGTAATTTACATCAGACTAACTTCCCCTCCCCTTGTCTATCTCTATCAATACTTTTCTCTCCTTTTCTTGTCATCCACTCATATCTCCTCTTTTCTGTATCAAGTACATCTAAAGGACCGTTACCTTCAAGTTTCTCCCCTCAATTGATGTTCACATGTCAATAATTTGATAACAATAATTGCTTATCTAATTTGGTTTTATAATTTTTATACTACCTGACATTGATATCATCCAATGTAAGTCACTTCTGTACCACATAAGGTACTTCAACTTATGTGAAATTAGTTGGTTGGATCAGACAAGCCATTTCCAGCCCTGTTATTTGATGAGTCAAAAATGCTTTTCAGAGGCTTTCTTTATATCTATATGCTATATGCACAATCCCTTTGTATGTTTAAAGGAAGAGGGAAGATGCCAGGATGTCAAACACTCACTTGTAAAATATGTGATGGTAACTCTGTCACATAATTCTTAAAATATTGGAATAGTTTTTTTTTTAAATCATTTTCTTTCCATCTTAATTACTGTTCTGACACTATATTTACCAGCAATTGACTTAAACCTCCTGGATAAATTTGGCTCTGGATGACACATGATGAGGCCAATTTTAGATACCCAATGTCAAAATTAAATCTACATTTATTTGGCAGGAAATTACAATTCTGTTTTAGATTACCAAGGACTATTTTAATTTTGTCTCTCTTTTTAGAAATCATAAGCCTTATAAAATAGCATATGACTGAGAAATCTGTCCAGGATACATTGACATTTATTGATCCCACACCTTCATAGTCTCAGTTCCTGAACTTCTTAAACTCAGAGCTGATAAAACATTTGCTTTCAGGAGATACATTTGAAATTTCCAGGCAAAGATATACTCATGAAAATAAAACCAAAGGGAAGTATCAGAGTAAAGCAGATTTATAATTGGACTCCGTGACTGATACTCATTTATCAATGGTCTGATTTCTTTCGCAGATAAATCACTGTTTACTGTCATGGTTGCTTCATGTCGCACACACACATACAAAAGGGAAAATCTGATACTATCAGTCAGTGTGTATAGATTCAAATTCAGTGAGAATTTACTTCAGAATCTCTGAGAAAAATCTCTGGTTTTTAAAGAACAAATCGATGCAGATGGAAGACAATGAGTATCTCCATGTTTCATTTGGTTTCACAATTTGCCAGCAATTGACAGCGACTGCTTTGTTAATACCATAAACGGGCATGGTGTAAGCAGACAGAAGCAGTTACTTTTTAGAAACAAAAAAATTGTAGGCTAGGCTCATCTGAAAACAATATAATGTAAGAATCTTAAAGAAACAAATACAAAGAGTCCCAAAAGAAGCAAAAACTTGATACTGAACCATAGTATACTAAAACACAGCATCAGAATTGTTCTTTCCTTAAAATACATTTTTTATTTTTTAAGATACTTAGATTACATAAATGTTGCATAAAAAAATAGAGGGGATTCCCAAATGCTCCACTTCCTATACCTCTCATATTTTCCCAAATGACAACGTCCTTCATTAGTGTGGTACATTCGTTACAATTGATGAACACATTTTGAGCATTGCCGCTAAGCATGGATTATGGTTTGTACTGTAGTTTACACTCTCTCCTACCCAATTCTGTAGGTTATGACATGATATATAATGACTGTATTTGTCATTGCAACAGCATTCTGGACAATTCCCAAGTCCCCAAAATGCCCCCATATTACTACACTTGTTTTTTCCCCCTCCCTGCTCTCAGAACCTCCAGTGGCCACTGCCTCCACATCAGAGTGGTTCTTAATTACCTTTTTATGAATAATCCTAAATAATCTTTCAGATAACCAGGATACTTTCCAAAATTATTTAAACATTTGCCTCCACTTTATCATTAGGAGATACGAAAGAGGAAAAGAAGTCTAACATTGATTGAACATATACATTTCTTCATTTATTCTTCACAATAGTTCTACAAGGACTTGTTATTCTTTTTTTTTAAGAGAGCTTATACTGTATTTTTTAAATAAAACTTTTAAAATTAAAGTTAATAGATCACATAGAATGTAACATTAAAAAAAGTAAGAGGTTCCCATATAACCCACACCCCATTCCCCCATCCCCATTATTTTTGTAAATTGTGTTTTTTTGAAGATACATACATCACAAAAAAAGCCTGCATTATAAAAAACATAAGAGGTTCCTGTTTACCCCCATCCCCCCACCCCATTCCTCCCACACCAACAACCTCCCCCATCATTGTGGCACACTCATCGTACTCAGTGAACACATTTTGGAGCACTGCTGTTCCAGGTAGATAATAGTTTACTCTGTAGTTCACACTCTCCCCCGGTACATTCAGTGGATTATGGCAGGATATATAAAGTCCAGCATCTGACCCTGCAATATCATTTAGGACAACTTCAAAGTCCCAAAAATGCCCCCTCATCACATCTCTTCTTCCCTTTCCCTGCCCTCAGCAACTACTGTGGCTACTTCCTCCCCATTTTAATAGATTAAAAAACTAAGGCTTGGAATGCCTAAGTTGTTTGAGGACATACAATAGACTGTTAGGGCCAGATTGAAAGTAGTTCTGTTTAAATCTAACATCTGTACTTATTTCTTAATGCTAAACTGCCTTTGGCATTAATAAAATGTTATACCATTAGAAGAATACGGGCAATGTAAAAATGTAAACAGCCAATCTTGATGATATGTGTGTTCTATCTCATCAGTTCCTGCAAATGGGAGCATTAAAGTGAAGCATACATTTATTTAGAGACTTTGATGTAGTGGTTCATCAGACAGAGGACCTATGAATCAGTACATTACATTGATTCTCAGAAAAAGAATCTGAGGACTTGATAACAGAAGTGATTTTGCTCTAAAATATTTTACAAATAGAATTGTGAAATAGCATACATCTCTATCCAAAGATAATGGGCAACACATTTTCTTGACTTAGTTTTGTTTTTCTTAGAGATTTTCAAAGATGTAACTAGAATTCAGGGCCAGAGATAACTCTTAGATTACAGATGCTATAAAAATGTGTTTCTAGCCAACTTTATGAAATGTAATTATTGCTTAATCCACACCCACAGGAGAGAGACCTTCCCCATTAACTGGTTACTATTCCTAAAGCAAAGTTATAAATTTAATGGTACTCAGCTCAAGAACCTCAAAAAAAAAAAAACCTCCCAGTGCTACCTGAAATTAGTGAAAATCAGAACGAGATATTTTTACCTTAGGACTCATCCTGTATTTCTAACCTCATTGCCTACTGCTTTGTGACATAGCAAATGGGGAATTATTAGCTATCCCTTAAATGCAAACAATCTTTGGCTTTTTCATATGGTTCTCCCTGCCTGAAATGTCTACTTCTTATGCCAACATCAACACCAATACCACCACTAGACAATCTAAGGAATCCCTAAATTGTTTAAATTACAAATAATAGGACATCCAAGTAACTGTGAATTAAACGATAAAGACCATAAATATCCCCAAATTCTAAAAATTCAGAAGAACTCAGTATCATGTTTTGGTTAAGTTTCTATAGCAACTATTTTGAAAGAATCAGCACTTTTTTTTATCTTTTAGTTCTATGATCACTGGTTTCATGAGTTTCCACACACAGCTACTTGTCACAGCTATTAGAACGAGACTGAGTTCAAAATCTACTTCTTCTTGTGACCTTCAGAACTTACATAATTTCTCTGTGACTTAGTTTTTCATCTGCAACATGCAGATAAAAATATTACCTATGTGTAAAGGAATGATTTAATATTCTAATATGTAAAACTTAAAATAGTGGCTGGCACTTAGTGTTAGATGAATATTTTCTGTCATTATTATTTTTTTAACTTTTTTAATTGAAACATATCACTCATACATAAACATACATAAACAATAAATGTGTAATAGTTGTGAACTTATAAAACAAACATATATGACATCAAACAAACATATATAACATCTCACCCTATCACGAATAACTTGCATTGTTTTTAAACCTTTTTAACTAATGATTAAAAGGCATTGTCAAAATATTACTATTAAACAAAGTATTTTTCCCCTAACCAATCCGATTATTATTATCTTTATATCATTTATATATGAACATACATAAACAATTAAGTGTATAGTAAAAGTTGTGAACTTACAAAACAAACATGTGTAACATCACACAGGGGTCCCATACATCAACCCTCCACCAAAACCTTGTATTGTCATGAGACATTTGTTACAAACTATGAAAGAACACTCTCAAAATCTTACTACTAATCATTATTCTTTTTTTTTTAAGATTTATTTATTTATTCATTTCTCTCCATTCCCCACCCCCACCCAGGTTGTCTGTTCACTGTGTCTATTTGCTGTGTCATCTTCTTTGTCTGCATCTTCTCTTGTCAGCAGCACGGGAATCTGCGTTTCTTTTTGTTGCATCATCTTGTGTCAGCTCTCCGTGTGTGCAGCACCATTCTTGGGCAGGCTGCACTTACTTTCGCATGGGGTAGCTCTCCCTACGGGGTGCACTCCTTGTGCGTGGGGCTACCCTACATGGGGACACCCCTGCGTGGCAGGGCACTCCTTGCGCGCATCAGCACTGCGCATGGCCAGCTCCACACAGGTCAAGGAGGCCCGGGGTTTGAACCGCGGACCTCCCATGTGGTAGACGGACGCCCTAACCACTGGGCCAAGCCCGCTTCCCCTAATCATTATTCTTATCGTACATTTGGTGTGTTTTTCCCCAACCAACCCTATTATTATTTTTTAAATATATTTTTTATGACAGAAGTTGTAAACTTATAAAACAATCATGCACATGTTCAGAATTCCCAAACAACACCCCTCCATCAACACACCACAATGTGGTGTGTCATTGGCTACAGATAAAATAATATTATCTGATTATTGCCATGTCCGTTGCATACATTTGGCTCACATTTTCCATACTGCCTCAGTATCAACACAGTACATCTTTTGCATAGATGCAAGAATATTATATTATTACTACTAACCACAGTCCATAGGTCACTCCAGTTGCATTTTTCCCATGTTTCTGCACATCCCCAATGCCCTGCAGTGGTGATATACATTTGTTCTAGCTCACAAAGACACTCTTGCATCTACCATCAACCACAATTCTCACCCACCTCTTGGTTTACTGTGCTATCCAGTTCTTAGATTATTCTCAACCATTCTGTCAATTGGCATTTACATAACTAGACTGCCATTTTCAGTCACATTCCCATTTATAAACCAGCTGTTACTCAGTGTGTTATCATCCACTCTATACATTTCCACACTTTTACAGTAAAGCTAACTAAAACTTCTCTGTACATTAAATATCAGTAGTCCACTCAGTCCTTCCCTTATCTCCTGTAAGAATCCACCACCTACCAGCAGGTCTTAAAGATATTTTCCAGTAATTTCTTCTAGAAGTTTTATGGTTCTTGCTTTTATTTTTAGTTTTTTGATCCATTTTGAGTCAATTTTTGGAAAAGGTATGAGATAGGGGTCCTCTTTCCTTCTTTCAGCTATGGACATCCAATTCTTTCAGCACCATTTGTTGAATGGGTTGTTCTGCCCAAGCTGTGTGAGTTTGACAGGCTAGTCAACATTCACTTGACCATACCTGTGAGGGTCTGTTTCTGAACTATAAATTTGGTTCCATTGGTCTATTGTGTCTGTCTTTAGGCCAGTACCATGCTGTTTTTACCATGATAGGTAGGTATATGATTTAAAGTGTGGAGATGAGGGTTTACTTTTCCTTTTTATGATGTTTCTTGCTATTCAGGACTCCTTACCCTTCCAAATAAATTTAATGATTGTGTTTTCAATTTTTTCTGCAATGCTGCTGGAATTTTTATCAGGATTACATAAATCTGTGTATCAATTTGAGTAGAACTGACATCTTAATGATATTTAGTCTTCCAGTCCATGAGCATGGAATGTTCTTCCAGTTATTTAGGGCTTTTTTAATTTGTTTTAACATTGCATTATGGTTTTCTGAATACAAGTGCTTTACATCATTGGTTAAGTTTATTCCTGTTTGAGTTTTATCTGTCATATTTTATTTTCATCACTCTTTTGACACTTTTATTTACTTTTATTGATATAATCTTCATTTCTAGACTCTCTTCCAGGCCTTTCTCTCCTGTCTTTTCTTTTTAGGCTCTAGCATACCCTTTAGCATTTCCTGAAAATCTGGCCTTTTGGTTAGAAATTCTCTCAGTTTCTGTTTATCCATGAATATTCTCATTTCACCCTGACTTTTGAAAGACAGTCTTGCTGGATATAAGATTCTTGGCTGGAAGTTTTTCTCTTGTAGTATCTTAAATATATCAGACCGCTGCCTTCTTGGTTCCATGGTTTCTGGTGAGAAATCAGCACTTAATCTTATTGAATATCCCTTATATGTTATGCTTTGCTTTTCTCTTGGACTTGGTCTATTTGGATATTTTTAGTACATTGTGCTTCTTGGACAGGGATATCTATGTCTTTCAATAGAGTTGGGAAGTTTTCTACCGTTATTTCTTTAAATATTCCTTCTGTCCCTTTTCCCTTCTCTTCTCCTTCTGGGACACCCATGACATGTATGTTTGCATGCCTTTGGTGTCATTTAGTTCCCTGAGACCTGTTCAACTTTTTCCATGCTTTTTTTGATCTGTTCTTTTGTATGTTCACTTTCAGAGGCCATTTCTTCAAGCTCACCAATGCTTTCTTCTGCCTCCTCAAATCTGCTATTATATGATTCCAATTTTTTTAAAATTTTTCATTGATTGCACCTTTCTTTTTTTCTTTTTACTTCTTTTTTAAAATTTTTTATTCTTTTTTTTTAAAAATATTACATTCAAAAAATATGAAGTCCCATTCAACCCCACCGCCCCCACCCCCCACTCTCATTCCCATAAGATATGCTATTTTTCTATGTACGCTTTCCAATTCTTCTTTGTGCTTATCCAATGTCTTCTTAATATCTTTAATCTCTTTAGCCATCTCATTGAATTTATTAAGGCGATTTGTTTGAACATGTATAATTAGTTGTCTCAACTCCTTTATGTCATCCGGAGGCTTATCTTGTTCCTTTAACTAGGCTATACCTTCCTGTTTCTTGGTGTGGGTTGTAATTTTTTGTTGGTTTCTTCACATCTGGCTTACTAGAGTACTTTTTCTGGGTGCAGTTTTTCTCTTTAGTTTAGAGCTTCCTATCATTTCTCCCTTGCTGGTTGCACAGTAGGAGCCAAGCACATAGTTGGTGCTATAAGCTGTGGAGGCTCAAGCTGCCCTCATTGCACCAGGGACCATTGATGCTTCTTCCAACTTTCTCCTTTGCCAGGGGTAGGGACAGAGTCACAGCTATGTGGAATAATCCACATGCAGGCTTAGATTGTAGTTGCCCAGAGAGACTGATGAAGCTTTACATTCCTTTCTTCCGTGCCTGGGGCAGGAATGGAGCTGCAGGTGTGGGCAGCAATCTATGCATTGCAGGTCGAAGATGACTGCAGTTGCCCTGGTAGACTTCTGATTTTCATTCAATGTCAGCTAAAGTTCTCTGTAGTTATCTGTGTAGGTTGGTACAGGGCTTCTCAGCCTCCTCCCTGCCAGAGGTGGGGCTGAAGCCTAGGCTGGCTGCAGGCTGATCTGTGTGAAAGAAACTGGTTCCTGCAGACACTGAAAGTTTCAGTCAGCCTGGCTTCCCCTCAGGCTGGGGGCAGAGTCAGAATGGTGGCTACTGACCTCTCTCTGTCTTGGGCTGGTTCTCACCCCAGCCATTCCCAGGGTTATCTCTTAGTCAGCCAAGTCTCCCAATCTGTAGCAGAAATCAGCAGCCAACCATCTCCTCCCCTGTTTCTGGAAACTGGAGCTTCCAATTCCCATACAGAGCAGCTCCTGGGGTGGCTCATGCTGCCAGAACAGGATGTTCACCAGCCTCCATAGCTTGGCTGGTAATTTCCCGGACAGGCTGGCGCAGGTCCCCACAGTTTCCTCCCTACTGGAGGTGGCACTGGGGCCTAGGCTAGACCTGCAATATGATCTGGATGGGAAGAAGCCCGTCCCCACCAGCACTGGGATTTTCTATCCACCCCGCTTCCCCTCATGCCAGGCCCAGAGTTAAGATGGCGGCTTCTGGCCTCTTTCTAACCTGGACAGGCTCAAACCTTAGCTGTTCTCAGAATCATACTGTAGCCCGCTGAATGTCTTCATCAGAGCTGAAATTGGTGCCCAACCATCTCTGCCTCCCCTATTTTGGAGAGGTGGAGCTTTCAATTCCAGCTGCAGAAAAGCTGCCAAGGTGGCTTGTGCCTCCAGTGAAGGATGGGCCCCCGCCTCCAGGGCGTGGAGCACTCTATTTATGAGTCTTCTCTGCAGATGGGCAGTCTCGTCCTCCCACTTCTTTAAAGATGTTGCAGGATGCCCTCCTCGTCTCCTGGAGCCCCCAAACAGGTGCTTCAGCTAGCTCCAGAGTGCTCTGGGTGTCTGCTAACTGCCCTGTAGCAGGAGCTAACTCTAGGAGCGCCTTATTCGGCTGCCATCTTGCTGGTTCCTCTGCCATTATTATTTTTATGTACATGGGGAAAAGTAGTTTCTCTCTTTCTCTCTCTCTCTATGTCCTTATCTCTATCTCTTTCTCAAAATCAGAGAGGAAATTTCTCAGAGAAGCCATTCAGTACCCACCCATTGCAGCTAATTGGCCAGGAACGCAACATATGTCTATGCATGGCTGCAAGGACAGTTGGGAGAGTGAGTTTCTGCAGTTTGCATCTTTTGTTCTAGGAAGCAGTACTCTGTGAATAATGAAGTAGTGAAGGCGTAAGGAAGTGGGGAGAAGAGTGGCCTTTGTGTAGTCAGTCATGGTATCTGTCACCACCACTCTTTTTATTTTTTAAAGGAGTTTTAGTTTATATAAACGTTACATTAAAAAATATAGGGGATTCCCATATGCCCACCCCTTTCGCCTCCCACACTTTCCCATGTTAACAACATCTTTCATTAGTATGGTACATTTGCTACAATTGATGAACACATATTAAAGCATTGCTACTAACCACGGACGGACTATAGTTTACATTACAGTTACACTCTGCCCCACACAATTTTATAGGTTATGACAAAATGTATAATGTTCTGTATCTGTCATTGCAATGTCATGCAGGACAATTCCAAAGTTCAAAAATGCTCCCATACCACACGTTTTCTTCCCCCACCCTCCCTTCAGAACCTCTGGTGGCCACTGCCTTTATAGCAATGAGAAAAGATCTTCCATTGCTAGTTTATGATAGAATAACAGAATAATAGAATAATAATAAGTCTACTTGAGTCCATTTTTCATTCCCCAATCTTGAAGATTTTGGAATGGTGATGTCAACTCTATTTCTAATTGAGAGGTGGCTTAGATCCCATGGGACAGGAGGGTGGAACTGTCTTGCTTTCAGTTGTAGATACTCTGTTCCTTGGGATGAGAGTTGTCCATTATCATCACCTTGTTAGTTGTCCTGGGTGAGTCCAATGAACTGGAGAGTAGGTGTTGCAATGCTGTTGAGATTCAGGGCCCAACTGGCACATGGACAGCCCAAGGATTTAAGTCTCTGGGATATATATTTAACAAGTATAATGCTAATTATAGGTTCAAATAAAAGGAGCAAAAAGCCGTGTATAGGGAAACTATAAATGCATCTAACTCTGTTACGCTGGAGAGTATAAAGTTCAAATTAATACCACTGACAGGATGCTGAATTCCTGAGCTTGTCTGCCCTGCTTATAGTGTCTAGATGTCTCTAGAATCCTCAGGAATCCCACTGTTTTAGGCACTGTTTACTTTGGCAGTCAATGAGATCATGCTGAGACATGCGTAAGTATAACCTCTGGAGTGACCTCACTTTGAAATCTCTTAGCCATAAAAACTCATTTGTATTTAATATTTTCCCCTTTTTGGTCAAGGTCTTTTTCCAGATGCATTGCAAAATGCCTTGGTGCCAGGGAGATTCATCCCTGGGAGTCATATTCCACTCCAGGAGAAGGTAGTGGTTTTATGTGCTGAGTTTGGCTTAGAAAGAGGCCACATTTGAACAACAAGGAGCATTTCAGGAGGTAATCTTAGGGAATATGTAATACTAGGCTTAGTTTCAATTTCACAAGTACAACCACTCTCTTTTTGCCAACAAAGAATGACTAGTTCTTCAGGGTCTTTCTTAAGTATTAGCAATTCCATGAGGCCATTCCTTACCTTCTAACCAGCATTCATTTTTGTTTTCATGAGTGAAGTTTTGGGGTTACACAACAATTATGCATAAAATACTGGATTCCCATATATCACCCTATAAACTACACTTTGCTTTGGTGAGGAATATTTGTTACAATTGATGATAGCACATTTTTATAATTGTACTGTCAAATAAAGTCCATAGTTCAACTTAGGGTTAACTGTTTGTGTAGCATAATTCCAAGTTTTTAAAAAAAATTTTTATTAAAATTTTATTCTATTACCATATATACAATCTAAGATTTCCTCTTTTAATCATATTCAGATAGGTATTTCAGTGCTGTTAATTGCATTCACCATTTTATGCTACCATCACCACCATCCATTACCAAAACTTTTTCATCATTCCAAATAGGAACCTGTACTTTTTTTTTTTTTTTTTTTTTTGAGGTACTGGGACTGGAGATTGAAACTGGGACCTTGTTTGTGGGAAGCTGGTGCTCAACCACTGAGCTCCCCTGGCTCCCCTGAATTAATTTTTTGTTTGTTTGCTTTTTGTTTGTGTTTGTGTTTTTAGGAGGCACTGGAAACTGAACCTGGGAACTCCCATGTGGGAAGCAGGCACTCAACCACTTGAGCCACATCTGCTCCCCAGAGCCCTGTACATTTTAAGACTTAATTTCCCATTCCTTATCCCTGCTCCATCCCCTAGTAACCTATATTCTAGATTCTGATTCTATGAGGTTGCTTATTCTGTTTTAAAACAGTAAGATCATACAAGAGTTGTCCTTTTGTATCCGGCCTCTTTTACTGTATATGATGTCGTCAAGGTTCACCCATGTTGTCACATGTTGTTCACCATGTTGTTTCCTTTTTATGACCAGATAATATTCCATTGTATATATATACAACTGTGTGTATATATATATTATATATATACACTATATATATAATATATACCACATTCCATTTATTCATTCATTGGTTGATAGACACTTGGTTTGTGTCCATCTTTTGGCAATTGTGAATAATGCTTCTGTGAACACCAGTGTGCAATTATCTATATAGGAATGCCTGCTTTCATTCTTTGGGCTATGTACCTAGTAGTGAGATTGCCATATGGTAGTTCTATATTTAGCTTTCTGAGGAAATACCAAACTGTCTTCCACAGTGGCTGCATCATTTTACATTGCCACCAGCAAAGAATGAGCACTGCTATTTATCCACATCCTCTTCAACACTTATTTTCCATTTTTTTAAAAAAGTAGTAGCCATTCTTATGGCTTACTTTCTTTAGAACTTATTCCTAACAAACCTCCTCTTCCACAATCCTCTAAATGAAAATATTTATTATTCAGTTTAATCCTCATAATAAAAACAAATATATTAATAGAAACATTATGATTTTAAAAGTTTAATGTAGAGAAATCATAAAAGAAAACAGAAATTTTAAGATTTCTCTACCCAACTATTCATTTTCCACTAGGGATTGATAACCATTTTAATTGTGTGTCCTGTCGTGGCCCACTGGGTGGCCTGGGGGAGAGTGTGGACTACAATGTGGACCACTGCCCATGTGCTGCAGCAGTTCTCCAGAATGTATTCGTCGGGTGCAGTGGATGTGCCACAATGATGGAAGAGTTTGTTGATGTGGGAGAGGTGGCGTGGGTGGGGTGGGGGGTATATGGGGATCTCATATTTTTTTTAATATAACATTTAAAATAAAATAAAGCAGAAAAAAAAGGAAAAAAAAGAAAAATGGTTGAATGCTCGGACATTTGTTTACAGATTTTCCTTTTTATTTTTTCATTTATTCTCATTTAATGATTCACAAGTTTTAGTGTTTAAAAGAGGAACTGTACAGGTACATGAGTACATCACACAAACACAACCATGAGTACTATATTTCATAAGTGACAGGATATTTTTAAGCATAGTAGTACATGGGATTATCTTTTACCTTTTACTTAGAAAGTTATTCAAGAGTAAGTACCATTTTACAAATCAGAAAATGTTCTCAGAGAGAATAAGTTACAGTACTTGCCCAAGGTCATAGAACTGGTAATTAGATTAATTGGGGAACTCTAGCTCCTATCATCCTGACCTCAGTTATGTAAGTGGCCAATAGCTACACTGCATACTTACTTACCTCTGCTTTCAGTGTCAATTCCTTGAGGAAAGAAATTATCTCTTTGTGACTCCCTGAGCACTTAGCCCAGTGTTTTGTGAAGAGGATATGATCAATACATATTCCTTGAAATGAGAGCTCTGAAAATTAATTGCAAAACCCCAAGTGGTCTTTCTTATTTTTGCCTCTCAGATTGCTCTGAACCTCAAAGGAGAAACAGGAACCAAAGGTGATTAGAATTAACAATAAGAAAGTGCCCCCCCATCCCCAACACTGGCTGAACAAATAATAGAGGTATTACTTGTGCTTTTTAAAAACCTTTTTTTAAGGTACCAGGGACCAGCAACCAAACTAGGGACCTCCCTTATGGGAAGTAGGTCTCAATGACTTCCGCTTGAGCCATATTCGCTCCCCCTAATTGTGCCTTTTTAATTCTTAAGTGGGTGTTTTCTTATACAATTTAAAATTGAATTTGTAAATAAATCTTACCTTCTAATGGCATTCTGCATTGTGTTTAACACTTAGGTCACATACCTGGATACAGAAAATAAACCTTATTTCTTTATTTTTAAAAAATCAATTTAAATCCAAGTGTGAACCCTCATCTCTCCAAGCAGTTGATAAATTCAATCTCAATCATTATCATCAAAGCTCCAGCCAGCCCTCTTCCTCATCAAAAAGGACTGTGAAAAGACTTCTGATGCCCCAAACTGAGTGGATCTCTCTCCATGGGTCACCGGTCCTTACTGATTATAACTCTGATTCTGTGTCCAGGACTGCATGTTTCCTTCAGGGCTGCAGACCTAGAATCCTACTTCCTTAAGTGTTGTACAGTACTCTGGAAGTGATTTTTTTTTTTTAATTTAAGGATCATTTACTGTTATATATACATAAATGACAGATTAGAAATTAAAACTTTAGGCTACTTTACTGGGGAGTATTACTATCATAAAAAACACATTAATATTAATATTCATATGGGTTTTTTTAACTCCATTTATATATACATATATTTTTTTTACTGTTACATTAAAAAAATATGAAGTCCCCATATAGGCCCCACCCCCCTCACCCCACTCGTCCCACATCAGCAACCTCTTTCATCATTGTGGCACATTCATTGCATTTGGTGAATACGTTTTGGAGCACTGCTGCACCACATGGATAGTGGTTTACATTGTAGGTTACACTCTCCCCCAGGCCACCCAGTGGGCCATGGCAGGACATACAATGTCCAGCAACTGTCCCTGCAGTACCACCCTTGGAGTTGTCCTGGAAGTGATCTTTTATATTGAACAAAGGCATCAATTTTCTTTTCCTTTTGATTCTCCAGAATTCTCAGCCCTCAGCTGATCAAATGACCAAATGTTAAGATCATAACTTCCAATCTCTGTTATTCACATTCTTGACCGTATGGGAAGCTTTTGAAATAATCATTTCTAATGCTTGCTTTTATGCTTCTATTCTTCCCTTCTATTATTAATTTAACGAGTTCCATAAATCCATTTTGAAGAGATACAGGCAGACATCATCCCTTGACTAAACTATTAGAAGTGTTTCCTTACTAATTTATTTGCTTCAACTTCTTCATTCTCCATAGAGCAGCCAACATGATATTTTTTAAACAAATCAATTTTATTGATACATATTAATAAAGCATACAATTCATCCAAAGTGTACAATCAGTGGTATTTGGTATAATCACATAGTTGTGCATTCATCACTTCAATCATTATTGGAGAATTTTCATTATTTTAATAATAATAATAATAATAAACAGACAATCAAACAAGAAAATCCTTCACCTCTCAATCTCTCTATGCTTCCCCTGCTGTACCTAGCTGCTATTTCTCACTATTCCTACACAACTATTTATTTATTAAGCAGTTTTATTGAGATATATTCCCATACCATGTAATCTATCCAAAGTGTGCAATCAATGGCTTTTAGTACAATCACAATATTGTGACATTCATCATCTCAAATATTTTAGAACAATATCATTACTCCTAAAAGAAAAACTTCTTACACCATTGCAGTCCTCCCCCAGCCCTACATAACCACTACTCTAATTTCAACTTTATAAATTGATTTATATTTACATTTTATATAAATGGAATCATACAATATGTAGTACTTTGTGTCTGGTTTCTTTCATTTAGCATAATGGCAGTTCTTTGTCTGATATTAACATCTTTTATTTTTAACACACATTTTTTCAAGCTTCAAAGAAAAATGGCCTTATATTTGCAATTTTACTCATATTCATATTTCCCTTGTGGTTTTACTATGCTATACAGTTCCATGTTACATTTTTTATCTTTCTTTTAGTAATATACATGACCTTAGACTTTCCCTTTAAACCACTTTCATATCCACATAACAGTACCAATAGTTACAAATATTATGTTGGGTTTTCACCTTTTCTATTTATTTCCAAAGATTAACACACATGCTTTTTACTAATTCTGCACAAGTTAACCCTCAGCTTTACATTTTCTAACCTCATTCTATTTTCTGGTGACCCAGATTCATAACTAATTCTATTAGATTACACAATATATATAGCTTATAGTAGTGCAACCATACAGTATTTGTCCTTTTGTATCTGGCTTGCTTCACTCAGCATAATATACTCCATTCAGGTTCATTCATGTTGTCATATGCTTTATGACTTCATTTCTTCTTATAGCTGCATAATATTCTATCTTGTCAATGCACCACAGTTTGTTTATCCATTCATCAGTTGATAGACGCCTGGGTTGTTTCATTGTAGTTTTGATTTGCATTTCCCTAATCACTAGTGATGTTGAACATTTTTCATGTTTCTTCACCATTTATAATTCTTCTCTGGACAATTGTCTTTTCAAGACTTTTGCCCATTTCTTAATTGAGTTGTTTGTCTTTTTATTATTGAGTTGTTGTATCTCTTCATATATCATGGCTATTAAACCCTTATTGGATATGTGGTTGCCAAATATTTTCTCCCATTGAATTGGCTGCCTTTTCACCCTTTTGATAGTCCTTTGAGGTGCAAAAGTGTTGAATTTTGAGTAGGTATCATTTATCTATTTTTTCTTTTGTTACTCATGTTTTGTGTGTAAGGTTTAAGAAGCTACCATCTACCACAAGATCTTAAAGAAGTTTTCCTACATTTTCTTCTGGGAGTTGAATCATTGTCATTTTTATATGTAGGTCCTTGATCCATTTTGAGTTAATTTTTTGTATAAAGTGTGAGATAAGTTCCTTTTTCTTTCTTTTGGATATGGCTGTGCAGTTCTCCCAGAATGATTTGTTCTGGCCCAGATGGGTGGGCTTAAAAGCATTGTCAAAAAGCACTTGACTTTACATGTGAGGGTCTATTTCTGAGTTCTCAATTTGATTCCATTTGTCAAAGTAACATGCTTTAAAATAAGAAAGTGAGATTCCTCCAACTTTGTTCTTTTTTAAGACATTTTTGACTATTCAGCAATCCTTACTTTTCCAAATAAATTTCCTTATTGGGTTTTCCTTTTCTGCCCAAAGGTTGATGGGATTTTCCTTGGTATTTCATTGAATCTGTAAATCAGTTTGGGTGGGATTAGCATCTTTATATTTATTCTTCCAACCCATTAAAACAGAATGTTTTTCCATTTATTTAAGTCTTCTTCAGTTTCCTTTAGCAATGTTTTGTAGTTTTCTGAATATAGGTCTTTTATGTTCTTGGTTAAGTTTATTCCTAAGTATTTGATTTTTTTTTTTTTTTTTTGCTATTGTAAGTGGAATTTTTTTCTGATTTTCTCCTCAGATTGCACATCAGTAGTGTGCAGAAATGCTATGGATTGTTGTGTACTAATCTTGTATCCCACCACTTTGCTGAACTTGTCTATTAATTCTAGTAGCTGTAGGAAAGTTGTTTGATTATCAGTGATTAATGGTGTTAAATCCTATATCTCTCAGAATAGCTGGTTTGTTCCTTTCACCGGGGCATGTCTTCCTGTTTCTTATAATACTTATTATTTTTGCTGATGTCTAGGCATCTGAACATGTTGGTGAATTTACTCTAATGGTCAATTTCTCTCTCTTGCTTATTGTAATTTTTTTCACAGCTCTTCTTTGATATTTTATTGAACTTAATCTAAGTCTTTAAAATTCCCCAGCTTAAGTTATCAAAATTGGACCAAGGACTCACTAATGGCACACAGCCATTTTCTCCCAGGAGTTAGGCTATGAGCAAAAGCAGTTTTTGTCCCTGCAATTTCCAGACTGGCCCCTGTTGGTGTACTTTTTCACAGAGGTGTTTCAATCTCTGTTTTCCTGTGTTTTAGTTTGGCCAGATCTGAGATTCAAGGCATACTCTGCCAGCTGAATCCACTGAAGAAAATTCCCCGACTCCCCCTCCCTCTTCACTTTTAACCGCTGACAAGGAGGAAGATATCCATTCCCCTCTCAGTCAGCTTCAATGAGCTAGGAGTTTTACCCCAGCTTCATAACTTGGAGGCAGGGGAAGAGAACCCTTCCTGGTTGCCATGGGGGTTTGGTAGCTCATGTTGGTTGTTTCGGGTTCTTGTCTTTCCATCCCTCACCCTCCTGGTTGTTGTGTAGCATTGTCCTGGTCTGCTTTTCCCCAAAGCAGGTCCTTCAGAGAGCTTTTGGTTCTTTCCCCATTGTTTTCATGACAGAGTTGAGCCCTCCCTGCCTAGTCCCATGCCATCTTCTCCTAATATGATATTTTAAAACATATAAATCAGATCATGTTATTCCTTGGCTTAAGATCTTCCAATGGCCTTTTGCATGTATTATAAAATCTAAACATCATCATCAGCATGGACTATAGGGCCCCACTTGATCTGATCTTTTTGAATTCATATCATAACCCACCACCTGTACACAGGTCACCTGGCTACATTTCTGGTGCTCAAACTATTTTTTATAAACAAATGGTATCTTAGGTCTCTGGTAATTGCCGCTAAGCAAAGCTTGGAATGCTTTTCCCCAAGATTTTCTATTGCTGGCTCTGCTTTTCCATATGGGTCACAGTTAAACAGAGTCCTCTCCTCAGAATGAATGAACTATGCCTGCCTTGTCTATGTCCAACCACCCCCACAAACACTCATACATCTCTCACTGGTTTGCTATTATAGTTACCTAAAATTAGCCTGTTCTTTATTTGTTTACTTGTATGTGTTCCTTTTATACTCCTAGAATTTCAGGTATACATGAATGTGAAATTGCCTATATTATGACCCCTGAATTTCCAGGGTTTGGCATAGTAATAGATTAATAATATTTGTTAAGCAAAGAAAGCCTGAACAAGGCACTGTCCATGTTTAAAATAAAATAATTGTTATCAAGGCAAACACTCAGGAATCACCTATTGGGAATGGAACACAATCAAAAGACTTGTCTTCAGGAATAAGGCAAAAGATGACTTTCCAGACCTACATAGTACAGGGTGAGCTCTGCACCAGACTAAAAAGGAAGTTGACAGCAGAGAACTGACAAAGTGCTCGTTACACTCTCTCCCTGAAGACAGGATCAGGTGGCAAATGTGAGGCAGAACTGATATACCAAGAAATGTTAAGAAATCTTGGCAAAAAGCTGAGCTGCTGAAGTAGCTGAGAAAAGCTCAGGGTACATAAAACTTTTCCTATAAACATCCAGATAGTAAATATTTTAGGTTTTGTAGGCCATAATGTCTCTGTCACATAACTCAGCCATTGCAGCACAAAAACTGACATGGACAATTTGTAAACATGAATGTGGTTGTGCTCCATCAAAACTTTATTTATAGATGTTGAAATTTGAATTCTTTATAATTTATTTAACTTTTGAGACAATAGTAGTTTCACATATAGTTGTAAGAAATCATACAAGGTGATGTGGGAGGAGTGGGGGTGTAGGGTGTGGGGTATGTGGGAACCTCTTATATTTTTTAACGTAACATTTTTTGTGACCTATATATTTTCAAAAAAATACAATTAAAAAATAAATAAATAAACAAAAATTAAGAAAAAAAAAGAAATCATACAAAGGATCCCACATACCCTTTCCTCAGTTTTCCCAGTGGTAACATCTTGCAAAACTACAGTATAACCTAACAGCAGGATACTGATATTGGAACAGCCAAGATACAGACCCTCTCCATTACCATAGTGAACCCACCACTTTTTATAACCACCACCTTTTTATAGACACGTCCCCTTTCCTACTTTTCCCCAACCCTTTTTCCCCATCCTTGTCCTTAAGCCTTAACAATCACTAATCTAGTCTTCATTGCCATTTCAAGTGGGTTCTATAAATGGAATCATACAGTATGTAATTTTCTAGGATTGACATTTTTACACAGGATAATTCTCTAGAGATTGATCCAAATTTTGCTTATCATAATAGTTATAGTTTGTTCCTTCTTCCTGTGTTTGACATTTCTCTAATTTAAAATTATGTTCTGGAAAGAATTAGTCAGTTCAAGAGCCCCAGGGTTCCTTTTTATACCCAACTGGAACAGATACTCTTTTGGGTCACATTTCCAATGAGAGAAAAACCAAACCAAACTGTAAATCTTGAGGAAGTCCCTGTTGCTCCCCTGTGGGTGTTGACCAGGCTCCAAGAAGCAAGGGGCCCAGGCTGCCAAGGGCAGCAGCTTTCCAGTCATGCTGAGCAGAGCTGTTCCTCTGCTACCCAGCTCTCTCCTGGGGCTGATTACTCTCCACCTCTCTGTAGCAAAAACTAAAGCTCACCTCTGCAGAGTAGAGACAGTCACCATCCAATTATTTTGGTGGGCATCTTCCCATGATTGCAATAGTGGAAGTGAGCAATGCTAAACGCACGTGCCCAGGAGGGCAGAATCTTGCGTTTGTTTAGTTGAGATCTGAAGCCTCAAATTGTAACCATGAGTTACAGATAGCTAAGGCACCAGCAGCAAATGGCAGATTTGGGAAATTATCTGGCCAGATGCAAGGACTCCGTCACTGAGGGCGATTTTGAAAATGAAGCAAAGACCATTTGGGTAAAATCTTTACAAACGTCATTGGTGTAAAGAAGAAACAGGGAGCACCACCTCCTTGGGTACTCCATGGTTCTGTCTGCTCTTCCCTGAGCAGAGGATGAAGGAAACCACACTTCAAAAGTCCCACTTCTGAGGTCAACTTCAACTTTCCCACCTCATACACTCTGTCAATCATGGCTTTGGGTTCATTCTAGTCAGCCAGTGGGAGTCTCACAAGAACATGTGGGGCTGCTTTTTTGTGTCAAGGGAGAAGAATTCAGGTTGTGCTCCTGAGGAAGCTTTTGCGTGTGTGTGTGTGTGTGTGTGTGTGTGTGTGTGTGTGTGTGTGCTGAATTTTGAAAATGTGGAGCCAGTGAAGAAGGAAGGAAGAAGGGCATGGCCATAGAGCTGCATGCAGGTCCTGGAGGCCTCCCCAGGAGGGGTGCACATACAGAATAAACACAACTGGCTTGAAGCAAACCTCTGGAAAAAGTCATCAGGTCATCTCAGAGCCACTGCAGCAGAGCCAGGTATTTCCACAAGGGTTTGCTTTTCATTTCTCTACAATTTACAGCACCCCAAAGCCTGATGCCTGGCCTGACTCAAAAGATGTTGAGGTAGACCACAAAAGGGCTTTCTAGGGACTCTATGGAAGGTCAGATGTCAGCTACGGCAGTTCCCATCACTCTCAGCATTCCTGAGCCTGGCTGGCTGGTCAGTTTGGTTGTTTTGAGCTATAGCTGCCAATATCCTGGATATATTGCAGAGGCACCCCAGGGCACGAACAAAGGCCCCTGCTGTGGCCATAGGTATGGAAGAGAACAGAGCATTAACTAGAGTTCCCTGAGAGGTACTGTGAGAAGAAGCAAAGCAGGAGGTTTCCTTCTCTTGCCAGACAGTCCGCCTCCCAAGGGAAGAAGATATTATTGTGCTACTGTCAGGACCATTGATGTTATCTTACTCAAAATGATGACACCCAGACTGGGGCAGCTCAGCAGAGACCCCTAGTTGTAAGACCCCCTCCAGTGATAGCTTTCCTTACAGCTGTCCCAGACCGAGTCTGGGTCTTGTCACAAGCCGTGGCACGTGATGACACATGTCTCATTACCAGTGCCTGGACTCCCAGTTAACCAAACTTCTAGTTCTTAGCAGTGCAGCTCACATGTTGTTGAGTGAGAGAGTCTGGGTCTCAGGAGTGCAACAAGTGTCTCCATTTCTCAGAAATGCTGGATCCTTTAACATCTATCAAAGAGGGAGCTTTGCACTAAGTGGCCAGCACTAAGGCCAATCACAGAACCCACATACAAAACCATGGTGGATTCATCCTGGCACACCCCCTGCCATCCTTGGATGATGCTGTCTGGCTGTGCATTCTGGGCCACTTGTCCAGAGCCAAAGGCCAGAAAGGAATTTGGTGTGTTGCCTTACAGGTAGCAGCCAAAATCCCATGAAATCCTTGATCATGAGCCAGAAGACTTAGATGAGGAGATTCATGACCACCTGGGGGCCTCCATGGCCTGGGCCTGGTGCTCCTGGGCACAGGCCTGCACCTCACTGTGCTGCTTGAAGTGCTGGGTGATCTCCTTCACATGCAGATAATTGACCTGCTGCTCCTGGATCTGTTTGACCGAACTGAGGGTGACTTAGCTCTTAAGAGCCTGTGACTTAACTGATGTGTCTGAGTGCTGGGCCATCATCTCCATGGAGCCCTCGGCCGGCAGAGGTAGGGGCCCTCAGTTGTGCAGTACTCCACCACTCCCTCCTCCAAGGTGTGATAGGTAGTCTCTGTGGGGATCTGTGTTAGGGTGACCAAGGCTGTGGCTGCAATAGCCGTAGGTCCAAGGACCATGGGATGGATTTCTGTGATACTGCGCAGGCTGTTGATGGTGACCTTACCCAGCAGGTTGCAGATGCCTTGTTGCATGGGGGTCAGCAGTATAGGGATTACAGCTAGACCACCACTGCCACTGCTACCACCTGTCCCAGGCCACCACTCCATCCTGTTCAGTGAGCGCTGGGGCTTCCCTACCCTCCACAGCCATCAGGACATGGGCAACCTTGTGACGGACCTCAGTCTTGAGTCAGACACTTCTTCTTGACCTCGGGTTGCTCCCTTACAACAGATGGCCAGAGCGTTGACACTTGTCCGGATGCTGTGCTAAGCTGCACTCTTGGCAGCCAGAGGGACACCAGCATTGAAGTGGTTCACCAGCAGGTGCTTCTTCAGCTCCAGCTCCTCCACGATGAGCTTCACCTCCCACTCAGAGAAGTTCATCTTCTATTCTTGGCTGCAACAGCCATGGCTTCTCCCCTTCCCTCTTTTAAAGAAACTATAATCCCTTCAATCCCGCAAATTTCCCTTCTCTTCTTATCAGCCTCCCACTCACCTACCTACCCTTATAGTGGATAGGCCAGGCTTGTAGTTTGTTCTTTTTTCATATCTGAGTAGCATTCCATGGCATGGATAAACTACAGTTGGTTTAACCATTCACTTATTCAGGAAGATCTGAGTTATTTCCAGTTTGGGGCTATTGTGAATAAAGGTCCTATGTACAATTATACATGGGTTTTTGTGTGAACACAGGTCTTCAGTTCTTTGGGATAAATGCCCAATTATTACTGAGTGGAAGAGTAATTGCATGTTTAGTTTAGTAAGAAACTGCCACACTATTTTTAAGAGTGGCTGTATCATTTAAATGACACCAGCAATGTATCAGTGATCCAATTTCTCTGCATCTTCACCAACATTTGATACTGTCAGTACTTACAAAAAAAATTAACCATTCTAATAGGTATGTAGTAAGATGTCACTGTACCTTTAATTTGCATTTGCCTAATGGATAATGTTGTGAATGTCTTTTCCTATGCTCATTTGACATGAAATAATATAATCCTCTTTAGGAAAAGTCTCTTCATTTCCTTTACCTATTTTTAATTGGATTATTTGGGTTTTTTTAAATGTTACATTCGGAGAGTTCTCTATATATTTTAAAGACTAGTCTTTTGGATGACAGGGTGTGCAAGCATTTTCTCCCAGTTTGTAGCTTGTCTTTTAATCTTTGGATCCTTTTAACATGGTCTTCTGTGAAGAAAAAAGTATTTAATATTGGTGAAGTACAATTTATCAATTTTTCCTTTTATAGATCATGATGTAGGCATCAGTTAAGAACTATTTTCCCACCCCTAAATCTGGCTATTTTTTTTCTAAAATATGTTTTATAGTATTATAAACACAGTATTATATACAGTATTTTATGGTTTTACATTTAAGTCCATTATCCACTTAATTTTTATATAAAATAGGAAGTTTAGGTGGACGTTCTTTTTATTTTTTATTTTTACCTATGGATATCGACTTGCTTCAGCACCATTTGTTGAAAAGGCTATGCTCCCTCATTTTAAACCATTGTCATGAGTGTAAATTGCAAACAAGTTGGTGTCATTGTACACCATTTTCAAATCAGTCATATGGTCTATTTCTGGGTTTTCTATTCTGTTCCACTGATTAATGCATTTATCCTTCTCCCAGTACCACACAGTCTTGATTATTTTAGCTACCTAGTAAGCCCTGAACTCGGGTAAATTAACTAACTCTTCCTACTTTATTCTTTTTAAAAATTGTTTAGCTATTCTTGTTTCTTTGTTTTTCCATGTAAATTTTAGAATAATTTTGTCTGTATTTACAAAAATTTTGCTGAGATTTTGGTAGAAATTTTATTAAACCTGTATATCAGTTTGGAAAGTGTTGGTTTCTTTACTATACTGAATCTTGCAATCTATGAACATTGTCTCTCTATTTATATTTGCTTTGATTTCTTTCATCAGTGTTTTGTAGTGTCTAGTATACAGGTCCTATACATATTTACACCTAAATATTGTTTTTTCATTGAATGATATAAATAGTATTCTATTTTTCATTTCAGTGTTCAAAGTTTCATTGCTGCTATAGAGAAATCCAGCTGAATTTTCTGTGTCTGTCTTATACATTGTGATGTTGCTGAACTCATTTATTAGTTCTAAGAGTTTTTTGGTAGATTCCTTGGTATTTTCTCTGTAGACAGGTATGTCATATCCGAATATAGCCCTTTTATTTCTTCCTTTTCAATCTGTATGCATCTTATTTCCTTTCTACACCTTATCGCACTGACTAAAATTTCCAGTGCTATGTTGAATAAGAGTGGTGAAAATGAACAATCTTGTCTAGTCCCTTATCTTAACAGGAAAGGATTCTGTCTTTCACCTTAAGTATAATGTTTATCAAGTAGAGGTAGTTTCCGTTTATCCCTAGCTGTCTAAGAGCATTGTCATCTTGATATTGGAGTCTATTGATGGTCTTTTTTTTCCAATTCGAGTAGAGATTTTCAATTGGAAATTGGATATTTTCAGTATTATATTATGATTTAAACCTTCAGTTTTGGGTTGGCTTTTCCTGGCATTGTCCAAAGGAAGTGGAGCACTGCTCTATTACTGCTAGATAAGGGTAGAAGTCTAGGTTTTCCACTTGGCTTCCCTGGCATCCCAGGGTTGGGAGGGGCTCCCTGATATTGCTGGTGAGGTGGGAGTTCCTACCCCCTGCTTGGCCTCCAGTGAGACTGGGAGGAGGAGTGGGAGCACGGAGACCTCCTTAAAGCTGGCCCTGGTGAAAGTCCCCAATCCTGTTACCAGTGGGGAGTAAAAGGACTGCCTCATTCCTGCCCTAAAGTGGTGGAAGTCCAGGCTCCCCCATGGTCTCCATAGACTCTGAGGCTAGGAGGTTGGGGCATCTCATCAAAGCCTGGTAAACGTTCCCTACTGGGCCTTTGCTGGTGAGTTTAGTGTTGGACTACAGTTTTTGTGGGTTTGGTTTTTATGGGGTTTTTTTTTGGTGGTATTTGACTGAAGCATATATATTGATGTCAAAAAGAATTCTGTCTTTCTAGACTGCCTCTTTCCTGGTGCTTTGGCTAGAAAGCATAGTGTTTTGTTGTATTTTGTCTGCCCCATTGATATTTCCAGGTTACCTGCTTCTTCAACTCCAAGTGTGAGATTCAGGGGGCAAAAAGAAAATCCAGGGAAGCCACCATGGTGTTAAACCTTGACTCCTGAGGTCTATAGGTGGTCTACCTTTTTCTCTTCACCTTTCAGAGTTTATAAATTCTCTTTTACATATAATGCCCAGGACTTTTAGTCATATTTGGCAGGGGAAATAGTTAAAAGTAAATCTTCTTCATCTTCCTGGATCTCCAAATTTCATGTAATTTTTATTTGTCAAAAAATATTATTCTTCTTTTGATTTTTTCAACCATTGAGAAGTATAAAATCCTTCTTAGCAAACATGCCCTGCAAAGCAAGTTACAGGTTGGATTTGACCCATGGGCCATAGTTTGCCAACCCCTGATACTGATCAAGATTTCAGAACTGGAACTCTTTTTGCTGGTCAAAACAGCCTGCCCAAAAATAGGGAAGCAGGGATAAGGTACACACTGGGAAGAAATAAATAGCTTTTCTCTTTGCTTAGAGCCAGGAAATTGAGGAGAAGAAATGCAGGCTGGGAGAATGTATAAACTGGCCTAGATTAAATTCAAAGCATAAAAATATTATATCGTGACCCTTTCAAGTATAATTCTAATAAAAACAATACTAAGACATAACTAAGTTTAGGAAATTATAACAGAAGTTCTCAGTTTTCCAATTTTAACTGCTTTTATGTTTATTTGTGAAATAACCATGAAAAGGTAAATGTGTGATTTACCTTCTTTGCTGATGTTCTAATTGTCTCTAAATCTACTTGTTGAGCTCATAAGTAGCAAAACACATAGAAACATGTCATAGTCCAAATAATGGAAAATATAAAACAAAGTCATAGAAAGGAAATAGTTCATGAAATTTGCTATTAATAATTATTAAAAGAAAAACTGAAAAGTTAAAACATCTTCGAAGATGAAGAATATTCAGGAAAGGACCAGTTCCAAGAACCCAAGATAAAATTGACTTTAGAATAGAAATTAAGACAAAGTCTTACTATAGAAAAGTCACACAGCTGCACAGTCTTTCCAATGAAGGCTGGGCGGAGATGGTGAGGGAGACAATGTAGAACTCACATGGCAAATGAATGCACTGCCGCATCCTATTGTTCAGCTGAGCCAGCCTGAAATTCATGCAAAGTGCAGAGTTAGTCTCTATAACTTTGTTCTAAAGCTCTCTTCCTTGAATTGCTATTAAATTTTAAATAAACTGAGACATGAACATTTACTAAAGTCATTATGATTCCATCACCATGGCATGCAGATCTGGATCCAAAATGCCAGGCACTCTTTGGTACTGAAGTCTGTCCAAAATTTTCTTTTTTGACTTTTTATTTATTTAGCTTGCAGATCTTCAGTAAGAAACAGCCAGCATCATCTGAAAGGACACATACTGCAAGAAACTAATTTCCTCCCTTACTGGAGCTATGTGATGTGTGACTTCCCATCGAGTACAATTGCCAACAAGGCACAGGTGTTCACCGCATGAGGAGGTGATAATGTGATTATAGGAAGAGAGATGTGATTTTATCCCTATACCCATAATGTAATCAGCCCCAACAGAGTGCCTGCTTTGCTTTCCTATAGTAAATACCAAGCTTGGGAAGCAGGAAAGCCAAAAGCTTTGTCATCTTCTAATTCATAACTACTAAAATTGATTTAGAATTAAGAGGGAAAGTTTTGGTTGTTTTTAACCTCCATTGATTCTTTGGCTTACTGTAAAAATTATCTAGGATATTTCTTCTCTTCTAATAGTCTCATGCTACCCTACTTGAATAGATAAAATCCAACATCAAATGAGTTTTCCTTTTTCTAAAATTTAACTAAATCAACCATTTATCATTTCATTCTTAAAAAGATTGTTCAGAAAATATATGACTCTCCCTTGTTTTCAGTGACAAAAATGTTGCTTTAATAGAAAATGCTTATAAATTTGACTCAATAAAAGGCAAACTGAACTTTTCCAAACTGAATTATAAGTCAAGGCATCATTTATTATAACATAAGAGTCAAATATTTTTCATTCACCAATTACTGATTTCAGCTAGCATGGGTGTGAATAATTTACATACAGGTTCATTCACTGTAGCATTGTTTGTACAAGAATACATTTGGAAAAAACTAAGTATACTTTATCAGATTAACTATTATTAATAGTTAAATAAATTGTGGTATATCTATACATTGCATCCATAGTGAAAGGATAAGCAACCTCTATATGAAATATTGGTCTCTGATATATATGACTATAATATTTTTCCATTTGTTTTTAAAAAACTTAAAAGAGAAATTTGTATTTATGTACTTGCTTTTATATGCATACAATATTTCTTTATGGATATAAAGTGATAACTGATAGTCTCTATGGAGGAGAATCAGGTGGTTGAGAAACATTGGTTTGAGGAAAATTTTACTATCATTTTATACATTTTAAGTTCTTCAACCCTAAAAATATTACCTATTCAAATATTATGTTAAATTTTAAATTTTAGGAATAATTATTAGTCATATATTAAAATGTGACAAATTTGATCAACTGTACTACTTAGGTAGATTATCAGTAATTTTGGTCTGAATGCATAATGAATCATATTATACCAAAAGCAGTGAAAATTTCATGAGATAAGCATGATCAGATTCAGTTAATCCAGATGAGACCCTAACAGTGAAGTAAAGTCTCAGAACTAATTTTACTTGTGGGGAAAATAGGTAAAGACATATTATGATTTGGGGGACATGGATATATTATCAGCCTGACCAAATTTATCCCTTCTACTGTTCATGCTTCCTGAAATGTACCTCATTGGGTAAAGGCAATGGAAGGCCTTTCTGGGGAGAACTCTACAACCTATTGACCAAATTACATATGAACATAAAGTAGTTTTGTAAGTTAAGGCAGCCCATTGTACCTGGGTTCAGGGAACCAACCAAAGGAAAATAATACTATACAGGAAAGTTTCATTCCGGCAGGAAGGAATATTTTAGAACCATCTAGAGTCTTTCCTGTATCAAGATATGGTTATTAGCGTCCATTTACTGGTTACTAAGTTGTTAAACATCCAACAGGAATAATTTAAATATAGGTTAGGAGTTTCAAAGTAAACTTGGTTAAATTTTAAATTTTGAATGACGAACTCTGAGAAAAAGAAACAGGAGTTTCATTAAATATCATTAAGTACTAATTTACATCAAGAAATTAATAAATTCAAAGGAATATATGATTGCAAATCTCTGACTGAATATTTGTTTGTATTATTAATAACCTAATAACTTAGAAGTGATTTTCTTCTTTGAAGACATTTCCTTAATTCACTCCAAAAGAAGCCAAATGAAAAAAAAATACCAATAATGACAAGGGCTAATAGTAATAATAATTCAACATGCGGTTATTAAAATGATAAATATGTTTACTTTGTGAGACGAAGTTAGTTGCCATCTTTATGTTTAAATCATTCCTGGGCATGCAAGCCACCTTCCCAGATGTTTCCTTTTCCATTAGAGCTTGTTGGTGTAGCAGATCTCAAAGTACTTTAAGTTGGGATTTTACAGTAAGCCATAAGTATATACATTAAGTCTTGAGGAAGGAATGCCAGTTTCAGATGGCAATATTTTTTAAAGTACCCATAAGTAAATAATAAAAAGATGATTGCTTTAGGCAAAATTCTTCCAAATGTTTGGCCAAAAAAAATTTGACTGCAGGTGCAACTAAAATTTTAACACTGGAAATACATTCTATTAATTTAAACTGTTACTTAGGTATTCTTGAAAATATATCTTCTTTCTCAGGAAAAAAACAGGCCCAGAGCGAAAACTTAGGTCATGGAATCATAATAAAGACCAGTCTGCTTGTTTGAATGTGAGAAAAATTTAGAAACAAATATTATCATCAAAGTTAGAAAAAGTTCATTAATTAGAAACACTGTTTCTAAATTGGGGCCCCCAAAGGATAGTACTTTCTCCTTTATACTAAAGTAATTATAAAAATCAACCAAATAAATTTTTCTCAAGAAAGATGTTATTAAACATTTTTTTTTTTTAAAGAAAAAAGGAAATAGCCAAATTAATCCTAGCCACTGTCTTCTGGTACAAAAAACTTTTCAATTCTGGAATAATGAAATACAAATCAAGAGAGAAATGGAAAAAAATATGAAAAATAATGAAAAAGGTGGCAGACAACATTCTTTCATCACATGATAAAGATGCAATTTTTTCAAATTTTAATTTTGGAAAAAAATTTTTTTAAATAAAAATGTACCGTAAATATAATACCTTCTGATTCTAGTAAACATTTGATTTGTGTCTCCTGGAATATTACTCAAAGGTTAATTGAAGCTGATCTCCTTAGATATTATATATAGAATAAAAACTATTTTGAAGGTTGCCAACACAGGAAAATACTGAATGAAAATAGACTTCATTGGGAAGTGGCTAAAGAACTGATAATAAATCTGTCTTAATGTCATCGGTAATGTTTTGGAAGGTAGATAAAATTTCCAGATCATGTTAAATTGGGTGATGTTGCAAATGTCAGAGAAGCTAGACAAATAGGCCCAAGTGGAAAGAAATATGAGCAAAAAATAAAATGAGATTCACTTTAGGAAAATTAAGATTAATATTGTATATTATCTGAAATATGAATCCTTAGTGGAAAATGTAAGGAAGAAACATCAAGATGAACCCACCGGAATTAGATTAAAACTTTGAGATGGAAGCAAGTTGTATTTAATAAGAGCCATGTATTGATTCTAATTCACAGACCTGATATTTTGGAGAATATACTTCTTCAATCAATAATTGAATAATCAATAATTAATTATATGCCCACTGACTTTTGTTTGTCAAATAAAGGAAGCTTTGACATGATGACATGCCATTTCCTTCTAGGCTGAGATCTCATAAAATTGAATTACACTTGTATACATATTGCTGCCTCATAAGCCACTACATTATTTTCAAATTTTAATTTAATGATGGTGATATTTCTTTCTCATAAATGCCCATGCCATTATTTCCTCAAGTGAAGAGCTGTGTGGGATCTATCATCTGGAACCAGTTTTCACTCAGAACTAAGGTGAAAGAACTTCTAAATTTACCAAACATTCCTATAGCAAGCTCATAACTTATTAATATTCTATGCCCAAACAATAGGCGTCCTGTTGAACAGTAGAACTGATTTTCTTAGTTCAGCATCAGAAACAAGTCAAGGCTATTATAATACATGAACTTTTCCTCACCAATATTAGTTATCATTATGCCCCTAAAGAATTACATTCTTCTTAGAAATCAACTTTCATCTTATACTTTTTCTTGTTCATCTGGGAGACAGACTAAAGTATCAGAAGGGGGAAAATGAGTATGGATGTAAAACTATTTGTGATGGTTAGGCTAATGTGTCGATTCAGCCAGGTAATAGTGCCAGTTGTTTGATTAAATAAGCACTGAGCTAATTGTAATACAAGGGCATTTCATGAACTTTAGTCATCAGTGAGTTTATTGCATAGATGGCTGATTGCATCTACAATCAACTAAGGAGATTGTCTTCAGCAATGAGTGATAACACATTCAACCAGTTGAAGGCCTTAAAAGGGAAGTGATTTCAGCATTCAGAGAGATAATTCCTATCTTTACTTCAGACAGCTAACTTCTTCTGGGAACTCATCAAGGACTTTCTCATGCTTTGCAAACTGCCCTGCAGAATTTGGACTTGTGCATCCCTACAGTCGCATGAGAGAATTTTATAAAATCTCATACTATTTCCAGATATCTCCTGTTGGTTCCATTTCCATAAAGAACCCTGACTAATACACTCTTTAAGCTAAAATAAATTCAAAGTTAGCATTTTTATAAATCTCAAGGACCCAGTTTGGTCTCCATTTTTATATCTTCCTCAGAGATCCTTGTGTTACAGAAGAAGGCACTCTCATGTTCAATGAATGTTGCAAATCTCCTCAGAGATGACACTGTCATGAGGCTCTTAACTCTCAAAACTCTGTCATATATCTTATCAGTCAACTATTATTTAATAAGGACCCATATCAGGTGATGTTCCAGGTACAGTGGAAAGAACAATAAACAAAGTCCCTGCCTGAAAGGATCTTATCCTCTTGTGGAGGAAAACCATCAATAAATGCACACACAGTTAAGAGTATAATATGGCAAATGAGAAGTTCTACGGAGGAAATCAAAGCCAAGTAACTTGGTAGGAAACCCGGAGGCCACTTTATATAGGATGGCCGGAGGGCTATATAGGTACTACTGTGGTTACTAGAGGAATATATGAGACTCATTCTGAGCATGGAGAAATAGTCTGGAGGCACAGACAATGTGGAAACACTGAGCCCAACCCTGGGAATAAAATGCACTTGAGTAGTATCAAGGAACTCTAAGGTGGTAGTCATAACCGGCCCATAGTCTCAGGGGCTTAACTAAGTTAAGAGCTGCAGTAGTTTAAGTAGACAGATGAGAATCAGAGTCACACCAAAATGAAGACATTTGACAGGAATTAGAACTTTCGCGAGACAGAACATCTAGAAGTAATGGTCCTGGAAGTGAAATCAGTAGCTAGACTATATTCTTTCTCAAAGGAAAGCAAATCCACACACTGTGATTAAACTTGTGTTCCTGATACTTTATCACAGGAGCTTTTGTGACTTGGCCCAGGTTCTCAGAGGAAGTGAAGAGAAATGATCTTTCCACCGGTAGCAAATCCTCAATGCATAAAAGTGTATAATGGGAAGAACTGGTAGCAATGAAGTTATAAAATATACTGAAGAGGGCCTTAGGCTCCAAACTTTTCTAATAAACTGGCTATGGACTTTTCAGAGAAAGATGTAATACCTATACAAGTTTACATGTATCAGCAAATGGATTAGGAGGTAGAAATTTTGAGACAGGTTATGAAATAGAAATATAGGTAAAATCATAGAGTAGTAATTTACAGACAGGAGGAGAGTAATAGACATTTATCTTTCTTTACAAAGGTGAAGAATATTTACATCAATAATATGCAACTTTTTGGAAATGTTAATATATCCACATTATACCTCTTCCTACCCTCCTCTCATGATCATCTAATCAAGATGCTTCCAACAACACCCTAGATCATTCTTTTAAGGTGATTTTCTATACTTTTTTCCTGTCTTAATAAAAGAGACAATAAGAAAAAAATCTACTTCTCTTATAAAATCAAGGGAGGCATTTCCTTGTTCCCACTGATTTACAAAAGAATGATTTAAATAGTCTATATAACAAAGCATGCCCTATTTTCATAGCAAGAATTCAGGTTAGCATATAAATCAGCATTCCAATATTGGCTAAAATTAAAATCTCATATCTTGAATCAGTAGCCTATATATTGCTACACAAACATCAGTTGCTTTAATTAAAAATATATACTTTTTAAAGATGATTCTTAGAAACTGTTTGTCATTATGATATCAAATTTTGAACATGTTTAAGTTTCAGTCTTGGGTACAGAATTTGGGGTTTTGCTTGACAAAATTCTAGACATTGAAGCAGTCACCCATGTGTATTCTTCAGGTCAAATTCCACCAGGGAAAGCAAGTCACTGAGAGTCCATGGCAATGCTCCAAACCATGATGAACGGAGGCAATTTCATTTTCGTTGACCATTGCTCCAGGTCATTGTAATTTAATGAGTAGTAATCCTATTTAAAAATAAGATGCAGGCAGCAAGGTGCCTGCTGGGAGAAAGAGGCTGTGCATGAACAGATCAATATGCATTGTGTGCTTTCAACCATTCAATAATCGATTCACCCTTGTTATGAGAAAATAAATGCCAAAGTCCCTGAACTTAATTTTTGAAGAAAGCTTTTACAAGGCTATCAGATTATTAAAAGTTTCCAAGAGTTATCTTCTGTTTTCTTATTTGTCCTTAAAATTTCTGTGCTACAACTCACAATATCCCATCCAAAAATTATAAGAGAATCCTAAAAGTAAATTCTAGCTGGGAGCTTGGCTGCATTTCTTTAGTTATCACCAAAGTGCTGAAAGCTTGTGTGGACTAGAGCATTTTACAAACTCAACTCTTTTTTTCTCCTTCTAGTCTTACTTTTAAATATACCAGCTGCTTTTAATAAGCTATCAAGTAAGGCTTTCAGCAGGCTTAACTGTAAGATGTCAGACCTTCTACTTCATGTGTCAGTCAGTAATTTTCAATTTCTCAAATTTGTGCATTAAAAGAAGGTAACATATTCTTTAGACCAGTCTGAATTTTTTAAAGTCTTAGTTATATGCTATGGCTTTTCAACATTTCCCTGTTGCCATGGAAATGGGTTTACGAAGGACTGAATCTGTGCAGCATAATCACAAACATTAAATTGGCATATAAAAGCATTTCAGCCTAGCATTTCCACTGTCTATGCTAATGGTGTCGCTGCTTTGAAAGCAGTATCTTACTAGGCTGTAATGCATTCAGAGGGCCTTAAACACTCTCTTTCATTGAAGTAGATTTCAGAGGAGTGTCTTATACATTGTGTACCATTTTACTGTTAGCTAGCTGAGCCCTCAAACCATCATATTGCCACATCAATGAGTTCTGTGGATTAGAAATCAAACTAGAGAACTATCCACATCAGAGCACCAAGTGTAATGCATAAATCATACACATTTGACTTCAATTAGTAGAATAATGTGAATGGCAAACAAGATTCATTTCCTTGGATCTCAGTCATATTGCCATTTAACAGAAATTGATTACAATTTCACATGAGTGAGTAAATATATTTGGTTATCAAAGTTACTAAACTTTATCTCCTCAAATCTTTTTCTCTCTAAGAAGGTTACTACTTACTTTTAAAAGATTTGGCGTTATTATGTAAAGATGAACTTGTTAAGGATTTCATCCCCTTAATAATAAATTCTGTCATTAAGACAATCCCCAAAAAACTCATCTTAGTCATCTAGGTAGCTTTAGAAAAGTAATATTCTTACACTTGTTCATTTGCTATAAAGTTTAATCAAGATCCCCAATCCTTCTATTTTAATGACTCAAAACTTTGATTCTGACTCCCTCTAGATCAAGAAAGCAGATGTTCTCTTTTGCTCTCTACCCAAATTGAAGTTAATTAAATTCTTTCTTGTAACAAAAACTAGCAAGGACCTAAAATTAACAGCTACTTTAATTCTTCTGTGTGTCATCTTTCATTGTAACCTGCTCTTAGAATAGGCTCTGTTCAGCAACTTTTCACTTGTTTATAGAGGACTAGTTTCATTTGAGCTGATGTCAGTGGTTTTAACTTTTATTCTTACAAAGGTCAAATCACTTCTACAACCCTCAAAAGAGACACTAAATTCATCTCATCCTAACCAGGCAAAAAGAGTGCCAATGCCATTTGTCAAAATAATCAAGAGTGACTGTTTTCCTCACACTTTGGTTATAAAGTAAGGTCAAGAAAAATGAGATCTAGTGATTATTTGTTTATTTTGCAGCCTAGCATCCAACCCTCTTTCTTGTGAAAACTATTTCTCCCCTCTTATTTCACTTGAATCTAGTGAAACCGAGCCCATCTCCATGAATTTTGCTTGGCCAATTAGTATGTTCCATTGCTCAGTCAAATCATTGCTTTGGGGAGGGCACAAGATTCACATCAGACCAACTATAGCAACAGATCTCAAATCTAGAGAGCCGGCTCTTTTTCCCCTGAAAATTGGTTTTGTGATGATATGAGCTTGGCGCTTCTGGAGGAATAAAGAACACACAATAGAATAGATAAAAGTTGTGGGGAAGTGGGATCCTGATGATAATACATGAATGTATCCACACACTAGGACTTTACAGCAAGATGAACCAGTTTGCTTCAGCTGGATGGAATCATATTTTCTTTCATTTGCAATAAACAAAACAAGTCCTGCTTCGCAGTGGGAAAATAATCAGTTTGGCTTATTTTGATTAGAAAACTGTTTTATTTAAAAATAATAATAAGAACTTTCAAGTAGTTACATAGAAATATGAATGAACAGACAATTAAGAGATTGTATTGGCACAATAATATTAAGAAAAATTATATATTTTGAGCCATCGTATGTTTATAAAACTTAAATAGGAATGTCAGACATGCAAAGCTATTAAAAATGCAAGATATGAGTGAGGAAAATAACCTCTTGCTTGCTTTCATTTTTTACTTTTTCTTAATTTTATTGAAGTATATCATTCATACATGAACATACATAAACAATAAGTATACAGTAAAAGTTATGAACTTATAAAATAAACATGCATAATATCATACAGGGTTCCCATACATGACCCTACCACCAACACCTTGCATTGTTGTGATACATTTGTTATATGCTATGCAAGAGCATTGTCAAAATCTTACTACTAACTATAGTACTTATCTTCAATTTGATATATTTTTCTCCCAAACCACCTTATTATTATTTTTTATATATTTTCATTACAGAGGTTGAGAACTTACAAAACAATCATGCATATGTATAGATTTCCCATACAACACCCCTTCACCAACACACCACAGTGTGGTGAAATATTTGTTACAGATTATGAGATAATATCATCACCTCACCCATAAGGTATCAAACACAAATTTTGGTGAAAGAGAGAGAAATACAATGTCCTTTAATTCAATTTTTAAAAGATATCTACTAGAACAATTTAATTGCTTCTCTCAATTTTCCATTAATTCTTCCTCTCCCTTTCCCTCCCAGAAACTTAAAACTTTCTAAAATATCATTTATTGGTTAACTTAGACTTCACCTGATTGTTGGACACACCTATTTATCATTTCTTGTAGGCTTTGTGTTCTCTGTTTGGGAATATAGAATTGATGAGGTATATCCAGCTCCAAAGAGAATAATAGTGAAATAGGAAATAAGGCAAAGATCCCACTAGACACATTCTTTCGTGGTCCCTGCTTGTTTTTAAATAAATTTTAATAGAATAAAATAAAGTAAAACCAACAATTGTATCAAATAATTGTAGAGTTAACTAGTAAAGTAAGCCCCCCAAATCTTTTTTTCAATGAACAAGACAACTGTTTGGGCTGGGCAAAACTAGATTTTATTTAATTCAAGCCAATATGATGGCTACTCCTGTGAACCATTTAGATAATCCACTGATTGCTCTTCTAGCAACCTTACATCCAGGGTCATGTTCATGACACATATTTTTATCAGGACCAAAAGTACAACCAACATAATTTAAGGTCATAACCTGGATTAACATAAAAACAAACTCCATTTAAATATACAACAAAATGTCAACATTAGCATGAAGCAAGAAATGTTAAAACTTTCAAATGATGTAAAATATATCTCTCAGAACTAGCATACCAGGAAACATGAAGCATGTCTCTTTGTAGATGTCTACCCAGATTATAAAATCATAAATGGTATAGGAAAACGTTTCTTAACCTAAAGTTCTTCTATTATCTTCTCTCATCATCCTACCCTTGAGAAAAGTTTACTTCAGTCCAAAAAAAAAAAAATTTCTTATTTTGTGTACATTACACATCAGCTATTTTCACTAATGAAGATCTGCAAAGATGATCAGATTATTTTATCTCTCTGAACCTCAGTTTCTTTATCTGAAGAGGAGTATAATAATAACTGGTCTGATTGGTTGTGGCAAAATGAAATGAAATGAAATATATAAAGCACTTAGCAAAGTACTCACATACAATAAGCTTCAATAAATAGTGGCTAAAATTTAAATCTATCAGCCCAACACATTATGTAAACAAGAAGAGGGAGGCTTTAGCCTATGCATTGCAAAATGTCTGTGCTATGTGGATTATATATCTGTATCATTTTTCTGTTCCTGCTATAACAAATTACCAGAAAGTTAATGGATTAAAACAGCCCAAAGTTATTTATCTTACAATTCTGCAGGTCAGAAGTCCAAACTGTATCTCACTGGCTGAAACCAAAGTATCAGCAGAGCTGAGTTTCTTTTGCAGCCTCTAGAGAAGAATTCATTTCCTTTGCTTTTCCAGCTTCTAGAGACACCATGCTTTCTTGGGATCCTGGCTTCTCACTCCATCTTCAAAGCCAGCAGCATAGCATCAACAAATATCTCTCTGGTGTTGCTGTGGGGGGAGTGGGGGGTGGGGGCGGTGGGGTTGATTGGGACCTCGTGTTTTTTTAATGTAATTCGTAAAAATAAATAATTTTAATTAAAAAAAAAATATCTCTCTGATACTCATCCTACCTCTTCAACTTAAAAGGGCCCTTAGGAAAACAGTGGGTCAACTAAATAATTCAGGATCATTTCATTAGTTTATTTTAAGGTTAGCTGATTATCAGCTATCCACTGGTTCCAGATATCAAGGTGCAAACATATTTGGGGTCCAGTTTTCTGCCTACCACAGAATCTATCCTACATTGATTCTTTGAATTACAAAATAGCAATCCCTAGAATTCACATCAAGTCACTATATTAAACAAATTTTTCAGCAGTCCAGAAAGCATACCCATCCTGCTCTCCTACAGTAATTGAGAAGGAAAGATCCAAATTATTCATTTTGTTGTAAGCTTATCTTCACAGATAATCTGAAAAAAATAAAATCATGCTGGAGTATACCAAGATTGCCAAAGATATTCTAATCACTTTTAAAGTATAATTTCAGTAAACGTTCTAAAATATCCTAGAATGCCATGACTAGATTATTGTAACTTGGATATTAGATATCAGTGCCCTGATTTCCTGTACAATGCATGTCTAAACTGCATTTAGAATATAGAATTTGAAACCCATACAACAGACTTGCCGGTAATAATACTATGCAGATACATTTGGCAGGAGTGGGAATTGGATGGATTTGGGGGTGTGCAGAGGTAAAGCTAGAAACGAGACATTCTCAAAGAGGTTTCTTCCATATCTGTGAATAAATGATTCCTGGCATTTTATAATTTTGACTCAAATTATAATTTTAAATGATTTTAATATTTTTGGTAATTTTGCTGGATTAAAGCATAACTATTTCTTCTCAATTCATCTGTGTATTAATCAGCCAAAGTGGTGCTGATGCAGAGTACCAGAAATCTGTTGGCTTTTATGAAGGGTATTTATTTAGGGTAGAAGCTTACAGTTACAAGGCCCTGAAGAGTCCAACCCAAGGTACCATAAGAGGTACTTTCTCACCAGATGTCTGTTGTCACGTGTTGAAGCAAGATGGCTGCCAATATCTGCCAGGGTTCAGCCTTCCTCTTTCCTCTATTCCATGGACCAGCTTCTTCCAGTCTCAGCTGTAGGCTGGCATAAGGCTCTCATGACTTTTCAACTGCTCTGGTCTCTTCACAAGGTCAGCTGTAAACTATCAGCAAATATCTCATCTCTCCCCAGGGCTCCAGCTTCAAAACCAACTTCTCTCCTCTGCCGTGTGTCTTTTTCTATGTATCTACTTCCACATTCTTGATTGAAAATCTGCTTATATAGCCCACCAAGGGGTGGTGCCTAAACCCTGCATGCACTAATGATGTGGTTAAATCAAAGTCCTAATCTTAAAATAATCAAGTTTGAATTTAACACAATCAAAGGGCATCCCACTCAGCGGAATAGACTAGTTTACAAATAATCTTTCTTTTTGGAATCCACAAATAATCTCAAACTGCCACACTCCACCCTCCAAATTCCAAAAAGATACTATAATATTAAAAAAAAAAAATCTTAAATCAGTAACAATGTTAAATACAAAAACATATCATAATCAGTTTAAAGAAATACAGTTTGTCTGGCTGTAGACCTCTGAAAATAACAAAACCATTTATCTGCTTCCAAGATATGAAAGGACAGATAAAGCATAAACATTTGCATTACCATAAGGAGAAACTGGGAGGAAAACATGAGTCATGGGTCCCCTACAGTTCCGTAAACCTACAGCACATACTTCATTAGATTTCAAAATCTGAGAGATATTCTTAAGAAGATGGCATGACAAACCCTTCTCCCTGGGGCTCATGGGGACCCACCCTTTCCACAGGCTTTCCCAACAGCCATTTTCTTGGTTCCACCCTCACCAAGCATCTGGTTGGCAACTGAGCTTCATACCTCACCCTCCAAACACATTGGGGTCATGGCCACAGAGTCTTAGCCCCCTTAGTACAATGAGGGGGAGGCAGCATCCTCCCTAATCTCTGGCCTAAATGCCCATCCCTCTCAGAGCAACCTGGCTTCCCTAATCAATGGAGGACAAGCCCACCTCTCTCAGATGTACGGGGTGGCTACCTTAACCTACCTAATTCTTGGGGAATATACTCTACCCTCTCTGTAGCATGGGCTTGCAAAACTCTCCCTGAACAGTGGGCTGGACATCCATCCTCTTTAACTGGTGGGGCAAACTCAGCCTTTCTGAACACATGCATGGGGTTTCTCTCTTGGCCCAAGGAGATGTCTTAATTCCAGACCTCAGCCTCCGTGATTTTCTTCTTAAAGCCATTTTCCCTTCAATCTTTCCCCTTCACATCCCTTCTAGTCCAAGTTGACAGTGGTTTGTTCATACAGCTCTCTCAAAAGCTTGTTGGTTTAGCATACAGGAAACAGGGGTCCAATCCATCAGACAGCAAGACTTTCCACAAGTCTTTCCTAGAAAACTGTATTTTCAATCCTGATTGACAAGTTCTAAATTTAGTCAAGTACTCAAATGGGCACTATCTTCTGGGGGCTTATAGCAGTTTGAGATAGTTATGAATTCCAAAAATAGATACTGGATTATGTTTGCATTCCAGTCTGTACCTGGGCATGATTCAGTTATGATTGATTAGGGTTTTGATTGGGCAACATCATTTGGGCACTGAGTTCCCACCCCTTGGCAGGTGGGGACTCACAGATAAAAGGCATGGCAAAGGACAAAGTTGAAGGTTTTTAATGTTGGAGTTTTGATGTTGGAGTTTGATGATGAAGTCTTAAGCTGGAGCCCCAGGAAATCAGCATGCAGAGGAAAGAGAAGCAAGCCCCAGGAAGAGATGACCTGAGCCAGGAGAAGAACACAGAGGAAATAGACATGGCTCCCATTCCTCTGTGGAGAAAACAGAGGAGCTGAGCCCAGAGGAACCCAGGAAGCCTGAACCCTCACAGACATGAGCAGCCATCTTGCTCCAACACGTGAAAATAGACTTTGGTGGGGGAGGTAACTTGTTCTTTATGGCCTGATATCTGTAAGCTCCTACCCCAAATAAATACCCTTTATAAAAACCAACCAATTTCTGGTATTTTGCATCAGCACCCCTTTAGCTGACTAATACAGGGCTTATTTCTGGAGGCTTAGAATTTCCAGAATCAGATTCTGTTTTCTTTGTGCCCAACAATTCAGTTCTAAACATATGGCTCTCATCTAGTGTTTTACTATAAACTGCAAGGGGAAAGCAAGCTGCATTCTCTGAGTTTACTTTGGAAAGTTCTTCAGCTAAACACCCAGGCTCGCCATTTTCAAATTCTGCTTTCCGTAAAACATAAGGAGTTAATTTGGCAAGTTTTCTGCAACTTTAAAACACAGATCACCTTCCCTCCAGTTTCCAATAATAGTTTCATCATTTACTCCTAAGGTCTCGTAAAAAAGTCTCTTCAGCATCCATATTCCTATAAACAGTCTCTTCAAAGCAATCTAAGACTTTTCTATCAAACATCTCAGAAGTCCTCCAAAACTGTGCCTTTACCCATTTATAAAACTGTTCCTACATTTTGGTAATTGCAAAATCATCACCCCACTCTCCTGGTACCAAATTTTATATTGGTCAGTCACTTCCACATTCTTGAGTGAGCATCTGATTATATGTTCAAGGGGGCAGGGTATCAACCCTGCATGCTCTAATGATGTGATCAAATCAAAGACCTAATCTTAACATAATTAAGTTTGAATTTAATACAATCAAAGGGTATCAATTTCAGAGGAACAGACCAGTTTACAAATGTAATCTCTCCTTTTGGAATTCATAATTTCAAACAGCCACGACCTACATCTACCTTTTTATTTGAAACATACTTTTTATAATTTCTGTTTTTTTCTTTGTATGTCTTACTACAAACACATCTATTTTAATAATCTTTTGAAGAACTCATTCCTGTGTTGTTGGATCATTTTTTTATTTGGTTAATTATTTTCTATTTTATTTAATCCTATAAAGCCATAGTTTTTCAGCCATAAAAAACTTTAGGTTTTTACCAGATGTACAGAAACCACAACAATAAATTTTCCATCAAATTACCCTTACATTTCCAGGTCCAATTCTAAAAGGATTTTCCTGTGGGATAAAATGTAAAGATAAGCCTTAAAAGAAAGTAATAAACTGCAATGAATACCAAAAATGTTCATGCTTAGAAAGGTACCAGGGCCCACTCATGTGATGATCTAGACAATAGTCTGTTCCTCAACTAAGATAAGTGACTTATAAGCAGAGGGATTAAAATTGGCACTCTACATTCAAATTGAGTCAGTAAAATAGAAAGTAATCAACCAATTATTCAGAAAAAGAGAAATATGGGAGCTAGCCTGAAGCCAACCTTTTCCTACCAGGATCACTGTCAAAAATAGATGCAGTCTGCTGGTGTAATTGAAGCATGCATTAGACTTCATCATTGTATTCATAAAATGAAATTCCTCATTGACAAAGACATGGCTTTGGAAATATAAATACCACATTTAGCAATGAATAACAACAGGCCTTCGATCTTTAAGTCAATTTTTACTTCCTGTACTCATACTTTCTGTTTATGGATTTATTAGTCACAATGAAAATGGAATTATTTTATAATAAAAATCAATAAAACATTTCAGCCATGAATTATAAAACATTGTTTGTTTATTGTTCCCCCCCCCCCCCCCCCCCAGTTACAACTATGTTCTTCTGATCCAAATCACATTTTTGGAGTAATATTCTCAGTCGATGTAGTAGGCAGAGTATTGGACTCCCCAAAGACTTCCATATCCTAATCAACAAAATCGGTGAATATGTTACTTTCCATGGCAAATAGGCTTTGAGGATGTGATTCTGTTAACAACCTTGAGATGGAAAGATTTACATGGAATATCTATTTGGGCCCAACATTAAAAGGAAAGACAGAGGCAGGTAAGGCTGACTCAGAGAAAGAATAGCAACAATGGAAGCAGATGTCAGGTAGAGAGAGAGCTTTTAAGATACTGCCCAGCTGGCTTCAATGATGGAGGAATGGGCCAGGAGCCACAGAGTACAGGCAGCCCCTAGAAGCTAAAAAAGACATGGAAACAGATTCTCCCCTAAAGCTTGCAGAAGGAACACAGTCCTGATTGCACTTTGATTTTAGAACTTCTGATATTCCAGACTGTAATATCATAAATTTGTGTACTAAGTCTCTGGAAATTTGTGACAGTAGTTATAGGACCCTTTATTGCCCACAATATCAGATGTGTAAATATTATCAAATTTCTTCATATTCTTTAAATCAAATTAATTTTTATTTTCTCAGCTAAGCAGGCAGGCAGGCATGGAATTCAATATTTGTCCTTCTTGCTCCCCCTGAGTCTCTCCCTCAATGGGGTGGTTATCCAGTACCAGAGTCTTATACAGTATCTAGTCTGTGGTTTTTGGTTCACACTAGTTTCTGCCAAAACACCATTTATTTGGTCATTTTAACTTCAGTCACTCTGCTCTTTCCATGCCATGCTGGGAGCATGAAATTTTTTGGCAAGTGGGAAACACTCATTTTCTTCTGAGGTATTGCCACCTATCCTGTGTAGACTGAGAAGGGCACTACTGCTCCAAGGCTGAGGAACACACAACTTTCTGACCCTTCTCATGTTCTAATGATATCTTTACTATATTAGGCACATCATTTTCTCATGTTATATCTCTCTCAGTGGTACCTTCTTTCTTCTCCTTTCAGAAAGTCTAGCATAATCTTATTACTGGGTTTCAGTTTTTAGCAAATGAAGCATTTGTCAGAAAACCCTTGATTTCTGCCTTCCTTGCAGCTGAGCAACACAAAACTTGCTATTTGCTCCAACACAGGGGTAAAAAAGAAAAAGGGGGAAGATAAAAATTATATCTCATGCCTGACACCTTACACCCTGAAATAGTTACCCAAAGTTAAATTAACAATTAGTAGCTTTTCTATGCTTATTTTCTTTGCAAAAGTAAACATATTAGAAATTTGAGCATAAACATACCTAAAATCTTTTTGCCTCAGATAAATCACTTAATCTCCCTGATATCCATTTCCTCATCCATTAAATACAGTTTATTAAAATTTCTGTCCTATCTCAGAGTTATTGAAATGATTAGTAAAATTCATTAAAGTACTGTGCAAATAGTAGTGTTATTTTTAATAACTAATATCAAGTATTTTAATAAAAATTAAGCTTCATTATCAAATTTTAAAGTACATACAACCAGGATCAGAATATAGATTATTACTAAATTATCTCCAAAATTTGTTTAATCTTATAATATTGCCATATAATAAGGAAATTTGTGTGGATCTGTGTAAGTAGGTCAAAAGGGCTCCTAGGGAAACTGGAGGACTACTGAATGTTTAAGCTTTTGGTCTTGAGAATCTTTACTCTATAGTAGGAGCCATTCCATTCCTAACATATTCCCATGCTCCCCCTCAGTCTCACTGCCTCAATGTCACTGCTTTGTTCAATGTATATTTTTTAAAACACATATTCCTTCATTCAACATTGAAATCAATCTCAAGTGCCCAACATGTTCCTGATTCTGTTCTAGATGCTGAAGAAGCTGGAAAAAGAGAAATTCATGGTTCCTGTCCTCATGAAGCTTGCATTACACTGCAGGATAGGAAGGAGGGGAAAGAGCAAACAAGTAAAGATATAAAAAGTTATGTTAGTGGTAAGTGAATGCTATAAAGGATATAGAAGAGGGTGTTATAAAACAGTCTAGAGTTGGAGATGCTCCCTATATAGGGGTGATTTAAGGTCTTTGCAAGAATGTGGCATTTGATATGAAGGAAAGACAAGAGGAAATGAGTTATGCAAGTATGGAGAGCACAGCTTTCTAGGCAGAGGGAACAGCTAATGTGGAAATGGGTTCAGTATGATCAAAGAGCAGAAAGAAGAGTCAGCATAGTTGGCACATGGAGACAGAGGGTAAACGTATTAGGAAATGAGGTTGGAGAGGATGACCAGTGCCACATATCCAAAGCCTTTTAGTGGATGATAAGGATATCATATTTTGGTAGCTGTGATAAATACAGAGATGCACTCTCCAGATATCCCTTCAAGGAAGAATTTGCTCCCCACCAGCAAGAAGAGCAATCAGCCAATAGCCTTCAGCTATCAGCCATTTTGCGCTAGGTCACTCCCTTTTTAGACTGTGTCCAGTGAAGGAGTGGAGATGCAGGCGCAGCTTATAAAGGCACCGCAGTGTCAGCCTGGTATGGGTCTATAATCACTCCAGAGCTCCCCACTGAGGTTTTGGCCAAGGATTTGTTGGCCCTGCATCACAGTTAGGCTTTTTCTTCTGACCAGTTCTTCTAGGTCCTCCTTTCTTAAGTGTTGATTCCTCATACTTTCTCTCATAAACGATCGGCATACCGAACTCCATCTTCAATCTGCTTACAGGAATTCCATCCTACATTATTTATATGCAATGGACAATTTTTAATGATTCCTTCTACCACTGTTTGGAGAATGGATTAGAGGAAGATGAGGATGGAAGCTGAGAAACAGTAAGGTGGTCATGTTAGTAGTCCAGGGGTGAGAAGATGATGGCTTGACTTGGGTGGTATCTGAGAGAAATGAAGAAATCTGCATATATTTTTTCATAGAAACAATATTTCTTGCTGATGGATTGGATGTGAGGAAAGAGGAAAAGAAAGGAATCAAGCATGACTCAGGTTTTTGGCTGGAACAGCTGGGATAGTGTGGTAATATTTATTAACAGTAAGAAAGGAAAATATAGTCCAACAAATTATCATTTCAAAGTACTTTTCCTAGTTCATTTGCCATAGTTCTTTATTTATGTCAGAAGAGAATTTTCCATAATCTTTTTTTTATTAGAGAAGTTTTAGGTTTACAAAAATGCATGCGTAAAATACATAAAATACAGAATTTCTCTATATCATTCTATTATCAACACTTTGTTTTAATGTGGTACATTTGCTATAACTCATGAAAGAACAATTTTACAATTGTACTATTAATTATTGTTTATAATAGAGTTCACTCTTTGTATTTTACAGCCCTATGATGTTTACATTTTTATTCTAGTAACATATATACAATCTAAAATTTCTCCTTGTAACCCCATTCACATAAATAATTTAGTACTGTTAATTACTTTCACAGTGTTGTGCTACTATCACCACTATCTATTACCAAAACTTTTCCATCACCCCAAATATTAATAGAAACTCTTTACAATTGAAACATTAACTCCCCATTCCCTATACCCAGTGCAGCTCTGGTAAACCTATATTCTAGATTCTGAATTTAAAAGCTTGTTCATTCTAATTGATTCAAAACAGTGAGATTATACAATGTTTGTCCATTTCTGTCTGGCTTATTTCACTGAAAGTGATGTCTTCAAGGTTCATCATATTGTCACATGTATCAGAATGGCATTCATTTTAACTGAATAATATTCCATGATATGTATATATCATATTTTGTTTATTCATTCATCAGCTGATGGATACTTGAGTTCCTTCCATCTTTTGGCAATTATGATTAATGCCACTATGAATACTAGTGTGTAAATATCTATTTGAGTCTCTGAGTTCAATTCTTTGGGGTATATATCTAGAAGTGGGATTGCCAGATCATATGGTAATTCTATAATCAGCTTTCTGAGGAACTGCAAAACTGTCTTTCACAGCGGCTGGACCATTAAAATTGTCACTTGCAATAAATTAGCCTTACTAATTCTCCACATCATCTCCAACATTGTAACTTCTGTTTGTTTTTAATAGTAGTTTTTCTATTGTGTGAAATGACATGTCATCGTTGCTTTAATTTGCATTTGCCTAATAGCTAATGATATGAGCAACTTTCCATGTGGTTTTTCACCATTTGCATATCACCTTTCGAGAAACGTCTATTCAAGTTTTTGATCATTTTTAAATGGCTTTTCTGTCTTTTGATTGTTGATTTTTAGGATTTTTTTTCTTTTGTTATTTGCATTTTGGGTGTAAAGTCTAAGAAACCATTGCCTAACACTAGGTCCTGAAGACACTTCCCTACATTTTCTTCTAGATGTTTTATAGTTGTTTCTTACATTTAGATCTTGATCCATTTTGAGTTAATCTTTGTATATGGTGTATAGGAGTTCACTTCATTCTTTTACATATGTATATACATTTCTCCCAGTACCACTTATTGAAGAGACTATCATTTCCCAATGCAGTGACCTTGACAGTCTTTTCGAAAATCAATTGACCATTGGTGGGAGGGTCTATTTCTGAACTCTCAATTAGATTCTGTTGGTCTATATATCAATCCTTGTGCCAGTACCATACAGTTACAACCACTGTAGTTTTGTAATAAGTTTTAAAGTCAGCAAGTGTGTTTGTCCAAAATCATTCATCTTTTCCAAAAGGCTTTTGGCTATTCGGGGCCTCTTACCCTTCCAAATAAATTTAGTGACTGGCTTTTCCATTTCTGCTTACTAGGCTGTTGGAATTTTGATTGAGATTCCATTGAATCTATAAATTGTGATAGAATTGACATCTTATCAATATATACTCTTCCAATCCATGAAGATAGAATGCCTTTCCATTTATTTAGGCCTTTGTGTTTTCTTGTAGCAAAGTTTTGTAGTTTTCTCTATATAAGTACTTTATCTAATTGGTTAAAATATTCCTAGATATTTGATTCTTTTAGTTGCAATTGTAAGTGGATTTTTTTTCCTTATTTCCTCCTCAGATTGCTCATTACTAGTGTAAAGAAAGACTACAGATTTGTGTTTGTTGATCTTATACCCCACCACTTTGCTGGATTTGTGTAATAGCACTAATAGCTTTGTTATAATTTTTCAGGACTTTCTCTATATTGGATCATGTAATCTGCAAATAGGGAAAGTTTTACTTCTTCCTTTTAAATTTGGTTGCCTTTTATTTCTTTTTCTTGCCTAATTACTCTAGCTAGAACTTTCAGTACAAAGTTGAATAACAAATATTACAGTAGGCATCCTTGTCTTGTTCTAGATCTTAGAGGGATAGCTTTCAATCTTTCACCATTAAGTATATATGAGCTATGGGTTTGCAATGTATGCCATTTATCACGCTCAGGAAGTTTTCTTCTGTTCCTATTTTTCTAAGTGCTTTTTTTATCAAGAAAGGATGCTGAGTTTTGTCAAATACCTTTTCTGCATCAATTGAGCTGATTGTGTGGTTTTTACCCTTCTTTTTGTTAATGTGGGGTACATATTAATTGATTTACTTATGTTAAACCACCTTTGAATATGTGGGATAAATCACACTTGATCATAGTGTATAATTATTTTAATATGCTATTGAATTTGATTTGCAAATATTTTTTTGTGGATTTTTGCATCTATATTCATAAGATAAATTAGTCTGTAGTTTTATTTCCTTGTAGTATCTTTATCTCTCTATGGTATTAGGGTGATATTGGCCTCATAGAAGGAGTTACGTAGTGTTGCCTCCTTTTCAATTTTTTAGAAGACTTTGAGCAGGATTGGTATTAATTCTTCCTGGAATTTAGGTAGAATTCTCCTGCAATGCCATTTGGTCCTGGGCTTTACTTAGTTGGAAGGTTTTCCATTACTGATTCAATCTCTTCATTTGTTTCGGTCTATTGGGATAGTCTATTTCTTCTAGAGTTAGGGTAGGTTGTTTGTCTATTTCTATGAATTTGTCCATTTCATCTAGGTTGTCTAATTTGTAGGTATGCAGTTGTACATAGTATCCTCTTATGATCCTTTTTATTTCTGTGAGGTCCATAGTAATATACCCCCTCTCACTTGTGATTTTATTTATTTGCATCTTCTCTCCTTTTTTCTTTGACAATCTCATAATAGTTTATTTTATTGGTATTTTCAAAAAACCAACTTCTGGTTTTGTTAAATCTCTCTGTTGTTTCTTATACTTTCTGTCATTTATTTCTATGCTAATCTTTGTTATTTCTTTCCTTTTTCTTGCTTTGGGTTAATTTTGTTGTTCTTTTTCTATTTCCTCCAAGTATGCAGTTGGGTTTTTGATTTAGCTCTTTTTTTTAATGTAAGCATTTACAGTTATAAATGTCCCTCTTATCACTTCCTTTGCTACCTCCCATATGTTTTGATATGCAGTGTTCTCATTTTCAATTGTCTCAAGATATTTACTGATTCTCCTTGTTATTTCTTCTTTGACCCATTGATTGTTTAAAAGTGTGTTATTTAACTTCCATTTATTTGTGGATTTTCTATTTCTCTGCATACTACTACATATACAGTTTCATTCCATTGTGGTCAGAGAAGATGCTTTGCTTAATTTCAATCTTTTAATATTTATTTCAACTTGTTTTGTGTCCCAACATATCCCAACATCATCTATCCTTGAGAATGATCCATGTGCACTTGAAAAGAAGATATATTCTGCTGTTTGGGGGTGCAATGTTTTGTATATGTCTATTAGAACTAGTTCATTTATTTATAGTGTTATTCAAGTTGTTTGTTTCCTTACTGATTTTCTATCTCTTTGTTCTATCTACTGATGAGAGTGGTGTATTGAAGTCTCCAATTATTAGTGTTGAGGTGTCTATTCTCCTTTTAGTTTTGACAGTTTGCCTCATATATTGGTGCATATGCATTTATGATTATTTCTTCTTGGTAGATTTTCCATTTTGTTGTTATATAGTGTCTGTTTTTGTCTTCTGTAACAGTTTTTGACTTAAAGTCTATTTTGTCCAATGTTACTATAGCTACCCCAGCACTCTTTTGGTTACTATTTGTATCTTTTCCATCCTTTCACTTTCAAGCTATTTGCATCTTTGAGTCTAAGGTGAATCTCTTGTAAATGACATATAGTTGAATCATGCTTTTTCATCCATTCTGACAATCTGCATCTTTTGATTGGGGACTTTAATCCATTAACATTCAGTGTTAATACTGTAAAGGCAGTACTTAATTCAGCTATTTTGTACTTGTTTTTTATATGTCGTATCTTTTTGTCCCTCTTTTCCTTTATTGCAACCTTCTTTACTGTACAGTCAGATTTTTGTGATATATATGACTGATCTTTTTCTCATTTCTGTTTCAGTATAGTTTTAAAATGCTTTCTTTGTGATTACCATGCAGTTTGTATTACACGACTTATATCTATTACCTATCGATTTGAAAAGATACCAGTTTAACTTCAATAACATACATGTTCTCTGCTCCCATATCACTATTTCCTTCTTTTTATATTGTTTTGTCCCAAATTCCCTCTTTATAGTTTGCATGTCCATTATCAGGAAATATGATTTTTCTTACTCAATTGTATTCTGCCTTTCAAGAGCAGAGTTGTATATTGAGGATGCATTGGGTTTTGCATTTATTCATTTAGTTTACTTTTGATGAAGATCTTCACTTCTTCACAATGCTCAAAGACAGTCTACTGTCTCTTCTTTTCAACCTGAAGAACTCCCTTAGCCATTCTTGTAAGGCATATCTTTTGGTGGAAAACTGTTTCTGCTTATCTGTGAATGTTTCAAACTCTACCTTATTTTGAAGGATAGTTTTGATAGATAAAGAATTTTTAACTGTCAGTTTTTCTCTTTCACTACCTTAAATATATCGTACCATTTCCTTCTCACCTCCAGGGTTTCTGCTGAACAAATTGGCACTTAGTCTTATTGAGGATACCTTGTATGTGACAAATCGATTTTCTCTTGCTGCTTTCAGAATTCTGTCTTTACCTTTGACATTTGACATTCTAATTATTATACATCTCAGAGTAAGTCTATTAGGGTTTATTCTGTTTGGAGTAGATATATTTATATCTTTCATAAGAGTTGGGAAATTTGGGGCAATATTTCCTCAAATATTCTTTCTTCCCCTTTTCCTATCTCTCCTCCTCTTGGGACTCCCATGATGCATGTATTTTTAAGTTATATGCTGTCATTCAAGACCCTGAGACACTGCTCCATTTTTTCTATTATTTTCTCTATCTTTTCTTCTGACTCTCTGATTTTAGTTGTCCTGTCCTCTGGTTTGCTGATCCTTTCACCTGTTCAAATCTGCTGTTTTATGTCTCTAGTATAATCTTAATCTCCACTATTTTGCCTTTCATCTCCATGAATTCTGTTATGTTTCTTTTCAAACTTTCTTTTTTTTTTTAAATTATTTATCTTTTCAAACTTTCTAATTCTTCTTTCTGCTCACAGAGTATCTTCTTAATAACCTTTAAGTCAATATCCAGCATTAACTTATTTCTATCCCTTTTTCCTTTTTCTCCTTGAAGAGTTAGGAGAGCTGTTTGATCTTCTTTGATTAGTTGTTCCAAATTCTGTGTTTCCTCTGAATTTTTAATTTGTTTCTTTGACTGAGCCATGTCTTCCTGTTTCTTAGTATGACTTTTAATTTTTTGCTGATGTCTGGACATCTGATTATTCTGATATGCTAACTCTGAAGTCAGTTTCTACCTTTTGCCTAGGGTTTTATTGTAGATTGGCTATGTATTAAGGTTCTTCTTTAACATTTGGTCCAACTTATCCTGGACTTTTAGACTAGTCCTTGTTTAACTGTTCAGATTTTCTCAGTTTTTCTGCATCTAATTCTTGCCCTGGCTATGTAGTACAATTTTTAACATTACACTTTTATGTACGGTTATTTCATGTCTAAGAGAAAGCTTCCTTTCCTTTGTTCTTTCTCTGGGTATTCTGGTCTATTCTGTTTGTTTTTGTAAAGAATTTTCTTCCCAGATCTTATGATTCATTTAAAATCTCTCTTTCTCTCAGTGACCCCTTTTCATTTAACTTTTCCTGCCTTACTGCAGTTCAGTTTTATCCCAACCTTTTTATCACATGGTGTTTCTGCTTCTGTTTCTTCTCTGTAGGGTTCCACCACCACCACCAGGGAGCCAGATGGGGTCAATCCAGAAAGGTGCTCCAGCAATCAGAGACTGGGTTGAGTCTGTGCACCTCTAGTCACCAGCTGTGCAGTGGTCTCTTTAAGTTCCTGGGAGCACTTTTGTAAGCAGCATTCCTCAGATGCTTGTATTCTATCCTGGATCTCTCTGGCTTTGGCTTCCTGTGTTTTGGTATGCATGGGGTTCTAACTAGCTGCTTTGTGACTCCATGGTCCACATCCAGGTAGGAGGATCCTAAGCCATGCTGCCTCTGTGCGACTCTTAAGCTGCATGGGTCTGAAAGAGGGGGAGGTATCCAGACCGTAGATCTCCTACCTTTATCTGGTGGGTTTTTTTTTTCCTTTTCTTTGATTCAGCATTAAAGGAGTCTTCTCCAGTCTCTGTCATCTTTCAGAGTTCCAAGCAAGTGGGATTTGTCGATTTATTGTTACTGAGGAGAGACTTTTCCAGGTGTTATCATGTATCACGACGTTAATGATGCTTCCTATAATTTCTTAATTCATTCAAATACTAATGGTTCAGTCTGGTTCTGGTTAATTCATCTGGTTAACAGTCAAGTGGATCTGCTCAACAACAAAAATTTCCTAAACTTCACTGTTGAACGTTATTGCAGTATAACTGCAATATACTGCAATATACTGATTGCAGTATAGCATTGACCTGCATTTAATTTTGTTTTTTGTCTGAGGCAGTTTTTTTTAATATTTTTACTTTATTAGGCAATATGAGCATTTAATTTAAAAGGCCAATTAAGACTAAAAGACTCATAGAGAAAAACAGTAATCCTTCTGCCCACCTCTCCACATCTATCTCTTGTAACACTAAAATCTCTGTTTTTTGGAAGGAATTTAGAGTTTTTTCCTTCTTTAAAGATTAAAAAAAATATATTCATAAATATCTGAATAGGTAGACGTTTTGTATAGGGCAGTTTTAATGAAACATAAAATCCTATTAGAAGATTTACTGTACGACATGGTAGATTTTACACATACATTTATGTTCACTGCCTTCTGAACCCCTACCTAAAAGACAATAATAAGATTATAAGGAGTTTTAAAAACACAAGGAAAATAAAATAAGGAACCAGTGAGCAAGAGATCTCAACCAAGTTTAGAGGTTAGAAAGCAAATGAATGAGTTTTTACATAATTTTATGGAGAAAACTAAAATATCAGTGCATGCAATGGGGCACACCAGTGAGCAGAAGCAGTTTATACTGCAGAATTCTAGACTGCCTTTGGAGAAAGACTGTAAGAGAATAATTTGGTGTGTGGTAGCCTGAAAAGCTGAAGTGTTTATCAGGTCTAGTCAGGCACTTCCTCCCCTCAGGCCCAGACTCCCACCTCAGACAGCCAGGCAGCTACAACTTCTTGAAAGAAACGTAAAGTATTGGTCTTTAAAGAAATTGACCAGAGGGGTTTAAACCATGAGGAAGGCAGAGGTGAAGAACCACACTGAAAATGAGGATAAATTTAAATTCCATGTGCTAAACAAGGAGTCCCTGGCACTTTCTCCCACCTCAGCTCCTGTTATGTTAGCAGTCAGGCACTCTAGCAGGAGTAGAGAATGAATAACTGGAGAAAATGATCAGAGAAAAAGCCAGCAACACATTCAGTGGTCTATGGTGAATCTCCTGACCTGTTCTTTATAAATAACGTCTCACTCACACATATACCATAAAATTTTCAATGAGATTTTAATGCTCATTCCTAAATTTGAATGGTTGCCAAGAATCAAAAGAGATTTGAGGCATACCTCCAACATGAAAGAAACAGCAGATAAGAGGAACTTGTTAAACATAAAGACAATATCATGAGGTTAAAACCATGATTTGAGAGATAAAAATCTATTTCATTCACAAAACAAAAAAAAGATATAGCTTTTTTTTAAAAAATGGGGTACAAAGAACAAAAAAGAGAACCATGGAAATGTTAAAATAATAGTTGATATGCAAACTTGAATTTAAAGTTTAAAATATTAACTTGAGACAATCTCCCAGAAAGAATTAAAGAAAAAGATAAAAAGCAAAGAAGGGAGTTGGGAAACAGGGCAAAAAGATAAGAAATTAGGAGGTCAATGCAAGAAGTCAAACAGCTACATAATAGATGTTCCAGGTAAAAGAGAAAAATAATGTAAGAAAAATTATAAAAATTATAAAAGATTCCCCATAACTTAAACACATTGAAGGGACTACTGAGTACCAAGAAAAAAGCTCAATAAATTGAAAAATGCCCATACTAAGGCACATTTCCATGAAATTTCAAGACACTGGGTATAAAACACTTCTATAGAAAATGAATAAAACTTTATATACAAGAAGACACAGCAAGTCTCAACAGCAACAATGGGAAATGTTAAAAAATTTTGAGGAAAAACATGTCAACCCGTAAGTTCATAACCACCCAGTCAAGCAAGTGTGATAATAAACTGAAGATACTGTCAATCGTGCAAGCTTTATATTCCTTATACCTTTTCCTGGACCCTAAAAGAAAAGCGCTCCACCAAAATGGGAAAGAGAGAAGTACAACACCCAGGAAACAGGAAACAATATACAGGGAGAGAGGAAGGGAATATTGAGGATGGTATTAAAAGGAAAACCTAAAGGAATATTCACACAGCAGGCCTGAAGAATAACTAGTGCAGTTTGGAGCAAGTAGATAGGGAGTAAGGGAGCTCAGGATCGTTGCCTTGCACAACACGGAAGGAGAGGAGGTTGGATGTGCCATTCACACTATAATGTGTGAGAATGCACACCCTGCAGTTGTGCAGCCCAAGCCTCCCTGTTGCATACAGAAGGCCTAGGAGGACTCCAAGACAGATGCCTCCTGGTAGGGAAAAATGGAATGGGTAAATTCTCTGATATATTTTACCATGTGGGAAAAGATGGTGAAAGGTGTTTCACAGTAACATAGAAAAGTCTGGAAAAAATTAGTGATAATTAGAGAGAATATTATGCAAATAGGAAAAAATGTAATGATCAACTCTTGGGAAACGTAAATAAAAGTGTATAATAATGGAAAGGGATATATACAACTAGATTCATCAGTTAATATTTATACAGTAATATAAAGACTGAATATTAATTTAATTAAATAGTATAGTATAATTATATTTGGGAGAATATTAGAGAGAGAAGTAGAAGGGGTAGGAATGTGCTAAGTCCTCATCTTTCATAACAGAAAATCAGTACATGAAGACTAAATTGATACACATACAAAAATGATTTAATTTGGAAATGTGATCTATTTATCAGGATAAAACAGGTAAAAGGATTGAAATCAGTTTCTCTAGGAAGCAGCACTTGGGTTTGGTACTGGAAAAAACTTTTTCATTCTAACTATTCTTTTATAAGCCAATTTTATTTCTTTAGTATGTAGTATTACTTTGATATAAAAGTATTTTGGAAATTAATGAAGCAGACATCAAATGTGACTGTTTCTATTTTGATTGCAGATTATAAGAGTATTATTTTAATCTGTTGCTATTTCTTTCATGTGGTCTGCAACATGGTACAAATTTGATCTAGTGGAGATTCATGATGAGGAAGCTATTTTTCTCAAATCCTAAATGTGCCTTTAATTTTGCTTTTGTCAATTTCTTTTAGGAAAAAAAATCAAAAATAAATAGGGCTGATTACAGTCCATTAAGAACAGATGGATAATGTTCCTATCAGGAAGTAGATCAAACGGACATAATTTTTTCTCTCTTTTTATGTCATCTGGATACTAGAAGAGGAAAATATGCATATTCACACTATGTAGACTGAAAAAACAAATATTCCTAGACTACAGGTTCAAAATCAAAAAGAAAGAATTTTATCTTCCTTCTAGGGACAATAGACAAATGACAAAGCAATCTTCACAGTTTTTAATGAGATCCCAAGGTAGTCATGTAGATTTCAATAGTGAAATAGTTGAACAGCTGAATTTAAACTATCTGCTTTTTCTTGAAACTTCCAGTTGTTTTTTACAAAGAGTGCGGCATACAGAATACTGGACAACAGTGGAATAATGTATTTTCACATTTTCAGGAACATCAAGATTTATTATTAGGAGTTCAACCCTGATTAATGATATCACAATGAATACCAAAAAGGAGCAAGGAGAGAATTGTCACTTATTATAAAGCATAGTCACATTTCTTTTAGTTTCTTGCTGAGGGTCCAAGAAACCGAAGTCATTACTTTCTGAATGAAATATTGCATTCCAGATATTAATAATAGTGCATCTGGAGCTCCCCAGTTCCCCTGGATTATCATCTATGCATACAATTTTAGAAGGGAATTGAATGAATTGTTTAGAGCTTTGGAAAACTTGAGAGTGATAGCATTGCCTAAGGCAAGACGCTGACTCTTTCAAGCCACAAGGTAATTGTGGAAATGGCAAAGTCCCACAGCTCTAACCTCAGTTCCTTTCCATCGCAGAACTATTTTGCCCCTGCTTTTAAAAATCCAAAAGTAATTTTGTTATGAATATATATTAATTTCTGTCTTCCATATGATTCACTTTCAGTGCATTAAAACATATATCTAAATTTCATCAATTAATTTTACCTACCAGAGTGTGTCACTCCATAATTCAGGGAAACAAATTTGAATCAGTGACAGCTAACTGCAGATATTGCTAAGAGTATCACCCAATAGCTGGTGCTAACGTCAATTTTCTTTTTGTGTTTTTATATATGTAGCTTTGATTTGACAAGAACTTGAAAATAAAAGCAATTTTATGTGGCTGAAGGTTATAATTTCTTGAAGTTCACATACTCTCAATGGGTTTTTTTTTATTAAATTTTGGACTGGTTCTTTGTTTATATTCTTTGTCCCATTTGACTTTATGGATATTTGATCGACTGTATTTTGTTTCTTATTCTTCATAGGATTCTTCTCTCTCTCTCATTCACACAAACACACACACACACATACACACACACAATTTGCTAGCATTAACCAGATTTCTGGGAAACTTATTTCAAATGTTTAATTTCTAACCTCAATAGGGAAAATTTACAGAGCCCTGCACAAACTTATTTAGTGATTCTGCTTCTGTAAATATAATGGAAAATCATATGGCTAACTTCCTTCCTTTTATGCTAGGATTTTAACAAAATAGCTCTAAAGAAATATACTTATAAGTCACATATAAGTATAAGCAAAGCAAGTCTTCAGAGTGTTTAACCACTTGTAGTAGACTACAATTATATAACAAATCTTTAGGAAATAAAGCAAAGAAATGAAATGATCACCCGTTGGCCATACCCAGAAGAATTCTCCTTATGGCAACATAATATTAGGTATTGGTTGTAATCAAGTACTGAGACCTACATAATTTTGTTATCATAGTAGTCCTGTTAAGTGTCCCACCAATGACAAAGTTACTGCTTCTTTGACAGTAAGGAAATCATTAGAGTATGTGACAGAACTTGTGACAGAAGTTGACAATCAACTTGAATCCTCAAGATCCTCCTCTACCCACCCCCATCTAGCCTTAGAGAATTGCTCATTCTGAGTTGGAGCTACTGCTGCCCGCTTTCGTGTTCACATATAACCGTGATGGATGTATTGGACCATCTTTACCTCAGTGCTTCTAAAGACACTCAGTGGTGGGATGTGAACCATTGTTTGCATTTGTCTTAACCTAGTCCCTCTTTCTACTTCCTTTATTCACAGAGGAGTAAGTACACCAAAGTACTGTTTCATGTGTATTATGACACAGAGGAAGAAACACACATACACTCTCACTCTCTTCATCTCAGACAACAAAAAACAGTGTATGGAGATACGTGAACAAGTCTGACCTTTTGCTTGGCTTCCAGTTTTTCTGAACCCATCCCTTTGGCCAAGGATTTGTTAGATGTAGTTAGGATAATAGGTAGGCACTTCACTCATACATTCTTGTATATCACTAATTAGCAGATAAAGCAGAGCTTTCAGAATAGTCATGGTTTCAGAGTAAAATAGATGAGAGTCCATATGGTAGAATGTGAAGGGCACCATAAATTTGTGAGGAGACTAATACCTGCTGAAAGATAACTCACAGAATATCAGGGCAAGAGGGAGCCTTAAATTGAATCTGGTCAAGTTTACCATCTGATAGTTCAATTCCTTCTAGAATTCCTTGTCAGTAGTTGTTTACCATCTTCCTAAAAATATCCCATAAATTTATGGGGGCTGAAATTGAAATACAGTGGGTTTAGGATTAATAAGAGGTATGGAAGTTGAGATAGTAAAATCAAGAATGTGATAAAAGGAAAAGAGAGATAAGGTGACACAAAGTGGAATGACAATGGAATTCACCAGCTTCTGAGGGAGTCCTTATTCCTGGAAGATTCTAGTTTTTAATTTGAAACAAATTGAATATCTTTTTTACTTCATGTTACACACTTACACTGAATACTTTGTATTTGCTAGGATTTGGGATGCAGAAGCAATAAATTCATGGTCTTTTTCCCCTTAAAGGAGCTTAGACTCTGGCTAAAAGTCAGTGCTGTATAAAAAAATCATCACACAATGTGAGTGATAAATGCTAAAGCAAAGTAGTCTGGTAAGACTAAATGAGTTTCCTGTTAGGATAATTGCACAGAGGAGATGAATATTTGAGCTGATTCTTTGAGGAGGACTTCGCTAGGGGACAAAGGAGATGGATCAGGTGGATGGGAAGCTGACAGAATCCCAAGCAATGTGATCAGAGGAATAAAGTCTATGAAGTGATTAATGAACAGTCAGAAGTCAGCTGGGGTTATAGATTTAAAGGTATGGGAAAGAGCTTGGAGAGGAAGCTGGGAAGATAGCAGAAGCTCCATTTTGAAGAGGCTAAGGTAGCAGAAGCTCCATCCTGACTGAGCAAAGGATCCAGTTCCTACAGCTGGGCTTTGGGGTTCTAAATTGAAGCAAAAGGCAGTTACATGGGCTCAAAATTTTACAGGGGGGGTGGGTTCAGCATGTTCTGGGCAGAGTTAGCATGTTCTGTGAGCATAATAGAGAGTATTAGCTATTCTTCCAAATTGGTTAAGTGCACAGGGAAAATGGACAATCTGCCCTGACAACTATTTTCCTGTCTCTCTTCTGTGTATAGAAATTTCACAACCTGGACCAACATGTTCAGTCATGTGTTTGCATTCAGTTCCTCTCAGGAGAAATAGTAATTTCAGTGATTTTATGTTCTGGGGATCTTTCATACATACTAGAATGGATTCATTAGAGCCCTAGTGTCCAAGAAGTGACATATGGTTTCATGTCAAAGAACTTGCTATTCAAAAAAATTTCCATAAAGGGAAACTGACCCCAAGTTAAAAAAAAAAAACAACAAAAATCTGTTATGTAAGTTGCAAGGCAGACAATCAGATGTCTACTGAGAGGGAGATACCAAGGCACTAGTCACTATTGCAGTATATAAAGGTTTTGCTTACTCTGGCACAAACTATCTTTAAAGTCAAATTTACAGCCAAAAGGGCAATAGACTGATAAGGAAGGGCTAACTATTTGAACTTTAGACTTTATAAAGTTCACGTCTTCCAATTTAACCCTAACCACAGATGACAGCTCTTAGCAATCACTGAATGGAGCAAGGGGAAGATTTTTGTGACAGGTGTGACTTCACTATCCCCATAAACATTCTCTTGGGTACAGGGCAAAGAAGCTAAACTGTGAACAAGTCTTGTGACTTGTGCATTAACACACATCAGCAGCAAAATAGTATTAAATAAGAACAACTCATGTTTCAGGTTCTTTGGGACCAATGATGCAACTGTAGTTGTTTTGTTTCTTTCTAGGCTATTGTGGAAAATTGTTCATTATGTTATTCTGAAATAGACAAGAATTTTCTAAGTATCCCATGGGAAGACATAGTTCATTTAAAATAAGTCTGGCCAATTTCCTCAAGTATAATATCAACAAACTAAATATAATATATTATATATAATGGATATATATACACTATATATACCCCAAGTACTTCATTCACCCACATGTAGCCTAAAGACTGTAAAAAAATTAAGATGGCTAGTTTATTGTGCATAAAACATTATTGAATCAAAAAGAATATTCTATTCCCATCTTGGGCAGTTGTGCTACATTCTCTAATAGAGCGGCAAGAATCTCTAGGGTACATGGACAGTGCCTAGTGAAGGAGGACAGCCAATAAGCCGGGCCCTTGCTATTGATGCTCGTAGTTACAATTTCTTTTGAAACTGAAATTTAAGCCTAATAACATATATTTCCTAGGAGTTATCTCCTGACAGCCTCTCTCTAAGCCAAACTCAGCATATAAACTCACTACCTTTCTCTCACCCCACCCCCATGAGGGGCATGACTTCAAGGAATGGGCCTCCCTGGAACCAAGAGATTATTACCAAGCTGAAACTAGCAATGCATTTGGAAATAGACCTAAACCAAGAGGAGGAAATATTAAATACAAATGAGTTTTTATGGCTAAGAGATTTCAAAGTGAGTCAGGAGATGCTCACTGACTGCCACAGTAAACAGTGCCTTAAGCTGGGGTACTCCTGAGGGTCATAGAGACATCTAGACACTATAGGCAGGGCAGAAAACCCCAAGAAATTGGCATCCCATCATCAGGCCTTAACTTGGAATATATGATAACCTATCTCCCTAAAATATCAGAGTTAGATTCATTTATAATTTTTCTACACATGATTCTTCTGTCCCTTTTATTTCAACCTATAATTAGCACTATATCTATTAACTATACATTCCAGAGGCTTAAATCTTCTGGCTGTTCATATGCCAGTTGAGCCCTAAATCTCAGCAGAATTGTGCCCAACTCTGCTCTCCAGTTCATTGGACTCACCCAAGACAACTAACAAAATGGTGAAGATGGACAACACCCATTATAAAAAACAGAGAGCATCTACAACTGCAAACAGACAGTAGTTCCATCCATCTGCTGCACGGGATCTAAGTTTCCTTTCAAACATCACTCTCCTCAAACCCTCAAGATTGAGGAACAAATAAACAAAAGGTAGGACTGCAACTATGAACTAAAGTAGACATTATTAGTCTAGTAATGGAAGAACATGTAACATTGATGTAAAGATAGTGCTTGCCAGAAGTTCTAATCTAAGGGGAGGGATAGGGAAGAAAATGTGTATTATGGGTCATTTTTGAGACACTGGAATTGTCCTGCATGACACTGCAATGACAGATCCAAGCCATTATACATTTTGCCAAAACCTATAAAACTGTGTGGTGCAAAGTGTAAAACATACTGTAAACATAATGTAAACTATAGATCATGTTTAGTAGCAATGCTTAAAAATTTGTTTATCATTTGTAACAAACTTACCATACTAATGAAAGATTTTATTAATGGGGGAAATTGTGGGAAGGGGAATGGGTGGGGTATATGGTAATCCCCTATTTTGTCAATGTATCATTTATGTAATCTAAAGCTTCTTTAAAAATAAAGAAAAAATAAAAATGAGCATTCTAAATCATTTGAAGTTATTGGATAAATTAGCAAGAATCCTTCACAAAGAAGTGTAGCCAGATTATATGGAAAAGAAAATTTAAATAGTCTACTATCCACTGAAATCACTTTTGTTATGGTTGGAAACTATACAATATTTGGAGTAACTCATAAATGACAGAGCAGACACATTTTAAGCTGAGGCATGCAAACCATTGGCATTTATAACAAATGTCTAGTGTCTGGCACACACACAAATGTGAGTGCTCCTGTTTCTCCATGTATATGATGCCATAAATATTACATAAACTCAGCATAGCACTTGAAACCAGTCACAATCTGTGAAAGATAGGGAAACATAGTAACTCTGTATCTAGGTAAATATCCTTCATTTGAGGGATTCTGTTTGTTTTCTGTGTTTTCATCAGGCAAAAGAATAAATATGTATCCAACCTATTTTCTTTTCAGTATACATGGCTCTCTTTTGACAACCTTTAAATATAAATGGACATGATTTTGATTTAGTAAGTCATAAAGTAATTATAACCTCATCTCATAAGGGGTTTTCCACATTCTAGAATTGGATAAAGGAAAATACTTTACGGGAAATAAATTTCACATTCTCAGCCAAAAGTATCAAAGATTTTGTTTAAAAAAGTGAACTCGCCATGATTTTAAGAATACTAATAAAACATCTACTTAGTTCCAATAAGTAGTATTTATTTAAGAAAATGAAAAACGGTTACCATATTCAAACTAGTTAACACTTTCAGATCTGTGCTAAAGCCAACCTTAGCATAGCGTAGCTTAGCATTCTAATGTGCAGGTAGCTCTGAGATCCTATTGAGCAGAGACTGTGTTGTTTCATTCAGGCAATCCATATGCCTAGCTCAGTCCTGGCACACTTTAGATGTACATTAACATAGACCAATATGCTGTGAATGTCTCATCTAAAAGTTAGTGTATATTAGCTTTTCCTATCAAAGGCAAAGGATCTTTCAAAATAAGGAAGAGTGAACTAATATTTCTGTTCGTCACAGATGCTTGGGAATTTTAGCAAAAGTTTTATGCTAGCTCCTAAAAGTCTCTTTTATCAATCAAAAATTTAGTGGCAAAAAAGAATGAAAGTATTCTAAGGACAGCAACCATTTTAGCAAAACGAGAAAATCAGTCCGTTGGGAGCATAGGATCACTGTTGGGATGTGATAGCGGCTAAGGCAGGAAGGGAGATGAGGCCAAGATGGCTGCCTGTGAGTCAGTCTGTGATGTTTAAACCTTGGAGTGTGACTGTCGCAGTGGGATAGAAGGTCTCCAAGCAGAGGTGAGGTGAAAATAAGGCAGAAATGGAAGTGGGGAGTTTCAGGAAAAGCCTACTGCTAAGAAAAACTCGATTCTCAAGATGTTGTAGCAAAGGAAGAAAGAATTTCAATGACAAGACAGCAGACAAAGCCAAATGTTCAGAGAGTAAAAACTGAGAAAAGACTGTTGAATTTGGTAATTAGGATCCTGTCATTGAACTTAAAAAGGAGAATTTCAGTAGAATCAAGATGGCAAAGCTAAATAAACAATGGTTTAAAGTTTTAATGCATAAAAATGAAGAAACAGACAATGGTTGTTAACCCTGAATCCAAAATATTGGCAATGGAGAAACAGAGGTGAGAGACCTTTGTATATTTACAGGTTTCAGGAAAGAAAAGTTTGGAGATGGAAAGAGTGAAGACACAGTATATCAAGAATATAATGAGTGAGCAGGGCCTTTGAGGAGGAACTGAATTGCAGCCAGCCTTGAAAAAGGAAGGGCACATCTTCCTCAGAATAGTAAAGAAGCAAAGAAGAAGATGGATATAAACAAAGTACTTGTGCATAGTGAAGAGAGAAAATGGGCAAAGTTCTGACTAAAGAGATGTCCTCTGCCTTCTTTGAAAAACAGGAAAGGAGATTATCTGACAAGATTGGGGCTGATGGAATGAGATTAAAGGTTTGAGGCAATCAGAAATTTAGAAAACCTGTTATTAGGAAATTGATAGATAAAAAAACCTTGCTATTCGCAGTGAGTGAAAAAGCAAAATTAGGACCTACAACAGATCAAATCAACATGTGCCTATGCCTCGCTCTATATATTCTATAGCCTGGAAGCAGGAAAAAGGATAAATTAGTCAGGGAGGATAGTCCAGGCCCAGCAGATCTGGTTATAAGGTTAAAGGTAAAAGGCAATATAGGGCATTAGAACTGCGTAAAGGTGACTACTAGAAGTCTGACTGAACAAGGATTCAAGTGCAATCATGGAAGAATCACTGAGGGAAATGAGAACCTGGGCCATTAGAGGTCACCTTGAGGGCAAAATGCAGTCAAAGAGCTTGAGAGAGGATCTGAAATACAGAGTGCAGCAGTATTACAATGCCAAAGGTACGGCTGCCTTTTCTTCCTAATAATCTCCCTAGAGTCTCATAAACTTTAAAAAATGGATGAAATAAAATAGGAACTTGTACTGAAAGAAAGATAAACAACTGTTTGCCACAATTTGAAGTCTCAAGTTTTGCTCCGGGAGCATTTGTAGGAGGACCTAACCTCACTAAGAGAGAGACATGTTTGCTATTACCTTCGAAACAGGAGAGAGTGATTAACAGGCGTCGTCAAAATTAACTATATGTTGAAAGTAAGATTAATAAGCTCACGTCTCTCCTGTCTGAGCTGCTCTCTGGGAATAAATCAGGTAGGTTTAAAACAGCATCAATTTTCTCAGAATTCACAATTCTATTTAGTTAATTAAGTTTACATCAATTCAATATACATTTAATGCATACCTACTAAGCACTGAGACACTGTATTAGGGAATCCAAGCATGTCCCATCCATGAAACTCCTTTGACGCATATATCTACCAGAGGATACTTTAAGATCCTCCAAGGGAGAAAGGAAAAAGGAGGAAGAGGCTCCACAAATGAAACCACTATGACAAAGGGGTAAGTTAAGAGCTAGTAGTGAGGGAAGTAACATGTATGATAAAGGAAAGGAGCTGTAATTCAAATAACACCTCAAAAACAGAAACCCAGTAGGTAAAAAATTCCAAACCACTGCAAAAGCCATGAAGCAAGGAGAGAACCATTGACAAAGCACAGAAGAGTGTTGGCTTCAGTGATAAAGAGGTCACAGATGAACAGTACAATAGGCTAACTATGACCAACTTTAACAATAAGACAAGATTGTTCATATCCAATGAAAAGAGTAATAATTCAAAGAATAAGTGATATTATAGTCATTAAGTATGTGGTCAACAGTCAAGGTTCTAGAGAGCTTGAGGATAAGAGAGGAGATAACAAGCTATAGGGAAATTATTTTGAATTATATATATATATGGAAAACAAGTCAGGAAAAGAATTTGGGGAGTGTGTGTATATACATATATACACATAAGTCATTTCTGTATTAGGCTGTTTTTCTTTGCAATGAGCATAAATCCTACTCAATTCATTAATGCAAATTTTAAAAAGTGATATAAGAGGGCACTATGTGCTTTCATGACTGAAACTTTCAGGAAAAATTTTAGCATGCCTGGATCCAGAGATTCACTATCCCATTATTTTCTCATCTCTTGGCACAGATGTCCTTTCTGATGACTACATTTTACCTTGTTGGTACCAACATTTCCATCATTGTTTTATCCTAACGGAAAACAATCCCAGAAAAAAAGGGGGGGGGGGGGGAGGGAGAAAAAAAAAAGAAAAAAGAGTTTCTTCCTACTTGGTAATGCCAAAGTTCTTCATCCAGTTGAATCTTGTGTCTGACTAGATTCTAATCCACTCTTTTCCCTTCTAATCTGGTTTAAGAATTGCTAACATAGAGCATGACTCTGAAAGCAGCAACCAGTTTTCCCTTTGGCTCATGAACTGCAGCCAGGGATAAAGAATTCATATGAGCCACTCTCTCCACACAAGCTAGGAACAGCTCAAGCAATTTTATGGACTAAGAGAGAGGAGGGTCGTTTCCAGAAGGAAAACTGAGTCTCTCTTATCAGAGTTATAATCTCAATTAATGTTTCTCAAGCCAAATTGGAGGGAAAAGGAGTATATCAGAATCTGGAGGAAAGGGAGGGAGAATTTTATGAATAAATAGGGAATATAGAAAAAAGAGGGAGCATGGATTGAATGAGACTAAGAATTGCCACTTACTATATTATTGTCTATGATAAGGATGCAATCTATATTATTTTTAAATCTAAATGCCCTCACAGCACACATATGTTGTTTTCAGATCCAGCTTTACCAAAAATAATAGAAACCTATTTATTTACTATCAACCTACTTACTCCTAAAAATTCCTCAAAAAACAAACAGGAGCACACCCAATGTTCATTCCCTAGTCAGTCTAGCTTTTATTAGAGCTGCACATTATAAACATTCACAAGTACAAATAAATCATTTGTCATAAAATAAGCATCATGAGATGGTGGTATTTGTAGGAGTGTGGTGTAAACATTATACTTTACTACTTACTTCAGATATCTTCCCAAATTTCAAGTGACTGCTTTCATACTTTGGATGCTATTTAGGAGAACATCAAATATGGTCAAACATGACTAGGCTTTTCTCAAAAAATAATATATCAAGTCTATTTACCATAAAATGAACTCTGGTCTTAAGATATTTAGAACTACACCTAACAAGAAATTTTAATAAACCTGTATTCCATTTTTTTACACAAGACCCTGAAGCAAATAAAATTCACATTGCTTGGGCATAAAATTACTAAAGATGCAGGGACAGGTATAGCTGATGTGGTTGAGCACTTGCTTCACAAATACAAGGGCCTGAGTTTGATCTCTGGTGCTTCCTAAAAACAGAAAGAAAGAAACAATCCAAAACAACTCTCATTGGGGAGCAAATGTAGTTCAATGGTTGAGTGCCTGCTTCTCCTGTATGAGGTCCTGGGTTCAATACCTGGTACCTCTTTAAAAAAATTATTAAAGATAATTGCAATAATGTTGTATATTGTTTAAGGAATGTAATAAATCACATCTTTTAGGACTTTGACACTTTTTGAGAATAAATCACCAAAATTCAACTTGAAAACATTAAAAACCAGTTTTCTCTACCACCACACAGCATAAAATGTGGAAGTACACTGCAGGGAAGATAAGATAAGAAATAATGAAAAATAAAGTTGTATAAATGTCATCCTATGACAAGTTAAAAAAAAATAGAACATGCAATTACATTTAAGAGCTGATTTCAAGGTTTCTATATTCCATTCTGAAACACTAATCATTTTATTTTACCATTTAAATATGTTCACGAAATTGATGCTCAGTAAATGTCCAAATAATTTTAGGAAGTTTGAATATTTAGGAAATTTAACATAGTTCTTTATTGAAACTCATTTTTTATTTTTTTTTTATTTTTAACGTTTTAGATTATATAAATGTTACCTAAAAAATATAGGGGATTACCATATGCTCCACCCTCATCCCCTCCCATAATTTCCCACATTAATAACATCTTCTTATTAGAATGGTACATTTGCTACAATTGATGAACACTTATTGAAGCATTGCTACTAACCATGGGCTATAGTTTACATTATAGTTTATACCCTGTCCCACACAATTTTGTAAGTTATGACAAAATGTATAATGGCCTGTATCCATCATTGCAATGTCATGCATGACAATTCCAATGTCCTGAAAATGCCCCAATATTATACCTGTTCTTCCCTCTCCCTCCCCTCAGAACTTCTGATGGTCGCTGCCTTTATATCAATGATAAAAGCTCTTCCATTGCTAGAATAATAATATGTCTATAATAGAATAATAATAATTCTACTTAAGTCCATTGTTCATTCCCCAGTCTTGAGCATTTGGGGATGGTGATGCTCTCTCTGTTTCAAATTGAGAGGGGGCTTAGATCCCATGTGGGAGATGGATGCAACTGTACTGCTTATAGTTGCAAATACTCTCTGTTCCTTGGGATGGGCGTTATCTATCATCATTTTCATGTTAGTTGTTCTAGCTGAGTCCAAAGAACTGAAGAGTAGGCATTACAACAGCCAGCATAAGAAAAGACCAAAGATTTAAGTCTTTGGGACATATATGAAATTGAAACTTAACCTAGTATATATTGCCCAACAGGTACCTCCTGAAACCCTCCTTGTTGCTCAAATGTGACCTCTGTCTAAGCCAAACTTGGTATATAAACATACTACCTTCCCTCCCCTTTCCAACCCTGTTGTGGGCCATGATTCCTGGAGATGAGCCTCCCTGGCACCAAGGGATTATTGCCAAAGCGCCAATTAGTAATGCATCTGGAAAAAGACCTTGACCAAAAGAGGGAAATATTAAATACAAATGAATTTTTATGGCAAAGAGATTTCAAAGTGAGTTGGGAAGTCATTCCAGAGGTTACACTTATGCATGTTTCAGCAGGATCTCATTAACTGCCACAGTAAACAATGCTTCAAACAGTGGGGCTTCTGAGGGTTCTAGAGACATCTAGACACTATAAGCAGGGCAGACAAGCTCAGGAATTTGGAACCCTGTCAGTGGGCCTTACTTTGGCCCCAGTGTAACAGAGGTAGAGTCATGTATAGTTTCCCTACACATGGTTCTTCTGCCCCTTCTTTTGAATCTAAATTTAGCACTATACTTGTTAACTTTGTTCTTTTATGTGTGCTAGTTCAGCTACTATTTGGGATTTTTTCAGGTGTTTTACTAGGGCATTTGATCAAACTTGCTTTAACTATTGTCATTTTACCAATGAAACCATCAGACATTGGAAAGAAACAAAGTTTTTAGTAACCTTGAACACATGTTCATTTTGGATTTAAGTTTGGGATTCTTCTTTAATTTTATAGACCTCTGTCAGGTAATTCCCAGTCAAAATTCTTTCAAGCCAGGATTTCCCCATGATATAAATATCGCTAAGTTTTAACAAAATATTTGCAAATATTCACTCCTTGCTGACTTAGTTGTAGCTTTTGTGGTTATTTTTCTAATTTTTCATATTCAGTTCAATTTAGCAAACATCTGTCATCCCAGTTATTGGCAATCATATGCATTTTGATATACTTGTTCCCAATTCTACCTATTAGGTCACTGATATTTTTTAAACTTGATAAAAAAATCAGCTTATGTCAAAGAAGAAATGCATACCCAGTCTGTAAAGACTGACAGCTGATAGAGCACATCAGCTGAGTTTTCCTACATTACCCAAAACATTATTCATTCATAGGAGAGAAAGAAAAAAAATGGATTCACCCTGTCTGTACCCAATGGTAGAGATTGACCATTCCAATATTTTTTTCTTCTTTTGGATTTTATTCTAATTCAATGATGCTTATAAAATTGTTCCTTATTTTACAAAAAAAAAAAATTCTCTTGGACAGTTTTGAAAGGCTTTCTAGTCTTCAAATAAATTCTCAATCACAGCCCCTAACAGATTTACATCAGCATTCACCCTTGTCTGAGGCATCCCAAAATCATTCCTCAGGCCCTGCATATTTGACTAAACCCCAAAATGAATGTGCACCAACCATTTCCTCCTTATCTTTGAGAAGTATGTCACTGGGTCTTGTTTAGTAGTCCCTCACAGCATAGTTACATTTAGATAAAAGAGAATGAGCAATTCCTAATAAGTGAATCTTCTAGAAAACTGACATTTATCCCTCTAAGCATACTGTAGTATTCTCTATCTTCTTAACCAAAGAATCCTGAACCCAATTTAACATTTTCTTGTTGACTTAGACCTATCAAATGAAAGCATAGTAGAGAATAGAATAATTGTGGAAGTGCATGTGCTCCCTCTGCTTCTTCTGACTATGTGACCTTGGGAAAATGCATAACTTCTCTGTGCCTCAGTTATTAACATCCTTTATAAAAAATGAGGAAGAATATAAAACCTATCTCATAAGTTTATTATAAGTATGAAATTATATTTCACTCAAAGCAAATCTTGGTACTTAGTAAACACTCAGGAAATTGGAACCATTACATACTATTATTATTATTGTTACCATCATTATTTTGAGGAGTACTGTGCTGTCCTCAGAAACCATAAAGTCTTAGCCTGTATCATGCCTCACCTGCAAACTGCCAGGGACTCTTCAGCTTGCCTAAACCCAAATCTACACCTCCCGATTCCTTTTTTTTCAAATACATTGAAATACTATGGATGGGCAAATGAGAAAAGTCCACTTATTGGATCTAAGCTTTACTAGGAGTACAGTTCATTAGCTTCAGTACATGTATGTGTATGCTGACAACCCACAGAACTTATTTATTCACTTTTTGATTCTCAATTTTTGTCCAAATAGAGAAGGTACTGGGTAAATGACCCCTGGAAACTAAGGGGATAATTGCTTGTCTCTTTTCTTCTTTTCTGCTTTGGTGTTCACTGTGTTCCAAATAATACACATCAAACCTTTTCCGGAGTCCTAATTGCAGTAAAAAATAGTACCACCTATATTTAAAAAGGCAAAGCTAAATAGAACAGTTCTAAAAGAAATAAACTCTTCTCAGATTAGGATTGCCTCAGGTAGAAAAGCTCTGATTCACCCATGTCAATCCATTTGTATCATCAAAAGAACCATTTTTTTCTCCTGAACAAAGTAGTAGCCACAGGATAAGGTAAGAGAGAGCCAAAATTAGTGTCTGATTGTTCTTCTGTATAGCTATATTGACTCAGAATTCTAAAAGGGTTGAAAATAGTTCTTGAGAGGTATCAGTCTCAGGAGTGTCCAGGCTGTTTTATTATCAGTTCTCGAAAGTTTGTTCTTTTATGTCTTTGAACAATTTCTAATCTCTCAAATTTTACTAATTCCCACCAAAAAACAAACAAACAAAACCTCCTATTTTAGTAAGAACAGCCCTTATAGAGAATTGTCTTGCAAACAAAATAGGCCGTGCCTTGTTCTAATTAATCATGTGTTTGTTTCCAAAGTAATCAAGTAGACAATACCTGTAGACAGCATTTATGAAGTTTTACATGCATTTAGGGTTAAATGGAGAATGTCTTTTTTGGAAGAACTTAATATATAGTATTAAGCATCTTTATAAAGCTGTTTGAACATTTCTTTTTTTCATTTAGATATTCAGTAAAATTCTTTAGCGCATGTCAATTTATAACACAAGCAGCAGTTCTAATGTCTGCAAAAAAAATTTTAAAGCCGCAAATTTAGAAAAATAAACCCTATATAATTAAATGGATGAAATATTTTTGTCAATGAAATACAGGGATGAAACTTTCGTGGGCATTCATTAAGTAAAATCTCATTTCAAAAATAATGTGTTATTTCCTGTTTGTGTATACTGTGAGCACATTTAATGCCAGGATGTTGAAGATCTAAGCTATTTGTTTTTCCCCCTAAATTCTCAGCAATTATCACTTCAATCTGTTTATTTCTGTATGCTAGAAAAACTGGGCTACTGTTCTTAGCTTAGCTAGAGCAGTCTTCAGACCAACTTGTCCTGCCTTTTAATGCTATTCCAAACAATACAGTGAATTAAAACATATAAATCTTATTTACCGGAGTAAAACATTGAGGCTAGGTGAATATTACATAAACAGAGTTAGAGATTCAACTGCATTTGTAAATTGCTGGTGTTTTTTTCCTACTATGAAGTGTGAGATAGAAAGTTAGAATTCATTTTCTAAAAATAATATATCAAAAATAGAACCAATTAAGAGAATAATAACCATTTCAAAGAGGAATGATATAAGAACAATTGTTGGACTTCCAGGTAAAAATCTGAGATTGCTCCACGCTGAAACCCCATTAAAATGATAATAAAGTGTTATTCAAAAGAATACATTCACAAGGAAAAACAAAAAACACAAGGAGAGAAAACAGCCACAACAGCATTTCGAAGGTGGTAAGTAGTTGGACAAGTGGTAAGTGAATTATGAAAAACTTGCTGGCTGTAGAGCAAGGCAAGAAGCAATCACATGCAGAACCTTTAAAAACTCAGGAATTGGAGCCCCTAGTTACCTTTGGAAGAGGGAGAAAACAGAGCTAAAGAAAGGAAGGATGGTTGTAAATCTGCATTCGAAGCAGTTAGAACCCTCAGATACCTCCTTCTCCCCCACTCTGCACAGCCAAGGAACTGCCCCTCCCCACCCCTGCAAAAGATTGAAAGTTTTCCAAAGATGGTAAACAAAGGATCTCTGGACGCTGGGAGCATTACTCTATGGAAAAACAGGAGTAATAAGCGACTATGAAATTCTGCCCTATCTGTCAGACAGCACTCTGCTCTCACTTGGACGCCAAGGGAGATGATCCTCCTCTCCGGCATTTGGGCATTTGGTCGGCATTTGGGAAAAGACCTGAGGTTATTGGTGTCATGGGCTCCTAACAAAAAGAGCCCAGTCAGGCCACCCTAGAGAGAAGTGCCCCATTTAAAAATGTTCAGGGTTTCCATTTAGCATTCTTTAACTTGAAAGGGACTGAAAGCATGTTTGTTTTTTTAAATCAACTTGAACAAAAAAGACAATACCAGGTTAGGAAAACCTCGCAAAACTATTTTTACTACCCAAACAGGCATTTCAGAAAGAAAATCATTAAAGCAATAAACAATTTTCCCAGAATTGCAAAGACTATGAATTTTCCATTGAAAGGTTCCTCTATGTGTGCAGCTCAATAAAACACATCATTGTGAAATTTCAGAACACAAGGGATAAAAAGAAAGTTCTATAGGCTTCCAGAGAGGGAAAAAGTCATAATCAGAGGACAAGAATGAAAAGATCTTTGGACATTCCATAAGAAATAATGAAGGCAGAATTTAGTAGAAAATTACCTTTGAATTACTGGAGGATATTCTCTTTTTTTGGGGGGGAGGGGGAAGCATGGGGAATAATTCTCTTTAACCTAGAATGCCAGACCCATTTGGGGTAGTCAAGAAGGCTGCTCAATAAATATTCCCACCTTTCTCATTTCCATTTTCATGTAAGAAAGCAAAGTTAATGGTCTTATTACATGGCTCAGTTTTGAATAGCATTTATTTTATCACACTTAATATTGAAGTAGTCAAATTTAAACTATCATATTTTAGGAGTCTGAACGAAGGGAAAGATACAAGTGTGGTAGGAGAAATGAAACTAAATCCTCACCTTTGCCTGTGAAAATTCAATATATAATTCCTAAAACTGAAGCAGAACCCTTTAAAGATATGGAGATTAATACCAAATACCAAAGGAATCAGTCTGAATTATTTCAAACTAATGTAAACAGGAAGAAATATGTGAGCATGGAAGTTAATGGTCAGTGCTGGTCTGGTCGGAAAAGGTCTAAATAGACGGTCTACTTTTTTTCTGCATTTCTGACTAACCAAAGAAGAAAAAGCCATTTTTCAATAGTTTAGCAATCCAAATTGCCAATTGAAATAAGTCTAATTGGAGGCAAACCTGACCACCTCATTGGATTCATAAAACTCATAGTTAAAAGTTCTCTGCAAGTGAAATGCAGCACTTCTTGTTTAACTTGGCCAAATAAAAGAATTTTTTTTTCTAAACTCATACCACACTGTATTTTTGCTGCACTTCATACTACACATGTGCTTTTATGAAGGATAAAGCTCCCATTTAACACTTAGATCCTGGACAAGTGAACCAGGAGTTGTGTCTGTGCCGTAAACATTACAATCACACGTGGGCCACAATGAGAAATTGTGCATCTGCTGATATGTGCAATATTGACACCGTGAAACCGCTATATCATTAGTATAGGTACAAGACCATTAAGTATTGAAACTTCTTCTGCTTCTTTCCCTCATTTCAACTGCTTTTCCAGCATCCTCAGAGCATATGTGCCCTTCTGGTGTTCATCACCTATGGTGTGTTCTCAGCTTCCCTCAGGCCTATCCTGCATCTTCTCCTCCAGCTTTGTGCTATCTTCTACAACCTCCGTACATCAACCCCATTTCTAATGATTCATTTCTAAAAATCACATCTTTGACTGGATGTCTTCTATACATCTCTAACCAGGTTATCTTTGTTCCTCTGAACGTCTTCAGAGTCTTCCTTTCTTCAAGTCCCTTTCATAAAAGCCAGGTCACTTCCTTGGATTTCTGCAACCAGCTAGAGGCTAAAGTCAATGGGAGAAGGAGAGCTAAGTGAGAGGCATGTGAAAGGAGAACGTTTACTCCAAATCTAGGTGGTCTTTAGAAGATTAGGAGGGCAAGGGGGAATATGAGATAAAAAGAGTCACGACCTAAATCTTAATGGTGATAATAAAGAGAAAGTGCAAAGTTGATAATAAAGAGAAAGTGCTCTTTGTGCTGATTTCAGAAGACTTTTATATCTACCTAAAATGGTTACATTTTCTGGCCATTTTTTAAATATTTACTGAGACTATTAAGTGGCTGACCTATATATTCCCTGGTAGTCATATGATCAAATGATAATAACTCAAAATTTTTTGACCTTGCAAGTATTAGGACTTTATAATGTGAATTTATTTGGCCCTCTAACAGAGAAAGGAACACATTACCACAACAGACCTCTTGAGTCTCATTTTCAAACTAATGCATTCCAAAATGCATTTCAATTTTTAACAAAGAGCAAAGGATAAACAATTAAACATTACATGTAACAGAACTCTTACCCACCTGCCAACAATTAAACCCAGTAATTAAAAACTGTAGGAGAGCATACCCAAGCATATCTTCAGCAGCAGTCATATCACGGTCAAAGAGGGGAAAAATATTTTTTAATAAGTTCCCTTTCCGTTTCCCAGGCTGCTTTTCTTGACATTAAACAGACACAAGACTCTGTCAACTATGTTTCACTTTCTTTAAAAAGAGGGAAATCCCATTCTGTGTCCCCTGGGAGGACTATTATATACAGATGAATGTATTTTGTTATTTGGTTTAATAAATGTACTGTTCAGAACAGATGTTAAAGCTTGAAATTGTCCAGAAAAAGAAACAGCTCAGGTGGCAATAATGCAGGCTTCCTGCCTGCTGGGCTTTCTTCTTTGTCTTTGGAAGCACTGCTTTCACAGGTGAAATGGTATTGCAGTATTTATAACCACTCAAGCCCTCACCACTGCCCTGACACTGACAAACAGGGTGCTAATTAGTACCAGGAGTGGCGGCGGCTGCGGTTTTATGACACAGGCATCTGGCCAGTAAATTCGGCTAAGAGAAACAGCCCATTTGCAGAAGCACTGCAAATCCAGCCATGCGATGGGAAAGGGGTGAATGTGAGGACCTGTAAAAAAGCTGGATTTTCTCTAACACCAGACTCTTTGGCCTTCCCACGGCTATGTTCTTCCGTGGACTTTTCAGTACATTAGCTACTTATATCACCATAATCCAAAAGGATTTCTTTAGAGTGCACCTGTGACTTCTTGGGACAGAGGTAAGATATTTGGTTAGAGTGAATTTCTGCCCTCTGGGAATTATAGATTATAAAAGCAACAAACCTCACTGTAAACAACAGACTACTGTTCTGCAAGCTAAGAAGCAGTAAAACATTAACACCAATTAAAAATACTTCTTTTGAGTATTTATCAAGAATGAAATTCATTGCACAACTCACTATATGAATTTCATAAAGCTTAATTTAGTTTAACTAAAACAAATCTACAATTTATAAATGTAGTCAGCACATTTACATTGTCTTCATTGATTTGGGGTCCATGGTTGCTATGGTAAAGACAAAACATGACATAATGGGGAAAAAATGAACAAGCATTATTAGACAAGTTGCATTCAAGCCCTAGGAGCTTAATAGTGTGGTTAAGAATGAGAAATTTCAAATCAAAGTTCTTGTGGCCAAATTCAATGCTCTTGTTGAGCCATTTATTGCATGATCTTTAGCAAAGTAATTGTTCTGACCCTCAATTTCCCCATTTGTAGCACCTACTTTATCGATAACTGTGAGGGCTAAATTACATACTACATATAAATTAATTAGCACAGTTTCTGATGCATTACAGTTGTTCACTGAGTGTTAAATATCCTTAAAACTATTAGCACTATACCTGTTAAATATATGTCCCAAAGACTTAAGTCTACAGTCTATTCACATGCCGGCTGAACCCAAATCGCAGCACAGTTGCAGCCAACACTTACTCTTCATTTGTTTGGATCAACCAGGACAACTGACTAAATGATGATGAAGGACAATGCCCATCCTAAAAAGCAAAGAGTATTTATAACTGTAAGCAAAACAGTTCCATCTGTAATATCTAAGGCCCCTCTCAATCTGAGGCAAAGCGGGCATCGCCATCCCAAATTCCTCAAGAAGGAGGAATGAACAAACATAAGTGAGGAATGCAAACAGGTCCAAAGTAGACTTACTATTATTGTAGTAAGGGAAGAACTTGTAACATTGTCATAAAGATAATGGTTGCCAGAGGTTCTAAGGGTAGGGGGAGGGAAGAATAGGTGAAACACAGAGCATTTTTAGGGCATTGGAATAGTCCTGCATCATTTTGCAATGACAGATACAGACCGTTATACATTTTGTCAAAATCTATAAAATTGCACGGTGGAAAATGTAAACCATAATGTAAACTATAGACCATGATTAGTAGCAATGTTTCAATATTTTTTCATCAATTGTAACAAATATACACACTAATGTAAGATGATTTTAATAGGGGAAAATGTGAGAGAGAGAGGGGGGAAAGTATACGGGAATCCCCTATATTTTCTATGTAACTTTTCTGTAACCTAAAGCATCTTTAAAAACTGAGTTAAAAAAATTCATAGCCATTTCTCCATTATTTAATCTTTCAAGTTATAAATTTTCAAGTGTATCCCCAGTTATTTGAGGATTAAATATGATAAAATAGAAGCCCTTAGAATTATTAAAAGCTACATGGATACTACTGCTAAGGAATAAAGCATCTTTTATTCTGTTGAAAAGCTAATTTTAAAGACAAGCTTTCCATATTATTTTTATATTTATTATAATTCACTTCACATATTTAGTTCCCACAAACTATCTTTCACAAAAGCCAGGGCATTCTTCCAGACTAAGGTATATGTAGCTGGCCACAGAAAATGTAAGTGTAAAATGAATAATTGTATTGTGAGAAGCTGGATGGTGATTGTTTTAAATAATTGGCTCAACTTTTGAAGAAAAACTGTTTAGCATGCCAAGTTCAATGCACAAAACTGCATCTCTGGGATATAATGTCACGGGAAGTAACAAAGGGAATAGAGTAAGAAAGTCACCTGTCAGTGGGAATGGTTCTTCAAGTTCCAAAACTTACTAGATGGTCACAGCAAATAAAATAAACTACTATGATAAAAGTATCATACATATAAGGACAAAAGATATACAATAACAGTAAAAACTGGGCCACTTTGGAGAATTCATTCATTCAGTAAATATTCATTAGGCTTTTACTGTATACCAGGCACTATGCTTGACACTGGATATAGAGGCAAATGGTGAGCAAAATGAATACAGATGAGTAAGCAAAACAAAACAACTTCATTCAAGGAAATTACAATAGAAAGTAAGATTAATGAAACAGTTTATTCATTCTGAATTTGTAAACACTGTAATTAACACATTACCTATAGTAGATTATAGATTTATAAATCTATAAATTCTAAACAGGAAGTTTAAATTTTTGCAAAAATGTAATACAGTCTTATTTTGAATCACAAGTCTTTAAAATTGTACATGAGAAGGAAAACTTGAAATGTTCATCAGTTTGTCATGCACACTCAAAAAGTGAAAAAAATAAAATTGAAATGGACATCAGAATTGGTTAATTACATTTCTTCTAAGAGCAGAACTTTTTCCAGAAATTCTCCCAGCTCAAGCTATGGAACAGTGAGGTTCCAAGTTATAGCTTCCTTATTTCTTTATGTTCTATAATACAGACTTTGAGGCTCGCAAAATCCCCACCCATGACAGAGATTCTTTATTGTAGAATGAGTATTATATCAATTCCTGGCCTTTCCTTTAAGAAAAAAGAAAAGGACAAAACAACTGCTGGTATTTTTTTTTTCAGTCAAAATATCAATAATGCTATTAAAACATAAGTGTGCATTAAAATTACCCGTAGAAATTTTTTAATTTACTCATCTCTCTACCCTCTCCCTCCCACTATAGTTTTCTAACTCATTAAGGACGGAGCTGTGGTATCTGAAATTTTTAAACCCCATGGATGACTTAGATGCATATTCAGGATTGAGAAGCTCCACAAAATAACCAAAAGGAAAAGTTTTTCTTTTCTTTCTTCCTACTACCTTCCCTAGAAAAACAACCTGTATGGAAAAAGTTGTATAAGCCTACCTTGGGTAATAATGCCCATTTATATGCTGTAGAGATACATAGTTTTAAGCACTGAAACAGACTGACCTAGGTAAATTGAAGTCAAATTACCTAATAGAATCTTCTGTGAACTGTCACATCTCTCATACCCTGCCTTCATAGAGAGGATGAATCATGGATGATGATTCATTATTTTGATAAAACAGAATATTCCAATATTATTGTTAAGTAGTGGTGATGTTCATAATATGAGAGGATGGCACATAGTTATTTGAATTCCAATAATTAAATTATTCACTTTTTCATTGATGAAACCCAAGAATAATAGTTTTAAAAGCCCAGGACCTAACTGCTTTGACTAGTTTCTGAATTTAAAAAAGTGAATCCATTCTGACTTGGTACATTCTACTTCCTAACACAGAAACTTGCATATCGCTTTGTTTAGCATGTGCAATGAAAACAGCCACAGATGTGGGGGGAGTGGTGGGGTGGGGGCGGTGGGGATGAATGGGGACCTCATATTTTTTTAATGTAATATTTTTAAAAAATGAATTAAAAAAATAAAATTTAAAAAAATGGGAAAGAAAAAAAAAACAGCCACAGAGGTATATCATGAAAGAATGTTTTATGATTTTCTGAGCAAATTATTGGGCCTATAGAGTAAGTGCTGCCATAGTGGTTGAGACACAATCATCCAAGATCTCACTTAATAGAGAACAAGGCAAAAGGAGAAAACAAAAGGCAAATTCTGAGTAATACTTGAGTATGCTGGGAAGATTGACCTGAGACTCTAGCACAATTAAGTGTTTTACTGTCACTAGCCAAATAACCTTGCAGGGAAACAGTAAAATCAGTTAAGTCATTTCTCTTGATATTAAGGGAAACTTTAAATTAGTTATTTGAAAATCAGGTACTTGATAGCTCAGAAATTTTAAGAATTACTTATTTGCAAAGAAAGAGAAGGTGCTTTTTAAATCCTGTTATGCCCATCAGAACGCTGTGGGTCGTTCCATGCCATTTGTCAGCCAAATCTTTTTTTAAAAAACATCAGTGTCAGGGCTATTTTTGACAGGTATTATGCAAATTCTCTTCTTAGAAATTAGAAAAATAACAATGACAGTACAAAAAATAACCTATATTGTGCACTTATGTTTCAGGAACTGTGCTAAACAATTTACATGCAACTATTTCATTTAATCACCACAATCATTTGAGATATGCACTATTATCTGACTGATTTTAAGGACAAGGAACTTGAGACTAGTAAAGGTATCCAAGATCATAAAACTAATAAATAGGGAGCAGATGTAGTTCAAGAGATTGAGCGTCTGCTTCCCATGTATGAGGTCCTGAGTTTGATCCCCAGTACCTAAAAACAAAACAAAACACACAAACAAATTTAAAAAAAAAACAACTCTCATAGGGGAGCAGATGTAGCTCAATGGTTGAATGCCTGCTTCTCATGTACAAGGTCCTAGATTCAATGCCTGGTACCTCCTAAAACAAAACAAAACAAAACAAAACAAAATATCTAATAATTAGTGAGGCTGGGATTTGAACTTTTGTGTGCAGAACTAGAACTTATAACAGTGTACTTTATCTATGAATATAACTCGAGGATGATGACTGTACCACAGAGACAGATCTCAACATCTCACGAGGAGGAAAATAAGAATACAAATAAAAGCACAAGGAATTGTTATCTTTCTAAATGTAAAATTTGGGAAGATGGTGTAAGAGTAGGAACAAAACAATGGAGAAAGGGCAAAAAGCTGCCTGAGGGACCTGCTGTGAGGATTAGCAGACCAGGACAGAGCTGTGCAACCCCCAGGAGGGTGAGTGACAGACTGACGACAACCATAAGTTACTAAGCCCCATGGTTACTGGGAACAGCAACCATCCGCTGCTCTCAAGGCATGCAGCCTGGATAAAACCCAGGGCTCACTGCAGCCAACTGAAAGGGGAACAGGCATCTTCCTCCCTGGGAAGAGGGAAGGCAGAAGGCAGAGAGTAGTTTGTCTTCAGTGAATTTGGGCAGGAAAGCCTGCTTTGAATGTTAGTTCTGCTCAGACCAGAATCACCAGCCAGTGGAGACTGAAAAAGGCACCTCCATGGGAAGAGTTGCTGACTATTGCCATCTGCTGGCCAGTCAGGAAATAGCAAGGAAAAAACCTGCTTTTAGATCTCTCTTGTTCCAAACCCCTGCTAGAACATCTGTGGCCCATTGGTGAGTCCCAGGACCAATTTTGATAACTCAAGCTGGGCAATTTTAAAGACTCAGAATAAGTTGAAACAAAAATCAAAGAAGAGCTATGAAACCAAACCATTAGGCAAGAGAGAGAAATTCACCATCAGAGTAAATTCACCAACATTTTCAGATGCTTTGACATCAGCAAAAAACTACAAGCCATACTAGGAAACAGGAATAGACGGCCCAGCCAAAGGAACAAACCAAATACCCTGATGAGATATAGGTTTTAAGACAACTAATCAAAGATAATAACATGAATCCCCTAAATCAATCCAAAGAGTTGAAGGAAAATATAACTAAAGAGATAAAGGATATTAAGAAGACGACACTGGGTGAGCAGTAAAACACAATTTTGAAAACTTTCAAAGAAAAGTAACTGTGCTTATGGGAATGAAAGACAAGATGGTTGAGATTAAAAATATATTGGAGGCATATAAGAGCAGATTTAATTGCTTGAAGAAAGAATTAGTGATTTCAAAGATAGTGCATCTGAACTGGAAAAGACAGGAGAACAGAAAAAGAAGAGAATGGAAAAAATGGAGCAAGGTGCCAAGGAATTGAACCAGAATCATCCAGGTAAGTTGCTCCCAAATCCCAGTTTAGAATGTTTATTGCTTTTAGCTGTTAAGTTTGGGGGTAATTTGCTATGAAGCAATATATATCTGGTACACCCGTATTTCCTATATAACCAATGTGTTATAATATTACAGCAGGTAGCAGTTATTGCCTCTCTTTGTGCTTGCCACTTCTTCTGTTTCAGGCCTCAGTTCCTTCATCTTTTCAATGAGGAAAACATATTTACTTCATATGGTTGTGAGGATTTAATGTGATAAGTCATAAATACTTTTTAGAGGAGTTCATAGCACAGTAAGCCATAAAAAAAGGTTAGCCAGTATTACCATTATTGATATGATACAACATCTCTCTCATTTCCTTGGAGTATGGGTGGGACAGTGGTAGCATGGAAGGAAAGGGAAACTGAGCTACCTATCTACTAAACTTGGTAGTGCTTTTTCATTTCCCATGTTTTTATTATCTCCACAGCTCTTATTTCCCTCATCTGTATATCAAAGGTGGTAAGATTAAGTGATTATTTCAAATTTCTTCAATTTCCTATAATTCTTTAAAATGTCTCCCATTGGAAAGCTAAACCCATGGTGCCCATGAAAAGTTTGGACAGCAGAAGAACACAGGACAAGTTTTGCAGAGTCAAAAACTTAGGATGTAGGGGGCTTCATGGGTATAAACAATACATAAGGTAAAAGTAAATATTTCTTCTTCCACTAAGAGAAACAATGAGAGCTTAGATACTGGTCTGTTTCTAAGAAAGAGATCTGTACACTAACCACCACCCTCATCTTGGACCAAGACCCCAGAATGGGAGAAAAACGACAATTCCAAATATATGTGGGGAAGTCCAGAAAATGGGGAAAGCACTTCCCAGTGGAGTCCAAAGAGGTGGAAAGACCCCAGAATTTCCCTGCACACTAGACATGGTACAGGAACAATGGCTGCATGGTGGGTCTAGGAAATTGGCGTCAGACAGACTTACGGGTCCGCTGCCACCAGAGTGATGCAGGAAGAGGACAGTCACAGGCAGGAGCCTCAGCAGACCCTAAGAGGCCAGTTCATCATACTCAGTACACAACAGTGAAATGACCTGAAAAAACACAAACGAAAGGGTGCTCTACCTCAGTACATTGCTGGACTCTTCAAAGGCCCTTGGAACTAGACTCAACTTTAGGTAAGGGATTGGGAGAGTGCCATTACATAGATTCAGTTTCTCTAACCCATTAGAAAGGAGACTTAAAGTAGATTAAAAGGAGTTCTAAAAAGCAAGGTACATTTCCATCACACATGATCTTGTGTACTGAGATTTATACCTCTACAGGGTAGATAGCATGAAATGATATCTAACATCCATTTAAATGCCTCTACTTCCACAAACATCTCAAAATACAAGGCCAAGCCTTTGTTAATCTTTATCCTAGCTATTCAAAATTCAGATTTCCCTTAAATTCCCTGAAATTACAAAATTTTCTCAGTTCTTTTACAGCAAAATCCCCTCTTCAATAAGACTTTTAACCTATGTCCTCAAAGAGTCTTTTCCCCTACTATTACTACAATCTTGTACTCACACTTCTTTTTAGTAAAAGTCTGACAGATTATTTGCAGGGAGCAGGACCATGGTTTGGGTGGAGATTGGAAGATTACTGGAGATTAGGTTTTGCAAATTTCATTTGTCCAGAAGGCAGCTAACACAATTCCAGGCTCTACCACTTACTAAGTGTGTGAGTTAAGGCAAGTATGTTCAACTCTCTGGGTCTATTTTCCCCTCTGTAAAACAAGGACAGTGAACTAGCTCTTTGCAGAATTAAGTGAGATAATCATGTGAAATTATTATATACGGTCCTATTTAATAATTATACAACTTTTGGGTTAACACAGGTGTTCAGATTATCAAATAAGACTCACATAAATCAGTGACTTCATCCAGAATCAGAAGGTAAAGATGAGGTAGGTAGAGTTCTGGGACATTTGCATGGCTCATCAGGTCCTTCTTTTTTGCATTAGTAAAACTTTCTGACCAAGAGTAAAATATATGGTCCCTCATCTATTACACACGGGTCACAGTTAGGTTATGAAACATCTCCATTTTATACTTACATCATTATCGGGTTCATAATGAGTCATCTCATAAATCTATACTTATTTACTATAGGTCATCCTGAAACAGGTATATTCTATTATGAGCATTCCATAGGTAAACTCTCCCCTGCCGGGAATATCGAAAGGAGAATCACTGCCATGTTTACATTTACAGGCATGCTAACCTGGGTCACCTGTCTTCTTTCCCTGCGACAATCCTTCTGGTAATCAATTTTTGAGAGAGAAATAGGTCACAGGCAACTTGTTTTACTCCTTCCCATTTTTTTTTTCACCATAATGTTCAAACATTATTGAATTTTAAGTGAATTTTTAATAGAATTCCCCTGACTCTTCACTCCAAATAAATCCTTTTTATCTTGAGGTCTTCCTGCCTTCTTTGTCTACAAATGATTCCTGAATTTCTTCCTGAATTTCTTCCTGAAAATATGTTTAGGAAAGTATGTATAGCAATGCCGTTCACATACATACAAACACACACTCATACACCCTCATGTTCACCATATGATTGTCTTCCATCTGATCTATTAATAGTGTATATTAATGTATGTTAATCAATATACATTCTTTTATTGTGTCTTATCTAAATCTGTTCGTGTAGTATAAATGTGGAAAACTATTGATTTAAGAAAGTATATAGTTACTACTCACTTAGGTGAAAGAATTTTAAAGGGAAAAAAATGAACCCATGTAAAGGAAATCATGGGAGAAACAAATTTTGAAACTTTGCTTTACCACTTAGAAAGCAGAAAAAGTCTGATGAGAAAATATCCCCTGGAGTGGAGAGACTTGGATTCACTTTATTCAGCTCAAGTCTATTCCCTTAGTGGTTTGAGTGGCTCTAATGGTCCTTCAGTTTTGATGTAATGATGCCAAAGAGGTGCCTGTACCTGAAAACGAGTACATTTACACCCAAGGACTTTTTAAAGTACCTTTAAAAAATACTTTTTTTAAAGGAGCTTTGAAATATGTTTAATGAATTTTCATTAAAATGTTGTTTGCCCTTGGAATATCGTTTTTTTACAGGATTTGTAAATTTGTAAATTTCACCTCCTCCCCAAATGATGTCACCCAATTTTAAGCATTTGTCCCCCAAAAATCTTGAGTACAGAGCATCATTATAAATCGCTTTTGTGTCTCTTTTGGCATCAGGCATCAAAAATAGGATAGGAGAATTTCCCTGATTCACAGATGCCTTCAGTATCATATGGTCAAATATTATAGCCAAGAAAATTGTTAGATACCACAAAGGGTTCATAAGTACAGATATTCCCTAACAATTTGCTGACAGTAAAATTAAAGTACCAAAAGAACTGTCCCACACTGTAATATTTTCTGAACAACTCTGGTTTGTATTCCTAGTTGTGACTTTCACTCAGGATAGAAGCTACTGCCAAAGGGATCAATCAACTCACCGGCATTAAGAAGAAAGTCACCTGACAAAAATTATAATTAATCCAAGGAAAAATACTCCTACAGATTCTTATAATGCCTCCAACTTTGGCATTTCTTTTCCCTTGTGCTACATTTCCCCCACTTCATCTCTTCTCTGCCTCCACTTTAAGTTATTTCCTTCTAAGAGGCTGATAATAAACTTTTAGATTTTTTTTTAAAGAATCAATTCTTAAATATGAGAGCCAGACTGGAGGACATTCTCCATCGCTGTACAAGTTCTTGTGTTCCAGTAGGGAGTGTGCCCCTCTTGCAAGGTACATATTGCTTCTATAGTTTTATGCTCAAAGACTAGATAGTAAGAATAGAAAAATAGATTGTGCAAATGGTTACAGGCAAAAGCATCTTAAAAGTCCTTTACATGTCTTGAATTAAATAAATTTTTAAAAGTACAGTAAATCTTTGATATTTATTCATATTTTCTTTAACTATAAAAACGGATGCAAATCACAATTTTGAAACCAATTTTAAAACTCGGAGGTTGTGTAATTTGAATGAAAATGTTGACACATAGCAGATAGAACTGAGCTGTAAGGTAGGTATACTGAATGGGAAAACAAGAAATTTTATAAAGGAACTTAGAGGAGAAAGAGTAAAAGGTAATAGAAGTAAGAGAAAATGATTTTTTTCTATTATAATTATAACAAATTTAAGACAGTATATATGATATTGTCTTAGTTTCCTAGCTATTAAAACAAATACCATACCATAGTTGGCATAAACTGGGAATTTATTTGTTTCACAGTTTTGAGGCTAGGTAAAGTCCAAAACTGAGGCATCAGCAAGGAGATGCTTTCTCCCCAAAGACTGTGGTGTTCCGTGCTGGCTGCTGGCAATCCTTGTTTCTTGGCTTTTCTGTCACATGGCAATGTACGTGACAGCATCTTCTCCTTTCTCCTCTAGGTTTCTTTGACTTCTGGTTTCTTCCCATGGCTTTCTCTCTCTATGTCTGCATTTCACTCTGCTTATAAAGAACTCCAGTAATCCTGATTAAAGCCCAACCCAATTCAGTTAAGTGTCACACCTTAACTAAAGTAACATCATCAAGAGAGCCCACTTACAACCCAACAGAATATGGACCAAGATCAAGAACTTGTTCAAACTGGATACACAAGTCAATCTAGCATGGATATGTTTTGCAAAAACCTTTTTAAAAACTTACCTATTGGCAAGATACATTTATCTGGCCCAACAGTTTTTACTAGACTTTCCTATTCTTTTTAGCATAACAATAATGTCTAATGATAATCATATCATAGGACAAAAAAAAAATACAACTTCAAATACTAATGGACTAACTTTTGATCCTTACTAATGTATTTATTTACTTTTCCATGTACTATTTCATTTCAGGTCAGGCCGTTTTTTACCTATATCTAGACTTCTGGAATCTTTTAATCAATCAGCAAACATTTATTAAACAAATAACTCTATTAAATGTAGCATACAGCTCACATATAATGGATGAACTAAATTAGAGTTGAAATATCTGTTTCCATTGCCTGTATGTGTGTGTCTGTTTTTTCTCTTCCTTTGAACACCCTACAGTTAATCTTTAAAAAAAACTATATTTATCTTTTTATTTTTAAAAAAGCTTTAGATTACAAGAATGTTACATTGAAAATACGGGAATTTCTATATACTCTATCTTCTCCCCCTCGCCCACTTTTCCCCATTAACTACATCTTTCATTAGTGTGGTAGATTTGTTACAATTGATGACACATACTGAAGTATTGCTACTAACCATGGTCTTTAGTTTACATTATAGCTTATGCTTTGTGCCACACAATTTTATAGGTTTTGACAATGTGTATAATGGTCTGAATCTGTAGAAATGTACTTATTGTGGTGATATAATGAAAACATTTCCCAGAAGTTAACTTTTGACAAGAGAGTTGGAAAAGAAAAAGTGATCTTCTTGCAGATTGCAGGTGCAAGGAAGGAGAAGAGGGGACAAAGTTAAGTCAGAACTCAAGGGATGTGGGAAGCAGGTGTGACTGACAGAATGGTAGCAAAAATTTCATTGCAAAGAAATGGATAGATATGGTAACTACTAAAGGAGGCAGGAAAAAGAAAGTAGATCATAAGAGGGAATCCCTGCTGAGAAACATCTGCAGAAAACATCTGTAGACACTTCTCCATCATCACTGGGAAGGAGAATCCCTGCCACAGAGGCACAAAAAAAAAGGCTTTAACTACCTGTGGTATTTGGTTGAAGGGCACACACAATCCTCAGTGCACCAGCTCCTAATTACTCTGTGACAACCCCAGTTCCGTCCTCCCAGTGGAGAACATATGTCAAAGCACTTAGTATTGACTGAAACATAAGGAAATTCTTCGATTCATCTCTTTCCCCACAAGTCTGCTTTAATTCACCCTCATTTGTCTGAGTAAAAAGGAAAAAAAAAAAAAACAAGTTCCTTCCAAGGGGAGTAAGAAATGGCTCTGAAACATTTATAATACAAGTGTTTTGCTTTGCTGTGTATCTAAGGTTAGAAAAATTCTGCCAACACTGTCCTGTCAGATTGGTATTGAATGCAACAGTAGGCATAACAAAGGCACTAGCAGTTGGAAGGGTGCATGCATTACTATCTAACGTGCTAGAACAGATGACTGGGTCAGCCACCTGGAAGACTGAACAAGTCATTAGAAGATCAACTGTGGGAAAGTTCACCCTCCCTGCTCACACATCTTGTCCGCTTCAAACATCTTATCTTTCCAACGCTCCACATTATCCCCTTCACAGCCTGCTCAGTCCTAATGTAGCAGAGGGGAAGTATCAAGAAGTCAGAGACAGAGAATGAAACTTCACAAAAGAAAATAAAATTCCTTATTCCGAGAAGTGGAGTTCATAGTTTTAAACATATATATATATATATATATATATATATATATATATGATGTAGGTTTCCATGTACACATTACTAGCCCTGGTCCCTTCAGTCATTCAGTCAGATGAATATTGCACCTCACAGAGTGAGTACATTTTGTGGGTCAATCACAGGCACTTTTCGGTAGATGGGCTGCTGTACAGAATCAGGGTCTCTGGGTCAACAATGAGCAAAATGATGCCAATGGTGCCACTCCCAGAGTCACTGCTTCTGAGAGCTCCTTTTGAAGTGCAGTTGGCAGAAAGAAACAAGCGGTCACAGAAAATATAATGGAGTCCATAAGAGGCCTGGGCAAAAGAATGCAGATGAACAATTGCCTGGTTGTTAGGCTTTCCATTCAATTTCAGAAGTCTGAATTATCTTGACAATGACTTGCTGAGCATTGCAGGAAAGTCCCTAAACCTCTATGCCACTCAGGTTTTTGATTTATAAAGTAAGTTAAAAAATAAAAGCAATGTGATATACAATACTGTCCCATAGAAGTAGGTGTTCTTGAAACCATTCATTTTAAAAGATCAAATAGATTAGCTTCCTATTGACAACCTCAACTGTTATCATAGAAAGTATCTATGAAGGACAGCAATCAAATACTTAGGGCATTCATAAAACCACAGTTTGAGTTAGTTGGCAGTTGAGAAGGCCCCTTCTTCTTTTCCCTTGCTCAGGCCCTTAAACAAGGAAAGATGAAAAGGTCTCAATCCTTCAGACTAGCAAAAAAAAAAAATAAGTTCTTTGTACACACAGCCAAGTCACGAAGTTGGAGGTGCCATGACCAAGAATTGAGTAAAAAGTTGAGGACACTACAAAAGAAAAGCTAAAATGCTACCTCATAAGCAATAAAACCATGATCTTCCTCTTCTCTGACCAATTTGGGCTCAGTAACTATGTATCAGAGAAGTATAAGAAAACAAGATTCTTAAAAATAGGAAGGAAGAACAAGCCCAAGAAAAAAGGTGGAAAGAGAAATGAAGAGTAGTTTATGGAATACAAACCTCCACTTTCTTTTCAGGCATACCTACAATCTCAAACCACTTTACCCTTAAAGACAAAAACATCTTTCCGATTTCTGATAAACATCCCCCTACCCAATCCACCACCTTCTCACCTCTACATTGCTTGTAATGCAGTATCATGAGAACACATTAGATGACTCAAAAAGTTATCTGACTGTAAGTCTGATCATTGAAATGCAGTGATTGTTCTTGGAAACAGATATCACTTTTCCATACTTGAATTTTATATAATTTGGCAGAGGAACTGATTGAGAGACGTATAGCTCTTGGAACATACAGGGGCAGAGCTACTTACATGTCCATTGGTATCTATGCATAGACATGCATCTTTACATGCCAATGGACATTTATCTTTTTCAAACATGTTTCATTTTTCTCTTCAATTTCATAGGGTGAAGTTTCATTCAAACATCAATTTATCCAATTGACGTAAATTCTATCACCTTTATGAGATGGAAATTTATTTAAAGCAAAAACTTTTATTGTCTTTTATCTCCTAATCCCAGCAAATGTTGACTGACCAAGACATATATTTTAGGGTCAGTCTGTTAATGAACTCATCTCTTGCCCTTCCAAGTTTTATACTCCTGTTTTGTCTTTTTGTTATTGTTTGTTTTTGTTAATATGAACCATCTGTTTTTCTCATCCTGTGTTTTAAAATAAGCTACCTAATTATAGGGTTTTAAATTTTTGTTATTTTACCCTCAAGCCAGCTGTTGACAATTTTTCTAAAAATTGAATGCCTGCCCTTTAAAAGGTCATTTCTGAGGTTTAAACCTGTTGGTTTGTATTATTACAGCAAATCTCACTACAGAATGTTCAGCGTTATACAATAACCACCAGTCCACTGCTGTGTGTAATGAATAACTAAGTCAAAAGCCACTATTTCCTCTTAGTTGTGAAGATCACCTTTTAAACATACACACATTTTGTGGTTTGCCTTTTACATTTTCCCAGCAGCTTGTAAGATAATATTCTAAAGAAAGTTTACAAAGCCAAATCCTTTTGTGCAACTTTTTGAAAAGTAGTATTGTTACATAAGAAGTGCAGTAAGACAATAATAAATTTCAATGATACACTCAATAAATTATTTCTCAAGTCATAATTTTCCTTGGTCTCATAGATTTCACAACTAAATTGTCCTTTATTTTTACTTGCCACAAGATAGTATTATATTGTCCAGTGGAAAAATTATATATGTTCTTTCTTAAAAAGATGCGGAAACAGTTTAAGTACATAAGCATATTACAAAAATGAACATAGGAATGGGAAGATAAAAACTTATTTCAGAAGAGAAGTAAGAAATCTCTAAGGTTGAAAAAGTATTTTTTTTAATCAGGAATAATGTTTATTACAACAATAGTATATGAAATTTGACCGTAGGTTTCTAGGAAGCCAGTGCTAGGAGAGATGAGGAGGCTATTGTGCTCTCTAATTCACATGTGATCACTTAGGAGACTCGTTCCATCACTGTTTCCTTGATTACTGCAGGGTTCACCAGGGGCTCAAATATGAAATACTGCAATGACCTTTTGGTGTTGCTAACAATGACCTAATGAGATCGTACGCTTTATCCTGGAGAATGAAGGAAGGAATCGAGCAGTCTTCTCAAAATGATTTACCGGTTACTATAAGGTCTCCAATTTTGGAAAATAGTAGTAAGATTAATATTCCTAATATTAAAAATAACAAACGACTACCATAATTGACTGTATCTTGTAAGAGCTTTAAGAATATAACTATGGGCCCTGAAAGACAATCATCTCGACATGACAGTCAGGTATTTCTGTTTTAGTATGCACTAAAACAGTGCACCTAAGAAATTAATTTAACCCTTTGTTTTATTTTTGATGCACAAGAAATTATAAATATAAAAGAGTGTTGCTTCCTTTAAATTCATTATCTTAGAAGGTTTAAATGTAACAATACTCTAAATACTATCAGAACATGAATTTAGGGACTATCTTTAGAACTAGTTTACAAGAGCAGGCGCCTAATTTTTTACCAAAAACATAACATCCTATGATCATCTCCCTCAATTTTATTAAAAGCATATAATAGCAACAGCATGAATTTGGAAGCCAGACAAACCTGAGTTTGAAGCCTATATCCATTGCACATTGTCTGTCCTGGGGCATGCGGTTTCAATACTGTACACTTGTTTCACAATCTACAAAACAAGGATAATAACACAGACCTCAAAAACTGATTCTAAGGATAAAGTCATATGTGAAGCACCTCTCACAGTCTCTTACACACACTTGTAGTTTAAGAAATCACAGTTGTTCATAAACAACTTTCCATAATTGCATACAATGTAATAGCAGAAACACTTCTCCCAACTTAGTGGAGATTATTTTACTAATATTACTAGTGGCAAAGGCAATATTAGCAGCAAGAGGAAGTCTTATATTTTGTCACTGGTACGAGTGGAATTCTATTGTATAATTATGTTTACACTCTACCTCATTTTTAGCCTTTTTCAATTACCCATTATCTCCATACTTTTGCCATGATACAACTATTGAAGAGGGAGAGGCAGAAAGAAAGGTAAACCAGCATGTCCCTATGTATCAACAAAAACACATGTGTTCCTAGAAGAAAATCCAGCTACAAGCAACCAAATATTTTCAGCAAATCAACATGGTATTCTGAAGCTGTGACATTTTATGTTATCTAAAATATTAACCTTTTTGCTTATTGGCAAATGACTTCCCAGAAGACATACTTACCCCTTACCATCAAAGACCCCTTACTGTAAAAGACAAGTGTCAAGAATAAAGTGGAAGTAGTACACATCTTGTATATTTTGTTTTTTGTAAAAGTGCTTTTCTATTTTAACACATCAAATGGACTCATCAAGTTATCCTGGTTTTTTTTTTTTTCAGCAAAAACATACAGCTTCCATGCTAAAAATGTCAAAATTTTAAAAACTAGTTTTACTACTAAGATGCTTGCAGATAGAAACCCACTCTGTACATAATACACAGGATATTAACAAGAAGTAACAATGGCGTCAGTCCATGGATTTTGTGAATATCTTTTAGAGCAGAGGTTCTTAACAAGTCTTCTATGAGCTTGAATTGAAATTCAAAAAAAACCATAATTCTTGTGGGGACATGTTGGTGTGGCTGTGATATATTTATTAAATAATTCACAATATAGTGTGGACTTAGTAAAGAGTCTGCAGTTTTCACTTGACTGGCAAAAAGGTCCCAGGAACAAAAAATGTTTAAGAACCCCTGTTTTAGAGGAAAAGAAAGTATTGTGCATTACTAGTAGTAATTTAAATTTTGTTTATGATAATTTAAATATTTAAATACACAAATCCAGGTATAAACCCCTTACTTAAACATAAACTCAAAAACATATGAATTAAATCATCAAAGCTTTAAAAGCAATAGATTAAAATTAACACTAATATAATGTAATATCTGATGATGCCTTGCTTTACACAAATTACCAGATGCAACATAGTATCTCACTCACTGCTAGAACATAGTTTCTCTCAAGTTCAATATAACTACATAACTGCTTTGTATAATGAGATTTTTCTTCCACTACTTTTTTATTTCTATCCAGTTACCATGAAATCTAGATTCATTTGGCCTTCACTCTGTGCTAAACTTCATATAAATATTAATTCAACTTCAGTTCTTCCATTCTGTATTACACTTAAAGTAGTACTGCTTGCCACTAATTTAATCAGAAGTAAGACTATAACTACAAGTGCTAAAATACTGTAATAAGGTGGTCTTTTCATAATTCACATTATGTTTGCACTAATTTTTATTTTGACGTAATTGAAAAAAAACATACAAAGTTTTTAATTCCCATAAAAACTCACTGACCCCTGAGAATATGTAGTGGAAACTTAGGGGTCCATTTGTTGATTCATTCAGCAAATATTTGTTGGATAGGAACTGTCTCAACCAAGGGACATAGAGTGAACAAAACAAGTAGAAACTCCTGACCTTGTAGAGCTTACATTTAGACGGTAAAGACAAACAAATTAGTAAAGTAAGTCTGATGATCATGAGTAAACTAAACTGGAAAAGGGCATCAAGATTATTGGAGGTAGGGCTATTTTTAAAATGGTGAAATGGATATTACCTCTTGAGGAGATGGGATTAGAACTGAGGCTTACAGTAGATGAGAGAGCAAGTCTAGTGGATATGGGGAGTGGGTTGGGGGAGATAATAGAAGTGGAATTAGAAAGACCCTGAGGCAGGAGAATGCTGAAACTGGGGGTGCAACAGGGCACAAGGATAGAACAGTGTAAATAAGGTAGGGAAAGGAGAGACAAGGTCAGGGAGGTGAAGTGGGGACACATCATCTATAATTTGGGGGGTCACTACAAAAGCTTTGGCTTTTACTTGAGAGGGGAATTCATCTGTTGGTTTTGAACAGAGAAATTACATTATCTCTTTTACGTCTTATAAGCTCACTCTAGCTAAAGTGTAGAGGAAATTTTGTATGTGGGTAAAGATAAAAGCTGGGTGACCAGTAAGGAAGTCATGGCAGTGATCCTGGTGAAAGATAATAGTGGTTTGGATAAGGTGGTAGCAGTGGTGGTGATGAGAATGGCGTTTGGCGATGGGAATGGCATTTGACATGAAGGGCAACCTGAATGTACATGTTAAATGTGAGATGCCTATTAGCCATACAAAGAGGACAGTTGGTAGGTAATTGGACAGAGGAGTCTGGATTCAGGGCAGTAGTTTGAACTGGAGGTATTAAGCTTATTATTGTGTAAATTTCATGATGCTGTAGTGAGAGAAGGAAGAGGCCCTGTAGCCAAAGATGTGTCAGGAAATGTGATAACATAATGATCCAAACCTACGAAAAGAAACAAAATGCCTTTGTGTCTCTGGGTCCCCCTTTTCCTGTCCTCACTTATTTATGAATTTATCTGTAACTTTAGTTCAGATTAATGGATTTTAAACTATAGGAAGAAGGAGTTAGAATCTACAGAATTGTCCCAGAGGGAGAGTATGAGAGGCACTTCAGCTCCCCACCACTGCTTTTTTGTATGCAGTTCTTTTCTTTACTTTAATATATTAGGAGGCTTAACAAATATTTCACTTGAGGACTTTCTTCTGCTTCTACACAAATATGATTATTGCTATTTTAATTTAAAGAAATAGAGAAAAACTTGAGCTATCATATATGATTTGTGCTGGGATATATGGACACCCATGGAAACCTAGGGCAGTCTGGTGTTCAGAAAGGCATAAACTTCATAATGTGGCAAAATCTTTTCTCCACTGTACTGGCATTACCTTGACTCAGTTGCTTTCAAATTACCTGCTTCATGATCCCTGTTTATGTAACTAGAGAAGCATCTGCAATTCTTTCTCCTTTTCCTATCTCTGCTTCCTCAGAACTTTGCCTTGTGACAAACACTGAGCATTCTAAATCTACCTTATTTCATCTTTCAGTTTCTGCCCCCATTTTTAAATCACTAATTAATTTCATTTATTACCCAGTTTTTAATTCCTAAGAGAAAGACTATTATATATCCTGAGTAGCTTTGCACATCGGATATTGCTTATGATTTGGGACCCTCCTAGGGCCAATCAGCGGCCAAGGAGGGGACCTGAGTCTATCATCTGTGTAAGTCAGATTCTTTGGCAAAGGCTGTGGACAGATAACATTGATCTTAGATGGCAAGCTTCGAGATTGCCATATTTAGCCCAATAGTGAACATATCATCCAACATATACCTTCAATGAGAATGAAAATAAGAGTTTGGATTTTAAATAATGTACTGAAGGGTAATGATTGCTTATGACACAATATCAGGAAAAACTTATGATAATAGCTACTAGCAAAATATATTAATTTTATACAAATAATACTTAATCACACTGATGTTTTTATATGCTATGCTGCCCCTGTAATTATAAAAATAAATGTAGGTGTAGGTCAGAACTCTTAATGGTTCCGATATATTTTCTACTTCATCTGGAGATGTAAGGACCTCAGATGATGGCTATATGGGATCATTAGGTCATACTCAAATAACCAGAGAAATCACAGCTGCCCAAAAAATATGCATTATATGAATTTCAGGAAACACTTCATACTCATGGTTTTTCTTAGGGGTAGTTGAGGACAAACAAAAATAAATTAACCCTTTAGCCATGGTAAAAATCAATTTTTAACAAACACAAATGCATTCGTTTAAAATTGTCAGCTGAGGAAGCAAGTGTGGGAGTTTTTAACTTAGATTTATTAAACACAAAACTTTCCATACCTACTGCTTCCAGACCTTTAAAAATGTACTAATCTTGTATATAGAAAAGAAACTTCAGAAGAGGGTAAAATTAAAATAATATTGCAAGCTCAAAATAAATCAATTTGGAGTAGTGTTTCCTTACAAATGTTATTTTACATGCATGGTCATGGAACACTTAGGATATAAAGTAGAAGGCATCAAAGTCTCTACATAATAAAAAGTTTTCTCATGCGGGTGAGAACCCCGAAGTTGATGAAGATCTGATTATTTCAATTCATTGTGAACACCAAGGCTCAGTGTTTGATGCATTTTGATTTCATTTTCCTTCCCTAAGGTATTTCCTATTTGTAACTCATTGAATTTGATACTCCATGTACCTTCAACAAGAAACTTTTCTATCCTATTTAGCAAATATTTGTTCTATTCACATGGAAGATTATTATATAGAATTTCATATAATCAACGAAGAGCCAAAAGCATTATCAGGAAATCAAAAGTAAAATTTAGAATGTCTTTGGAATGTGCTTGAGGAACTTGTAGCTTAGAGAAAGTGCTAGTCATCTTTGATAAACTGTATCATGCTTGCGCGATGGTGTTGGTGCTACTGTTTTCAGGTAATGCAGTGAAAACCAGCAGTATCACGAAATGGCCATTTCATTCTGTTTTTACCAGTTTTAAGAGTATTTTTTAATTATACAAAGAAATGCTTCATGGACATCATAATCCTGCCTATAAGGACAAATTATGTACATAGTGTTATGTTTATGGTTCATTTTTTAAAAATTCTTATATGCTGACAAATAAAAGGAAGTATTTCATCACCTGGTGATTGCAAACTATACAAAACTTATTATCCCTCAAATGTTATTCACGTTGGAATATGAAAAAAGTTTAGGCTGTATGTGGATTCACAGATACATCCCATTACAAGTTATTTAAAAGATAATATTCCTAATATTTAAGAATAATATTATTAAGATAATATCATCAGCTCCTCCTAAGTTTTATATTTGTGTTTTGGGATGAAATTGTCAAAAACCAATACAAATTATTAAATCTTAAGTTGAAAGGAACAAAACTGATTTTCATTCTACACTTGAATATTTTACTCATGAGAAAATTAACTTTCAAAAGCTTAAACATTTGGCCAGTGTCAAATAAAAGTGGCAGACCAGTATATGAATACTTGTATATGCATCTGAATGGAAGTTAAAATCTACATGGACTGTGTTGTTGATTTAGGAAGGATGTTTCATAATCAATCAATAAATAAATATAAAAGAAAGAAAAAAAAATTCTGGAAACTATGGAAGATCTCTGTAGAGGAACTGGTCTTTTCATGAATAGATACCAATTTAAGTGGTGGTAAAAATATGTGTTCTACTTTCTTCCTGCCTCTTAAATATTATTTCCTAATTGCTTTGTAATACTTTAAATTAAAGCAAATGGGAAATAAGCACCCTCTATATTTAGGTAAGATGATCTTATCATCACTAACAAGAATGGCCTTAAGATATCATTAATCCTGCTTCCTAAAAGGAAGAAGAATCAAACAGTACTTACAATAACATAAAAGGAAACAAGAAATCATCATATTTGATAGAAATGTGCCACTTTTTACATCAATAATTGCAAACTAGAAGCTTACAGGACTCTGGCCTTCAATCTTGATTGTTTGACCACTTCCTGTATTTTAGTTTCATAAATTCAAATAAAACACCAACATTCAAAAGTTGGGAGATTTCACAGGAAAAAATCCAGATTTTCAGATTCTCTGAAAATTCAGAAAACTTGACAGTACTGATTGTATTTTCAAATGTTAGTAATTTACATGGACTGAGTAGCTCCCTTTGTAAAAAATTATACCCTTTCCAGGTGCTCCCACCACTCCCTCTTGTTCACTCAAATATAATACTTGCCTGACTCCTGTAGTCCTGGGAGTTTGGAACCTGATTTAGTAGTCAATATCAAGTAATTAAGTATACCAGCTCAATTTACTCAACTCAATAGAGACATATGTTGTGGTCGACAGCACCCATTCGGATAATTTTGGCTTCAAATAAAATTATTCTGAGTAATTTTGAACTCAGAGTTCTTAGATTGGTTAATTTGGCAGCTCATTATCTCAAGTACCCAGTTTCTCAGCCTTCTGCTTTGCCATCCTAGGCATATTGCTTTGATTTTACTGGCTACATCTTCCCATCACCCTAATTGGCCAGTATTATTCCTTGTGTCACAGTCAACAATGTCCAGAGTGATAAAGGAAGGCTGTCTTCTATCACCTTTAACCATCAAGGAAGTATTTCACAAATGGTCCCCAATAGACTTCACCTCACATCTCATTAGCCAAAATTCAGATGTAGTGATTACCATAATTTGCTTGGACCAAACATAATTTACCTTCTATGACTGAAAAGGAGACCCAACCTCCCCTGAAGCACCTGGCTACCCCAAACTTCAATAATGGAGCTAGAAATAATGGGTATCAGGATGGCTACAGGAAACCAAAAGTGATTTGTACTGAAAGATACAACACTTGGTTGTGTTGCTTAAATTTGAAGGTTTAAGGAGAATAATCAAAGTGAGAGGAAATGCTACCTTCTTAAATAAAATTCAGATTAATCAAAATTGGCACTGACATGAAAATTCAAATTAATCAAAATTGGTACTGAAATGAACTTCCTGATGAGGAGAAGATTTTGGCTATATGTCCAACTGAGAAGCCAAAATCAACTTCAAAATCAACTCTTTGAATTTCATTTTATCATATGGAGGTTGATACATTGCTCATTTCTTAAAACCAATATTACACAGTGAACATTGAGTAACTTGGTAAACTTCATCTTTTGCAAGGCAACCAGGAAACTTAGAATCAGCTTTATATCCAATCACATTCTTGTTAATGCCTGCACTTCCCTATTAATTGCATTTGAATAGCATTTGAAAGGCACATTAGCATGGTTGTTAAGAATCTAGATTCTGAAACCAGATTGTTTGGGTTTAGATTCCTGTTTGCATTGTCCAAATGTGAGACCATGAGAAAGTTTTTTAACCTCTCTGCGCTTCAATTTTTTCATGAATAATATAAAAATTATTTTTATTAATGGAAAAGGAGTTAATATGTCAGCCTGACACATAAGTATAACTTTTCTATTTTATTGTCTCCCTTACGAAATTCCTGTTTTTCATATTGTGCTATGCTTATTTTTTAAAGCGGCATCAAAATCTTTTAGAAAAAAAGGAAGTAAAAAGTAACCTCTCCAGAGATGGAACACTCATTTTTTCCCAGGTGTAGAAAAAATTGTCTCAATTGGAAAAGGGAGAACACATGGAGAAATGGAATAACTGTCAATTAGAGAATGAAAGGAGCAAGTTTGTAAGAGGAGGAGGAACTGCAGGCAATTTGATGTGGGAAGAAAAATAAAATATAAATTAAATATAAATGAAGTTATTATTAAAGATAAATATTAAAAAACAGTTTTAGGGCCAAATATCAGAGAGAAAATGATACCTATTTCTTATAATTATTCATTATTTATCTGCTGCTGAATTACAATATTACCACAGATAAAGTGCTTGTAATAGGACACATTTATCTTCTGTCCTGTGGGTCAGGAGTCCAAGAAGAGCTTGGCTAGGCCTTTGGTTTCAAGGTCTTACAAGCATTCAATCCAGGGTCAGCAGGGCAGCAGTCTCATCTGAGCGTGGAACAGGAATGATCCACTTCCCCACTCATGTAGCTGTTGCCATCATCAAGTTCCTAGCAAGTTACTTGACCAGTAGCCTTTATTTCTTGCTGGCTGTCCTCTGGCTCCTTGCATGTGGGCTTCTCCATCTGGCAGCCAACAAGATGGCAGCTTGTGTCTTCAAAGCCAGAAAGAGAGAGAAGGTGAGAGTCTTAGCAAGCTGGGCTGTACAATCTTGCATAGCATAGCTATGCTCACATAACTAAGTATTTCCCAATACCTTTGCCAGATTCTGTTGGCTAGAAGCCACAGGTCATGCCCATACTCAGGAGATGGGATTATTGCAAGGGCATGGATACCAAAAGGCAAAGGTCATGGGAACCACCATAGTGGCTATAGTCTGCCATCCATAATTATAGGCATACCTCAGAGATATTATGTTTTCAGTTCTATACCATTGCAATAAAGCACATATGGCAATAAGCAAGTCATATGAAATCTTGGGTTCCTCATTATATTTATAATATACTGTAGTCTGTTTAAGTGTACAGTAACAGTATATCTATAAAAAACAATATACACATCTTAATTAAAATATGACACAGAGACACAAGGTGAGCACATGTTGTTGGGAAAATGAAGCACATAGACTTGCTCTATTCAGGATGCCACAAACCTTCCATTTGCAAAAAAAAAAAAAAAAAAATGCAGTTTCCTCAACACACAGTTAAACAAGGTATGCCTGAACTAATAATCTTTCTTCTCTCCAACAATTCTAACCACATAAGGATTATGCTGCCCTTTCTCTGTGGCTACCAGGAAGCCCAAAGCCAAAATTTTGACTCAGCTTTAGTAATAATGTAAGGCTAAATAGTCTGTGTACCAGTAATATAAATATCCCCTGGTACTGATCTTACTTATAAACAGATATTTATGCTCTTACTTGCCATTAATTTACACCCTTTCTTATCCATTTATTTTAAATATATTCATATAATTTCTCCAAATTATCAGTAGAGTGAGATATAGAATCAATAATTATACCATAAGGACATTGCTTAAAAGAACTCAGCTTTGAAGAGCTGTGAGTAATCCTAACTGTGCTATATCAGCTTTCCTGGTTTCTCCATTGGCCCTGGACAAATCCTACATGTGAAAAGCATGTTCCCAGTTCTGTCTGATGCCACTACTCATCTCCCTAATTACAGCACAAGTCATTCAATTCAGTTACTGTACTTAATCTTTCACTTAATCAAGAGAAATGTCACTTTTCCTTTTGACTTGTAAAGGCTCTCTCCTTCAACCTAAGCTAAGAAAATTAATGTAAGAAACCTGATCCCAACAGGGATTCAAATTAGGAAGAAAAGTGCTTCAGTATAGAATACATGTTCTACATGCATGAATATGTACATGTTCAAAGAAGTGGGAGGGAAATTGCACTTCTAAAAAAGAATTACTTTGAGTTGACTCCCATGACATAAGAAGCATTTTAGAAGAAATTCCCTTAATTTTCATTAGTACAAGTAGAAAATTTTAAAGCTTTTTTTGTATTGTTTATGAAACATGTTGTTGTCTCATGTTCTCCATGTTTTTAATTCAAATCATAGGACTAAACCACCAAAGAATAATTAACATCTTTGAAGTCACTTATAATTTCTGCAGGTATCTTTCAGCAGTTTTATTTCCTGGTGAATAACAATTTCATGCAATAAAAAATTGAGGAAAAATTTAAAAGTATGTTTTCATCTTGTATCTTTCTCACCTTTCTAAAAAATTAAATGCACTAAATCTTTTCTGGCATTAACTTTACTTGTAGAATTAAATGATACTCCTTGATGTACAGTGCAAGTGCTAGCTGAGTTTGATAATGGTGATTACCACCTTCTCTGAAGAGATTAAATTATCTGGTTGTATGGGTGGTTTCACCTCACTTTACTCAGAAGCAGATTAAAAAGGATTTAAATTCTCTCCTTTTTGGTAAATGATGGTTTCCTAATAATCACCTACCCAATTCCATCACTACATCTTCCCACCGTCCTGTAAGCACCTTCATTTATAACAGGGTAAGGCCAGTTGAACTCGCAGCAATGAGCAGGGAATGTTCTTGAGTGTCCCTGTGATTTTAAGAGGGAAGAGTTATGTGCATACTAAATCCAAATGTCTTTTAAAGAGGAAAAAGGACGGCACAAATATGCCTCAGAAGGGATGGTGTGAGGAGGAAGGATGGGTGGGTCACTATAAACCCAGGCATGCCTGCTTTGGAAAGTTAATCTTGCTGCCTGTACTTCACAGGGGACTATTTGTCAGCAGATTGCTTTCTGTTCATTATAACTCTCATATTCAGGAAAGAGAATTGACCAAAGCAGTAATATAAATGCATTGTGTGTGCTACCCTCCTCCAATATGATTAATTCCACCAGTGGTACAAATTTGCATGAATGAATGTCAGTGTGTTTTCTGCCCTGAACATTTCCTGCTGGCTTCAGTTCAGCCCTGCTGACATTTATTACAAATAATAGCTAAATATTCCTGATTTAATAGCTGCAGTGGCCCCACATCTGAAGGTGATGTCTGTAATAAAAGCAGACAAGACGAGCTTATAACAAATACTAATCAGATTGTGTTTGCACACATAATGGATAAGCTTCACAGATACAGCCACAAAATGTAATGGTTGTTTTTTAAATGCAGCTGCTAGAAGTCACAGTTCAAGAACATATTAGTCGCTTTATTTCTTTTTCATTTCCCTTCTTCCTCCATCTTCTTAAAGTACCCAAGCCCTCTATGTACAATCAAGATTGAATATTACCCCTATTTTATCTGGAAAAATGGGACACTGCACACAGAAGACTGGCTGTGTCCTTTCATTTATCTTTTGTTGTTCCTCCTAAACAAAGGGCATTGTCCCCTGATAAATTCCATTTTCTGCCTCTTATTCAAAGATAGTTTATACACCAGCTATGCCAATTCTCACACAATGCAGGGACTGGCAAAGATACAAATAACTTTCAAAGTTCTTTCAACCTGTTGACCCAGGTGTCCCTTTAGAAAGATATAAACAGCCTTCCACACCTCTTACAATTGATAAAGGAGACTATAAAACCTGGGATTACAAAAGAAAGACACATAGTGCCTACTAAAGGCAGGCTTTTAAAGCCTTTAGGAATAAAAAGTGTTTTTCTCTTTGTCTTACCCAAACTTCACAAGCCTCCAAGTGAAAATTGAAGGTCAAACTGGCAATGTCATTACCTTGACATTTAAATACTTAGGAATTTTACTCCCGTGGCATTAATTGTTTTATGAAAACACATCTTTTTCTCTTTTGCCAGTTGTCTTTCTGAAGCAGCAGTCCAGTAAGCCAAAAGAGTGGGTCTCAGGTCCATTGGTGCTTCTTCTCAAAATCTGTTCCAACAGCAGTTCCATGTGAATCACAATAAGATTACATTCAAGAAAATTTCTACTATCTTGATATTCAGAAAGAAATTTAAATTTCCATCCTTTTAACATTGTTGGCCCCATCTCTCAAGCAGAATTGGTTTGTTCATTGTGATCTTCAAAAGAGGTAGAAAAAGAGCAAAATGTATCAGATTTGTCTAGGAATTACCACATGAAATATAGCTTTATAGAATGTTAAACTTAGAAAAGCAACCTAAAGATTATACTCATTTTACAGATGAGGACACTGACTCAAGATGTTGAAGTGACTTGCCAAAAGCCACATATTATATTAGGATAGAATTTGTATTGTACCTCTGTCTTAAGTTCTGGGTCAGTGCTTCATTACACTATTCTTCATTCACTTCTCTCTTCTCTTGTTTGGTTCATGAGAACCAATCACTGTTACGTATTTTCGTCTGTCCTGAGCTATAAAATGTAATGAGTGGGTTTTCTGTAGTCTCAGTCTGTTACATAAAAGATTTCCACTTACTGGTATCTGACCTGATTTGAGTCTTTCATGGACCCAGAAAATTATGTTCTTAAGCTTACCCATTCCTGTCCCCGAAAGCCTATTGTAAGTGGACCTTTTGCTTAGATTCAGTTGAGACCTTTTGATTGGATCAGTTTTTAAAATATTTTTTTATTTTTTTTAATATACTTAGATTACACAAAATGCTACACAAAAAAACATAAGGAATTCCCATATGCCCCACTCCCCACACCTCCCACCCTTTCACCCATTAACAACTTCTTTCATTAGTGTGGTACATTCATTGCAATTGTTGGACACATTTGGAGCATTGCCACTAAACATGGATTACAGTTTACATTGTAGTTCATACTCTTTCGCACTCAATTCTATAGGTTATGGCAAGATATATAATGGCCTGTATCTGTCATTGGAATTTCAATCAGGACACACCCAAGTCCCAAAAATGCCCCATTTTTATACCTTTTTTTTCTTCTCCCTGCCTTTAGAACCTCCAGTGGCCACTGTCTCCACATCAATGATATCATTTCTTCCATTGCTAGAATTGTAATAAGTCTATAGTAGAATACCAGTAAATACACTCTAGTCCACATTTTATTCCCAAATCCTGTGAATTCTGGGATGATGATGCCCACTCCACTTATAATTGAGAAGGGGCCTTGTGATTAGACCACTTTTGATTTGATTAGATTGCAGGGCCCAGGGTGGGTCCTATTCCTCTCACTGGGGTCTTATATAAACTGAGAACTGAAAACAGAAACACACAGAGAAAGAGAGCTACCATTTTACCCTGCCACCTCAGAGAAGTCTCCAGGATCTCCTACAGCTGCAGAAGGACTCAAACACAGAAAAATCCTGCCAGGCTGGGAAAAAGGCCAAAGGCTGGAATCAGCAGAACAGCCCCAAGGAAAAGGAGAGATGAGCCCTGTGTTTGATGGCCCACAGCTGAACTTGGGAGAAAGTAACCCTGAACGGGAAGGCTAAGCCTCAGCAGAGATGGGCCTCATTTTGCCTTTCCACATGGCAGAAGTCCAGGATCTGCCAGCAGCTGATCTTTGGGGAGACAGATGAAGCCTTGATTTGGACATTTTCACAGCCACAGAACTATAGGTTTTAACCCTAATAAAGCCCCATCATAAAAGTCAATCTATTTCTGGTATTTTGCAACCAGCAGCTTTAGCAAACTAAAACAGTATCCATTTGGCCAAACATATGACCCATGTGTTGTTCTGCCTTTGAGCTCTGTGGTTCCCAATCTCTATTCTTTGTGTGGTACAGTATGAGGATGAATTATAAAAGACATGGTCTGGAACACCTAGTGCTTATAACTGCAATACAGATAGGCCAGTATATAAGTGCTATGAAAATTGAAGTGACAAGAAGGGCATTAGGTGCTCAGAGTAGAGAGAAATCACTTCTAGCTAGTATTCAATGAAAGTTTCAAAGAAGAGACAGTATTTGAACAGAACAGAAATGGGATAGAAAAATGGTATTCTCAGCTCAGGGCATAGCAAGGGCATACAGGTGCTGAAACAGATTTATATAAGAGTAAATAGGGCCATTATGGTGAAGGTGAATATATATGGTGGGAGACAGAGGAATCTGAACACAACATGCTCTAGCATATGAACTGAATCTCCAGAAGGAGCAAAATTGTTTGACAAAAATAGGAGAAAATAGTGCTGTAAGGGGAAGGACACAAAGTTCAGGAAACTGAATACCTGACTTCTAAAGACTAGCCACAAAAGTCACACTTAGCAATGAGTGAATGTATATGAAGTTGTTCTTTGTTAGCATGAGAAGTGAGTTTCTCATTCAGGGAGAAAGAGTATATGTTAAAAATCTAATTGCACTATTAGGTAATGGAGAGCTACAAAGCTTGCATTAAAAATAATGCATGTATGTATATATGTATATGTGTGTGTGTGTATATATATATATGTATGTATATATCAAGAATAATAAAGAACAGGCAGCCTACTCAATGGGAGAAAATATTCGTAAACCATATATCCAAAAAGGGTTTCATTCCCATGTTATATAAGGACATCACACAACTCAATGACAAAATGCTAAGCAACCCAATTAAAAACTGGGCAAAAGATTTGAAGAGATATTTTTCCAAAGAGGAAATACAAATGTTCAAAAGGCACATGAAAAGATGCTCAACATCACTAGCTATTACAGAAATGCAGGTCAAAACTACATTGAAACATTTCATGCCTTGCAGAATGGCCATTATTAAAGAAAAAGAAAAATACAAGTGCTGGAGAGGATGTGGAAGAATAGGAACATTCCTGTATGGTTGATGGGAGTGTAAAATGGTGCATCTTTGGAAGATGATTTGGTTGATGGGTCCTCAGGAAGCTAAATACCATATGATTTGGCAATCCCACTACTAGGACTATATTCAGAAGAACTGAAAGCAAAGACACAAACTTATATTTGCATACCAATGTTCATAGTGGCATTATTCACAATTGCTGTAAGATAGAAACAACCTAAATGCCATTCAACCAATGAATGGATAAACAAAATGTGGTTTATACACACAATGGAATACTGTTCAACTGTAAGAAGAAAATGCACAGGGAGAAGCACATGACAACATAGATGAACCTTGAGGATATTACGTGAAGTGAAATAAGCCAGACACAAAAGGAACAATATTGCATGGTCTCACTGATATGAACTAAATATGATGATTAAACCTATGGAGTTAAAATATAGAATATAGGTTAGTAGGAAACAGAATGTGGGTTGAGAAGGGGTAGCTAATACTGAATGTATACAGAATATTTAAGGTTGACTGTAATAATATAATAATGGATAGAGTTGATAGTAGCACATTATAATGCATCTAACAAACTGCTGATTTATAAATGTTTCTGTGGCTGAGAGGGGTAGTCTAGAGAGGTTCATGTTAATTTAAAAAAACAGCCAGAAGGTAATCTAGGGATTATATAACATAGTGTTTTGGGTGGTAGATGAGGATTATGGTTAATAATATAAATTTAAAAATGTACTTCTACTACAAGGTATGAAGTCTATGGTGATACATGGCAAAATATAACTAATGTAACAGACTATTGTTAACAGTTATATTGTAATATTTTTGTAGCAAAGGCAAATTAAGTACTGTATTTTTCAGCAAAAGGAGTGCTAATGCAAAATACAAGAATTTGGTTTGTTTTTTAAAGGGTATTTATTTGGGGTAGGAACTTACAGATACCAGGTCATAAAGCATAAGTTACTTCCCTCACCAAAGTTTACTTTCACATGTTGGAGCAAGATGGCTGCCCATGTCTGTGAGGGTTCAGGCTTCCTGGGTTCTTCTGGGTTCTTCTGGGCTCAGCACCTCTGTTTTCTCCACAAGGTCAGCTGTAGACTATGAGGCTTTCTAAGCTTTTCCTCTCTCCACAAGGTCAGCTGTAGACTATCACGCAAACAGCTCTGTCTCTTTCACCGGGGATCCAGCTTAAGACTTCAGCATCAAACCCTAACATCGAAACTCCAACATTAAGAACCCTCAACTCTGTCCTTTGCCATGCCTTTTATCTGTGAGTCCCCACCCACCAAGAGGTGGGGATTCAACACCCTAATGACATTGCCCGATCAAAGCCCTAATTATAACTTAATCATGCCTAGGTATAGACCAGATTACAAACACAATCCAATATCTATTTTTGGAAGTCATAACTGTATCAAACTGCTACAGGTACTATAACAATGATAAAGGTAAAAAAAGAATACAAGGTTTAATTTTATGAGATATGAATATGATTAAGCATTTTTTCCTTCATTTTCTTAACGAGGAGATCTTGGTCATGTCATTTGACCAGTCTGTGCTGGAGAAACTATTTTGTTTTTAGGAATAAATGAGATGAATGTTCCTTGAAAGAATTTTTTAGAGTAAGTTTTCCTTAATTTATTAAGCAGCCTTTTGTCTGTTTTTTTTTTGATGTTGAAATAATGTTTAATTTTTAAAAAATGAAAGCTGCCATATATCTCTCGTGTGAAGGCCTTAATGGAAGTGAGAAAATGTGAACCACTTTAGAAAATGACTATCTCTCCAAGTGATTGCATGAAAACTTTTTAAGATACTCCTTATTTAATATCTTACTATTATACCTATTGCATTTTCTTTTCCTGAGCCCAGAATTAACAATTAAATGTATTTTATTGCCTATTGTTTAATATTTCTTTCACTAAAACAAGTCATCTATTACTATTATGAAAATTCTGGGGAGATGCTGGGCAAGATGGTGGTTGCGTGAGCTTGCCTGGTAGTGTCTCTGCAGGGGGCGGCTGGGCAGCGTTGAAGGCTCTTTGAGACCGCGCTGTTTCGGGGATTTTTGCTGGTTGGAAGGTGTCTGGACGTCAATTCGGTGGGAAGGTAACAGAGAGGATACATCTATAATATATAAACGGAGGTCCCAGCTGGGCTCGGGAAGTTCCCTCCTTGGGTGGGCGGAGCCGCGGTAGCGGGTGCTCCTGAAGCTCCGGAGCCGCGGCGGCCAGGGTTTTTGTTTTTTTTTTCCTTTTACTAGAGGCTTTGCGGTGCTGAGAAATTCGCGGATACTGGGCTGGCTGGTGAGGGATTGTTGGGACAAGACTCCTTTGCAGATTGATTTGGGGAGACAGACGGTGTTTTCTTGTGAAGCGGGGGACGTTTTTGGTCGCCGGACAGGGGGGGCAGTGCTTCCGCCTGGAGCCCCATCCCCACAGGTACGGCTGCCGATCTGCAACGGAATTGGATTTTGGACAATAAGGGGACACAATTGGGAGACTGTTGTAGGGTGCAGTGAGGGAGGAGGACACGTCTGGAAGCTGATTGGAGGATATTTTGCGAAGTTTGGGATTTCGGATCTTAGAGTTTGTTTTCGGCGTTTCCAGCTGAAGCCCACCCCACCTGGCGGGGCTTGGGATCTGGGTCATTGAACTGGCCGTGGTGTAGAGGCGCCCTCAAGTGGCCGTTGCGAGGGAGCACAAAGAGGGAGCTGTCCAAAGGCTGATACCCTGAGGAGTTAGGTGAATTTCAGGGATCAGAAATTCAATATAAAATTCGCGGATCTGGCTTCCCCCACAGGGCTGGCACCCAGCTACGGGGATCCCTGAGGGCTGTGTTGCACTGCGGGGCTCCTAAGCTTTCTGTGGACCAGATTTGAGCTTGCCAGGTCTGGGTCCCCTGAACTCTGGCGGTCCACACCCCAGACTCACACCTCTTGAGTCTTCAGTGTCTCAGACTTTCCACCCCTGAATCCATCACGCTCTGGGGTCTACCTGGGGTCCTTGAGTGCCCTGGACCTCAACGCTTGCGTTTTATCTTTAATGGTTCATATTGTTTTGTTTTTATTTTCACTTTATCTTATTTTTTACTCTTTTTGATGCCCTGATTGCTAATATTGCATTATCCCCTAGTCTTTTCTCCTAGCGTCTCCCCCAAAGTCCTTTTTTTTTTTTATACAGATATTTAGGGGTTTTTTTGGTTGTTGTTTTAGATAGTGTTGCAATTGTGACACGTGTATACCTGTATCTCTCTCCCCCATCTGTTCCCCACCGCTTGCCTATCCTCTTTTTCTTTCTTCCTTTCTTCTTGTCTTTCTTTTTTTCTTTATTATAATTAGTGGTTTTTTTTTCGGTTCTCTCTTTCCCTCTTGTCCCTCATTTTCCACTTATTTTATTTTAATTCAAGTACACAATACGTGCTACAGGGAACACCTCACATTTGCTGGGTTTTCCCATCCTCCACTGCCTCATTTCTGTGTGAACTGATTTAGGCTACCTACACTATCCCTCTTCCCCTGCATCTTGATAACCACTATCATCTACTGTCTCTCCTATATTCCACCCCCCACCTCCCATTCTTTGATCCACAAAGTGTCTAACTCTTAATTTCTAATACCTTTGTTCTGTTTTCTGTCTGTTATCCACTCTTGAAACTATTACCTTTCTTTTCTTTTTCCTTCTCTCATGAAAACAATAGCTTTGTAGTTCATACCATATTCTGCCTATATTCAGTCATCTACTTCATAAAAGATACTCTACCTACAGCTATAACTCTATACAATCTACATGAATCTAACCTCCATCCTCCCAGATCTCATATTCTTGCTTTGTTAACATACATTACCAATACCACTTCACACTTTACCCTTGCTGACACAATTGCCTTTTCCCAACACTAATACTTTCTTCTAAAATGAACTTAACCAACAACAAGTAACTTGAGTAAGAAGAAAAAAGTGACAAAGAGAAGATATAACACCTATGCAAAAATAACAACTAATTAACCTCCAAAAGCAGACAAAGAAGCTAAGGAACTGATTAAATTCGTCAAAATAAAGAGATGACCAGAAAGCAACAAAAATCTACAAACCAAACCAAAAATCAAGAAAACATGACTGAATCCAATCAACAAACCAATAAGCACGAAGGGGAGCAAAACTTGGCACAAGCAATGAAAGAACTCAGAACATTCATCACCGACAAATTTGATGCAGTAATGAAAGAGGTTAACAACATGAAGACATCACTTGGAGGGGAAATTGCAGACATACGCAAAAACATAACAGATATGATGGGAATGAACACCACAGTTCAAGAAATCAAAAATACACTTGCAGCAAATATCAGCAGACTAGAAGAGACAGAGCAGAGAATTAGTGATGTGGAAGACAGTACCTCAGAAATCAAACAGATAGTAGAAGGGGTCAATAAGAAGATAGAAAAAATCCAATTAGGATTTAGGGACCTGAATGACAATGCAAAACGCTCAAACATACGTATTATAGGCATTCCAGAAGGTGAAGAGAAGGGAAAGGGGTCAGAAGGAGTGTTGCAGGAAATAATGGCTGAAAACTTCCCAAATCTACTGAAAGAGACAGATGTACATATCCAAGAAGCACAGCGCACTCCACAAGTCATAAACCCCAACAGGCCCACCCCAAGAGATATACTTGTCAAATTATCCAAGGCTCAAGACAAAGAGAAAATCCTAAAAGCAGCAAGAGAAAAGAAAACCATCACATACAAGGGAAGCTCAATTAGATTAAGTGCTGATTTCTCTTCTGAAACCATGGAGGCAAGAAGACAGTGGTATGATATAGTCAAGGTACTAAAGGAAAAAAACTTCCAACCAAGAATACTCTATCCAGCTAAACTAGCATTCAAACATGATGGAGAGTTCAAAATATTCACAGACAAACAGAAACTGAAAGAGTATACCAACAAGAAACCTCCCCTTCAAGAAATTCTAAAGGTAGTTCTGCAGGAAGAAAGGAAAAAACAGGAAAGGCAAAGTTGGAGGAGAGTATAAGACCAACAACAACAACAAAAAAGACCAAAAAAATATACAAACAAAATATGACAAACACAAATCCAATCAAAATATGGCTAACACAAATAATTCCTTGATAGTAATAACACTGAATGTCAACGGATTAAACTCACCTATCAAAAGATTCAGACTGGGACATTGGATAAGGAAATATAACCCATCCATATGCTGTCTACAAGAGACACATCTTAGACCCAGAGACGCATGGAGATTGAAAGTGAATGGCTGGAAAACAATCATACAAGCTAACAATAACCAAAAAAAGGCAGGAGTAGCTATATTAATATCAGACAAAATAGACTTTAAATGTGAAACAATTGTGAGAGACAAAGAAGGATACTACATTTTAGTGAAAGGGAAAATCTGTCAAGAAGATCGAACAATCATAAATATCTATGCCCCTAACAAGGGTGCCTCTAAATACGTCAGGCAAACGCTGGAAAAACTAAGTGAAAGAATAGATACATCTACAATTATAGTGGGGGATTTTAATACACCACTATCAACTCTGGACAGAACATCTCAAAAGAGAATCACCAAAGAAACAAAACATCTGAATAGTATATTAGAGGAGCTCGATCTAATAGACATATATAGATCGCTACACCCAAACACAGCAGGATATACATTTTTCTCAAGCGCACATGGATCATTCTCCAAGATAGATCATATGCTAGGCCACAAAGAAAGGCTGAACGAATTCAGAAAGATTGAAATCATACAAAACATTATCTCTGACCACAGTGGACTCAAGCTGGAGATTTGCAAGGGACAGAAGCCCAGATTTCACACCACGATTTGGAAATTAAACAGCACACTCTTAGAAAAACAGTGGGTCAAAGAGGAAATCTCAAAAGAAATCAATGACTACCTTGAAACAAATGATAATGATAACACAACATACCAAAATTTATGGGATGCAGCAAAAGCAGTACTGAGAGGGAAGTTTATAGCCATAAATTCATATATCAAAAAAGAAGAAAGAGCAAAAATCGAAGAACTAACTGCACATTTGAAGGAATTAGAAAAACAACAACAAAGTAACCCAACAGGAAGAAGAAGGAAGGAAATAACAAAGATAAGAGCAGAACTAAATGAAATAGAAAATAAGAAAGCACTTGAACAGATAAACAAGACCAAGAGCTGGTTTTTTGAGAAGATTAACAAAATTGACAAACCTTTAGCAACACTAACAAAGAAAAAAAGAGAGAAGATGCAAATACACAAAATAAGAAATGAGAAGGGCGATATCACCACTGACCCAACAGAAATAAAGACTATCATAAGAGGATATTTTGAAAAACTATATTCCAACAAAAATGACAATCTAGAGGAAATGGACAAATTCCTAGAAACACATAAGCAGCCCATATTGACGAAAGAAGAAATTGATGATCTTAACAAACCAATCTCAAGCAGAGAGATAGAATCAGTTATCAAAAATCTCCCAACCAAGAAGAGCCCAGGGCCAGATGGCTTCACAGGTGAATTCTACAAAACATTCCGGAAAGAACTGACACCAATCCTGCTGAAACTATTCCAAAACATCGAAACGGAAAGAACATTACCCAACTCCTTCTATGATGCCAACATTACCCTAGTACCAAAGCCAAACAAAGACATCACAAGAAAGGAAAATTACAGACCAATTTCTCTGATGAACCTAGACGCAAAAATACTTAACAAAATACTTGCTAATCGTATTCAACAACACATTAAACGTATTATACACCACGACCAAGTGGGATTCATCCCAGGTATGCAAGGATGGTTCAACATAAGAAAATCAATCAACGTAATACACCATATAAACAGATTGAAGGAAAAAAATCACATGATTATATCTATTGATGCAGAAAAAGCATTTGACAAAATACAGCACCCTTTCTTGATAAAAACACTCCAAAAGATTGGAATACAAGGGAATTTTTTGAACATGATAAAGAGTATATATGAAAAACCTAAAGCCAATATTGTTTACAATGGAGAAATCCTAGACTCCTTCCCTCTAAACTCAGGAACAAGACAAGGATGCCCACTGTCTCCGCTCCTATTTAACATTGTCTTAGAAGTACTTGCACGAGCACTGAGGCAAGAACCAGAAATAAAAGGCATTCAAATTGGAAAGGAAGAAGTCAAAATTTCATTATTTGCAGATGACATGATCCTATACATAGAAAACCCTGAGAGATCTACAACGAAGATTCTAGAACACATAAATGAGTTTAGTAAAGTCGCAGGTTATAAGATCAATGCGCAAAAATCAGTAGCATTTCTGTACACCAATAATGAGCAAGATCAGGAGGAAATCAAGAAACAAATACCATTCACAATAGTAAATAAAAAAATCAAATACTTAGGAATAAATTTAACTAAAGAGGTAAAGAACTTATACAACGAGAATTATACAAGATTGTTCAAGGAAATCAAAGAAGACCTAAATAAATGGAAGACTATTCCTTGTTCATGGATAGGAAGACTGAACATTATTAAGATGTCTATCCTACCAAAATTGATCTACACATTCAATGCAATCCCAATAAAAATCAACGCAGCCTTCTTTAAGGAACTAAAAAACTAACTATGAAATTTATTTGGAAAGGAAAGAGACCCCGAATAGCCAAAGACATACTGAAAAAGAAAAACGAAATTGGAGGAATCACACTACCTGACTTCAAAACATACTATAAAGCTACGGTGGTGAAAACAGCATGGTATTGGCATAAGGAAAGACACATAGACCAATGGAATCGAATTGAAAGCTCTGATATAGAACCTCACATATATAGCCACATAATATTTGATAAAGCCACCAAACCCTCTCAATTGGGAGACAGTGGCCTATTCAACAAATGGTGTCTGGAGAACTGGATAGCCATATGTAGAAAAATGAAAGAGGATTACCATCTCACACCTTATACAAAGATCAACTCAAGATGGATCAAAGACCTAAATATAAGAGCCAAGACCATAAAAACCTTAGAAAGCAGTGTAGGGAAACATCTACAGGGCCTTGTAATAGGAAATGGATTTATGAATATCTCACCTAAAGCACGAGCAGCAAAAGAACTAATAGATAAATGGGACTTCCTCAAAATTAAAGCCTTCTGCACCTCAAAGGAGTTTGTCAAGAAAGTAAAAAGGGAGCCCACACAGTGGGAGAAAATATTTGGCAATCATATATCTGATAAGAAACTTATAACTTGCATATATAAAGAACTCCTATATCTTGAAAATAAAAAGATAAACAACCCATTTAAAAAATGGGAAAAAGACTTAAACAGACACTTCTCCGAAGAAGAAATACAAATGGCAAGAAAGCACATGAAAAAATGTTCCAAATCTCTAGCTATCAGGGAAATGCAAATCAAAACTACAATGAGATACCATCTTACACCCATAAGATTGGCAGCTATGAAAAAAACAGAAGAATACAAGTGCTGGAGAGGATGTGAAGGAAGGGGAACACTCATCCACTGCTGGTGGGAATGCAGAAGGATCCAACCATTCTGGAGGACAGTATGGCGGTTTCTCAAAAAACTAGCCATAGATTTGCCATATGACCCAGCAATACCACTGCTGGGTATATACCCAGCAGAACTGAAAACAAGGACACAAACCGATATATGTACACCAATGTTCATAGCAGCATTGTTCACTATTGCCAAAAGTTGGAATCAACCCAAATGCCCATCAACAGATGAGTGGATCAATAAAATGTGGTATATACACACAATGGAATACTACTCGGCTGTAAGAACAAACACACTACAAACACATGTGATAACATGGATGAATCTTGAGAACATTATGTTGAGTGAAGCAACCCAGACATTGAAGGACAAATACTACATGACCTGAATGATATGAAATAAACAAGCTGCCCTAGATAGCAAGAGATTGAACGATAGGCTTACAGGAAATCGGAGGGTGGAGGAAGGATATGAGCCGATGTCTGCAGGGGTGGAACTTAAGACGAGATGGTGGTAAGTATGAACACAAAGAAGAGATAAAATGGGGGCAAGGGGTTGCCTTTGGTTGGGGCTTTACGGGTTTGAGGGTGGCTGGGGAGGGACGGTTGGGTAATGTTGCCCAAAAGTGGGGGGAGGGAGGGGTAGCATACGAACACAGGAGAGGGTTAGGAGGTGGTGGAGAGTAAAATGCCGAGAAAATAATATCAAAATATAATAAAGAGGGTTACCTGTTTAGAATGCTCGGAGGGGAGGGTCTGATGCAGGACGGGCTCCTGGGGAATGTCTAAATGCTCATTCTGCCAGAGTGGGTGACACCATGGGGTAGAATCCCAAGTAGTGAGAGTGGGGGTGGACCCACATCCTGGGGAGGACTAATGCCACCAAATAGAGGGAACTCTATCCCTCGAGAGAAAGGGTGGCTCCCAGGGCATTGGGGCAGATGAGCAAGTTAGGCCCTAAACACTATTCCATCTATCTCTGGAAGTGGCTCCTCAGGAAACGGAGGTTGACTGTCACTGTGGGTACCAAGGTGGAAGGGAAAATGGACGTTAAATGTGTGGAACCAAAGTTAATGGGGGGCAAGGGAGGAGTTTCTTGAGAGTACACAAGGATGGATATAAAACATGTAATATTACACCATAACATATAGGAGACGACAGACTGATAATGTCAACCATAATGTAAAACATAGGATAACTAAGAATGTAAAGAACTGTGTATCCTAAAGTATGCACCATAATGTAAGCACAGATATTACCATGTTAGAAAGCTAATATCTCAGACTCTGTACATCACCTTAAGTAAATATGATGTGAATAGGGTGTAAGAGTATCGCTGTGGAAGGAAAAAGGTGTTGTGGTGGATGTATGGGAGTGCTGTATATTATATATATGCATTGCTGTGGTCTAGGACTCCTACGAAGAAATGCTGAATTGGGGGGGGGGGGGGGAAAAGGATAGGATGTGGAATTTTTTCAAGTCAACATTCTTTATCTAAGTTCTTTATCTAACTTTATCCAAGTTCTTTATCTATCCTTTAAACCCATCGCTATATGCCATTCCCTAGTAAGGGACCATGACATTATATTGGGCTTCAAATTTCGGGGAGTTCTGGATCACAGAGTGTTTCAACAATGGCAATGGAGGGATACTGGTATGGGATACCAATGACAGGTGATATATGGCTGACAGGGAGCTGCACAGAACATATGTCCAGGGTGCATGGTAATGATTGGATATACTCATAGTGGCAACAATTAAAAACCCAGCAGGGGGGGTACTGGGTTCCTGGCCAGTGGTGCTCTGTCGTGGTCCCTAGGGGAACAGCGATAGTCTCCCAGGTACAGCGGCGGGGACCGGGAGGGAGTGAGGGTTCAACAGTGAGCCCCTGATGCTAATGACTATGCTTGTGAGCTGATAAACCTAAAATAAGAACAAGGCCTAGAGCAACATTGTGCCTGGGAATTTCCTCCTGTCAGCCTTCATGTTACTCAAATGTGGTCAGTCTCGAAGCCAAACTCAGCATGTAAATGCAATGCCTTCCCTCCAGCGTGGGACATGACACCCGGGGATGAGCCTCCCTGGCAACGAGGGACCACTATCAAATACCAACTGATGATGCAACTGGAAAAGGACCTTATATGGAAGGTTCAATGCGGATCAGCAGAATATCCATGTCTACATAAAACAACATGACTTTAAAATGCTGTTTGACCTAAAGTAAGGGGGAAATGGAAAGGAGAAATGAGTTTATATGGCTATGAGTTTCTAAAAAAGAGTCTGGAGGCTGGCAGAAGGATTGCCCTCATGCACAACTGAGCAGAGTCAGAGAGACAGATAAAGCAGATACAACCCCCAGATATTAGTTCCTATGAAGGCTAAAGAGACCCATGAGAGTTATGGTCATGGCCAATGGGGTTTACTACCAGGGCAGATGGCCCCTCTCTGGAAATGGTGTTTATGTGTGATGAATCTGGACTCAGATGGGATCTCCCTTCATAAGACTTTCATACTAATCTGCTGGAGGTGCAGTTAACGTTGGGGTTTAAGATATAGTTAGGGGATTTGAATCTCTGGACTGATAATGTGATAGCCAGGTCCTGAGCCTCAACAGACTCCAGCACCTACAATCTGATTTATTGGACTTACCACACTCAGCTAAGATGGAGTTGAAGAAGGACAATCACCACACCATGGAGCCTAGAGTGATTACAACTGAAAATGGGAGGATGGCAGCCAGCATCCATGTGGAATCTGAGCCTCCTCTTGACATAGAGGTGCAATGGACACAACCAATCCAATGTCCACATAGAAGAGGTGGCATTGGATTGGGAAAAGTGGACATGGTGGACGATGGGTATGGGGAAGGGCAGGAAGAGATGAGAGGTGGGGGCGTATTTGGGACGTGGAGCTGCCCTGGATGGCGCCTCGGGGGTAATCACCGGACATCGTGGATCCTCACAGGGCCCACTGGATGGAATGGAGGAGAGTATGGGCCATGATGTGGACCATTGTCTATGAGGTGCAGAGGTGCCCAAAGATGTACTTACCAAATCCAATGGATGTGTCATGATGATGGGAACGAGTGTTGTTGGGGGGGGAGAGGGGGGGTGGGGGGGGTGGGGTTGAATGGGACCTCACATATATATTTTTAATGTAATATTATTACAAAGTCAATAAAAAAAAAGAAAAAAAAAAGAAAATTCTGTAAATACATTTACTTCATGTAAACAAAAAAATAATATATTAATAATTATCCAAAAGTCATACATTTTCATCCATATTGTAACTGTTTCTTTCATCAGGAAAACAATACATCTTTGCAACTCTGTTAAAACTAAAAAGAAGCATATGTTGCATATGTTACTTCAACGTTCTAAGAATAATATAAAAACTGGAGAAAGCAAGCAAAATGGGTTTCACATTCCAGCATACTGTATCCAGCACAAGCTTCATACCTGTGGCTGGAAGAGCAAATGAGGCAGGAAATCTAAGCACTCAGCCAGTTAAAAGTTACATGAAGTTATGGTTTACACTCACCGAAAGGTAATGGTGTGGCAGACAGTCTTCCTGAGGTGCTTTCTGATCTGAGGTGCCCTCAATTGACAGCTGGCCAAAAAGTAAACAGACTCTGCCAAATACCTTTGGTTGGATGATTCCAAGGTAGCCAAGAGAATAAGTGGTAAGTTTGCTAGACATTCAAAGTCTAGTATCTATAGCCAGGGTCAGAATCCTCAAAATATTTTAAAGAGTGGATATTATTCCAAAAGAGAAATCAAAAAACCACTGAGGTGATTTATAAAGTCTAAGTAAAGAAAACAACACCCGGAACCAGAAATAAAATTTTGATAGGCAAATGACAAAGTAAGAAGAAAGAAATTTGCCATCATAGACAAAAAGTTATGCAACAAGTGCCTAGAAGAATATTCTGTTGGGAATAAAGACTGGCTCCATTCTCTGTGTTTCCCTTTGTTGCTCAATTACAGGAAGTCAGTTGTTCTAGAACACACATTGAGTCCCACAACCTCTATGAATCAGTTATTATCCTCATATTTAGCCAAGAAGATACTACTCAATTAGGCCTAAAAAAAAAACTTGACTTTTTTTTTTTTTTAAATTAGAGCAGTTGTAGGTTTGCAGAAAAATCATGCAGAAAATACGGGGTTTCCATATACCCTTCTCACACACAAAGATTTCTAAATTATTAACTCTTTGCATTAGTGTGGTACTTTTGTTACAATTGATGAAACAATTTTATTATAATTATACTATTAATTGAAGCCCATACTTTGCATTAGAGTTCACTATTTGTGTTGTACAGTTCTATGGGTCTTAAAATTTTTTTATTCTGGTAACATGTATACAACTAAAATTTCCCCTTTTAGCTCCTTTCAAATATACCATTAAGTGATATTAATTACATTCACAATTTTGTGTTACTGTCACCACCATCTATTACCAAAACTTTTCCATCCACCCAAATAGAACCTGTATGCCAATTAAGCATTAACTACCCATTCCCTATCCCCCACCCCAACCCATGATAAGCTGTATTCAAGTTTCTGACTCTGTCTTATTCTAATTATTCCATATCAATGAGATGATACAGTATTTGTCCCTTGGTGTCTGCTTATTTCACTCAACATGATGTCTTCAAGGCTGTCTCATGTGTCAGAACTTCGTTTCTTTTTTATAAACAAAAATATTCCACGTATGTACATACTACATTTTGCTTGTTCATTCATCTGTTGATGGAAACTTAGGTTGTTTGTATCTTTTGGCAATTGTGAATAATGTTTGAATGAACATTGGTGTGCAAATATCTCTTCAATTCATGCTTTCAATTCTTTTGGGTATCTACCTAGAAGTGGGATTGCCAGGTCATATGATAATTCTATACTTAACTTTCTAAGGAAACTCCAAACTGTCTACCACAATTGTTACACCACTTTACGTTCTCCCTAATAAAGAATAAATGTCCCTATGTGCCAACGTTCTCTCCAACACATTTTTCTACTTTTTAAATAGTAGTCATTTTAGTGCCTGTGAAAAGGTATCCCATTGTAGTGTCCTAATGTCTAATGAAGTCAGCTTTTCAGGTACTTTTTGGCCATTTATATACGTTCTTTGGAGAAATCTCCGTTCAAGCCTTTTGCCCCATTTTTAAACTGGCTTGTTTGTCTTTTTGTTGTTGAGTTGCAGGATTTCTTTATGTATCCTGGATATAAACCCCTTATAGATAGGTGGTTTCCAAATGTTTTCTACCATTCTTTGGGCTGCAATTTTACTTTCATGATAAAGTCCTTGAATGCACAAAAGGTTTTAATTTTGAAGAAGTCTCATTTATCTAATTTTTTTTCCTACTCAAGTTTTTGATGTAGGAACATGACTTTTAAAGAAAAACACACACCTTACTACGGAGCAGTCACTCAAAAAACCATGCTTCTTAAATTTTAATGGACATATGGTCACCTGTGGATCTGATTAAATTGCAGACTCTGATACAGTAAGTCTGAAATGGGCCTGGAATTCCGCATTTCTAACAAGTGTACATGCTGCATCCATCCATAGGCCAAACTTTTATTTGTGAAGACCTGAACAATACCCAAACTGCCCAACATGTAGAATAGGCGTATTTTAAAAATCAGTACCTAATATTTAAACAAAATTATGTACATAGGTAATTTACACAGAGTATAATTTAAATATTATATTATCTATAATAGTGTTTTATATTATTTCTCACCCAGATTGTATGCTGTTGCATTACCTTGCCTACATGAATAAAGTTAATTTAATATATAACAAAATTTGTGAAACACTTGTTTTCCATATTTATTTCTTAATTCACTCTGTACATATTCTTTTTTTTAATTAGAGAAGTTGTGGTTTTAAAGAAAAATCATGCATAAAATGCAGGATTCCTGTACACTACCCTATTAATAACACCTTGTATTGGTGTGGTTCATTTGGTACAATTAATGAAAAAACAGTTTATAATTATACTATTAACTATCGTTCATGTTTTAACTTGGGGTTCACTATTTGTGTTGTACAATTCCATGAATTTTTTTCAAATTTTTATGCTAGTAACATATATACAACCTAAAATTTACCTTTTTAACCAGATTCAAATACATAATTCAGTGCTGTTAAGTACTGTCACAATGTCTTGCTACCATCACCATGATCCATTACTAAAACATTTGCATCATAGAAACTCTGCATTTGTTAAGTTTTAATTCCCTATTCTCTACTCCCACCCTATCATCTGGTAAACTATATTCTAGATTCTGATTTTATGAGTTTCCTTATTCTTATTATTTCATATCAGTGAGAGCATACAATTTTTATCCTTTTGTGTCTGGCTTATTTCATTCAACAGGATGTCTTCAAGATTCATCCATATTGTCACATGTATCAGAATGTCATTCCTTTTTATGGCTGAATAAATATTTTATGACTGAATATTTAACTCTCTAAGGAACTGTTAACTGTCTTCCACACCGTGGCTATACCATTTTACATCCCCACTAGTAATGAAGAGGTGTTCATATTTTTCCACATCTTCTCCAACATTTGTAACTTTCTGTTTTAATGGTGGCCATTCTAGTGGGGTGACATGGTATCATATTGTGGTTTTGATTTGCATTTCCCTGATGACTAGTGAGGTTGAGCATCTTTTCATGTGATTTTTGCCCCTTTGTATATCTTTTTTGGAGAAATGTATATTCAAGCCTTTTGCTCATTTTTAATTTAGGTTGGTGTTTTCTTTTTGTTTTGTTTTCTTATTTTTGTTGTTGTTGATTTGAAGGATTTCTTTACATATTCTGGATATTAAACCTTTATCAGATATGTAGTTTCCAAATATTTTCCCCCATAGTGTACATTGCTTTTTTACTTTCAGATAAAACCCTTGGAGGTGCAAAAATTTCAAGTTTTGATAAGGCACCATTTTTAAATTTTTATTTTCTTATTTATGCTTTGGATGTTAAGACTAAGAAATTTTTTCCTAACAAAATGTCCTGAAGATGCTTTCCTATATTTTATTCTAGTTTTTTATCCATTTTGCATTGATTTTTGTATATGATATGAAGTAGGTGTCTACCTTCATTCCTTTGCAAATGGAGATTGAGTTTTCCCAGCACTAATTGCTGAAGAGACTATTCTTTCCCAATCCATTGGTCTTTGTCCCCTTGTTCAAAATCAGTTGGCCATAAAAGTTAGGGTTTGATTTCTGAGCTCTCAATTCAATTCCATTTGTCTATACGTTTCTCCTTGTGCCAGTAAGATACTATTTTGATTACTGTAGTTTGTAATAAGGTTTAAGATTTGGGAAGTGTGAGCCCTCCAACTTCATTCTTTTTCATGATGGCTTTAATTATTCAGGGCCCTTTAACTCTCCACATAAATTTGATAACTGGCTTTTCCATTTCTGCAAAGAAAGTTGCTGGAATTTTCATTGGGATTGCATTAAACCTGTAAATCATTGTGGATAGACATCTTAAAAATCCATGTACATAGATGTCCTTCTGTTTATTTCAATCTTCTTTGATTTATTTTAGCAATGTTTCCTAGTTCTCTGTATATGTGTCCTTTATATCCTTACTGAGATTTATTCCTAAATATTTTATTCTTTTAGTTGCTATTGTAAAATGATTTTTGTCTTGATTTCTTCTTCCAATTATTCATTATTAGTGTATAGAAACACTACTAATTTCTGCATATCAACCTTGTATCCCTTGACTTTGCTGAATTCATTCATAACTTTAGGAATTTTGTTGTGAATTTTTTAGGATATCCTATATATATAGGATTATGTCATCTGCAAATAGGGAAAGTTCCACTTCTTCCTTTCCAATTTGGATCCTTTCCAATTTGGAACCAAATTTCTTTTGGTTGCCTAATTTCTCTAGCTAGAACTTCCAGTACAATTTTGAATAGCAGTGTGATAGCAGGCATCCTTGTCTTGCTCCTAATCTTTGAGGGAAAGGTTTCAGTCTTTCAATTTATGTAAGATGTTAGCTGTGTTTTCTCATTAATGCCATTTAAAATAATAATATTTTTCTACTCTTAATTTTGCATGTGTTTTTTAATCAAGAAGGGATGTTGGATTGGTCTTTTACCTTTTCTAGGTCAAATGATCATGAAGTAGTTTTCCCTTCATTCTGTTGATATACTGTATTATATTAATTGATTTTTTTCTGTTGAATTACTTTTGGATACCTAAAATAAATCTCACTTGATCACGGTGTATCATTATTTTAATGTACTGTTGGATTCAGTTTCCTAGTATTACGAAGTGGATTTCTGCATCTATATTCATGAGACATTGGTCTGCAATTTCCTTTTTTAAATTTATTTATAAATTTTATTTATATATATGACATAAAAATTGCCATTTTAACCATGTTAAGTGGCATTAATAACATTTACAATGTTGTGTTACCATTATCACCATCCATTATCAAAACATTTTCATCAGCCCAAATAGAAACCCTGTACCTATTAAGCGGTAACTCCTATTTCCTCCATCTTCCCAGTCTCTGGTAAGCTGTAATCTATATTAATTTGCCCATTGTAGGTAGATGAGATATCTATAAACAGAATCACACTATAGATGACCTTTTGTGTCTAGCTTATTTCACTTAGCATAATGTTATTTCACTTAGCATAATATTTTCAAGGTTCATTCCTGTTGTAGCATGTGTCATAAACTCATTCCTTTTTATAGCTGAGTAATATGCCACTGTACCACATTTTGTTTATTCATTCATCTGTTGATGGAAGCTTGGGTTGTTTCCACCATTTGCTTTTGTGAATAATGCTGTTACATGTATCTGTTTGAATCCCTGTTTTCAATTATTTGGATATAAACCTTGAAATGGAATTGCTAGGTCATATGTTTATTCTGTGCTTAATTGTCTTCCACAGTACCTGCACCATTTTACATTTCTACCAGCAGTGCATGAGGGTTCCTGAGTATTGAGTGGTATTTCTTTGTAGTTTTTTCTTTTATCTTTAAATTGTTATACTAATAACATATATGGCCCAAAATTTCCCCTTTAACCACATTCACCTATATAACTCAGTGCTGTTCATTACATTTACAATAATAATGCTACCATCACCACTATACATTTCCAAACTTTTACAATCGCCTTAAATAGAAATTCTGTACAATTAAGCATCAATACCCCATTTCTAACACCAATCTATACCCTGGTAATCTATATTCTATATTCTAACTCAATAGCTTTGCTTATTGTAATTGGTTCATATCAGCAAGATCATACAGTATTTGTCATTTTGTGCCTGGCTTATTTCACTCAGCATAATGTCCTCAAGATTCATGCATGTTGTCACATTACCAGGACTTCATTCTTTTTAAGGCTGAATAATATTCCATTTTATGTATATATCACATGCTGTTTATCCATTCATCTGTTGATGGACACTTGGGTTGCTTCCATCTTTTAGCAATTGTGAATAATGCCACTATGAACATTGATGTGCAAATATCTGCTTGACTCTCTAATTACAAATTACTGGGTATATATATAGAAATGGGATTGCCAGGCCATATAGTAATTCAATAGTTAGCTTTCTGAGGAACTGCCAAACTGTCTTTGACAGCAGCTGCACCATTTTACAATCCTACTAGCAATGAAGGGCTCTTTCTACTGAACCACATCCTCTCCAACAACTTGCAGATTTCTGTTTTTCTTAATAGTAAACATTCTAGTGGGTGTGAAATAATATCTCATTGTGGTTTTGATTTAAATTTCTCTAATAGCTGGTGATGTTGAGCATCTTTTCATGTGCTTTGTAGCCATTTGTATACCATCTTTGGAAAAATTTCTACTCGTCTTTTGCTTATTTTTAAATTGGGTTTTTTGTCTTTTATTGTTGAGTTGCAGGATTTCTTTCTTTATTCTGGATATTAGACCCTGAGTAGATGTATGGTTTCCAAATATTTTCTCCCACTGACTATGCGGACTTTTCACTTTAGGGACAAAGTCTTTTGATGCACAAAAATGTTTTATTTTGATGTGGTTCCATTATTATGTATTTTCTTTCATTGCTTATGCTTTGGGTGTAATTTCTAACAAACTATTGCTTAACACAAAATCCTGAATAAGCATTTTCTTTTAGAAGTTCTATAGTCCTGGCTTATTAATTTGGGTCTCTCATTCATTTTGAGTTAATTTTTACATATGGTATAAGAAAGGGGTCCTCTTTTGTCCTTTTGCATATAGGTATTCATAGTACTGATTTTTGGATGCTGATTTTATACCCTGCCATTTTGCTCATTCATTTATTAGTTTGAGTAGCTTTGTTGTAGATGTTTCTGGTTTTCTATATGTAGGGTCATGTCATGTGCAAACAGTGAAAGTTTACGTCTTCCTTTCCAATTTGGTTGTCTTTTATTTCTTTTTCTTCCTTTACTGCTCTAGATAGAACTACCAGTGCAATGTTGAATAACAGTGGAGACAACGAGCATCCTTGTTTCATTCCATATTTTAGAGAGAAATCTCTCACTCTTTCCACATTAAGTATATTAGCTGTGCATTTTTCATGTATTCTCTTTATCATGTTGAGGAAGTTTCCTTCTATTCCTATATATATCTATACTTTTACCAAGAAAGAATGCTGGATTCTGTCAAATGCCTTTTTTGTATCAATGGAGATAATCCTGTATTTTTTCCCCTTCAGTTTATTATTGATGTGTATAACATTAATTTTCTTATGTTGAACCACCCTTGCATAACTGGGATAAAATATGCTTGATCATGGTGTATAATTCTTTTAATATGCTGTTGGATTCAATTTGCAAGTATTTTGTTGAGGATATTTGCTCCTATATTCATAAGATAAATTTGTTTGTAATTTTCTTCTCTTGTAGTATCTTTATCTGACTTTGGTATTAGACTGGTGTCAGCCTATAGAATGAGTTAGGTAGTATTGCCTCCTCTTCAATTTTTTTGGAATTCTGAGTAGGATTCTTTTTAATTCTTCTTGGTGTAATTGGTAGATTCAGCAGTGAAACCATCTAGTCAGGGGATTTTTGTGTGTGGTGGGGGAGGTTTTTGATGACTAAGTCATTCTCTTAACCTGTAACTGGTCTGTTAATATCTTCTATTTCCTATAAACATACTGTAGGTTGTTCGTGTGTTTGTAGGAATTTGTCCATTTTAAGTAGGTTGTACAATTTGTTGGAATACCCTTTTTCATAGCATACTTTTATGATCCCTTTTATTTCTGTGGGATCAGTAGTAATTTCCCCTTCTGTTTTATGATTTAATTTATTTGCATCTTCTCTCTTTTTTTTTCATCAGTCTAGCTAAGGGTTCGTCAATTTTATTCCTCTGTTCAGAGAATCTATTCTTGATTTTATTAATTCTCTCTATGGCTTTTTTGTTCTCAATTTAATTTATTTCTGCTCTGGTCTTTGTTATTTCTTTCCTTCTTGTCCTTTGTGATTAGTTTGTTGTTCTTTTTCTAGTTCCTCCAGAAATGCAGTTAGGTCTTTGCTTTTAGCTCTTTCTTCTTCTTAAGGTAAGCATTTATGGTTATGTATTTCCATTTCAGCAATGCACTTGCAGCATTCTTAAGTTTTAATAAATTGTGTACTCATTTTCATTTGTTTCAAGATATTTACTGATTTCCCTTGCAATTTCTTCTTTGACCCATTGATTGTTTAAGTGTGTGTTATTCAATTTTCATATATTTGTGGATTTTCCAGTTCATCTTTTATTGATTTCTAGCTTCACCCCATTAGGTTAAAGAAGATGCTTTGTATAATTTCCAACATTTTCAATTTACTGAGACTTGTTTTGTGACCCAAGTTGTGTCCTATTCTGGAGAATGATCCATATGCACTTGAGAAGAATGTATATCCTCCCGTTTGGGGGTGAAATGTTCTGTATATGTCTGCTAGATTTAGTTCACTTGTCATATTATTCTAGTTCTCTGTTTCCTTATTGATCTTTTGTCTAGATATTCTATCTGTTGCTAAGAGTGGTATGTTGAAGTCTCCAACTATCATTATAAAGGTGTCTGTTTCTCCCTTCATTTTTTCCTGTGTTTCCTTCATGTACTGTGGAGCATCATAGTTAAGGTCTTTAATATTTATGATTTTTATTGATTGCAGTTTTTATTAATGTATAGTGTCCTTCTTTGTCTCTTACAACAGATTTTGACTTCTAGTCTATTTTGTCCAATATTAATAAAGCTACTCCAGCAGTTTTTTTTTTTTTTTGGTTACTGTTTGCATGGAATATTTTTCCCAACCTTTCACTTTCAACCTTTTTGTGTATTTGGACCTAAGATGAGTTGCTTGTATACAACAGAGTTAGATCAAACATTTTTATCCATCTTGTCACTCTGTGTCTTTTGATTCATGAGTTTAATCCATTAAAATTCAATATTATTACTATAAGGGCTGAACCTACTTATCTTTTTTGTCTCTTTTATGCTATTACAACATCCTTTTCAAGAAAGTTATATTTTGCCATGTATCTGACTGATCCCATCCTCATTTTTTGTATCTGTTCATATTTTTAAATACTTTTTTGTGGTTACCTTGGGGGTTATATTACACAACTAAATTTATAACCTACTAATTTGAAAAGAACCAGCTGATGACGTAACTAGAAAATGACCTTGAATTAAAGGTTCAACGCAGACCAGAGAATATCCCCGTCTACATATAATAATAGGAGTTAAAAATGCTGTTTGACCTAAAGTAAGGGGGAAATGGAAAGTACAAATGAGTCTATATGGCTATGAGTCTCTAAAAAAGAGTCCGGAGGTTGTCAAATGGATTGCCCTTATGCACACCTGAGCAGAGTCTCAGAGACAGATAAAGTAGATACAACCCCATGTATTGGTTCTTTTGAGGGCTAAAGAGACCCACAGGTTCTATGGTCATGACAGATGGAGTTCACTGCCATGTCAGTTGGCCCTTCTTTGGAGCTGGTGTTTCTGCGTGATGGAGCTGTGGACTCAGATGTGATCTCTTTTCACAAGCCTTTCATGCTACTTTACTGGAATTGTATTTGGTGCTGGGGTTTAAGATATATCTAGGGGATTTGACAATATGATAGCCAGGCCCTGAGCCTCAACAGACTTCAGTTCCTACACTCTGATTTATTGGACTTACCCCACTCAGCTAACATGGAGTTGAAGAAGGTCAACCACCACACCATGGAGCCTAGAGTGCCTACAACTGAAAGCAGGAGGATTGCATCCAGTATCCATGTGGAATCTAAGCCCCCTCTTGACATAGATGTGGAATGGACACAACCAAGCCAAGGTCCACAGGAAGGAGGAATACAGTAAGGATTAGAGTGGACTTAATGATATTCTATTCATGAACTATTGTGGTTAATAATCGAGAAAATGTGGCATTGGTGTGGAAAAAGTGGCCATGGTGGCTGCTGGGTGTGGGGAATGGGAGGAAGAGATGAGAAGTGGAGGCATTTTCAGGACTTGGAGTTGTACTGAGTGGTGCTGCCGGGACAATTGCCGGCCATTGTATGTCCTCCCACGGCCCACTGGATGGAACGTGGGAGAGTGTGGGCTATGGTGTGGACCACAGGCCATGGGGTGCAGCGATGCCCAGAGATTATACTCACCAGATACAACGGATGTGTCATGATGATGGGGGAGAGTGTTACTATGGGGGGAGTGGTGGGGTGAGGGCGGTGGGGGTGAATTGGGACCTCATATTTTTTTAATGTAATATTTTTTAAAAAATGAATAAATAAAATAAAATTTAAAAAAAATTTGAAAAGATACCAATTAGCTTCAATAGCATTTATGTTCTCTCCTCCCATATCCCTCTGTTTCCCATTCTTATGTTGTTTTTGTCCCACTTTACCACTTTACATTTTGCATATCCGTTTTCAGGGAATAGGTCTTTTCCTTGTTCAATTATATTCTGATTCTGATAGATATTGCAGAGTAGAGCTGTATATTGATGATACAGTACTAGTGGGTTTTGTATTTACCCTTTTAGTTACCCTTACTGATAATCTTCTTTTCTTCACACTATTTAAGCCACTCACTCCTGTCTTTTCCTTTAGTAATTACTTCCTTTAGTAATTCTTGTAGGGCAGGCCTTTTCGTTATCGACTCTCTCACTCTCTGTTTATCTGTGATGATTTTAAACACCCCATTATTTTTGAAGAACAGTTTACCATATATAGAATTTTTGGCTGGCAGTTTTTCACTTTCAGTACTTTAAATATATTTATATATCACACCACTGCCTTCTTACTTCCATGGTTTCTGATGAGAATTGACACTTGAAGTTATTGAGGATCCCTTGTATGTGACGAATGGCTTTCCTCTTGCTGCTTTCAGAATTTTGTCTTTAACTTTGGCATTTGACAATCTGATGTCTTGAAGTAGGTCTTTTAGGATATATTCTGCTTGGAGTATGTTGCACTTTTTGGACATGTATATTTATGTCTTTCATAAGAGTTGGGAAACTTGGGGCCATTATTTCCTCAAATGTTCTTTCTGCTTCTTTTCCCCTTACTTCTCCTTCTGACTCTGCCATGATTCTTCTGTTTGTACACTTTATGCTGTCACTCAAATCCCTGAGATATTGCTAAATTAGTTTAGTCTTTTCTCTCTCTCTTCTTCCGACTGTATGATTTGATTGCCCTGTCTTCCAGTTCCCTGATTCTTTCTTCTGCCTGGTCAAATCTGCTGATGTATGCTGCTATTATATTTTTAATCTCTACTATTATGCCTTTTATCCCCATTATTTCTGTTATATTCCCTTTTTTACTTTCAAATTCTTCTTTATGCTTACACATTGTCTTCTTCATATCCTTTATCTCTCTAAGCATATTTTCCCTCATCTCCCTGAATTGATTTAGGAGATTTATTTGATCTTCTTTGATTAATTTTTCTAAATTCTGTGTCTCCTCTGGAGTTTTAATTTGTTCACTTGACAGAGCCATATCTTCCTGTATCTGCGTGTGGCTTGTAAGTTTTTGCTGATGTCTAGGCATCTGATTATCTTTTTTTTTTTAGATACCAAGGCTGGGGATTGACCCTGGGACCACATATGCAGGAAACTGGCACTCAACCACTCAGCTACATTTGGCTCCCCTGAGTTGGTTTTTGCATTTATTTGCTTGTTGTTAATTTTTTATTTTATGAGGCACCAGGGACCAACCTCAGAACCGCCCATGTGGGAAGCAGTTTCTCAAGCACTTGAGTCACATCCATTCCCCTCTTATTATCTTGATGAGTTAATTCTGAAGGTCAGTTTCTCCCTCCTATCTAGTGTTTTATGGTTGACTGGCTTTGTGTTAAGGCTCTTCTTTTATGCTTGTTCCAACTTAATCTAGACTTTTAGAGTAGCCCGTGTTTGATCAGATTTTCTCAGCTCTTATTCATGTGATTCTTGCCCTGGATATGTGATACAATTTTTAAGATTTCAATTTTTGTGTAATTGCTTCACCATTAGGAGCTATCTTCCTTTCCTCTGTTCCTTCTCAGGGATCTTGATTTCTTTTGTTTGTTTTTGTGCAGAATTTTTTCCCATGTGCCTCTGATGTATTTAAACTCTCTCCCTTACTCAATCATCTGTTTTCCTTACTTTTTTTTCAGTTCTGGGAACTGCCCCCATCCCTTTCTTTTTTTTCCTTGTGATTCTTTTCTGTCTCTGGTTTCTACCCTATAACTTTATCCTGCCCTGGGGAGCCAGACAGAGTCAATCCAGGAAGGTGGGTCACTCCAGAAAAATCCATTTGTGTTTAGGAGGTCCAGTCAGCAGAAACTGGATTGAGTGATCATAGCATTTTCCAGCTACAGTTTCACTTCAGTCTTCTTCTCTCTCCCTTTTTCCCCCCAGGGTCTCTGTGTACTTGGACTCCTATGCCTGGATATATATGGAGTTCTAATTTGCTGCTGTGAATGGCTGTATAGCCTGCTCCCTGGTGGGAAGTAGAAGAGATCCTGACCATTGTCACTGAGCAATGTCAAAAAACTTCAAGACTGAGTGTGGAAGAGTGGACCTGTGGGTCTTGGAAAGAAGTTTCCTACTTGTATTTTTTTTTATTTGATTCAGCACTTGTAAAGTCCTTCTTCACACTCAGTCCCAATTTAGATGGCCATTGACATGTTCTATTTCCTTACTGATCTGTTTATGTTTTTTCAGTTATTGAAAGTGGTGTATTGAAGTCTCCTACTATTAATGTAGAACTATTTTTCCCTTCAAACTTGTCAATATTTGTTTCATATATTTTGGGTTCTGCTGTTCAATTAATATATGTATATTATTTTTTAAAAATCTATTGAAGTATATCACTCACACATAAACATATATAAACAATAAGTGTGCAGTAATAGTTGTGAATTTACAAAACAAACATACATAGCATCATACAGGACTCTCATAACTCACCCAACCACCAATAACGTACATTGCTGTTAAATTTTTTAAGCTAATGATTAAAGAGCATTGTCAGAATATTACTGCTAACCAAAGTATTTTCCCCCAACCCACCCTATTATTATTTTTATCTTTATATCATTTATTTATGAACATACATAAACAATAAGTGTATAGTAAAAGTTGTGGACTTACAAAGCAAACATGCATAACATTATACAGGGGTCTCATACACCAGCCCTCCACCAACACCTTGCATTGTCATGAGACATTTGTTACAGATTATGAAAGAATATTGTCAAAATCTTAATACTAATTATAGTCTTTATCTTACATTGGTTTATTTTAACCCCAACCCACTCTATTTTTTTAATATATTTTTTATGGCAGAAGTTGTAAACTTATAAAACAATCATGCACATGTGCAGAATTCTCAAACAACATCCATCTATCAACACACCACACTGTGGTGGAACGTTTGTTACAGATAAAATAATATCATCTGATCATTACCATGTCCATACTGTACATTTGGCACACCTTCTTTATACTGCCCCATTATCAACACAGTACATCTTTGGCATATATGCAAGGATATTACATTATTACTGCTAACCACAGCCCATAGGTCACTCCAATTGTATTTTTCCCATGCTTCTGCACATTCCCACCACCCTGCAGTAGGATATACATTTGCTCTAGAGAACAAAGGACACTCTTGCATCTGTACCATCAACCACAATTCTCATCCACCTCTTGGTTTACTGTTCATTCCAAAAGCATTGCCATCCTGCCAATTGGCATTTATATCCCTAGACCACCATTTTCAGCCACATCCCAATTTATAAACTAGCTGTTACTCACTATTTGTTACCATCCACTCTATACATTTCCAAACTTTTACATTAAAGCTAATTAAAACTTCTACATGTATTAAACATCAGTAGTCCATCTCAGTCCTCCTCTTATCTCCTTTAAGAATCCACCACCTACCACCAGGGCTTGAAGATATTTTCCTATAATTTCTTCTAGAAACTTTATGGTTCTTGCTTTTATATTTAGGTTTTTTATCCATTTTGAGTTAATTTTTGGATAAGGTGTGAGATAGAGGTCCTCTTTCCTTCTTTTGGCTATGGATAATCAGTACTTTGAGCACCATTTGTTGAATGGACTGTTCTGCCCAAGCTGTGTGGGTTTGACAGGCTAGTCAAAACTCACTTGACCATACGCATGAGGGTCTGTTTCTGAACTATAAATGTGGTTCCATTGGTCTATGTATCTGTCTTTATGCCAGTACTATTCTGTTTTTACCACTGTAGTTAGGTAATATAATTTAAAGTCTGGAGATGAGACTTTGCTTTTCCTTTTCAAGATGTTTCTGGTTATTCAGGACCACTTACCATTTCAAATAATTTGATAAGCATGTTTTCATCTTTTTAAAAAAATGCTGGTGGAATTTTTTTGAGATTGCATTGAATCTGTATATCAGTTTGAGTAGAATGACATCTTTATCATATTTAGTCTTCCAATCCATGAATACAGAATGTTCTTCCAGTTATTTAGGTCTTTTTCTATTTCTTTTAACATTGGGTTGCAGTTTTCTGAGTACAAGTGTTTTACATTGTTGGTTAAGTTTATTCCTATTTGAATTTTATCTGTAATATTTTATTTTCCCCACTCTTTTGACACTTTTGGTTACTTTTATTTATGTAATTTTCATTTCTAAACTCTTTTCCAGGGCTTTCTCTCCTGTCTTTCCTTTTCAGTCTCTAGCACACCCTTTAGTATTTCCTGAAAATCTGGTCTCTTGGTTAGAAATTCTCTCAGTTTCTGTTTATTTGTGAATATTCTAATCTTGCCCTCATTTTTGAAAGACAATCTTGCCATATATAAGATTCTTGGCTGGAAGTTTTACTGTTGTAGGATCTTAAATATATCATACCACTGTCTTCTTGCCTTCATGGTTTCTGGTGAGAAATCAGCATTTAATCTTGCTGAGTGTCCCTTATATATTATGCATTGCTTTTCTCTTGTTGTTCTCAGAATTCTCTTTGTCTGTGGCATTTCACTTTCTGATGAATATGTGTCTTGGATTTGGTCTATTTGGATTTTTTCAGATGGGAGTACATTGTGCTTCTCGGACAGAGATATCTATGTCCTTCAATAGGGTTGGGAAATTTTCTACCATTATTTCTTCAAATATTCCTTCTGGGCCTTTTCCCTTCTCTTCTTCTGGGACACCCATGATGCATATGTTTGCACATCTTTTGCTGTTTTTAAGTTCCATGAGACCTTGTTCAATTTTTTCCATTCTTTTCTTCATCTGTTCTTTTGTATGTTCACTTTTAGAGGCCATTTCTTCAAGCTCACCAATCCTTTCTTCTGCCTCCTCAAATCTGTTATTATATGATTCCAATGTTTCTTTAATTTCATTTGTTGTGCCTTTCACTCCTATAAAATCTGTTATTTTTCTATGTATGCTTTCAAATTCTTCTTTGTGCTCATCCAAAGTCTTTTAATATCCTTAATCTCCTTAGCCATCTCATTGAATTTATTAAGATTTGTTTGAATATCTATGATTAATTGTCTCAACTCCTTTATGTCATCTGGAGGATTACCTTATTCCTTTACCTGGGCCATATCTTCATGTTTCTAGATATGGATTGTAATTTTTTGTTGGTTTCTTGGCATCTGGCTTCCTAGAGTATTTATTCTAGGTGCAGTTTTTCTCTTTATTTTATGGCTTCCAGCCCTTTCTCACTTGCTGGTTGTGCAGTAGGAGCCAAGGATTTAGTTGGTGCTATAAGCTGTAGAGATTTAAGCTGCCCTCATTGCCCAAGGGACCAATGAAGCTTTTCCCAACTTTCTCCTTTGCCAAGGGTAGGACAGAGCCACAGCTGTGTGGAAAAATCCAAGCCATACAGACCTAGACAGTAGTTGCCCAGAGTGACTGATGAGGCTTCAGGCCCCTTTCTCCCCTGCCTGGGTCAGGGATGGTGCTGCAGTTGTGGGCAGTAATCTATGCAGTGCAGGTCCAAAATTACCTCATTTGTCCCAGTAGACTTCTGATTATTTAGTTTGTGCCAGCCAAAGGTATCTGAAGTTACCTGGATAGGCTAGTGCAGGGCCTGCCAACATCCTCCCTGCCAGAGGTGGGGCTGAAGCCTAGGCTAGGGCTGTAGGCCAATCTGGGTGAAAGAAACCGGTTCCTACCATCACTGTGATTTTTGGTCCTGGCTTCCCCTCAGGTTGGATGCAGAGTCAAAATGGTGACCACCAGCCTTTTTCTGACTTGAAGAGATTCACATCCTAGCTGTTCCTAGGGTTATATCTCAGCCAGCTAAGTCTACTAATCAGTAGCCAAAATAAGTGGCCAACCGTCTCCTCCTCCCCTGTTTTGGGGAAATAGAGCTTCCAATTCCAGCCACAGAATAGCTCCTGAGGCAGCTTGCACTGCCAAAGTAGGACAATCACCAGCCTCCACCACTGGCCAGTAATCTTCCAGATAGGCTCCCAGCTTCCCTACTCCCAGAGGTGGGGCTGGGGCTTAGGCTAGGCCTGCAATCTGAGCTGGATGGAAAGAAGCCAGTTCCTACCAGCACTATGATTTTCAGTTCATCCTGCTTCCCCTTGTGCCAGGTGCAGAGTTAAGATGGTGGCTACCAGCCTCTTTCTGACTTCAACAGGTTCAAACTTTACCTCTTCTCAGGGTTATACTTTTGTCCGCTGAATTAACTCATCAGTAGCTGAAGTTGGTGCCCAACCGTCTCTTCCTCCCCCATTTTTGGGAAGTAGAACTTTCAATTACAGCTGTGGAATAGCTCCAAGGCAGCTTGTGCCTCCAGTGGAGGATGGGCACTGGCCTCTGTTGCATGGAGTGCTCTACTTTTAAATCTCTGCAGATGGAAAGTCTCCTCCTTCCATTCCTTCAAGGATGTGGCAGGATGCTTTTCTGGTTTCCTGGAGACCCCAGACAGGTGCTTCAGCTAGCTCCAGATAGCTCTGGGTGTTTACTAACTGCCCTATAGCAGGAGCTAACTCTAGGTGCTCCTTACTCCACTGCCATCTTGCTGGTTGCCTCCAATTAATATCTATTTCTAATTATCTCTTTTTGTTGAATTAATCCCTTAGTATATAATTAATATCTTTATATATAATGAATAGATTTGTTTATCTATTTTTTTCTTTTTCCTAAAGATTCACTTTATTTATTTTTTCCCACCCCATCCCCATTGCTTTGTGCTCACCATCCATTCTCTGCATCCATTCTCTGTGTGCTCTCTCTGTTTGCTTGTCTTCTCTTTAAGAGGTACTATGAACTCAACCTGGGTCCTCCCATGTGGAAGAGAGGTACTCAATCACTTGAGCCACCTCTACTACCTGCTTTGTTGTGTCTTTTATTGTGTTCCTCTTTGTGTTTCCTTGTTGTGTAATCCTGCTGTATCAGCTCACTGCACCTACCTGTCATGACAGCCCATCGCATCAGCCTCTTATGCCAGCTCATTTTCTTGCTTATCCTCTTGGGGAGGCACCAGAAACCAAACTTGGGACCTCCCATGTGGAAGGCAGGAGCTCAATCACTTAAGCCACATAAGCTTCCCTTTTGTATCCATTTTTTACTTAAAGCCTATTCTGATATTAGTATAGCTACCCAAGTTCTTTTGGTTACTACTTATGTGATACATGTTTTCTATCCTTTCACTTTCAGTCTACTTATGTATTTGAATTTAATGTGAGTTTCTTGTAGACAGCATATAGTTTGGTTTCATGGTTTTTTTATCCATTCTTCCAATCTCTCCCTTTTGACTGGAAAGTTTAATCCATTTACATTTAAAATTACTACTGATAATGCAGGACTGTCTTCTGCCATTTTGCTATTTGTTCTTTACAAATCTTATACATTTTTGTCCTTCAATTCTTCCATTAATGTCTACTTTCATATTTATTTGATTTTTTTTTTATATTGTACCATATAGTCTCTTCTCATGAGGTTAAAATTTAACATGTCTTCATTTCTTCCTCATTTTTGGAAGTCTCACTGGATATAAAATTCTTGGTTGACAATTGTTTTCTTTTAGCAGTTTAGTATCAACCCACTGCCTTCTTGTCTTCATTGTTTCTGATGAGAAACCAGCATTTAATCTAGTTGGACTCCCTTACACATAACACATTGTGTGGCTCTTGCAGTTTTCTGAACGCTCTCCTAGGACTTTGCATCTGAGAGTTTGATCAGTATGTGATGATGGATAGTTTTCTTTAAGTTTATCCTGTTGTGTATTCTCTGGGATTCTTGGATATACATATTCACATCTTTTCCTAAGATTGGGATGTTTTCTGTCATTATTTCTTTGAATATTTCTCCTAAGCCTTTCGTTCTTTCTTCAGTTTCTGGGACCCACATATTATGCATATTGGTGCACTTGCTGGTGTTCCAGGGTCTCTTAGAACATTTTTACTTTCTGTAATTCCTTTCTCTGTCTACTCCTCAGCCTGACTCATTTAAATTACACTGTCTTTAAGTTCACTGCTTCTTTCTTCCGGCAGCTCCAATCTGCTATTGAAATCCTCCTGGGAAATTTTCATGTCAGTTATTGTGGTCTTCAATATCACTAATTCTGTTTGGTCCTTTTTAAAAATTTCCATCTCTTTACTGAGATTCTCATATTGTTCATTCATTGTTTTTCTAATATCCTTTTTTTTTTTCTCTGTATTTTCCTGCATCTCCTTGAGCATATTAAGAATCATGTCTTTAAAGTTTTTGTCCAATATTTCCACAGTCTGGACTTCTTCATTTGTATTTTCTGGACTTTTATCCTCTCCCTTTGAATGATCCATTATTTCCTGTTTTTGTTTTTGTCTCACAGTATTTCATTTCATACTGCACATTTAGTACTTAAATGATCATTCTGGGATTTATTTCCTGAGATTCTGTTTCTTGAGTTTGTAACCAGCTAGTGATATACTAGAGATTTTCTTGAGTGTCATCTGTCCTAACAGGAAGGTCCACCTAAGTTGAAAACAAAGTGCAGGTTTTTCCCTGTCTTTCCCAGGCCTGTGTGCAGTCCTGGGCTTGTTCTTGCCAGTGTCCTTAGGAGTTCCCCAGTTTAGGGGACTTTTATGGACTAAATGTCCATAAAACGTCCCCACTTTAGGGGGGCCCCTTTAGGGGGCCTTCTCCCTCGCCCAGGTGTTCCACTCTTGTAATTAAAGCAGGTAAGCCTTTGCCCCAGGTCACCTCTCTCAATTGTTTCTTACACTGCTTTCACTCTCTCATTCTGCTTGTGTCTGGAAGGAAAATTCTGAGGGGGAGGTAGGCCAGCCAGCAAGGAGTTTACTAAATTGGTCTTTCTCAGCTGGAGGAAGGCCAGGGACCACAAAGGGAACACTGGCCATCTCCAAGCTGCCCTGAAGAAGGGATGAAGGAGGAGTCCAGAAGGGCACCCAGAGTTCTTCCACAGCTCCCTGCAGCTGTCCTTTCTTGACCTGCCTAGTGAATGCAGTCCTTTACCTGTCCTCCGCAGCTCAGAGGAAACATACGTCTGGAAGTCTCCTCCAGAATCTTTGTCCCAAGTGGGTTGAAACAATGGACATCCTCAGAGCTGGGCCCTAAGCAATCTAAAACAGCTAATAATCAAAAGCCATGATCAGCAATCAGTCCATGCCCATCCCAGATCTTGGGGGAGAGGATTTTTACGTTCCTTTCTTGTACCAGCAAGCTATGCCAGACTCGGACCCCACTGCTGCCTGCCATGAGAGTGGGGGCTGGGCAATGTAACCATGACATGGAGATAGCAATTTATGGGTACTTACCATAAGTTACCAGTCTCTTCCTCCCACTCTTCCCTGAATGCTGTACAGTGTTCTACCAGACTCTGAAGATTCAAAATAGTTGGTTCAGACACTTTCTGCCTGCTTAATGGTTGTTCTGATGGAGGAACTGATTCCTAGAGGTTCCTACTTCACCATCTTCTGACAATCCTCTCTTCCTTATATTCTTTTTAATAGGTTCCAAATTAGAAATGTTCACTTCACAGATTTTAATTACCTGAAATCCTCTTTTCCTAATTGGTTACCAAGAGAAAAGTAGCTTTTTGCGTTAACCTTTCAAAATGTCCAGTTTTGAATGCAATGTTTTTTCAACTCAGTGTATATAGATATTGCATACTGTTTCATACTGCCATTATAAAAAGACCATTTTAATTACCCCACAGAAATGTGCCTGGGATGGAGAATTATGACAGAATTGCCCAACAATTTGTTGGAAGAGCACACAGCAGCTACCAAGCAATTGTATCCATGCTAGATGAAGCATTCTCTCATTTGCTGGGGAAATTTGTTTTGACATTACATTAAGTTTAAATCAGTTATGCAATATCCCATAATAGCTGCCTTTATTATGTATTTTTTAAAAAAACAAAAGCCTGATTTTCTGGATTCCTGCAAGTGTACTAAACATTGGACTAAAGCCTAGAGACATCTCAGTAGGAGGAAGAGGGCTGCTGGTGGTGAAGTCATCCTCAGGCATTTGAATCCTGGGTTTCGGTTATGCCAAATGTGGTGACTATTTCGGGAAGCTTCAAGGTCACACAACCAACACGGCTTGATTGCAGTTACTTCTCTGATGCCTTCAGCAACTGTTTTTCCCTTTTTTACATTTTCTGGGCTTTGAAATTCACATAGCAACTTTATCCCCCCAACCCAATCAGAAGGCTTTCATGCAAGCCATTCTGCAAAACACAAAATCAGGGGGAAAAGTAGCTAAATCAAACTCAAATAAAAAGCAGTGATAGGAGGCTTCAATGAAATCCACAGAGGGAATCAAACCTGCTTTTAAACAAAAATATTGACACAGCAATTTAAAATAAATACCAGCTTCATATGCCAAACACTGTTACTGGCTCACAGGACTGCAAATATAAAGAACATATTCTTCTTTGAAACATTGCCAAAGGCAAACCTCTTAAAAACCAAACATTGTGACATGTTCTTAAGTAGCTTGCCATCATGTGGATTGTTGTATTTGGTATAACATAATGTCTGCATGTTCATTAAGCCTACAGTTTGCAATTAAGGTACATATGTTTTGCTTCTCCAAATGTCTGAAAGCCAGGTGGAACGAGTCAATCGCTCTGGTGACATTGAGCATTTCTACAACAATGCTGAATTCTAGCTCAGTATTTTGCATAGTCTGCCTATTATATAGAAAATAGAATTGCCAATATGTCCTTTTGTGTAAAGCTGTAAAAGCTCAGAAGATCTTAGCAAATACTGGCTATGTCGCTGCTAAGGTACATGAAGCAGATGTCTACAATTATCCTGTTAAAAAGTTTCATTGTAAAAGACCCTTCAAATAAAGCTGCCTGTAATTGTACATTAATTGGCTTCATTCCTCTCTGAAGGTCTAGCAGAGCACAGCTCTCTGATTTGCTGCCTTTCAAAGCACACTGTATGCTAAAAATATTGAGGGGGTCCTTGTTCTTTCATTGCTTTTTAATCTTTAGATAAAGTGCCTATAGAAATAAGACCAGTGATTCTACACTGACATTCCATTTCTTCACTTTCAAAAAATGCAAATAAAAATGGATTTCATTACCACTTGGGACTGGTAATATCTGAGGATAAGAGGCAAAAACAAGAGTAAAGGGCTGACCTAATCTGGAAATGGTAAGTTTCAGTTCATAGGAAACTTGAAATCATGGGTACTTGGGCTACTGAAATGTTAAGAGTGAAGTAGCTAAACAAAACGTGAGTTTTACAGATAAATCCCAGCAAAGCTAGAATTGTATGACCCCCTCCAATCCACATTTCTAGGTAGAGCTCAGTATAGCTCTCATTGTAATGTCAGGAAGAGCTAATTAGCTGAAAGCTATATCTGGGATGAAAGGCTAAAGGCAAGGCAAAACAAGGATTGCTTCAAAATTGCTCTCACTGCGTCTACTGGACAGGGCTTGGGGAAGATTGCTTAAAGTGTAAAAGCTCTTTCTGATATTTCTGACAGGTAAAGTATCCCAAATTGGAATACAGTCCTGTGTAACAGAATAGGAAGTAAACAATTGCTGAAGAGAGTTGATGGTTATATGGGGGTGGTTAATCTTTGCTATAAAAACCCAAGCAACTTGGTGAACTTTTTTTAAAAACTTTGAAAATATTAGATGAACATGATGTACGAAGCCTCTCATATTTAACCCCTCACCACATACCATTGCCCAGCCTCTCACATTGCCAGCTCAGAAGCACCATTCACAGGTATCTCTTTTAATTGTTTTAGGAAAAGATTTAGAGGGCACTGGTCATTTATGATTTACCCTAGCCAGAGGAGAGTGCAAGAACAGAATGGGAGAGACGTGAACATCTGAGGAGGCTATGAGGGTTAGGGCATCCGTCTACTACATGGGAGGTCCGCGGTTCAAACCCCGGGCCTCCTTGACCCGTGTGGAGCTGGCCCATGTGCAGTGCTGATGCGTGCAAGGAGTGCCCTGCCACGCAGGGGTGTCACGGTGCAGGGGAGCCCCATGCGCAAGAAGTGTGCCCCATAAGGAGAGCCGCCCAGCATGAAAGTTCAGCCTGCCCAGGAATGGCACCCCACACACGGAGAGCAAACACAAGATGACACAACAAAAAGAAATACAGATTCCTGTGCTGCTGACAAGAAGCAAAGGAAAACACGCAGCAAATAGACACAGACAACAGATAACTGGGGTGGGGGAAGGGGAGAGAAATAAATAAATCTTTTTTTTTTTTTAAAGAGCGTAAGAATAGGAGTCTGAAGAATTTTAGGTCACTAACTAGTGTGCGTCTTAGACAATGCACTTAATCGTTCTTTGATTTAGTTTCCTCATAGATATAATAATGAAATTGGTCTACATTCAACTTGGAAATCTGCACAGTGACTACTAGATATCCACTTCTTGCACTTCCTTCAGTGTTCTTAAATACCAGCATTATCTTCTATCTTTTGTAACAGCTCATTATTAACAAAAGGAGATTTGGGGTTTAATTACCTACATCTCCTTAAGGTATCTTTTACTTAGAAATTTTCATCTATAAGCATAAGAGAAATACTCAGTGGAAAAATAATTTTGGAATGCCAATAAATCTAAGAAATACAAAGGAAAAGAACCTTCTTGAAACACTGGGGTATTTTGCAGCTGTCAAAAGCATCTCTGACACCAGATGAAGCCCCCATAATATGAGATCTTCAAAGACCTCAAAGTCTGGGAAGACTTTGACAGAACTGGGAACATCTAAAACGATCCAATTAAGACTTATGTGTTTTAGAACCACATAAATAAGGTCTTAATTTTTGGCAAAGCTGAATTTGAGATACAGATCTCAAATAAACAGAAATGAAGACAAGACAGGGATTAAAGAATTAACCAAACTGAGAACCTCTGGTTAAAAAGCACTATACTTGATGCTGAATGGATAGAAAGATGAACATGATAAGCAACAGTACCAGAGGGAGAAAACTCCTTTGTAAAAGAAAACCTGAGCCCACTAGCTGCTTGTACATCATAGACACCTTGAAGCAATTAGTGAGAGATTACAGAGATGCCAGCAAAACAAAACTCAGTTAACCAAATCAGCTCCCTAAAAGGACTAAATCAGACAGGATGAGTTGGAAAACTGTCAACCCAGTCAAGAAGAAAATCAGACAATTTGGTCAGGGTGTACAAACAAATCACTATTCAGTTAATTTAACCCTTTGTACCAGGTGTCTGGCTGACTCAAAAGCTTCATCTAGAAAGTGGGATCTACTTCATTTCATTGCATTTGTTCTAAAAGGATATGACCAGGAATAGACAGATGGAAAAATAAAATAAAAATGTAAGTGTCTAAGACAAATACAGAAATCATATAAATTAAAAGTAAAAGAAAGGAGAGGGAATCAAAATAGGAGGACTCAATTAGATGATTTCTAAAAGTCCTCCTTCAGTTTTAAAAAAATTCCTAGATTTAATATCTGAGATCAGAAATTTGAGAAAAGGAGTTCAGCTATTCCAAACAATACAGATAGTTCCAGGATTATACATGGAATAATGTATTTCTAGCGCATTTATTCAAAACCCTTTTTAAATTATTTCCAATGAAAAAAATGGAAGACAAAGTATGAACTTCAGTGCCAGGACTGATGTTACACAAAGCACAAAACATGCTTACTTCTGCAAACTGGTATTTCTTTCCTATGATGATCACTTAGTTTACTGGCACTAAAAATATTCAAAGCATAATGCATTTCACTGCCAGTTACATAATTGTATCATATTTTGATACTTTTCTTGAAAAATAGATGCCATTATAACAAGTTCATATATACAACCCAAAATTTACAATTCTTTTACATGGCATACTGGGGATGGGGGTGGGGAAAATTGTTCCAAAAAAAATACAAATTGAAGCAGGCTGCATGTTTTCATCTTGTAATTAAGGTTCCATGCTAAAAATTGAATTATTTCTAAATATCTCCCCTTATGTCACAACCTTATATTTTGGTTAACAGACAACACTGTTCCGTTGTCTAGCCAAGAAGTAAGATGAGAATTAGCATTTTCTCAGTCTCTCAAGTGTAGAAGTTTCTATAGGTACTGGGAAAGACTGCAGCTGAAATGCTTCATTTCCTGAAATACCTTATATAAGAATACTATTCCTCATAGAAGTATTATAAGACAAAGCAAGTGGGGAAACCTGCAAGATTATTTTGAATTAAACTAAAACCAGAAGTCAGTGAATTATAGGTGATGCTAGCTGGAATTTTTCCATGGAAAGATAACCCTACAGTTTTCCTATGTGAAGTGTATGCATTCATCTTGTTGGGCTTAATGCACAAGGTAGATGTAGTCTGAGTATTATATGAATCCTAGTACCTTTAGGAAAAACAGATATGAAACACATTCAGATTCTCCAGAAATGTACACTAAAAGAATGTTAATATCTTACATATACATTTTTATCAAGGTCTTTATTGCAAAGATGATAATTAGCATACTAGACATTCTCAGTCATAGAGTTTTGAACTTAAGTTACTTGGAGACTGTCTGGTTCTGGAAAGCCCAGACAGCCCACACAAACTCCCTGTCCTCTCTCTTAGGTATACGATGGCACCAAGGGAGAGTTCTTGGAAGGGAATCCTAGTTCTGTCTAAGTGATGATAAAGTGAATCTTATGGCAAAAAAGATGGCTGATAGACTTTTTAGGCATCAGAATAATCAACAGGGATATCTTCTTGGGGAGATGGGTAGCGCTTCAATGTTCTGGTCAGTAGAAAAGCAAACCAAGGTTTGCTAACCGGGAAAAGCTGTTTCTGGGATTGAATGATCCTATGTGTTCCTGAAGTCTATCTTTCACAAATTGCAACTTCTTCAATAACACGTTTAAAAGAAAAAAAGATGGAGACATATTCTTTTTTTAAAGAGATGTTTTTGGCTTACAAAGAGAGGCAGGAGAAAAAAATAACAACACATTATGTGTATGAAAATCAGCAGCTGCACTGTGATAAAATAAGGCAATGAGGTTTTTAAATTAAAAATATTCTTTATTCCACCCTCCTGACTCATACTTTAAAAGAGTTTTCTACGGCCACAGGATATAGCAATGAAAGCCTGAACCTCTGCTTTAATCCTGGTTCTACTGCAAAACTAAAAGAATAGCAAAATGGAGAATTACTTATGTTCTTTTAGCTTCAGTTTCTTTTCTTTATCCATGTAATGAGGATGCTGACCAGAGTAGAGTTCACAAGCATATTTCATTTTCTGTGCCAACTCTGATTGGTTGGGAAGGGTGGCTTAGAGTGCTACATAGAAAAGCATTCGAGGCCCCATCTAGGCTCAGCAGAAAAGCTGAAATTGAATGGTGCAGACAGCCAGAATCCCCTTCCAAGAACTATCTCTTGGTGCCATCCAGCTGGCACTCAGGCCATAATCCTGATTCTCTTCCACAGACATATCCTTTGCCCCTTCCCATCCTACCTCCCAAACATGATACAACTCTATCCCCTACTACAACTTCTAAGCAACTAAGGAATGTCTCCTCACCATGCATTCATCCATCCATTCAACACATATTTACTGGGCCTCTTTTATGTGCCCAGCGCTCTTCTAGGTGATGGAGATCCAACAGTAAGCAAAATAAAGGCCCTAATCTCAGCGTGTCTACATTTCCACTTTAAAACCAGCAAGTAAATATACAGCATGTGAAATGTTAATTAGAGCGGAGAAAAATAAAGGAAGCTCAGAGAGAGTGATGGGGGAAGCTTATTATATAAGCCTGGTCAAGGAAAACCTGAAAAATCAATATTTGAGTCTTGAGGAAAGTTAAAAACAAGTTGTTTGTATTTGGTTGAAGAACCCCAGAAAAGTTCTTGATATAGAGATTAAAAAAACCCACTAGACTGGAAAGATAAATAGGGAAATGTAGGGAACTGTACACTCAAGTTTAGGGTTCAGGGTGGTGAGACAACACTAAGGCATCTCTAGTGATGTAGGAGAACCGAGATAAAGTGATGTCCATTCTAGATAACAGGTGAAGTGTTAGGAATGAAGAAATATTAACTGTGTTAAATGATACTGAAAGCTTGAATAAGACAAGGATTAACAACCATTCCATTTAGCCACATAAGTCAGGTATCCTTTATGAGAGCTGTTTCAGAATAGGCAATTGTGTTCAAAGGTTAGCGGAGGCCAAGGGACTACAGCAAGTATAGGACAGCCCTTTCTAGGGGCTTTTCCTAAAGAGCAGATAAGTGGAATGAAGAGAGGTTTTGTGGGGTGGTTTTATGGCTGTTTGTTTTTTAAGACAGGAGAAAGTTTACAAATACATTAGAATTATCTAGTAAAAGCAGGAAATGATGATGCAAGAGAGAGAAAGAAAATTTGCTGGAGCAATGTCCTTGATTGAGTCAGAGAGAGATAGGATCTAATGATCAAGTCATTTGAGGAGGATAGGGGCGTATAGCTAGAAAAACATATATTTAATCCTTAGCGAAGAAGAGAAGGCAGAGTTTGTGTATATATCCAAGACATTGAAAGATGTATTGACAGGAATAAATGGAAATTCTTTTCTGCTTACTTCTATTTTTTCAGTGGAATAAGGAATAAAGTTATAACTTAGAATGGGAAAAAGGAGGGAAGTGTTGAAAGTTTAATGTTTGAGGAGAAAGGAAACTCTGTCCTCTGCTCTAAATGACCTGAACCAACCACTGCCCTCACCCATGCTAATAGAAAAGCTTAGGAAACTATCCACTCTTTGTTAATTATCCACACCACTGCTCCCTTACATAATCAAGAGTTGATTGTATGTTCCTGAAAGACAGGCAAAGGGTTGGCTTATGACTTTCACCTTGAAGAGAGTTTTCAAAAATCACTCAGGTAACAAATATGTTATCTGCTCTCTCCCTCCCCCGCCACCATTTCCTAATTATGACCATATCATTTTTGTATTTTTTTTCTTACTTCACTCAGGACAGAAATATCCTCCTAAAACAAATCTTAAATTCCTCACACTTGGGAACTAAGAGGAGAGGAAATGTACTCACTAATGTTTAAGCTGTCCAACTAATTTTCTTTAAACCTTTATCTTTTTAGCCTCTTGATTCTTACTTAAGCAGTGGCCTAATAAATATGTGAAAGAACTTTGAAGACAAGCCATATATTGAGAAAATGTAAGAGATATAAAATAAAACCATCAGTAATGGAATGAGTAATTGATTATTTCATTTTATTGAGACAAAATATAAAGCAATTCACGTCCACAACTGTGTCACTTTCCCAAAGCCAAACTAAGCATTTCTTGTCATCTGAGGAAAAGAATTGATGGAATAAGGAGATCTAGGGAGCTGTCCTGGGATGTTTCTGAAACCTGTACACTAACCATCACCAGCAGGTAAAATATTTGACCTATGAAACAAAGTATGTTCTTAAGAGAATCTGCAAGAGCACCATCTGTCCTCACCCCAAGGGGTTCAACTATCAGATAGCTTCGCTATCTGCAGATCAAGAAGTTCCATTAAAAGTTAAAGCTGAAATTGAAGAAGAGCTGAAATCCCTGGACAAAGAAATTTTTAAAGGCTTTGTCAGTACAGGCTTTGACCACCATACTTCTTCAATGTTCAGCTGTGCTAAACCAGTAAGTTCAACAGAAGACTGCTTGGCCCATCTTGGAGAAAGTGTCATGGAAACTGAAAGAGCCTTGCATAAAGCACAGCAAATGCTCCTCAACCAGTGACATATCAGTCATATTGGGAATGTACACTGGAGACTATAGTTCATGCCAGCACCAGGAATAAGAAAAAAAATTGCTCATGTGTTTTGGTTCCTATTCTTTAAAATGAACTACTTAAATTTTGGGGCTTCTAGTTTTGCTATGGCAAATGCTTTTGGAGTGGATGAGATGTGATCAAGGACACTTGAGTGCACCACAACAATTTGGCATGATATATCTGGACTACTATGCAAACTATTCAGCAAGATGGCTGGTGTACTGTCTTTCATTTTGAGTCAGAGGAGGAAGAATACAGTGAAATCATAGCAGAAGACAGTAACATTTAAGTTAGTCCCCTAGAGTCTCCAGCTGGACCACTTCTTGGCAGACAGAGAGCTTACCTCTTCTCACTATCAGCCAGCCAGAGCTGGCACACAGAGAGCCTACCAGTGTCCTTGGTCCTGAGTCCTGGCAGCAGGTTGCAATGGATCCTGAAGAAGTGAAAATCTTAGACAGCAATGGAGCTGGAGGAAAGAGTGAGAACAACTCTTTGAATTCTGACCTCAGGCATGTGGAGAAAGAAGAAACACCCGAGGGCATGGAAAAGGCTGCTATGGTTCCTGCATTCCTGCTAACCAGTGAGCTACTAGAGGCATTCTCTGAAACCCCAGCTCCCTTGCTTCCACATATCACTGCCTTTTCCTTGCTGGACACGAGAGAACCAGACGCAGAAATGAATGCAGTTGAGAAAGCCAACCCTGCCCATATTCATTTGTAGAACTTGATGAAGAAGAGGTGAAGGTAGCAACAAGTGAACCTACTGAACTAGAGGACGTGGTGGTCCCCGCACTGGAACCTACGAAACCACTGCTGAGGGACGGGGAGACAAGAACCAAGAAAGGGAGTCTTATGGAAGAGCCCTCCTGTGCTGGAGAAGAGAAGACCCTCCCCCTGTCTGAGGGCTAGTCGGTTCTCTGCTTGGAGGGGCTGTGTGGTTGCCATCCTAGCAGTGGTAGTGGGGGTGGCACTGGCCCTGAGAAAGAAACAGCAGCTTTTTCTGAAGAGAAAGAAGAACACGGGTTCTAAGGTTTTAGTGGTAGTACCTGGAATTTGAACCGCCAGTAGCTGATTGGACAGTTGTAGAACACTCTGGGATCCTTGGAGACTTTTGCTAAGCAGGGCAGTGCATTCATCATACATCAAGGCTTGAAGTAGAGGGAGTTCCCTTTTGTCTGATTGTAAGTTCAGGGGCCTGGGATCATACTAGATACAGAATCTTATAAGTAAAGTTCTCACCCTAGAGCAGGTTTCTCAACCTTGGCATATTTGACATTTGATCCTTCTTTGTGGTGGGAGTTGTCCTGTGCATTGTAGGATGTTTAGCAGCAACACTGACCTCTACCCAATAGATGCCAGTAGCACTCCCCCCCTCCAGTTGTAACAACCAAAAACGTCTCCAGACATTTTCAAATGTCCCCATGGGGGGCAAAGTTGTCCCCAAAGTTAATAGCCACTTCTCTAGTAGGAGAACATTAGTTTAGGAGAATCTGAGATAGAAATTCCCAGGCAAGAGGACTTAGGTTTGGGTTCCTCATCTACTGCTGGTCAGCTCTTTGTCCCCTTGGAATTTCATCTTTACTGATGAGCAGGCTGTGCTTCACAGCCCCTCCTATCTAGCCCTTCTTCTCTTCCCTTCTTTCTTGTAGTGTGAGGGCTGCTCTCCCCTTACGTCTCAGCTGCCTTCAGGTACCGCACTGCTTCTCTTCACCCCAGGTTCTTTATAGGGTTCCGTGGCAGATGTCTTGCTCTGTACCACTGCTCAGATCCTTCAAATCCCCAAAGCTTCCGAAAGCCCCACCTTGTAAAGATGCTGCCTTTAGGAATCTTTTAAAAATTATGTAAATATAAAATAAAATGGAATGAAAAAGACCGAGGGTTCCTTGTCTAAGAGTGCAAGGGCACATAACCCCAGCCAGAGAGAGACATTTGTCTCATTTAGAGGCAGGAGGATGGCCTGCATGACCTCCCAAGGTCTCCTCCAGGCCTTTTGTCTATGCTTACCCTCCTGACCTTATAGTTACTTGCCAGCAGCATCTCTGTTGTTGGGAGGTTGGCACCTGGGATCCTGAGCTGGTACGTTTTTCCCACACTTCACCTCAGTCTCATTCATGGGCACCCAGCTCCTTTGTAGTTCTTACCATGTGGTAAGGATTTTCATGGGCTTACAAAACCAACTGATTTATAACTCATTAAAAACAGAAAGGCTCCTAAATAGCATTGAAATAAAAACTGGGAAAAGAAAGGCTTGAATTTCAAGACTGAGGCTACCCTCGAGATTCTAGCTTGGCTTTCAGAGTTCAAGGACAGAGGCTTCTTCACCCAAACTCTTCACAGAGATAAAACCAAAATCTTCCCAATCAGTGTATGCTAGTTGTTCATCTGGCCTGATTCCATGCCTAAAGGAGGGGTGGAACTGTGTCCTTTTATGCCTGAGCATCAATGTCACCATGCAGGACACACATGCTTGATACAAAAGTCATCTCAGATTTTTCTTAGTAATTGTAACAAATTACTTCTTAGATCCTGAAATTTGTAAATTACTTTACCTACCCTGGTCACCAAAATATTATTATTATTATTATTATTATTATTCTGCTGCCTTCAGCTGAGAAATGGCAGCAAGAACTGGAAGAATTTTCCTAGAGAAGCAGAGGATCTTCTTTCCCTACCATTCCTTTGGATGAGCCATATATATCTGTGATTTATTTGTTATTCATTACTGTGAATGATTCATCAGCTTGATTGCCTAGACCCTAGCTGACAATTACTCAGGGCATAGGAGTTTTGATAGTCTGAGATCATGCTGAGGAGGGTGGAGGGAAAGTAAAGGGCACTGTAGGGAGAACTCGGCAGGGAGTGGGGTGTCTGCTGGCAGCATTTGAGAAGGCACAGAAATAGAGATGCAAAAACAGAGATGCAAAGAGGAAACGTAACTGCAAGTAAGAGGGAAATAGAAAGAAAACAGGTAAGAGAAGCCATAGAAGGTGAAAATGAGAAAACTAAAAGAAAAATGTGGTCTTGCAATAATAGCAAAACAAATTAGTTTAGATCTTCACATTAATGTGACAAAATAAATGTTAAATTGATTAGAGACTTAAGTGCAGGGGGAAAACGATTAGAAAACTTTAAAAATATATCAATATCTCTATAGGGCATAACATTCTAAAGTAGAAATGTATATAATAAATCACCAAAAAACGATTGACCAATTTACTTAAAGTAAATGTATGTTTCTAACATCAGAAAACAACACAAGATAAAGAGGCAGACTTTATTTCCTTGCCTTCCTTTCCCAAACAATTTAGTCTAACAGCCACCCTGCGGGGTCAAGCAGGGTAGATACCAGAGCGGGTGGTGGGCGTGGGTGCAGGATGACAATGTCTGTTGGAGCTGTGAGAAACCGCACTACTCGCAGGTGAGAAGGGCATCATCTCAGAAACCGGAGGGCTGGGCGTGTGGGTGGGAGTGGGCAGCCTACCATAGGCTGCAGATCCCAAGCTGGGAGCAGAGATGGGTTTGAGTAGGATTAGGAAATATTCACAGAAGACGGAAGGGGGTTGGTAAGAAGGGAGAGATTGGTTACAGAGGGTTTGAGCAAATAATTAAATATAATAAGGATGAAGGGGGGACCCAGGTTTCTCATTGTAGGGAAAAGGCTAACAAATACAGAAAACAAGAAAACAAGAATGAATCCTCAGTTTTGGGAATTGAAGAAATCAAAGCAATTTACAGTATATGGATAAATGTAGACATTAATATAGAGGGTGTGTGTGTGTATCCTCCACCTCTCTTGGGTAAGAGCACCCGCTAGCGGTAACACCCCCAGTGACAGCAAAGAGTACACCTAGCACATTGATCTTGGTTTTTATACTGACTGGAAGAATCCACACTAAAACATTTATAGTAATTGTTTAGGCTGTTAAAATGATGGTCAAATTTTTTTTTCCTATTTTCAAATTTTTAAAAATAATTTGTAATACTCTCATAATAAAAACAAACAGTTAAAAGATATACCCAAAAAAGGGGGTGAGAGGTGAAGTTATTGAGGTTCATTCTGTGGTCTAAGCCCCCAAAAGCCTTTCACAGCCCACACTGCCCTTGCCCTCCTCTCTTCTATAATAGCTGGGAAGGAAAAACACCCAATTTTCTGCTTCCTTTGAAGCTAGTTGTGGCCATATACCAGAGTGCAGTCCAAAATATGTAGACAGAAATTGCTAGAGACTTTCTAAACAAACACAACTCCCAGGAAGAAAAAGCCTGTTGTTTTCCACTCTTGTCTCTTCCACCTGGAAGCCAAACTCTCTGCCTGTCAGCTTAGCAGTCTCTTGGCCCCTGACTCAGGGAGCATGAGCACAAAATGCTACCTAAGGAGAGCCTCCTTCAGCTACTGTGCCAGCCTGGACTCTTTGTCCCAGAACTGCTTGTTTCCTAAAACCAATGAGCCCCCATTGATTTAAACTGCCATTTATAGCAGAACATATTCCCAAGTGATACATTTATTTAAATAAAGAGTGAAAGAGGGTAACATTAGAAAAAAAAGCTACTTAGACCATGTACAAACAGAAGGTGTGTGCCAAGGTATCACATGCCCTTCATGACTAGACTCAGCCTAACAATATTTCTGTTGTCATAACAGAGTTACAATCTTGATTATATCATTAGTAATAAATTAATAATAAATGTGCAATTTTCTAAAAACCACTTCTTCCTTTAAATGAGAACTACCTAACTCCCCTAAAATGTAGCACTTAAGTTAATCACACATGCAACTTGTCTTTTAGAAACACCAATTTGACCTGCTGGTATCTGTGAAATATAATGTATGCTAAATTCTATAATAGTCCCAAACCTACAATATAGTATATATTCAAAAATTATGGAACTTGGGTTTTCATTGCTTTTCAAATTTCTCTGATTCTAGCATCAAGGACAGAGAGAGCTTGAGGCCAAAACTGGGATGAGAAAAGTGAGACCTCTGTCCTTAAGTGTAGTGGAGCAAATACCTAAGTAAGCTTTCATCCATTGACTGTAGCTGTAATGGGTTGAAGGGTGTCCCCCAAAAAGATGTACCTGCCCAAAACCTCAGAAAGTGGACTTATTTGGAATAAGTGCCTTTGCAGATGTAATTAAGGTAAGGCTTTGAGATGAGATCACCCTGGATGAGGGTGGCCCTAAATCAGTGACAAATGTCCTTATAAGAGACAGAAAAGGCTACTATAGAGGCACATGGAGGGGAAGGCCATGTGACAGTGGAGGCAGAGATCAGGGTCAGGCTGACACAAGCCAAGGAATGCCTAGAGCTACCAGAAGCAGGGAGATGCCAGGAAGGAGCCTCTCCTAGAGCCTCTGAGGGAGTGAGGACATGCCACACCTTAATTTCTGACTTCTGACCTCCCAGAACTGTGAGAGAATAAAATAGTGGTTTTTAAGCGACCAAGTTTGTGTTAATTTGTTACAGCAGCCCTAGGAAACCAAGACAATCCAAAACAATCTGTTGTGAGCAGAATTTCACTCAAGCTCTTATATACTAGATAAGAACAAGTAACACAGTTGGGAGATTTGGCCATATAGATATTTGATGAGGACTAGTATCCAAAATATATAATGAACTTCTACAAAAAACAGAAGAAAAAAAAACCAGAAGACAAAGATGAACAGACAAATAAGAAAATCCAAATGACAAAAAAAGTATGAAACAGTGTTCATTATTCACATGGAAATGTAAATTAGAATAGCAATTGGGTCTCACTACACACCAACCAAAATCACTAAAATTAAAATTTGTAAAATTTTGGCTGGGTTATTAAACAACCAAAACTCTTACATATTGCTAGTGGGAATGTAAATTGTACAACCACTTTGGAAAATTGTATTTTTTAAAGTTAAACATACATATAATTTATGATCCTGAAATTTTGCTGTTAGCAATGCATATGTTGTCATGAAAAGAGTTTTATTTATTAAAAATCGCAAATATTTATAATAGTCAAAAATTGTAAGCTACCCCAAAGCCCATCAAGGGAAGAATGCTTAACAAAATGTGGTGCATTCACACAATGAACCCTATACAGCAATACGAATGAACAGTTCTACAATTCTGCATAAAAATATTGTTGACTCTCCCAAATGTAATAGGGAGTGAAAGAAGCCAGACACAAAAGAGTACACACTGAATGATGCAATTTCTGTGAAGTTCAGAAACAGTGAGACTGATCTCTGCTGTTAGAAGTCAAGAGAGTGGTTACTTGTGGTAGAAAGAGGTAAAGACAGAGGAGAAGGGATGCAGGGTTCTATTTACTAATTTGGATATCGTTGGTGATCAGTTTGAAAATTCACCCAGCTCTATACTTACGTCTATTATACTTCACTAGAAGTATAAAAATACACATGGATTTTGTGTTTCTCTTTGTAATTTATCCATATTTCATATTTTTTTAATTTAGTTTTCTTTTCCCCCTCAGGGTCCCTAAGAAAAAGCTGGTAGTGCAGACAAGCCAAGTTTATCTATTGGCTTCTGAATCACTTAGCAACAACAGAATCCCCAAGGTGTCTGTTCCCCAGTTTGAAGAGTATGGGAAAAAGACCTTGTTGTTCCTCACCATAAGGTCCAAAGAGATTTGTCACAGTCTCCAGTATCCCTTCAGCCTTAACTTCAGTTGCCCTTACATTCAATATTCTACCCACACCAAAACACTTGATATTTGCTATATATATCCCATTGTATCATGCTCCCAGATCTTTGCTTTGCATTTTATTATACCTGAAATGTCCACACATCCTGCCTTATCCTTTCCTGGAAAACTCCTTGTTAGCCCAAATACCACCTCTTCTAAGAAATTTTCCCAGACTTCCCCAGATATAAGAATTATTCCTTCATCTCTGTTCTTGTTTTGACTGTAATATATGTACAATACACACACACATATACATATAATATTTATCAAATAGTGTTATAATTATTTTTATAGTGATTTCTACCATTAAACCTCAAATTTTAGGGATAATAATCTGTCTTCATCATCTTTTAATTCCCTTGCCTGAAACCTAAGACATAATGACTCCTTTATAACAATATTTATTAAAATAATGAAAATTTAACAATTAAGTTGTCTTTCAGCATTGGCAGCTACTCTGTACAGTGATCCCTCACTCACCACAGAATATTCTGGTGGCCACTTCACTTGGGATTCTAACACCCCTGTATTTCAGACATTTGCCTGCCACAATTTAAATTACTCTCTATTCTATCATGCCTTCTGTCAGCATTTAGTGTAAAATTTTGATAAACTAAGGCAGGCATAATCTTAGTTCTTTATTTCCCAGAAAATTACTGGCACATTTTATGTACCCCTCAACCCTCCATAGCCCTCAAACAAGTATATTTGCTTTTTTAAATATATATTTTTAAAAAGAGACTAAACAGTTTTAGAAGACAGAACAGCTTAATGGTAAAGTATGCACTTTGGGTCTGACGTATCTGAAATCAAACACTGGCTCTGCCTTTTGGCCCCCAGAATATAAATCGTTTGAAGTCAACAATTTTTGTCTTTTTATTTCGCTGTTGTTTTTCCTGTACTTAGAACAGGTTTTGGCATATGGTAGGCACTTAATGAATATTTGCCAAGTATCATTGGCAGCATCAAGAATTGGCAACCACAGCTCTCTTTCACCATATACCATATATTTGTCATCCTTAGATCAGTGATGATAAAGTTGCTGTGCTACCAGCAAAAATGAACACAAATAGTGGCTACACACTTCCATAGGTCATGCAATTTCCAGATTAAAAAAGGAGAATTATGCAAAACATATGCTGCTTGGTTTTCAGAATAGCCTTTCCAAATTTACTAAAGCAAACAAGGTTACATTTTCTTCACTAAAAACCATCTCCCATGGAGAGAATAATGAACTGATTTAAAAATTTATGTAGTCATACACATACAGAGAGGTGTAAAGAATATCAGGTTTGGAGTCAGATGGACCTAAATTGTCACCCAGCTCTGGCACTATTAGTAGTATTAGTGACCTTGGAAAAGTTTCACCCACAAAAAGAAGGTAATTATATACCTCATGCAGTTTTCTTGAAGAGTACTGGAGAGAATGCCTTTTAAGTATTAGTACATAGTCTGGCATTAAACAAGTTCTTTTTTTTTTTTTTAAATTATTTATTTATTTTTTAATTACATTATGAAAAATATGAGGTCCCATTCAACCCCACCGCCCCCGCCCCCCACTCCCCCCACAGCAACACTCTCTCCCATCATCATGACACATCCATTGCACCTGGTAAGCTCATCTCTGAGCATCACTGCACCCCATAGTCAATGGTCCACATCATAGCCCAGACTCTCTCACGTTCCATCCAGTGGGCCCTGGGGGGATCTATATTGCTTCACGGACAATTAAACAAGTTCTTAACGTTATATTTTGTTATTAGAGTGCCATCTTTGTAAATATTATATTTAATTTTTCACTCGGTTTTAATTAAATTTCATGTTTTTAGAGGAAACGCAACAGGAATTTCAGCAGCAGAGGAAACCCACATTTCCGAGAATTTCTGAATCTGTTGGTATAAAAAAATTCAGAAGCTTATTTCATTCATGGGGTTAAACTTGCACATGAGATCATCATCCAATCTTCATTTATTATGTTGAGTGAAATTATTTTCCCAAAGTGATCCCACCTTTAATCCAGTCATAAAAAATTAGCCATTCCCAATTTTAATTGACAAATCTAATTACTGTGATGAGTTTATTTATAGTCACTATTCAATATCTATTGATAGTTTCTTGACCTTGAAGAATATCATCCAATTAACATGGCAATACGTGTTAATGGATTTTTAAATTACTTCACACAGAATAAAAAGTAAAAGGAAAAAGGGAAATTCATTTTCAGAGGGAAGAATAACTATTTATGAAAATAAACTTTTATATATACGTTACTGAATATGAAGCATATATGTTACTGAATATGTTACTGAATAAGAGCTTACTTTGCATCCGAGTCAATATTATGGGACTAAGAGGAATTTTCTTTTGGGAAATGGTATAGATGTTTTTAAAATACTTTGAGGAAACAATCCCTAAATTCAGGCAACAAAACATATGCCTAATTCTAAGGAGAGTATATTAATTTTTTTTCTTGGAGGACCTGTTCAGTTTTAGCCCATTCTTTCACATTGGTGAAACTCACAAATTCCCTTTACACACTTGGGAAACAGGGAACTAAAATCAGAGGCAAATGATCATGGCCAACCCTATCAGTGACCTCTGGAGAAAGAGCAGTTACTCTTCAATTGCTACCTTCCCCTTTGAAAAACCAGGCTCCTTTTTCCTTTTTGTTCATTTTATTCCGTTTTAGGCTTAATTTTAGACATGGAGCTTGTAATCATAAGCTAGCACAGCTGTAGAGAACCTTAGATATTATTTGCCTCAATCCCTCATTTTACATGGAAAAGTGCTGAGAAAGTGAGAAATGAAGCGACTTATCCTTGGTTAAGTGACTCATACTTTTGTTTATTTTGTTTATTTCTCTGTCTCTATTAACACAAAAGCCTCTCCAGAACAGGAACCATGTCTTAATGTGCTTGTGTCCCTACCATCTAGGACAGTAACGGGCACATAGTAGGTGTTCAATTTACAAAAGGAGAAAGGAAGGAAGAGAGAGAGGTAGGGAGGGAGAGGGAAGAAGGAAGAATCTTACTGACATTGTAATTTGTGGCTACAGTATAAAAATCTAAGTTGTCTAACCCCTTCCCATTGCACCAAATGCCGATACTTCTCAATTTAGAATCTGGTTAGCGCTTGACTTCTTATGTGCTTTGCATACTTTCAACCTCTCATGTTTATTTATTATTATGCACCTGCAGGACAGTAATTTTATCGTCCATGGGTCCCAAATCTGCATATTTGAAATCAGCAGTAATATTTGAAGAGAGAAAAACATGCTTAACACCTGTGAAATTCCCATTTTACTTCAAACAGTTTATTAAGAAATATTTTATATATTGAACAAAAGTGCCTTAGCCAGGCTATATCTTAAGAATTTACACAGCTACCATAAATTATTTTGCTCTGAGAGCTGATCTTTTAGAGATAGGTATGGCGAGGAATGGGGCGGAGGTTTAAATATTTGTTTTTTATTTAGATGTGACACATCCTTTAAAGATACAATATATAAGAAATAAATTGTTCCACTGGGGTTCAGGAAATATTCATTTTCCTGACATAAAATAAATTGGAATGGACTATTGCATTGAGAAATACCTGTAGTATAGTGAAGGGTAGCAAACTGATGCTCAGTGAAGCTCATTGTACACGAAACCGCTGTAGTCAAATGCACTCAAGCACAGTTCTGAAATAGTTCTTTATTATTCTGAAAAATGCCAGTTTAATGATCTATTTAAACTGTATCTTCAATATTTTTAAAACATGAAATGGGTTGGGGAGGCTGCACTCAGGGCCGGTGGAGACAACAGAAGTTCTTGCCAGGGAATTTGGAAGTTAGACCTTTAAATGGTTGACTATCACACGAATATGGTCACTGCCAATTCTATCTTTAGGGCATCAGTGAGTCCTTACTGTATCGGAGACCTTGTGGATGCCTTAAATGCCTGCCTGGAGGAAAATAATCTCTCTAATGCTGTTATCTCAATCTTTTGATACAATTACAGAACAATAATTCAGTTACTATTGCAGTTGTATCAACCTTATGACTTATCCTGTAGTCTAAAACCTTTGAATAATTCCAAGGGAAAAATAAAGGGTATGTGTATGTGTGTTCATGTGTGTAGTGTATGTATGTGAGTATACATATGTATAGGTGAGCATGTCTGTGTGTGCTTATGAGTGTATATCTAAGTATGTGCATATGTGTGCATTTGTGTGTAAATGGATGTGTGTCTTTCTGTTCCTCTGTCTTGGAGACAAGGGGCAGAGAAGAAAGAGAAAACAGGATTGGTGTTTCCACTAGCACATTTTCAGACTAGCTCAAGCACTCTATGAATTCCATCCTCAGAAGCCCAAAAACTATCACAAATTACTCCACTCAAAAACTGAGTGATAGTTGTCTACTGAGTCTGTTTTTTAAAAAATTGCAATTTCATTTTTACCCATTTAACCTTCCTAACACTAACATACAACTGCTCTCCCTCATTCTACCAACAAAATTCCAAACTTGTCTCTGAGACCCAACTAAATTCCTTTTTTTTAAGCAGAGTTTTCCTATCCAAATGAACTTTTAGCTATACTTACATACTTTACAAATTCAGGCTTACACAACCCGGCAGGTAACATGAGTGAGGGAATAAGTGTTAGCACCTGGTTTCTATGAAATATTTTTCCTCTTAACACTTACACAAGAGAAGATATTACACAAGCAGGATGATAAATGGTAGTGGACACTCAATATGCATATAGGAATACAAAAGAGAGTGGTGGGGACTGTGACAAACTGGACAGTGATGTCACTTCTAAAGGAAAGAGTAATTACTCAGCTGCAGCCAATTTTCCATGTAAGAATGTGGGCAGAGGACAGCCAGACATTCTGAATTATCCATTGAAGCCCAAATCTCTCTGCTTATATAATCCCTCTTAGTTTTTAAGTAATGACAAATAATTTTTAAAAATTTTAAATACACAGAACTTTCCAAAGCAGTTGTAGGTAAGTAGAGCATCGCCAAATGATTAAGGGGCAGATTAACTCAAGCCCCCATTTTCCCACCTCTGAAATAAGCATTCATTTAACATGTACTACCTTAGCTCATCTCTTATTTCTGCCTAAAAGTGTTGTACCCTGCAGCATATAAGAGTATCTGTCTAGGTTTGAATTCTGATCCACAGTTCACTAGCTGTGTAGACTTGGGAAAGTTACCTAATCACTCTGTGCTAAGGTTTCTTTTGTAAAATGCAGATATTAAAAAGGTTATTATAAAAATTAAATGAAGTCTTATTCATAAAGCAATTAGAATAGTTTAAGGCACAGGGTAATGACCCAATATATACTGGTCACAATTAAATGTTATATTGTATTATAATTTGTATATGTCTGACATCTTTCCCTCCCCTTAATTAATGCCTGAGGGTAACTTTTTATACAACATAACACAAATAGTTTACTTTTTTAGAGCGGGAGCTCAGATATTATTGCTTTTTTAAAAAACAATGCTTACAAGGTATAGAAATCTTAAAAAGATATTTAAAGAAATTGACTGGAAATTAAGGTCAAGCTACTGCTTGTCCTTGCCTTTGTTCTATACATTTAAATCTACTGTAAGGCCAGCGCATTGCACCAGTCCATGCCATTTTATTTTGTGATCAGTTATAATGAATGTTTTCCAAATCCCAGACGTATAATTTCCTCTTTGATATATTCTGACCAGTCTGCAGTACGACAGGAACTATTCATGTCCTTTTCTTTGCTCCTTTAAAGGACTAGAAGAGATTTAGGGTTAGATAGAACAGTAGGTATATGTAGGGCAGCCTTGTGTGGCTGGAGCCCCTGGGTCTTTCTCACCTGCCTTTACTTAAATTTACAGAGGTTACATCACAAAGACCAGACAGGGTGCTTGTGAAAATGGTGTCATTATTATCCTCATTCTTTTCTTCCCCTACAACCCTTGTTCTCTTTGAAAATACAGAGTAGGTTCTAGAAAGGGAGTGTTACAAAATAGAACCCCCTTATTTCACAGCATGAAATTCAGAATTCTGAAACAGATAACACAAATAGAATTTTACAATATAGACTAGGATAATGACTGTATCTCATAACTTTAGGAGGTAGGCTATAAGCATATAAAGTTAAAATCATGTCTAAATCCAATCTAAACTTCTCTCTTCCCCGAATTACACTTTAAATGTTGAATATAACCAATACAAACCATCTGTCATTAAACCACCAAAAACCTTGCCTTAATAGATTAAAGGAGCCCCAAAGAAATGGAGCCAGAGAAACTAAGAACAAAGTGGTTTAAAATGTGGTCATATTATTACATAGGTTCTTTGAGGGAGATTATGAAAATAGTTATAAATCCTGGGCTACATTATTGTGTAGGGCACATGGATTGTATGTATGTTTATACAGTGGGAGTAGGGATGTGGAAAGAATGGAGTTAAGAAGAAATTTAGGAGTTTGAAGAAGCCAAATAAATCACGAAGGCTTAACGAGGAATTATGTAAAATATTGCAGAGAAACCTCCCTTGAAAATTTGACTTGAACAAAGGTAAAGTTTGGGGAAAATTAACCGTTATCACAATTGGCAGTACTTACTATTTCCTTCAAACAAATACTCACTGACCACCTACTTTGTGCCAGGCATTGTGCTCAGTTTTGGAGAGAGCAATGCTAATGAAATACTGTATCTGCCGCTGGGGCGAGGAGCAAAACATTGAATCGAATGTGTGTGTGCGTGTATGTATTGTTGTTTGTGCTTAACAAAACAAAGTAATAGAGAAGGATGTAAAAGTAAAGCCAAAGGAAAGATTGAGCAGTTGGGAAGGGGAGAGGAGTGGAAAGCATTAGCAAGGTTTAATATGTTAACCCTTGAAGTGAACAGGTGTTGCTAGGCAGATGGCAACTGAAGGGCATCACATCATAAAACCAATGCCTTGAAATAATTATTTTGCTTCTCTTTTCAGAAATCACAAAATCCACAGCTGTTTAAATTATGGGGAAAAATCACTTATATTCCTGCATATTTCCAGGTATGTTTCAGTGATCGTATTCTTTATATCCTAAAAATCACAAAATTTGTAAAGCAATGATGGTCCTTCTCTACAAAGCATATCTAATAACAATACTACCTCAACCTATGATAAACTCTAGACCACAAATCCAGAAATCATAATTCAAAGATGGTAGCAAATAGGCTTAAAATGATGAAGATTTAAACCTGCAAGAAAATAAAATCACCTCTGGCCAATTTAAATAGGAAGGAATTCATTTAAAGAACGTTAGATGTCAGACTCATTGGAAAAGTTGGGGGAGCAGAGGCAGAGCTATTCAAACAAGAATAATGCTCAAAATCAGGTCACTGAACTGGTTGGTCAGGATGCCGTGTCTGCCATCTCAGAGCACAGGACTTCGTGACTTTCACTATTAGCATCACTAGCTCTGAACCCTGGGCACAGGCACCAGCAGTGCCCATCTTACTAACCCTGAAATTCAACCCTTTTGCAAACCACTACTGTTGACAAGAGAACTCCTCAAAGTGCCCCTATTCTAGGGCAAGCACATCTTATTTGGCCTAGATCTTGTGTCCATGTCCGAGCTGCAAGAAAGCCTATGAAAATGAGTACTTCATAAATTGACTTTCAATGGTTGGATGTGTATATGTCCATTTCAAGAATCATAAGGGAAAAGAAATTCCTGTACTTAGGGACTAGGATTCAAATCCTGGCCATCAAAAAAAAGATTGACAAGTGAAAAGAAGGTGGCTTTCTCTAGCAGAAAGAATATTCAATTTGAAGTTAACCAAACCTGGCCTTGAACATCTATTTTGCTTCTAATAAGTTATGTGGGATACATCAGGAAAGCTAGATAGGTAACTTCTCTGAGAATCAGTCTCTGCATCAGTAAAATGGGGGAAACAATGGCTGTACTTCTGAGTTGTGGAAAGGATTCGAGTTCAGGTATGTAAAACACATGATGTAATTCCTGGAACATAACATATCCAAAAATATGTTGGAATTGATTAGCTTTGGATTTTTCTCTTATAAAATCTTTAATAATAAGATAGGGGTTTCATGTGCTATGAAATATTTATGTAATGTTTTGCCTAATGAAAGAGATTGGGTAAAAACTACTATTTAAATCAATATCTAAAGGATTCAAATACACTCAATACAATGTAGGGCTATGAAGTAGAAAAAGAGGTCCTATCATGATTACCTGGTATTAGATGATTCTAGTAAATCAAAATTTTGCCACCACAAAAATACAAAGAGCCTAGTTGAAAGAGAAAAGGGACAACCTTGAAGAGAACATCAAAGGAAGGAATTTGTATAGTTCCCACTTCTTCCTTTCTCACCTTCTTTCCTTTGTAGGGGAAGATGGATATCTCACAGGCATCTCATTTTATGACTGGTTGTTTGCTAATCATCAGGACCTGCAAACAATTAAAAATTGGGCAAAGATTGCTCTCCTCAATTTCTCTCTGAGCTGATGCTCTCTGGCAGGTAGTCAGAGGTTTCATAAGGATTTAGGACAGGCTTCAGAAATAATATCAGGCAGGGCTAGGTAGTCATCTCAGGAGCCAGTAGAGAGACTGTCCATCAAAGATTGTTAGGAAAAAGAGTTGATGCTGTCCTCATAGAATATCTGAAGTGAGGTGGCTACAAAAAGAATGCCCCCTGAGTACTAAAGCCTATATCAAGTGGCATAATATGGAATCAGCATTTAGAAACCAGCTCCAGAGAGTGTTACCAGGCAGCCAGGGTAAGATGAAGAAGAGGAAATGGCCAAGCAAAGAAGTGGCCCAAATACAGCACAAAGAGTATGACTTCACATAACCAGTGGGTCCTTACTCACATCTCAAGTTACAGCAAGCATAGGTGCTTACCCTCGATTAAATTAGACATTGACAATAAATAATGAATGGGATCTGAAGAGAATTATCTGAATGTGACTACACATTTCTGGTCAACCAACATGTTACATAAGACATTCCAAGGTGCTGTTTCCTCACAGAACCTTATAACAACTGTCAAAAATTGGTAGGGTTATCTTGCTCAGAACTCCATATAATAGTTAAAGCTTTGCAGAAAGTGGGTAGGTGCCGAATCAAGACAGCTTTAAAGAATGATAGCAAAAGTTCATGGTGCCCTAAATGCCTCTTCCCAAACTCCTTGCTGGCACAGTGGGTCACTGTGGGTCCCTAACCCTGTTCTGGGGGGAACAGAGTAACCACCCTGCATATGCTGTGGTGCCAGTATGTCAGTGCCAATCAGGATGCAGCTGGAAAGATTGAACAAGGAAACTCCTTTCTGGCTCACTCTCCCTGCAGGCAGAAACAACTAAAGCCTGAGGCAAAGGATTGCTGTTTTTAAGTCATATAATAATAGGGGGAGGAGAACGTCTATTTCATAGAATATATAGGGAGGATTCAAATTTCTGGAAATGGGGGAATTCCTAAAGCCAAAGCATGCACAGGCCCAGGACAAAAAACAGGCCCAGAAAGGGATAGGACCAGCACTTCCTATCCACCTCTGACTGACATTGATATGAGGACTAAACTCTGAAGGAAAGCACCAGCCAACACAGTCAATTTACAAAGATTGTGAAAAGTGTTTCTTTGCCTTGTTTTGTTTGTTTTTGTTAGCTTCTGGCACTCAAGGGTACCTGTAATATCACTATCTGTATACAAACTTAAGGAACATACTGCCCAGGGACAAAATATCAGAGATAACTCTTAAAAATATTAAAATGTGGAGATTACAAGATGAACAAAGAAACAGGAAATGATGGCCCAAAGGAGCCATCCAAAGGAGCAGGATAAAAATACAGAAAACATCAATGAAGAAGATCAGACTTTGGACATACCAGACAAAGAAATTAGAAATATCATCCTCAATATGCTCAAAGAGAGAAAGGAAAACACAGAGAAAACTACTAAGGATATCAGGAAAGGAAAAAATAAATAATAAGAGAAAAGGGATATAAATTTTTAAAAGGAACCAAAAAGAAATATTGGAGTTGAAGACCACAATAACTGAAATGAAAAATTTCATAGAGGGTTTCAATAGCAGATTACAGCTGGCAGAAGGAAAAGTCAATGAATTCAAATACAAGACAATTGAAATGATTCTGAATGAGGAGCAGAAAGGAAAAATAGAATTTTTTATAAAGGAAAACAGCCTGTAGGATAAGTATGGGAAACCATCAATCAAATCAGTATATGCATTATGGGAGACCCAAAAGAAGAAGAAGGATAAGTGGGCAGAAGGAATATTTAAAGAAATAATGGCAGAAAACTTCCAAATTTAAGGAAAGACATGCATATGCACATTCAATAATCCTAACTCCAAACAGGATAAACTCAGAGAGAATCAAGTTCAGAAACATATTAGTCAATATGTTGAGTGCCAAGGACAAAGAAAGTGTTCTGAAAGCTGCAAGAATAAACCAACATGTGATATACAAGGAACCCCAATAAGATTAAATATCAATTTCTCATCAGAAACCATGGAGAAAAGAAGGCAGTGGGATGAAATATTCAACATGCTGAAAGAAAACAATTGCTAATCAAGAATTTTATATCTGACAAGACTTTTTTTTTTAAATAAGAGCGATTAAGTCATACTGAGATAAATAAAAGCTGAGGGAATTTGTCACCATTATATCTGCCCTACAAGAAATGCTAAAAGGAGTTCTGTACACTGAATGGAAAGGACACTAAACAGTGGATCTAAAAGGCATAAAGCAATACAGTCTTCCAGTAATGATAATCATATGGGTATTTATGAATGCTAATACTATTGTATTGTGTTTTTTGGTATGTAACTCCACTTTTTACTTCTTACAGATTCCAAAATAAAATTACATTTTAAAAAAATGACAAATCTATGGTTTTTGATATGCAAGTTATGAAGATATAACTTGTCATAAATACAACAAAAATGTGGGGGATGATGGGGTATAGAAATATATATGTGTTTGTTATTGAAGTTAAATTGGTATTAAATAAAAAATGTTTCAGAAATAAGATATTAAATTCAAGCCCCATGGTAACCACAAAGGAAATATATGAAAAATGTACAGAGAGAAATGAGAAGAGATTCAATATGGTGCAGTAAAAAGTTAAATCACTGTAAAAGTAGATATCAAAGGAAGAATTGAGAGACAAAGATGGTATATGACTTACAAACACCAAAAGCAAAATGGAAGAAGAAAGTCCTGCATTATCAGAAGATACTTTAAATGTAAATGGATTAAACTCTCCAGTCAGAAGGCAGAGATTGGCAGAAGAATAAAATAGTATTACCCAACTATATGCTATTTACAAGATACCTTAAATTCAAAGACAGAATTAGTTTGAAAGAGTAATAATGGAACTTTTGTGCATCAAAGAACTTTGTCATGAAAGTAAAAAAAACATCCAGAATGAGAGTAAATATTTACAAATCATATATAGGATAACAGTTTAATATCCAGAATATATAAATAGATCCTACAGCTCAATCACAAAAAGACAAACAACCCAATTAAACATGGTCAAAAGACTTGAATAACGTGAATTTCTCCAAAGAAGATATACAGATGGCCAATCATCCCATGAAAAGATGCTTCAACATCATCAGCGATTAGGGAAATGCAAATCAAAACCAGGAAGAAATACCATTTCATATCCTCTAGAATGACTATTTTTAAAAATGGAAAATAACAAGTGTTAGAGAAGATGTGGAGAAATAGGACTGCATATTCATTATTGATGGGAATGTAAAATGCTCAGCCACTGTGGAAGACAGTTTTGAATTTAATTATAGTACTGTTTCATCAATTGTAACAAAGCCATCACACTATTTAAAGTGTTAATAATAGAGATATCTGAGTGTGGGGGATAGTATATTTTTGTGTGATTTTTATGTAAAACTACAATTTTTCCAACAATTTTTTAAATATCCAAATGTAGTAAGATATATTTACCGTAAAGATGAAGCTTCCCCAATCCCCAATTGATGAGCAGATAAAGAAACAGAAAATAGTATTGATATAAGATATTGGAAGAAAAAATTAAATTCTCCATGTCTCTGTGTCAATGATTTTCGTGTGTTCAGTGCACAACTTTTATAATTATTTCTCAGTTGAGTATGGAAGAGGCCCAGAAGGAGGAAAGTTTCAGGGAAGGAAAGATTTAGGGAAGGAGCAGAATAAAAATCTGGACCCAGTAAGCCACCACTGAATTAAGTACCATCTCACAGAATAGGTTTTATTTGGTTCCTGAGCACCTTCTAATTCCAATTTAATACCAAAAAAATTTTCTAAGAAAATGTTTCTATGGTTCATATAAAAAGCCATGGTTCAATTTCCTTTATAGAAAAAAATAAATTTTATTATACCATATAACTTTGTATCTATTCCAGTTGAACCATGGTAATATTTAATCTGAAATTCTTGTTGATTTTTAGCTAAAAGTGACTCAAATTCTGACTAGCAGCATTGGACTGGTAATAATTTTTAACCTTAATTTTAATTTTTTAGCTTTTAATTTTTCACTTTAATAGTAACAATAATTTCCAGTGTACAATGTGTTTTCCCTCTGAGGCACTCAAAACTGCTTCACATTTACTGTATTATTTTTTCACAGGCATCCCAGTTAAGACCAAAAAACAACAGGAAGTATATTGATTTTGCTATAGAAATAGATCTAGTAAGGTTAAATATTGGACCAAGGTTACAGAGCTAATCTGTGGCAGATCCATAATACTTATTGCTAAGGGTAACTACATAAAATAGAGTTAGGTTAAACCCAGTTATCACAGATATGATTAAGCCTATGTTTATGAAGCAAAGGGACATGTCAATCATGAAATCTTTGCCCAGAGAGACATCAATCTTTCTTTTAAAAGAGGTTTAAAGCTGCCCATCAGCTTCTATGTCATTGTATTTGCTTCAGGTTAAGTTCTCAGTGTCTTTCAGGTCTGCCTCAACTAGCTGGGGCTTCTGGCCAAGATATGGAGCAATTTTGCTCCCCACGATTCTGACCACAAGAAGTTGACTGACAATGAAGTGTCTCTTCAATCAAAGGAGCTACTGTATTATCACATCATTTTAAGGACACAAAGTCCCTATAATGTGTAATTATTATAAAATTACTCAATATTTTTGCCCTTTCTATTTGTTTTTTAATATGTTTTTATTTATTTTTAAAAGTTGCATAAATGACACTAAATGTTACATTAAAAAATATAGGAGGTTCCTATATACCCCACTCCCCACACCTCCCACTTTTCCCACATCATGTCTCCCGGGGTTGAGCATCCCTGGTGCCAAGGGATTGCTACCTAGTACTGACTAGTGATGCAACTAGAAAAAGACCTTGAATAAAAAGAGGAAATGGTAAAGACAAATGAGTTTATATGGCTGAGAAACTTCAAAATGAGTCAGGAGGTCATCAGAGGGGTCATGCTTATGCACATCTCAGCAGGACCTAAGAGACAGCCAAAGTAGATACAACCCCAGGTAGTGGTGCTCCTGAGGGCTACAGAGACACTCAGGTCCTACGGTCATGGCAGATGGCTCAAGAGTTTGGCACCTTGCCAGGGGGCCCTACTTGGAGTTTGTGATCCTGAGGGTGATGGAGTTGGACTCAGATGTGACTTCTCTACACATGCCTCTTCTTGTCCCTTTTATTGAAGCTGGCGTTGGTGTATGCCCAGAAAACTTGAATCTCTGGGCTGCCTATTTGCCAGCTGGGCCCTGAGCCACAGAGGTGTTGCAGCACCTACTCTCCAGTTTGTTGGACTTACCCAGTCAGGTGACAGGGAGGTGAGGATGGACAACCACCACACCAAGGAACTAAGAGAGTGTACACTGGTGGGCATGAGAGTCCCCTCCACCAGCCATGTGAGATTGAAGCCCTCTCTCAATTGAGAGGTGGCATGGGCATTGCCATCCCAGGATCCTCTGGGTGGAGGAATAAAATATGAACTAGACTGGACTTACTGGTATTCTACAATAGAATTATTGTGACTCTAGCAATAGAAGAAAGTATGTCATTGATGTGGAGATATTGGTCACGAGAGTTACTGAGGGCAGGGAGAGGGAAAAGGAAGTGTGATATGGGAGCATTTTTGGGACTTGGAGTTGTCCTGAATGATATTGTAGTGACAGATGCAGGACATTATATATCCTGGCATAACCCACTGAATGGACAGGGAGAGAGTGTAAACTACAATGTAAACTATAATCCATGCTGTGTAACAGTGCTTCAAAATGTATTCATCATATGCAATGAATGTACCACACTAATGAAAGAAGTTGTTAATATTATTTTAATAAAAAAGAAATTATCCAGTTGGTATCTGATTGGTTAATGTACATTAATGCTTTTTTTATTTGATGGTTCCTAACCTCAGGTCTACATGCACACTTACCACTTCAGATATTCGCTTTAGGCTAACATTGTTGGTTCTTGGTGCTATTACCAAGACCTCCTTTAATGTCTTTGCTTCCAGTTCCTGCCCATTATTTACCAAAATCTATACTTTCAACTCAATTATTTTGCCACTTGCCTAATTCCTATTTCTATAATAGAAAATTTTGACCAAGAGATGAATTTTCTGAAACACAGCACAGATTCTTTGAATACAAATTTTAACAAGAAATTGGCAAGTCTTTAAAAAGGAGCATTCTCCTAATTACAATGTGCCCTAAAATAATTTAACTTAGCTTTATTTGCTAAAACAACAAACTCTTTTTAAATCCTTGCCAGAGAGTTGTAGCAAGTTCTTATCCAAGGATTTCAGAGTTAACCAAGAAAAAATATATGACAATTTAGCTGGCAATAATATACAAGATTTATCTGGACAGTACTTGGACAGGTTGCCAGAGAAGGTTGATCCCTCATATCAGGAGACCTTCCAGAGAGAACTCAGGGCAAGGGGACTTCCCGGGGATGGTGAAATGAGACAGGGGCTTGCACATCTATGTGATATCTCAGAGTCAGGAAAGCATGGAGTCTCTGGGACAGGGAGCTCTAAAAGGGAGAATAGCTTGGGGTCTTATAACTCCAGAGCCTTCTCTTATCTATGGCTGGCAGAAGTTAGGTGCATTTTTACAGGGTATGCAAAGGTCAGCTCTAAATAACTAAAAACTGCTTATTTGGGCTAATTTTATTTTGTTTTATATATATATATATATATATATATATATATATATATATATATTTTTTTTTTTTTTTTTTTTTAAGGAGGTACCAGGAATTGAACCTGAGACCTCATACGTTGGAAACAGGGATTTAAACCACTGAGCTACATCTACTTTCCTGGGCTATTTTTAAGGCAACTGAATATGTAAGAATTTGAGTTTCGCACTGGTGGGTATTTTGGACTAATGGGCTCAGGCTGCTGTAAGAATTAAACAGTATGTAGGGCCAATACAGAGGAGCCATTTTCTGCTCATTTATATAACAAGAATCAATGGGTTTATTCTATTGAAAATGGAGGAACTTCCCGAGTTTTCCTTAGGGTTTATTAAAACAGTTCTCTACAAATATCTGTTCTCGCAACAAACCGTCTCTCTTGGTGATGTAAGTGTAGGTTAAAGGGTAGAACTAAAGTGTGCAAAGACCCCATCTTCCACTGCCACAAAAATGGGGACCAGAGATAAGGTCATGTGTCATATTTATGAGAAAGATGTGATCATCTGGAATTTCATTGTCTGCAATGAAGTTATCAACCAAGTTATATTTGATAATGCTGAGCAGGGCTTACTCAATGGTGAGCTAAATTTCTCTCTCTCTCCCCCTCTCTATCTATCTATCTATCTATCTATCTATCTATCTATCTATCTATCTATCTATCTATCACCAATGAGATTTCCTCCACTGTAATTTTTTCCAAATGTTATGTAGAATTCCTACAGAGACAGCTTATGGGGAAAGTCCTAAGTTCTACTTCTGGTTGATCCTTCACTCACTGAGCTCCATTACAGAGGGCACAGCAATACCCTCAGTGTCTCACTTGGAGAACGTAAGAATAAAATAAAATAATGTGGACATGCTTGATATACTGCAAAGTATACTCAAACACTTAGCACATATAGCATTTGTTGTTTGTTTTATTTTTCATTGCATGATTACAAGGAGTACATTTTCTCTCTCTTCTCATGGAATGAACATCACTTTTCAAACCCTAACAAATGTCAAGATTATAAAGGTATAGTACTATATGTAAAGTTCAGGTTAATGGTTAACAGGGCATCTTACTAGCATCCATAAGAACTGAAAGCTAATTTTAACCTAATAAATATCCTGAAAATACCCATAAGATAATAATCTATCATACTAAGGTAACTTCTACACTGGTTTCTTGTGCATGTTGCAAGCTTACCCTTCTTGTGATATTTTGAGATGCCACTATCTTCTGCCATAGACTCTCTCTGGTATACAAGTTAGCTTTGAACTCAGACAACTTAAATTCAAATTCCTCTTCCACATGGGTTAACTCTGTGACTTTGGGTCAATTTTGTAGCTGCTCCATTCCAGAACTTCTTTAACTGTAATATAGAGAAAATGATAATCCCACTGCATAAGAATGCTATACAGATTAAATAAAATAATGCACATGAAACAGCACAGTAGTTAATACATAGTAACACGACTCAATACATATGAGCTATCAATATTGATAATAATATGGTTATAATTGCTAATAATTATTTTGAATTCTTAGAACATATTTGTGCATGAGGACTCTTCCTAATTACTTTAATATTGCATGGCCTAATATATAAGAATCAGTTCTTATACTGAAAGAGCAAAATGTCTCAGTGCAGAAAAATATAAACAGAGCAATTTTTCATCACTGGTTTGCTTTGAATAGGCATAAATAGGTTACAATTATTTTCCACGTCTTATTTTTCTTCTAGTTGTGAAGTATGATTTCCAGTGAGGGGAAATTCTCAGAGACTTCCAAGCATTAAAGTAGGGTTTTGAGATACTTGTACATAAACAACAAAGTTATAAAATACATAAAATAAAGTTTAGGAGAACCAAGAATTGGGAACATTTTAACAATTGTACATGACAATTACACAAGGCTTTTAAGCATAGTGCATTATAAGTTACAAGTGACAACAGTCACATTTCAGACAATGGAAGGCTTCCATTTTTTATGGTACATAGGCTTAAAGTTATGTAAAAGCTTGGTATCTCTTCCTTAGGCAAGACTCCCTCTCCCTCCCCATAATCACACACATCAGTGGAGATAATAGCCAAGATATCTGGAGACTAGTATTCTGCTCCTTTTTCAGAAAATATAAAAGAACTAAAATTGTTTCTTAAATGTCCACCTCGAGAGAGAATACTCATCTGCTAAGCACTGTGTGCCCTGAGGAAAAGTAACTTTGTAAGCTTACCATTGAAATAATCAAAAGTAAATCTATAGGAGGCAAATTTTAGCAATCCTGAACTTCTCTCAGTTTCTAGAAAATTGCTTCCTCTTATAATTTAGAAGCTTTCCTTTTATTGCTGCCTCTGCCTGCAACAACTGTCCATCTTCTGCAACTCTTATTTTCTCTTGGCTACTTTACCTTCATTCTGGATTTCTTAGACCAAAGGACATTTTACTGGCAAGGCTTCTCAGACTCTCCATATCTGGATGAGATGTCCTTGCTAAGTATGCTTATGTTAATTTGTACGTTCCCTATACCATATTTTCACAATCTATTTTACATACAGTATACATATTTTGTGTAATATTTTATAGATTGCCAATTTATCTATAATCCCCCACTTGATAGTAATCCCAATAAAGGCAAGAATCTTGTCCAGTCTGTATCATTACATCCTCTGCACCACAGCACCTAGCACTTTGTAGTTTACTCCTTAATACTTGTTGGGGGAAAAAAAAGAATGCCCCTCAAATTTTAACATCCCTTCCAAACTGTACCTAAACAAATACAGTTATGTGCTTCATAAATTATTTCACTAGTTTGGTTTTTCAAATAAATTTGTGACATTTCATGTTCTGCAGCATGGTCTTTGTTATGGGCTTATACTTTTTTTATGCCACAACCAAGAACCTATATAGTAAATGCTTAAAAATAAGCAATCCACTTAGCTTGGTCTCCCCTTTATGCAGGGAAGTAAGTTCTAAGGCCTTCCAAGGGCACCTCAGATACTTTTGCATTCTCATATACCAAGGGAGCTGCTTACTGTGGGATTTCATCAGAAAATTCATGGTGTAAAGAGAGGAAGAAGGAATGGATTGAGGGACATAAAAAAGATCTGGCTTTTGGTCTGCTCAGTCAAGACCTGGCAACCTACATAAATAGAAAGCCACTTAACTTCTCCAATTTCCTCATGTGCAGTGACATGATTGGGTCAGATGTTTTCTAAAGTGCTTTCCATTTCTTCAGAGGATAGGGACTAAATAGCTGTGAGAATCTTGTCCCAAGATGGCAAAAGAAGTGTCTTTTGCCACTTGCCATTTATGTAACAAATGTTTACTGGCACACTTCTTTTGTAAAATCAAAGAATAAAAAGGTTGCATTTACTCTTACAAGCATTGGTGAAGTTCACTGCCAATTAGTAGAGATAATAGAATAGTGATAAGAAAGATTTCTAGCTTAATAGACACATATTTGTCTTCTAAGATTTACCAAATCATTAACAAATAAGTTAGATAACTGTACTGTTGTTTACTGGGATGAAAAAAACTTCTTCAGAGCTCTAGATTTCTCCTGGACATACTATTTCTTTCAGAGCACTAAGCTGAAATCTGCCTGAAATCAGTAGAATTCAGCCCACAATGTTATCATGCCAAGATACTTTCCAAACCTCAGTTTGGTTTTCTTTATGGGTTATCATAAAAGAAATCAAGAAAGCATATAAAAAGCAAATCTTCCCTGATGACTGATTTGACCTGGATTTCTAACAACCGTTACCACTGAGATTTTTCTGCTCAGTGATATTATATGATAAACATGAGTTAGTGAGTTCTGAGATAAAGATGGTGCATCTGGCCCTCTCTTCAGTGAGCCATCAACTATCTTCGAACACCCTCAGAGCCCAAAGAAATTTATATGTTTGGAGGAGGCAGTGGAAGAACTGACAGTAGGATGTTAGGAGCTGATTTGGGAGGACACCTGAAAAATATCGCCCGATCAAAACTCTGATCTGCAAGTATATAATAGGGCCTGAATTCCTAACATCATAGCATTAGTTCTTTGGATTAAAAGACTTCATTTCTAATGAAAGTTCCTAATTTAATAACAAATAATTAGTAGCAGAAAGAAAAACATGTTTAGCCATTTGTAGACAGTATTACAGCAACATAAATGAGTATATCAGATAAGATTCATTCACTTAACAAGACTCTAATGAGTAGGACACCAAATAGGTAAGTTTGGAAGGAAATTGAAAGGAAAGAGGTTAAAATTGCTCCACAATAAAGTTGCCACTGAGAAGGGAAGATCAAGGTTTGAATATCTGAGAAAAGATATAAGGAGCTAAACCAGATAATAAATACTAAAGAGCAAAAATGTCTACTTTCTAATTTTGGTAATGTTTGAAAAAATAATCCTGGCCTTAAACTAACATTCAGTGTAGTCACTCTTTCAACAATTTATTATATTTCTAAAATGTGCCAGACACCCTATTATGCATGTGGGATGTCACCACAAATGAGAAATTCTTAATTGGGAGGTAACATACATAAATTGTGCAAAAGCAGGACAGAAGCATATGCAAAATACAGAGAGGTAACTTAGAGGTTACGACCAAACCTATATGGAGATTAGGTGAGGTGGTTGCAGAAGCTTTTTTTTTCTTTTTAAGGAGTGATACATGATCTGGGTAATTAAATACACACACACACACAAACCATCTACAAAGAAGCATGCTCCAGAACGTGGTATAGAAGAAGAATGAATAATGTGGATTTGGAATGGATCTTCTATTGACTTCCACATGTGCTTCTGAAGGTTACCATCTACTCTAGCTAGTGAAGAGTATGTATGGTATGGCATACACAGGCATTTTAAAAAGGTTCTGTTATCTCTGAAATTTTTAAAAGAGAGAGAAAGAGAAAATAAATTAAAAACAAAATCCAGTGAAGTTTTATGATTCCAAATTTGCTAAATTAGAAACATGAAATCACCACTGAGATAGTGATCTTTTATTTCAGGGAAAAGAACTTGAATTAACTTTCTCTATATAAGATAGACAAAATGCCATTCTGAAATGTCCATTTTAATTAGAATAAGAGATATATAATAATGTGATGATATTAGGTGTTAGCAGTCCCTAAAAGAAAGTACTTTTGAGTCTCAGGGACTCCAAGCTAACTTGGCAGACAAGCCAAATGAAGCAAACAAGAGAAAAAAAAATGGTTGGAATAATTATATTATTTTTCTCAAATGTTTATTTTGTGTAAAAATATTGTTGCCCAGTTCTGAAGTAAACTCGAGCATATTCTCTTCTTATGACAGGTTCGTTTCAGAGAGAATTTTAGACTAGTAAAGTCAAAGCAAATTTTATCACCTCCTTCCCATCCCTACCGCATACGCCCTTAGACCTAAAAGAGGAGAATGAGAAGAGGTGATAGAAAGGGTAAAACTTTCTATCAAGTAAGCAGAAAGGATATGAAAGAAGACCAATGGGGGACCGGTAGTTAATGAACCCGACAGTACTATCTGATACTAAGTTGTAAATTATCCCTACTCTGTGATGCTTTTGGTGAAAATGTATTTTCCCCACTTCTGATATTTCCTTTTGTGACATGGGAGATCAAATGTTATGACATTTCTGGCCTTTCACTGTGTCTCTATTCAGGAAGACAAAGAGATAGAATGACTTCTCTGAGATTGGTAAATTTGCCAAGAACAAACCAGTATGCTTGGCACTGCTTCTCCTTATTTCCGCATGGAATAGCAACTTCCTGACAAAAGTCTGACTTGCTCCTCCCAATGGTGGTGAACATGCCTGATCCAAATTTACCTGTGACTAGGTGGAAAATTCTGCTGAACACTGAGTTCCATTCACAAGCCCATTTCCACCAATTTAGCCTTTACCAGTGAAAGGAGATATTTTTGCTTCCATCTGTTATTCCTTTTTCTTATTTCTGTTTGTTTAGAATCTAGGTGGGAAAGAAAGTGGTAACTCTTGGGCTTCCTCAAGGAACCGAGTCTCCTGTGAAGTCTATTAAATACAAAAGCATGGAGTCAGGTGGCATTTTATAAGTAAAGGTCTCTATTGTATAAGAGAAATAGGTCAGAGAAAGCTGTAGAAGTATAGACAAGGGATATAAGATGTCCTGTGGTAAACTCTGTGGAAACCGAAGGAACCGTTCAATTAAAAAAAAAAAAATCCTGGTATCTTAACAAAGTACTGAAAATTAGGTGGCTTAATACAACAGGAATTTATTGTCTAGCCTATCTGGAGGTTGAAGTCCTAATTCACATTGTCCACTAGGTCATAGGAACATATTTCCTCTTTACCTGTAGGAAAGAATCTGTTCCTTGCCTAGTTTCTTGTAGTTTGCCAGCAATCCATGGTGTTTTCTGCCTCAGTTGTCATGTGGTGTTCTTCCTTCTGCTTGTCTATATCTGTGTCAAAATTTCTTGTTCTTATAAGAACACCAGTCATATTGGATTAAGGGCCCACCCTATTCCAGTATGACTTCATTATTTTTAACTTGTACTATCTGTAGTGACCTTGTTTCCAAATAAATTCTCATTCTGAGGACCAGAGTGTTGGAGCCTCAACATATCTTTTGGGGGTCCACAATTAAATCCATAATATTTGGCAACAGGGAAAACCCAAATTACTTGGGATAGAAATAACCATTGTGCAAAATGGGATCCATATATTATATGGAAAAGCTACCCTATAAAACTGTGGAAATGAGAGTTGATTTATGTTATCTGTGTGCCTCTATTTCCTCAGTCTTTCAGTCTCCAGGATAAATGTGTCTGTGCCAGTTGTTAACTTATTACTTCTCAGCTCCACGTTTCCTTCCCTACTTTGAGATACTGAAACGAGACCTCACAAACCTTGGTTATCTTTTTCCATCTGACTAATAGGAAGCCTGCAACACTGAAAGAGAAAGAAGCAGCTGACATTTTTTTCTGCTTTTTCCCCCTGTCTAGGGGTGTCAGGAAGAAGACTGGAATAAGATGAGGGCATGTGTTTATTACAGCATTCTCTGCACCATTCACTATCTCCAGATCAGTTTCTTTATCCAGCTTCTCTTATGGTTTTGTGAAGAAACCCCAAGACTCTTCTTCACCCCAGGAACAGACTGTGTTGACATGACAGCCATGCCCCTGTCCAAGGCACACATCTCAGCTTTTTGATGACCTCCTCTAAGTTCTTAAATTCCTTCTTTGTTCACATATCCCTTAGTCTTTGGGACAGGAGCCATATTCTGAAATTATTACTTCCATTACACCTTAGAGTTCTCTTTAATCCCTTTTTAGTAGTGAACCATCTTTTATCAACTTAAAAGTTATCTATATTAAAGTTTCCCTGTTCAAAATGCTGGTGTGGTGTGATGACTTGAAGCTGTGTAAACTTCAGAAAATCATGTTCTTAAAGCTTATCCATTCCTGTAGGTGTAAACCATTTGTACATAGGGCCTTTTGATTAGGTTACTTCAGTTAAGCATGGCCCAGGGTGTGTTCTAATCTTACTGGAGTCCTTAAAAGAAAGTGTATTTCAGAGAGAGGAGAGGGGAAGCCAGGGAAACAAAACCTGAGAGAGAAGGGAAAGACCAGTAGACACCACCAAGTACCTTGCCATATGACAGAGGAATCCAGGATCATCAACAGGCAGTCTTTGGAGAGAAAGCACCACTGATTATGCCTTGATTTGGACATTTTTCTCACCTCAGCACTATAAGCTTGTAAGCTAATAAATTCCCATTGTAAAAGCCTACCCATTTCTGGTATCCGTTTTTGAGAGACTTGCTGACTAAAATCATGTGGTTTCTATCTTCTGACTAGAACTTGACTGATATAAGGTCATCTTTATAATAATGGCCTAAATTTCCTGGTATCTACTAATTCAAAATGTGCAATGTTCAGCCCCTACCAGGTCCACCACTCCCATCAGATATTTTTGAGAGCTCTAGAAAGTGCCTTTTATGAACTTATAAAAAAAATATATGTTCCCAGTGGCACCTTTTTGGCTGGCATCAATGGACACAGAAAGTATTATCATGCAACAGAGAACTACAGTCTCTTGGGAGCTATTAGTTATAAACCTGGAGCCCTCATTTAATTAAAGCTCCAGGGAGGTCTATGGTAAAGGTAAGCAGAGAAATCTTCTCTCCCTTTTGTGTGTTCAGCTCAGGGATAATATTCATAAAACAATGCTTTTTGGGTCCTAATGTTTTCCATAGTTTCTAGAGAAGCTCTCTGACTTGGTCTCTATATAATTCAGACAGGGAATTGGACAAGTAGTGGACAAAATGTTGAACTCAAGGTTGGTTTTCTCCTTCTCTGGTCAAGGTTTTCTTATAACAATACACTCTTCACTCTTTTTCCTTCAGGACAAATTCTTCCAAAATGCCTCTCAATGCATAGCTAGAGTATCCATCCTACAGGCTATCCAGATAAATTACATCATGTTAGCATCTCACCCATACTCGTACAAATGTATAAAGATGTAGAATTGCATGACTTAAATAGTTCAGCATAAATGGAATATAAAATGATTGAGGGCAGAATAGTGGATGAAAAGGGAGACAGTAACAGAAGATGGAGTCTTTTAACTAAAAGGTCTTGTTTATGAATATTAAATAACAGACTTACCTTGAAGGAAATGAGCAGCAATTAATGTTTTAATAAATTTAAATTGAGCAACAATACAATACAGAGGATAGATTGGGATGGGGCCAAAGGAGAGATTAAGCTAAAAGAAAGGAGCCTCTTACCTCCCATCTTTCCATTAGCAATGGACAGAGGCTACCAAGAGAATCCAGGCCAATATCAATAAAATCCATTAAATTCCTCTTAGAAAAAAATGCCCCTTAGCATAGTACAAGATAGCATTCCTTCTCACTGAACCTGATTTTTCACATAAAATATTGAACATAATCACTATTCCAACAAAGCTATTTTTAACGACTTCAATTCACCAGTTTCTCATCAATTTGTAAGAAAAATTTGTAAACCATCCAAAGATGATATATGATAATTCAGTATATGGAAAAAATGTGTTCACCTATTAGCCTGTATGTACCCCAGAAAAACATGTTCTTAAACTTAATCCATTCCTGTGGGTATGAACCCGTTGTCAAGTAGGATGCTTTGATGAGGTTACTTTAGTTAAGAGGTGGCCCCCCACAATCAGAATGGGTCTTAATCCTATTACGGGAGTCCTTTATAAGTGGAATGAAATTCAGACAGACAGAGAAAACCACGGAAGCAAGACACTGAAATTCAACAGAACCTGGAGGAGAAGGCTGAGGCCAGGAGATGCTGCCTTATGTATTCCATGTGACAGAGGAGCCAAGGGCCAAGGATTGTCTATGGTCAGCCCCAGAATGCCAGTGTTCAGAAAGAAAGCATCACCTTGATGATACCTTGATTTGGGATTTCTCTTAACCACAAAACCATGAATTAATAAATTCCCATTGTTCAACCCAGTCAAATTGCATAGAATTTACTTGAGCAACTAGGAAACTAAAACAATAAGCAAATGAAGAATGGTTAACAGAAACTATATATTTGTATGTGACATATTAATAAATAGTCATCATTGTTTATAAACTCAATGGAAATTTAGTGGATCTAGAGAGGAAGAAAACAAACAAATTAAATAGCTACTGTGGAAGAACTAAATAAATGGAAAGTCATTCCATGTCATGGATTGGAAAGCTTAAAATTGTTGAGATGTTAATACTTTCTAAAGTAACCTACAGATCCAAATTGATCCTTATCAATTCCAGCATAATTTTTGGCAGAAATGAAAAACCAATTCTCAAATTCATACAGAACTGCAAGGAACCCCAAAAGGGCAAAACTATTGTTTTAGTCAGCCAAAGGATTGCTGATGCAAAATACCAGAAATCTGTTTGATTTTAAAAATGGTATTTATTTGGTGTAGAATCTTACAGTCACAAGGCCATAAAGAGTGAATTATTTCCTTCACCAAAGTCTGTTGCCACATGCTGGAGCAAGATGGCTGCCAGTCTCTGTGAGGGTTCAGGCTTCCTCTTCCTCTTAAGGCTCCAGGGTTCCACTTTCTTCAGATCTCAGCTATAGGCTGGTATAAGGCTTGTCTCTCTTCCCAGGTCTCATCTCTTTCTGGGCTCAGCTGTTCTGGTCTCTCCACAAGGCCGGCTGTAAACTATCAGACGAATTACTTGGCTCTCTCCCTGGGGCTCCAGCATCAAAATTAAACTCTCTGTGTTCTCCTTCTCTGTCTAGTTACTTCCTTGCCTTTGATTGAGCATCCATTTACATAGCCCACAGCTGTAGGCTAGCTGTAGGTGGGAACTCAAACTGAGTTGCCCTAATGCCATGGTCAGATTTAATAAAGTAAAAGTGAAACCCCTGAGCCTAATACAATTTAATATGCCCAGAGGAAGAGACCAGTTTACAAATACAATCCAATATCTATTTTTGGAATTCATAAGCAATACCAAACTGTCAGAACTATCTTAGAAAAAAACAAGTTGGAGACTCACACTTTCTGGTTTTGGAACTTACTATAAAGCTATAGTCATCAAAACAGTATAGTACTAACATAAAGATAGACATAGAGACCAATGGAACAGAATTGAGAGTCTACAAATAAACCAATGCCTTCAAGGCCAATTGATTTTCAACAACAAAGCCAAGTCTTTGCAATGGAAAAAGAATACTCTTTTCAAAACAGTGTTTAGAAAACTGGATCTCCATATGTAAAAGAATGAAATTAGTCCCTTACCCCACGTCATATACAAAATAATTAACCCAACATGAATCAGTGACCTAAATATAAGACTTTTAGAAGAAAACAGGGGAACATTTGCATGACCTTTGATTTGGGAACAGTCTTAGATATAACACCATAGCACAAGCAAAAAAAGAAAATACAGATAAATAGTATTTCATCAAACTTTAAAATCTGTACCTCAAAGTGTATTATATAAGAAAGTGAAACTATAACGTACATAATGGAAGGAAAGAGTTGCAAATTATGTATGAGATAAGGTTTAATATCCAGAATATATGGAGAACTCCTACAATTCAACAACAAAAAGTCATGAATCCATTTAAAATATGGGCAACAGACTTGAATAGATATTTCTCAAGAGAAGATAGTCAAATGGCCAATAAACACATGAAAGATGCTCAAAATCATTAGCCATTAGGGAAAAATACAAATCAAAACCACAAGATGTCATGCCACACCCACTAGGATGAATATTGTTTAAAAAAAAAAAAAGGAAACCACAAGTATTGGCTAAAATGTGGAGAATTTGAACTCTTGTACATTTTTGTTGGGAATGCAAAATGGTGCAGCAGCTGTGGAAAGCAGTTTTCTGTGTCCTCATAAAGTTAAAAATGGAATTTTAATATGACCCAACATTATCACTTCTAGGTATATACCCAGAAAGAACTAGAAGTAAAGACTTAACAACATATATGCCAATAATTTTTCATGGCTGCATTACTCACAATGGTCAAAACAACCCAAGTGTCCATCAACTGATGAATGGTTAAACAAAATGTGGTATATACACACACTGAAATATTTTTCAGCCATAAAGAAGAGTGAAGTTCTGATTCATGTTATTACATGTATTAACCCATTATGCTAAGTGAAATAATCCATTTACATGACTATCCAGAATAAGTAAATTCAAAGTGACAGAAAGGAGATTAAAGGTTACCAAGGTCTAAGGAGAGAGAGGAATGGGGAATTATTGCATAATTGGTACAGAATTCCTGTTCAGGGTGATGGAAATGTTTTGGTAATAAATTGTGGTGATGGTAGCACAACATTATGAATGTAATTAATACCACTTAATTGCTCAATTAAAAATGGTCAAAATGACAACTCTTATGTCATATATATATAACCACAATAATTTTTTTACATAGCTACTATGTGCCCAGCAAAGGAGTGATCCAAGTTTCTAGCAGCCCGATGTCTTATTAAAAAAAATAATATAAAATTAGGAATATAAAAGTAGGGTTAAAAGGAAGTATGTATATTTTGCATAAGTAGAGAATTCATAACAAATTACAAAGTTTTACAAAGCCGACAAATACCATGAACATAATAAAAAACAGAAAAATAACATCACTTCTATCATTAATATTAACTAAACATCTGTATAATACATTTTCCTACATATTTTGGCTTCACACTCTGATAACTTCGTTATTTAAATATTTCTAGCATCATTTTCTATGGTTCAGTCTTTCCTCTAGCATAGCTGATAGAAATTTGTTTTGGACTAGATAACTTAGAAGATTTTTTTCTTCTTCATATATAATGTTTGCAATACCACATCTTTATTTTCTTTTGGTGTTTTTGTTCACTGTGAGCAATCTCTTAGAGAATCTCAGCCTTTTTATCTTGTAAGATATGTCTCACTCCATGGATTGGGCCAGGTCAATCCTGCTCTCCGTGAGCTGGGCCTCACTGGAGGATTGTGGAATAAATGGCCATCAACCAAGCCCTTCAGAGTCCTCCACTGCAAGCAGAAAGGACTAGCCACTGTTGAGATCCTTTCCTTGGTAGCCAAAGACAGGGTCTGGATGAACAATGAAATCCACCAGGGCTGTATTTTCACTGGAAGCCTGATAGATACTGGTAGCCCAGAACCACCGGCAGCCTCAGCCCCGCCCCCCCCCCCCCACCCGGTGCATGACCTCTCTCCCTGTAGAGAGCCTTGGAAGGGGCCTGAGCAGAAGGGCACTGAAGCTTAAGCCTCACTCGTTTCATCATAAATCCATTCCTGACGTCAGGAGTTACATTTACCACTCAAGTGTATGTGTGTGTGTGTGTGTGTGTGTGTGTGTGTGTGTGTGTGTGTATATATGTATTGTTTCATCTTTAAGAATTACTTTAAATGTTTGGAGTGGTAATTTAAATCATTTTGGTGAATAAGATTGCAAACTCCAACAAAATACTTCAAATATTACTTCCAAGTTACAGTCCTATAAATTTTGAGCTTAAGAAGATATGATTAGACTTACACTAATCAGTGACCTCTCCTAGAGAAATAACTAAGATCCATTTTCTTACTATTGAAGGATCAAGAGCATTGTTCATTCCTGAACATGTATGTATATGTTCTAAATACACTAGCTTTATTTAACACTAAATAAAATTTAGAATGTCTGAGTAGGCAAAAGTCCATTTTCATATCATATTTTGTCTATTTTTTTAAAATTATGTAACTATTTACCACAAATTCTGTTCACATGGTAAGAAAAAATACTGAGAATTGCAAAATAGCATTTAAAGTACCGTCTTACTATAGCTCATTTCAGCATGTAAGTTACACAATATAATGACTAAGAATAAACCATTAACATAATCTGCTTTATGTAAAAAAAAAAGAAAATGGCATTCTAAGATACAGCTGCAAAGACTATATGATGAATATTCAACATATGAAAAGCTACACATTTATCTTTACTCCATCATTAAGCATTTTTGTGACAAGCTGGATATTCATCCCATTAGGGTCCTTTTTTGTGTGTATTCTTTTTGTCTAATGCTTGCTCATGCCCTTTCCTGACATCCTGCAAAACAAGTCTTTTCTTTTATTTTCCAAATTTCTGATTACCCACATTGTTAGAAATTCATATTCAGAGAACACTTTTCAAAGAAAGAGAGACAAAACCTTGGCCAAAACTTCCATTCCACCTCCAAGCACTTGATTAGTTTTTCCACAGTCCACCTGAAGAACAAAAAAAGACATAAGAGAAAAATGTAAATTTTTCCTTTGTCAATATGTATTCTATTTTTGCTCAAGAGAAGAATTCTGCCTCCTTTATAGTTTTCATATTACTTTTATTTTAGGAAATATGACTCCATCATTTTATACTAGAGCCTACAACTTCTAATACTCAACTATACCAATGCATAAGGAACAAACAAAAATATTTCGTCTTCTTGAAGTAATTATTCTGTACATATTTCCTGTGTACTAAGCAAACCACTTCTCAGGGGTTAATTCTGCATCCAGTTTTTGGTCCCTCAATGAAATAATATTGATCTAATAGCTCATTAAAATCACTATCCAAAATGGAATCTCAGTGTTGGCTGGAAAATAACTGCTTATAGGAAGAAACTTTAATCTCTAGAGTTCCATATACACTTCATTTACCAAGAAACTTACTATGAGAATTTTTGGAAACTGTTCAAGGTTTACAAACCTGTGCACTAGAAGATTCCATAGTGCCTTACCCAAAATTTCACAATAAAGAACATTTTCCTATTTAAAAATCCATATGAAAATCTTTGATGTAACAGGAGTTGGCTCATTGATTTTATATGTACCCAGTACCTTCTTTATGTATCCCCCACCCCTGAGTTCATGACCAGTCATCAATACATATTAACACATTTTCAATATTTATGAGCTAAGGGCTTAGATCCAAGTGTACCTAATAATGGTCCTGCTACTCCACTCATAGTCGCTAGCATCCCAATTGTACTGCCTACCAAGAGGCATCCTCAAAAATTTATGAAGACCAGCATTTTTTAAAAAATCTAATTCAGATCTGCTTTAGGTTTAGGATTGCCAGTTCCTTGCTCTTACCATTGCCTCTCTACCTTGAAATACTTTCTCAACAAAGAGTTTGTTTGCCACTTGAATGTGTACATAGGTGACTGAGCTCCAAATATCCTTGCTCAGTAATTATACCGAAGTTAAACAGGAATACTATTGCCTACTAATACAAATAACAATGACTGGTAAATAAGATAGATAAATATCAGAAAAGTATTTTTGTCATAAAATTATAAAGAAAGATGAGTGAGAAATGGCCCATATAGTCCATAAATATCTGGAAACATAATTTAGCCTGTTTCGCTTGATATAAAATGGAATCTACTTTCTTTGTTAAAGCAAATGCGATGATCTCAATACAATGGTTTTTCAAGTGACATTGATTTCCCATTAATAATAAAAATGCATGGTAAAGACTAATACAAAAATCTTTCCATTTATAGAGAAAATGCATATCAGACATATTTTTGTAAGTATGTCTAATCGGAATTTGATTTGTAAGATAATTTAAAGGATATCTAAGGTCTATTGGCCTTGAAGAGGAAAGATTTCTCCTTCAAAAATACTGCTATAATACAAATTCAATTAACAATGCTATATACTAGGAATAGAAGGATCAGCTCTGGTTACTTGAGAATTTCCCAGAAAATACATATATATTTTTTTTATTTTAGCTTGTTATTGAGGAATCTTTAAAAATACATTAAGGTGCTTTAATCATATAATTGTGTAGTGGAAATTATTTTTCTATTGAAATCTACTTGATTTAAGTTCCTAATATATTGATTTCTGATGGAGGTTTTACTTAATCAAGTCTAACTGGGTATTTGTATCCTAGTGTGTGTTTATCCCATATTGTAATATTATCCTAGTTTGAAATTATACAATAAGATCCTACAAGTATGTACCAAATGAATACTCCTTTTTTAGTGTTCCAGAAATTTGATTGACAATTAGAATCAGGAAAATCACAGTTCCAACTGGATAGTTTGTCTATTCCAACTTACATTCATCCATACACACACATACTAGTTCATCCTCCCAACTAAATATATACTCTAAATAAAAGAAGTGTACCAAATGTACCATACATCAAAAAAAATTGAAGGTGAGATTTGCTGTTTGTCTGACAGGAATAGTCAAAACTGAGATTTAAAAGAGTGAAATATGCTAGAAATGGATCCTGTGGTGGTTTGGAACTGTATATACCCCAGATATTCATATTTCTTAAAGCTAATCCATTTCTGTGGATGTAAAGATATTGTAAGTAAAAGCTTTTGACGAGCTTTACTTCATTAAGGTGTGTCCCAGAGTGGGCCTTAATCCTCTTACTAGAGTCCTTTACAAGAGAATCCAATTTAGACAAAGAAAGCCAGGGAAGCAAGAAGATGAAATCAATGAAACATAAAATTCGGAAGAGAAGGGAGAGACCAGCAGATGGGGCCACATACCTTGCCATGTGGCAGAGGAGCCAAGGATCACCAGCAACTGGTATTCAGGAAGAAAGTATTGCCTTGATGATACCTTGATTTGGATATTTTCCTGGACTCTAACTGTAAGCAAATAAATTTATATTGTTTAAGCCAAACCCATTGCATGCCATCTGCATTAAGCAGCCTAGTATATTAAAACAGCACCCACCCCCCTCAATTTTAAGCCACCTCTTTTAAAATTTGGGCAATTCTTCCCTGAGAGGAAGTTGTCTCTCTTTCTCTCTTTCTTTCTTTCTGTAGACCTACAGAAAGGTTTCACCCACCAACATGCACACGCACACACACACACACACACACACTCTCTCTCTCTCTCTCTAGAATAGAAAGGAATAGGCCAATATCTAAAGTGACCCTGATACTTGGAGGCATAAGGTTTTCTGTCTTGACTTTTCTGGGTCCTATGAGTTTCTGTTGAGCTGCTAATATGCTTTGGGATCTATCATGTTTCAAAACCTTGTATATAGGTTACATTTGATCCTCAATTCACTTGTTAAGTTGAGGCTCAGAGACTGAATAACTTGTCTCAGGTCATATGTTTGGCAAATTATGAACTTGGATTTCAAACGTTTATTTATCTCTTCCCAAAGCTTTTTCCTTTTTTTTTTTTTTCCAATTCTTCAAGTACTACCTTGCCTTGACAAAGGTCACAGGTCATAAGAACTAGAAACTATTGATTGGCTTAATCATTCTGTTGAATATTTAAATCTACCTATTAATTACGGGCACTGCTTAGAAATAGTCAATACTTTTCAATCTTGCAACCCCAAATAGCATCAGAAAATATTTTATTTAAAATGTCAAGGAAGCAAACAAAAAGTCAAAACTCATGTACTTAAGTTCATACTTTTATATTTTAAAAAGGTTTTAATATCACCCATTGACTACTTACCTATGTTGGAGAGAATTCTTCTAAGTTTAGATATGAATTTTCTACTCCTTGACTGATTAAAAGCAGAAAATAAAAAGCAGAGAAGGGGAACGCACACATTGAAGAAATCCAGAAAAGGCAGCTAATTATAGAGAACGAAACGAAAAATATAAATAGCAAATTCAACAATGAAGGATCACAGTGACCATTTAGTTAAAGAAGACAATGACCTCAAAGTTCCTGAGAATACCTGTTATACAGTATCGTGTTATATAGTTTTCCTGAGCTGCTTTCACAAATATCACACAATGGGTTGGCTTAAACGACAGGAATTAATTGGTTCATGGTTTGTAGAATGCTAAGAAGGCTTGCTTCTTCCCAAAATCAGTAGCATCTAGCTGGCCAGCAATTCTTGGGTCCTTGACTTTCCAAGCACATAGTGATGCCCTCTCCTTTTTTTTCTGGGTTCCTGCTGAACTCCAGCTTCCTGCACCTCCCTATGGCTTTCACTCTCCCTGTTTGAATTTCTTCTGGCTTTAAAGGACTCTAGTAATCCAGATTAAGACCTATCTTCATTCAGTTCGCCCAAACCTTAACTTAAAATGTCATATTCAAGAAATCCTATTTACAATGAGTTTACACCCACAGGAATATGGATTAAGATTAAGAAAATTCTTAATTGGCATACATAATTCAATATAACACACCAACCATTATGGTGATGATGCTCCATCACCTACAAGTGGTTTAACTGGATTTATTATGCTTGAGGATGGTAGATAAATATGTGATTTTTAGAGAAAAATCTTTGTTGAAAATAGTTTAAAGTAAAAATGGTCTGATAATAAAGTATCTGGTCTTATAAAATTTATTTGTAAAAAAAAAAATTTATTTGTGAAGGATGTCTTATTCACAGATAATAGTTGCAGATTAATTCCTGCATGAACTTAATGTTTTTGTATATCATACTGTTACAATACGTGAGTATACTGTCTCATGCACATGCTTTTGCTATTCCCTAAACACTAAGAAGAAAAAAGGATATATTAATAACTTGTACCTATATAGAAAAACAGAAAAAAGGCTCATGTCAAATAAACAATGTGACTAAATCAAACAAATGAGATTGGACCCATTTCTGGAGGAAAAAGTAGAGAATAAAGGAAAAACAAATGACAGAAGGATAAAAAAAAGAATGGAATAACTTGCCTCAGGGTGTGGCAGAAAAAGCATTAGCATATATTAGGAAAATAAGATCCATACACCATAATCCATTTTACATGAAATTTGTATTATTAATACATAAAAGATGATAGGCTAGGAAGAAGGGATTAAGGTCCAATATCTTAGAATGGAAAGAAAATCTAGGACTCATACACTTTTTTCATGGAGCACTGCAGGGCTCCAGCAAATCTGACCTATGAAGGAAAGACTTTATCACTGTGCCCTGAAGATAGGCCTTCAGAGCTCCTCTAGGAAATAGAAAATTACATCCAATGAATACTCCAGCCAACAAAATAAAGCTTTCTACATTTCTGTTCAAAGTTTACAGCATTTCTACCATTCTGTTGAAAGTCTGACTACTTCAGCTTTAGGAACAATTGGAAAATTCAATTGCTGTGAAATGATGGGCTCATAAATAACCTTGTCCTAAGTATTAGAAATTGACCTGCAAAACAAGAAGATGACTAAAGTATTTTCCTTAATCGTTGTCCCAACTCAAACAGTTTCTTTTCTTTCCTTTTGTCCTTTGTGTGGAGGACAAAGCCTATCAAGATTCATGCCTGCAACACAAACACAACCATCTCTCCTCCAGGTACCAACCCAACTGTAGATCCATCATTTCAAATGACAATTCCATAGGAAATCAATATCTTGAAAGGAAGATTGCTTCAGCTACTGCAGTGTGGACTGCGGGTGAAAGCCGGGGAATTCAAGAAAGCAGACCCATTTGGAACTGCAGAGCATTCTAGCAGGATTGATTGCAGCTACTTTCCTCCGAGAGGAGGTGGAGAGCTATTCATTCCTACTTCTCTTTCAGCTTGTTCCTCTATTCTGGATCAAATAATAACAGTTCTAAATTATAACAAGCAGCAGGAATAAACGCCCTATCCCATTCAAAATGCTGAGTAATAACTCCACCTATTGTTTGAAGATTGATGTTCTTCTTTCCATTTACCATTGCACATTACTACCAGTGACTGTAATTCACTGATATCACATCATAGAAAACTTGCTCCATCTGAAGAACTATACTAATGCCCCAACTCATGAAGTTGCTGTGAACAGTATAATTAAACACAATTTTTAAAATGTAAAAGCTTAAAACCTAAGACTGAACTTTTCTTTCCCCTGCTTTCAACATTTTAAACCAATATTATATAATTTTAAAATATTTCTTTTAAATTATTTATTTTATTTTTCATAGATATGTGTAATGCATGATAATTGAAGAAAAACATTAAGATGCAAAAGGGAAGAGGTAAAAGGACAATCACTATTAACTTTATCTCCCAAATATAATAACTAATGTAACTTGATCTATTCTTTCTAATTTTTATATGTATGTTTTTTACATAATTAATCTCATATTAAGGATGCAAATTTATATCTCCTTTATAAAATCTTTTGAAACACAATCCCCATAATTATAGACAGGTATTGTAAATACACATTTCAGATACACAATAATATATTGTGCACAAGCACCATAGTCTACTTAATCATCTGACTTCTGCTAATATTTAACTTGTATCCAATATAGTATTCTGTTATTAGACATAACTCTGATATAAGCACTGTTACGCATTTTGAAGATCCTTGACACATATTGACAAATCACTTTTGAAAAGAGTTGTTCAAGAGCTATTTCTTAGATATGTTTTTTTTCAAATAAACCTCTTTTTGCTTATCCCTGATGTAGATCACCAACACTGTCCAGCTATCTCTATCTTGGTGTATGGAATATATTGGCTCTAAGAAAAGTTGAAATGGAAGATATTTATATTACTGAGTAAATCAGCCAAAGAGCAAAGTAACAACTAAAGTAACCCTCAAAAGTTTGTCTTATTGTGCATGAGTTGTTAGATCCCCTAAGACAAAGTCTTAACAGTGACCCCAAAATAATATAGGCAATATTCTCCACTCTAACCACAACACCCAGAGTAGGAGGGAAAGAAAAAAAATAGAGAAAGAAAGAGGAAGGAACATAGTAATTTGGAGCTGCCTCTCAGATATTGAATACTTCGACCTCAGATCAATTAAGGTTAGGAAAGAAAAAGAGCTAACAATTATCAAGTGCATTGTGTGAACCAGCCCCCACCCTGTATTAGTACTTGATATGTAGTTTCATTTAACCAATTTTCTAATTTTAAGAAGCATTAAGTGGAAAGAGCAGTAATGTGATAGACAAGGGTTCAAGTTTTAGCTATAAAAAGCTCCATGACCAAGGACAAATCAGATAATCCCTGTGAATATTGGTACCTTCTGTGAATTTTCAACTAGGAAAATTAATCTCTATATTTCTGTGACATTTTTAAATTCTGTGGTTCTCAGTCCTGATTTATATGTAATAGGATAAAATCTGTAGATTCTTCTCATTTTTCTTCTGTTCTCCACCCATGAACCCAGAGATATTCATTGTCGAAGGTGATAGTAAAATATAGGAAAAATAAATAATTCTGAAAGCCAAAATTCTTTTCATTTGCAAGACACAGACATCCGAAAAGGGAAGATGTCTGCTTGAATTCTAAAACCCCAGTTTTATTTTTCAAAAGAAATGAAGGACATAGAGCAAAGGTTTATAATATTGCTTTTCAAACTGCTTGCCAAGGTTTGCAAGTAGGCCAAATTATTGAACCTGGGCCAAATTATTTTTCCTGATGAAATAGAATATAGTGCATTGCAATTAGTAATGGTAAGTTTTAGTTTGCCAAAGGGTTGCTGATACAATGCACCAGAAATGGGTTAGCTTTGATAATGGGATTTAATTTAGTATAAATCTTGTAGATCCAAGGCCATGAAATGTCCGAATCAAGGCATCAGCAGAGATGCCTTCTCAGGTTCCTGCCTCATGGTGAAGTAAGAAGGCCACTGATCTCTACCTAATTCTCTGCCTTCCCCTTCAGAATCTACAGCCTCCTACAGCTCAGCTGTGGGCAAACAAGCATAGGCTTTGACTCTTACCAGGCCTCATCGATCAGTCTCTGCTGTTCTGCTTTCTTCCCGAGTTCAGTTATGAGCTATCAGGCATATGGTTCATCTCCTCTTGAGCTGTTCCACGGGCCCAGTCTCTCAAGGGCCTCTTTCCATGCCTCTTTGCTCTGCTGGTTCCACACTCTGGGGCCTCTCTCAGCCTCTCAGGGTTTCTGTTTCCTGCAGTCTTCTTTTTCACATGGCAGGATCAATATGGTGGCTTCCTTTTCCTCTGTTTCTCCATTTATATCAGAGCCAACAAGAGGGCAGAGACCCAAGTTGGCTCATGTCTCACTGATATAGGCCAATCAAAAGGACCTCACATGCACAGGAATGGATTTGTTCAAATGCATATTACTATTATTTGGGGGATTTATAAAAGAACTTCAAACTGTCAGTTAAATATTTTCCTGATTTATGGGGTTGATATGAAAACATGTTTCTCACAGAGGGTTCCTATCAAGAAAATATGCAAGTATCAGTTTAGAGCATAAGCCACAGTATGGAGAATATATGTTTATGTAAGTGCAGTTGACCAGAACCTTTGTGTATGCATATGTGGTTTGGGGGAGATACTTTGGAGAGAAGTGGGATAGGGAAATATTACATGCAACTGTGTAGTCCAGTTCCTTTCTTCACTCACTAAAGGCAGATTCTGTCAGAAGGACTCCCTACATGCAAAACATACTTTTCTAGAGCAATCCACGTTTCTGGAGTGACCCTATCTAGCTCCCTGGACAGAATAACCTATTGGGAAAGTAACTGGAGGCAGAAAATCCTCACAGAAAAAAAAAATGTGGAGTGAGTTAACTGCTGTAAGTCAAGAGGGTCCCACAACTGCAGAGTAAAGAAAATGGGGCATTGAGTGAGGGAGAGAATTTAAATAAGTCAAAGGAGCTGCAAAAAAATTCTGCACATAAACAAACAAAATAGATCAAAATCACTGAGAAGGAACAGAGGAAAGGAAGCTGTCTCCTCGAGGTAAAACAACTATACAACAAGCACAATCTTAAAAATTATACTGCATATCCAGGGCAAGAATCACATGAAGAAGAGCTGAGAAAATATGATCATTTAAATACAGGCTACTTTAAAATTCTAGAATAAGTTGGACCAAGCATCAAAGAGGCTTAACACAAGGCCATTCAACAATAAAACCATAGACAAGAAGGAGAATCTGACCTTCAAAGGTAACTCATCAAAAAAAATCAGATGCTTAAATATCAGCCAAAAATTACAAGCCATTCTAAGATGGTTCAGTCAAGGGAACAATTAAAACTTCAGAGGAGACAGAATTCAGAAAAACTAATCAAAGAAGTTCAAACAAATCTTCATAATCAATTCAAGGAGATGAAGGAAAATATGACATGGTGTTAAAGGATAATAAGAAATCAATGTGTGAGCATACAGAAAAATTTGAAAGTAATAAAAAGAAATTATGGGGAAGAAAGACACAAAAATAGAGATTAAAAAGACACTGGAGGCATACAACAGATTTGAACAGACAGAAGAATCAGCAAACAAGAATACAGGGCAATAAAAATCATAAACAGAAGAACAGATAAAGAAAAGCATAGAAAGAAATGAACAGTGTCTCAGGGATTTGAATGACAGCATGAAGTATATAAACACATTCATCAGGGTCGATAAGAGAAGGGAAAGTGAGCAAAAGTAATACGTGAGAAAATAATGGCCCAAAATTTCTAAACTCTTATGAAAGACATAAATACACATGTTGAAGAAGCAAAACATATTCCAAACAGAATAAACCCCAATAGTCCTAATTTGAGGCAGATACAAATCAGAATGTCAAATGACAAACATAAAGACAGAATTCTAAATGCAGTAAGAGAAAAGTGATTTGTCACAAACGAGATTCTCAATAAGACTAAGCGCTGATTTCTCATCAGAAACCATGGAAGTGAGTAGGCATTGGCATGATATATTTAAGGTACTGAAAGAGAAAATCTGCCAGTCAAAAATACTTTATCTAAGAAAAGTGTCCTTCAAAAATGAGGGAGAGTTTAAAATATTTACAGATAAACAGAAAGTAAGAGAATCTGTCAACAAAAGGCCTATCTTACAAGAATTACTAGAGTCTCTGCAGATTGAAAGGAAAAGACAGCAGAGAGTGGCTTGGAGTACTGTGAAGAAATAAAAACTCAGAGAATAGGTATGTTATTGAAGTTAAGTGGGTATATTTCCAAATTAGTACCTTATAGATGTAGGTTGTACAATACAAAGCTTAAGAATAACCATAAAGAAAGTATTTAAAAGTATACAGATATAGAAATGAAGAAGGTATCAGTCAGATATATCACAAAGCCGGTACTCTCGGCCTGCAAAGATTCAACTTTTGGTCCCTGTGGATCCATCCTCACTCCCCAATAAAATAGGCAGTGACTGGTGTTTCCTCAGCCTCTCTAGGCAACAGCAGGCACTTTTGGCCTACCTGACTGAACTGTTGGGTGCCTGTGGTTTCATCCTCATCCCCTAAAGAGCAAACAGAACAGTACTTCCTTAGCCTCTCAAAGCAACTGCAGACACATTCAGTCAATATGGATTCGATTTTGGGGCACTCTGTAAGGGTCCATCCCCACCACTGGCAAGAGAGGAGGGGGTCCAGGGCTATGTCAGTCTACCTGGGTAACTGTGGTCATTTTAGACCTGCATGGCATAGATTGCTGGCCACACCTGCAGCTCCATACCCATGTCAGGCAGGGGAGGAAGGGGTATTAATCATCAACAATCTCACCAGGCAATTACAGAAGGTCTTGGCTTGCATGACTTGGATTATTTCAAACAGTTGTGGCTCTGTCCCTACCACTGCCAGGGGAGAAAGGTGAAAGACACTTTATCAGTTGCTTCAGCCTCCACAGCTTGCAGTATCAACTACATGCTTGGCTAATACTATACAACCAACAAGGAAGAAAGGGCAAGAAAGTCCTAAACTAAAGAGAGAAACTGCATCCAGAATAAATACCTCTAGTAATTCAAATGCCAGGACACCAACAAAAAATTGCAACCCATACCAAGAAACCTGAAGATATGGCCCAGTCAAAGAAATAAGATAAGCCTCCAGATGACATAAAGGAGTTGAGACAACTAATTATAGATGTTCAAACAAATCTCCTCAATAAATTCAATGAGATGGCTAAAGAGATTAAGGATATTAAGAAGACACTGGATGAGCACAGAGAAGAATTTGAAGGCATACATAGAAAACAGCAGATCGTATGGGAATGAAAGTTGCAGTAAATAAAATTTAAAATACACTGAAGAGATATAACAGCAGATAAGAGGAGGCAGAAAAAAGGATCGGTGAACTTGAAGACACGGCCTCCAAGAGCAAACACACAAAAGAACAGATGAAGAAAAGAATGGAAAAAAATTGAACAGCATCTCAGCGAACTAAATAACAGTAAGAGACATGCAAACATATGTCATGGTTGTCCCAGAAGAAGAGAAAGGGAAATCTCTCTCAAGCTCTTCCAAAAAATTGAACAAGAAAGAATACTATCAAACTCATTCTATAAAGCCAAAATCATCATAATACCAAAAGCCAGATAAAAATATTATGAAAAAAGAAAATTATAGACCCATTTCCCTAATTAATATAGATGCAAAAATCCTCAACAAAATACTTGCTAATAGAATCCAGTAACATATTTAAAGAATTGTTCATCATGATCAAGTGAGTTTTATATCAGGCATGCAAGAGTAGTTCAACACAAGAAAATCAATCAGTGTAATACACTACATTAATAAATCAAAGAAGAAAGATCACATGATCCCATCAATTGATACAGAAAAGGCATTTGACAAAATATCAGTTTTTTCTTGACAAAAATACTGTAAAAGATAGGAATTGAAGGAAACTTTCTCAACAAAAGAAAGGCCATATACGAGAAACCCATAACTAACATTGTGCTCAATGGTGAAAGACTGAAAACTTTCCTGTTGAAATCAGGAACACAACAAAGGTACTCACTGTCACCACTGTTGTTCAGTATCATGCTAGATGTTCTAGCTAGAGAAATTAGACAAGGAAAAGAAATAAAAGACATCCAAAGGAAAGAAAAAAGTAAAATATTCACTTAGAAATTCCTGAAAAATCTACAACAAAGCTGCTAGAGCTAATAAAACAATTTCAGTAGAATGTCATGATAAAATATCAATACAAAAAAAATCAATGGTGTTTCCATACACTAGTAATGTGCAATCTGAGGAGGAAGTCATGGGTAAAATTCCCCTATTTGCACAAGTGACAAAAAAAAAATCAAATATTTGGAATAAACTTAATCGAGGATGTAAAGTACTTGTATCCTGAAAACTACAATGCATTGCTAAAAGAAATCTTTAAAAAGACCTAAATAATTGCAAGAACATTCCATGATCATAGATTGGAATACTAAATATCATTAAGATGTCAATTCTTCATTTATTAGTTGCTAAAAGGAGTGCTGATGCAAAGTACCAGAAATCCATTGGTTTTTATAAAGGGTATTTATTTGGGGTAAACATTTACTCATAGTTACAAGACCCTAAAGAGTCCAACTCAAGGTTGATTTCTCACCAAAGTCATTTGCCACCTGTTGAAGCAAGATGGCCACCAATCTCTCCTGGTGTCTCCTTCCTTTTTCCTTTTAAGGTTCCATGAGCCCAGCTTCTTCTGATCTCAGATGTAGGCTGGCATAGGGCTCATATCTCAGGGCTTCTTAGCTGCTGTGTCCTCCCTCATCACAAGGTCAGCTATAAACTACCAGTCGAATGGCTCATCTCTCCCTGGGGCTCCAGGATCAAAACTGTAAAAGTTCTTCTCTCTTTTTCTTCTGTATCTTCTACTGTGTATCTTCTTGAGCAAGTGGTCTTTTAAATAACCCATCAAGGGGGTGGGACACTTAAACTGAATTATATCCTACTGATGTGGTTGAATCAAAGCCCTAATCTTTATAGAATTTAATCAAAGATATCTCAGCTGAATCTAACACAATCAAAGGGGACCATACCCAGAGGAAAAGATCAGTTTACAAACATAATCACTATTTTTGGAATGCATAAATAATCTCAAACTGCCACACTAACCAAATTGATATACAGATTCAATGCAATCCCAATAAAATTTCTACCAGCATTTTTTAAACAAATGGAAAACACAATTACCAAATTGATTTGGAAGGATAAGGGGCCCAAAATAGGCAGAAGTATCTTAAAAAAGAAGAGCAAAGATGAGGACTCTCACTTCTGGACATTAAATCATATTACATAGCTACACTGGTAAAAGCAGCATGGTATTAGCTTAAAAATAGACACATAGACCAATGGAACCACAATGATTTTTCAGAAGCAGACCTTCATGTCTATGGTCAAGTAATTTTTGACAAGCCTGTCAAACATGCACAACTGGGGCAGAACAGTCTATTCAATAAATGGTGCTGGGACAACTATATATCCATAGCCAAAAGAAATAAGGAGAACCCCTATCTTACACCAAAAATTAGCTCAAAATGGATCAAGGACCTAAATATAAAAGCAAGAGCCATAAAGTTCCTAGAATAAAATGTAGGAAAACATCTTCAAGACTGGTGATAGGTTGTTCATTCTTGAACCTTTCACCAAAAGCATGAGCAACAAAAGGAAACATGGATAAATAGGACCTCCTCAACATAAACACTTTTGAGATCTAAAGGAATTTGCCAAGAAGGTGAAACTGCCTTTTCACTCAATGGGAGAAAATATTTGGAAACATATATCTGATAAGGATTTGATTTTTATTCTATATAAATAGATCATACAACTCAACAATACAAGAGCAAGCAATCCAATTTATAAATGGACAGAAGACTTACATAGACATTTCTCCAAATAGGAAATACAAATGCCAAAAAGCACATGAAAAAATATTCAATATCATTAGCTATTAGGAAAATGCAAATCAAAATGACAATGAGATATCATCTCACACTGCATAGAATGGTCATTATTTAAAAAAAACAGATAATAAGTGCTGGAATTCCACTGTTGGTGGAATTGTAAATCGTGCAGTTCCTCTGGAAGCTAAATATGGTACTGCCACATGATCCAGCAATTCCTCTACTAGGAATATGTCCAGAAGAATTGGAAACTATGATGTAAACAGATATCTGAACACCAATGTTCATAGGAGTATTGTTCACTATTGCCAAAAGATGGAAACAACCCAAGTGTCCATCAACCAATGAATTAATAAACAAAATGTGATATATATATATATGATGGAATACCATACTACAGTAAGAAGAAATTAAATTGGGAGACACTTGATAACATAGATGAATCTTGAGGACATTATGCTAAGTGAAATAAGCCAGACACAAAAGGACAAAACATTGCATGGTCTCACTAATATGAACTAAATACAAAGAATAAATGCATGGAGTTAAAACCCGGAGTATAGGTATTAGGAGCTAAGAGGAGGGCTGCAAAGGAATACTGACGCTTAATGTATGTAAAAGATTTAATTAACTTGTCTGTAAATGTGTAGAAATGGATAGAGTTGATGGTAACACATTATAGAGAGTCACAGCTGTTTTATAAATGGGATTGTGGCTGAAACTGGTAGTCTAAGGATGTAAATGTCAATTGAAAGAAAGCTAGGGAATAATCCAGGGACTGAATAACACTGAACCAGAGGTGGATGAGAATTGTGGTTAATAGTACAAATGCAAAAATGTCCTTCTGTGAACTAGAACGGATGCATATCATTATTGCAGGGTGGTGGGAATGTGGAGAATCATGGGAAAAAATACACTAACGCAACATATGGACTATAGTTAATAGTAACAGCAATACCATAATATTCTTGCATCAATTGCAAAGATGTACTGTGTTAATAATAGGGGAGTATAAAAAAATTTGTCAAATGTACCCTATGGTCATGGTCCATAGTTAGTGGTAATTATCTAATGATATTATCTCATAATTTTGCAAAAAATGTTCCATAATTGTGTAGTGTGTTGGTGAAGAGTTGTTTTTGGGGAATTCTACACATGTGCATGATTGTTTTTTAAAGTTCACAACTTCTGTAGTAAAAATATATTTATAAAAAAGAATGGTTCATGAATGAAATATGATGTGTAAACTCACAGAGTAAACTCTAGAATATAGGTTAGTAGGAGATAGAACGTGGGGTGAGAATGGGAACTGATGCTTAATGTCTGTAAAATTTTTAATAAGGTTTCTTGTAAGGATGTTGGAATGAATAGAGTCGATGGTACCAATTATAGTAAGAATAACTAACACTACTGATTTGTAAATGTGGCTGAAAGGGGTAGTCTGTGGAAGTAAATGTCAATTGAAAGGAAGCTAGAGAATAATCTAGGCAATGTATAACATTGATTTCGGTGGTGGATGAAAATTGTGGTTAATAGTAAAAATGTAAGAATGTTTTTTTAAAAAGTGCTAAAAATATATTGATACATGGGAAAATTACAACTAATGTAACTTAGCGATGATAGTTAACAGTAATATTGTAATAGTTCTGCAGCAATGGCAAAGAAGGTATCATCACTTCTAAGAGACAATAGGTGGTCTAAGGGGGTATGGGATATTTCCCTTTAGCATAATGAAAACGTTCTAAAATTGAGTGAGGTGATCACAGCACAACTCAATGATGAAAATGAGAGCCACTGAGTATATACTTTGAATGAATTCTGTAAAGCCCAAGACTGTATAACACAATAAATCCTCTGGTGGGAAATAGACTGTGGTTATCAGACCAAATATGAGCATGTTCTTACATGAATAACAAAATATAATACTAATACAGGGGATTAATAAATGGGTGGATTTATGCAAAATGTAAGATATGGGGTATGGTTACTAGTAATATTTTAATGATGCTCTTTCATAGTTTATAACAAGTGTTTCACAACAATGCAAAGTGTGGTAGTGGGGTGATATATGAGAGCCCTGTATGATGATATGTATGTTTGTAGTTTCACAACTTTTACTATACATTTATTGTTTATGTATGTATATAAACATTTATGTTTATGTATGTGCATAACATGTGCATGTATGTATGATATACTTAAATAAAATTTTATTTTAAAAAATAATAGAGATACTTAACAAAACCAAAAGCTGGTTCTTTGAAAATATCAGTAAAATTGACAAACCCTTAGAAAGAATAACAAAGAAAAAAAGAGAGAAGATGCATATGAAGTCAGAAATGAGAAGGGAAGTACTACTACTGACACCATAGAAATATAAAGGATCATAATAGGATTTATAAGCAATTGTATGCCAACATATTAGACAACCTAGATGAAATGGACAAATTCCTAGAAACACATGAACAGCCTACACTGACTCTAGAAGTAATGAGATTGAATAATTCATATTAAACCTTTCAAAAAAGCCCTAGATTAGATGGCCTCATTACAGAAATGGAAAAGTCAATTATCAAATCTGTTTGAAAGGGTAAGGGACCCAGAATAACCAAGAGCATCTGGAAAAAAAATAGAGTTGGAGGACTCACACATCCTGGCTTTAAAACTTATTACAAAGCTACAGTGGTCAAAGCAGCATGATACTGGCATAACGATAGATATATTGACCAAAGGAATTCAACTGAGAGATCTGAAATAAACCCTCACATCTATGGTTAATAGATTTTTTACAAGACTGCCAAGTCCACTCAATTGGGAAAGAATAGTTTCTTCAACAAATGGTACTGGGAGAATTGGATATCCAAATGCAAAAGAATAGAATGCTAGCTCACTCCACATACAAAAATGAATTCAAAGTGGATAAAATACCTAAATTTAAAAACCAGGACTATAAACCTCCTAGAAGATGAGTTTGGGAAGCATCGTCAGTATCTTGTGCTAGGCATAAGCAGCAAAAGAAAAAAATACATAAATGGGAACTCATCAAAATTAAAAAGTCTGTTTCTTGAAGGACTTTGTCACAAAAGTGAATAGACAATCCATTCAATGGGAGAAAATATTTGGAAACTGCATATCCTATAAGGGTTAATACCCAGATTATATTTTTAAAATCCTACAATTTGACAATAAAAACACAGACAACTCAATTTAAAAATGGGCAAAAGACTTGAATACACATTTTTCCAAAGAGGATATACAGATGGCTAAAAAAGCACATGAGAAGATGCTCAACATCACCAGCAATTAGGGAAATGCAAATCAAAGCCACCACAATGAGATATCATTTCATACCCACTAGGATGGTTACAATTTTTTTAAAAAAACACAAAACAGATAATTACAAGTGTTGAACAAGATGTGGAAAAACAGGAATATTTATTCATTGCTGATGGGAATGAAAAATGGTGCAGCCACAGTGGAAGAACGTTTGACAGTTCCTCAGGAAGCTAAGTATAGAATTACCATATGACCTAGCCAGCCTGCTACTAGATATATACCCAGATGAACTGAAAGCAGGGAATCAAACATATATTTACACACCAATATTCACAGAGGCAGTATTCACAATTGGCAAAAATTTAGGTAACCCAAATGCCTGGTATATATAATATGATGGAATATTTTCAGCTTCAAAAAAAATGAAGTCCTGACAATATGGATAAACCTTGAAGCCATTATACTGATGAAGGAAGCCAGATACAAAAGGACAAATATTGTATGATCTCACTGATATGAACTAATTTAAAAATGCAAACTCATAGAGTTAGAATCTAGAATATAGGTTACCAGGGGATAGCAGGATTAGAGAATGGAGAGTTGATACTTAATTTGTACAGAATTTATATGTAGGCTGATTATAAATGTTCACAATTGGATGGTGGTGATGGTAGCACATTATTGTGAGTGTAACTAAAAGCATTGAATTATACAGGTGAATGTGGTTATAAGGGGAAACTTTAGGTCCTATATGTAATTAGAATAAAAATTAAAATAAAAAGCACAGGGTTTTATAACACCATGAACCTTGGAGTATAGTTCACAGAAAAAGAATGCTCTTTCATGCATTATAACAAATGTACAACACTAATACAAGGTGTTAATAAAAGAGTGATATGTGGGAAAAATACACCTACTAGAAACTATGGACTATAGTTAATATTATCATTTTAATAATCTTTCATCAAATATAACAAAGGTAGCTATTGTTAAAAATAGTACAATTATTTTTTAAAAGTGCTATCATCAGTTGTAGCAGATGTTCCACGCCAGTGCAAGGTGCTAGTGGTGGTGTGGCACATGGGAAACCTGTATTTTATGCATGACTGTTTAGTAAACACACAACTTCTCTAACTAAAAAACAAACAAATTTACAGCAGGACTGGCCTAGACAGAGAAATTTCTTGAGATTCTTGTCCCTCCAGCCTTCCTTGAATCCTGTAGCATGTGGAAATAATCGAAAAGATCTCTCCTGGCCAAGTGAGGTCCAGAGGTTGGGTAAGAATTAAGATACGGTGTGACTGAAGGGTAAGGACATGAAGACTAAGGGGATGTGCAGTACAGGATGAGCTTCCCAGAGCAATCTTAGAGCCTTGGACATGCTGAGAGAACAGATAAGTTATTCCAGCAGTAAGCTGGATAGGAACAGCAGATCACACTTCCTCCTTCCATTGACATGAAAAAAAGGAAGCACCAAGAGCCTTGAGACAGGAGCAGGAGAGGAGACTTGAAGTTTATGGAATTTATACAAAAGACACAGTTTTAAACCTGGAAATTACCTGGATTTGGCAAGAATTAGTTTTCATCATAGTGGAAAATGGAGGCTTGGAACACATGTAAAGTCTATTTAAACAGAATTAACAGATATTAGATTTTTACAAACCTGAATTTGTGATTTTGTTTTTATTCATTACATATCTCTCTTACATTAGATTTTAAATACCTTTTAAAGTATAAAATACCTTCTTGCATGTTTCTAAACCCTTTTTATTACTTAGGCCAATACCTTCCACATAATTCCTGCTCATTAAATGCTGCATTCAATGTTTCACAATCTTTTAATTACTATGGTATATACATATACATATATATCTATGTAGGGTGTGTATGTGTGTGTGTATATTTATGAATTTATATTGTGTGCTGAGAAAACAGAAGAGGTTGACCTGCATATAGTCTTGAGCCACCCCCTGTCAAAATGATATATCTGAGGACAGACGCAATAAATCTCTTACCTTACTAATAACCATTTCAACACATGTGGCCTACTGCATTACTAAATTCAATTTTCATAGTGGATCAACCTTGTTTGTCTGTTAATTAGCATGTTACTACATATATAATGGCACATTTACATGGCACACACAACATTGTTAGGAAATATCCATAGCATCTTGTTTTTTAAGGCAGTCTTGGGGGTTAGGGGTATATTTTAAATCTTTACACATCTTATAAATTCTTAGATGTCTTCTCTTCACAATTTCTACAATGGTCTCTGATCCCTGTGGGTCAGCAAATCAGCCTGATAATGCTATATGCCAATACAAGTCTTCCAGAGGTTAATTCAGAATGTATGACAACATTATTTATCAAATGTTTCATAAATCATCAAAAATAAATCCCTGCTTAGCAATGACTCCAAAAACAAGCTCATCAGTACACAGAAATGTCAGAAGTCCTGTTGTAATCAATTGCAAATAGTCTATAAATTATTTTTTCTATTTCTCTTAAATGCCATAATGATTTTTCCGATTTTTCCTATTGTACTTGGGATTGTTTTATTATTCTAAAATGCCATTTTTAAGTCTTAAAGTATATTTTACTTAGTGACCACATTGATTCTTCTGTTCTTTCTGGTGAATAAATAATGTTCATTTTTAATGGCCTATTATTTTCCCAAAAGATCATGAAAATTTTAAAACAACTCTTTTGCTGGAATTCCTGTCAATCAACTACAAATTAAGACACAATATAGTTTAGGTTAATAAAAACATTCCATCATGAAGTATATGATAGAATAATTCCATTGTGGAAATTGCCTTTTCTGATTGCAATGGCAGGAGGTAGCAATCAAAGACAGTATGACTTTTAAAATATTAATCAAGAATTCAGCCATGTGGACTTACTGATTTTAACTGTATGCTCAAAGTACTGTGAATAAGAAATTTAATTATTTTTTGAAGGTGACTCTTTTACCTGAGCCCCAGTTTAGAACTTTATCCACCTATTAATTTAATAGAGGTATTTCTATTAGCATCAATAGTCTGTGGACAATAATGAATTATGAGGACTAGTTCCAGTGCCACTTTCTCCATGAAGTCTTCCCTAAATCCCCAAACCCAGAAATTGAACTTCTTTTCCTCTCAACTCCAGCAGCGTATAGCACCTGGACTGCTTAGATAGCACTTATATGATATGGCCAGTTTTTGTTTCCTCATTGCTAAAGCAAATATCATGCAATGAGTTGGCTTGAACAATGGAAATTTATTGGTACACAGTTTAGAGGTTAGAAGATGTCCAAATCAAGATGTCATCAAGGCAATACTTTCTTCCTTAAGACTGACATTCTAAGGCTGCTGTCAATGATCTTTGGTCCTTGGTTCCTCTGTCATGTGGCAATGCACATAGAAGCCTCTCCTGGCCTCTTCCTTCTCCATCAGGTTCCACTGACCTTCAGTTTCTTGTTTCTTATGGCTTTCTCTCTATCTGACTGAATTCCATTCTGCTTATAAGGGACTCAGTAATAGGATTAAGACTCATCCTGATTGAATTGTATCACAAGTTAATTGAAGTAACCTCATCAAAAGGTCCCACTCACAATAGGTTCATACACACAGGAATATACTAAGTTTAAGAACATGTTTTCCTGGGGTACATAGTTTCAAACTACCATTTAACTTTATAAATTAAAAGGAAAGTGAGCACTCATCACAGAATGAAAGGAATATCAAATATATTAAATCATTCAGTAAAAGTCACAGGTATATCTAGGAATATTTTTTCATCATATGTGATTTAAAAGTCTGTTCCATGTAATTTAGAAGTCTGTTCCATAGGGAAACAGAAAGCTGAATATTGTTAGAACTAATAGAAATAGCAATGTGCTTTTCTCTGATTTTAAGGACTCAGTTCATGAATATTTCATTTATTAATAATACATACCAAAGAAGTAATCTACATATGCATGTGTGAATTCATAGCAAACATGGCTTGTTCTTTTGTGCAAAGCAGACTTGTACCTTATTTGTCAATATTAAAATGCTTGCACAAAACAATAAACCCATTTGTAATGAAAAGGGTATTTCTCAAAAATAAAAGCATTGGATTGTGGAAAGATGGCATTGTGCTAATAGGCAGAGTTCAGTGCTCTCACAAAAACAACAGAGAAAGAGCCAAAACCTGTCCAAGGGACCCACTTTGGCGGTCAACAGACCAGGACTGTGCTACACTATTCCCAGGAGGATGAGGGACAACCCAAACAATAAACATGAGTTACCAAGCCCCCACAGCATTTGGGAAGGGCTCCCCTGACACACCTCCAAGATATTAAGCTGGGGTAAAATCCCTAGCTCACTGCAGATGACTGAGAGGGGGACAGACAACTTCCTCCCTCCCAGCTGTTTCAAGGGAAAAAGGAGAGAGAATGCGGGCTTTTCTTCAATGAATTCTGCCAACAGAACCTGCTTTCAATCTCTGCTCTGGAAATTCAACCCAGGGACACAGGAAATTCCAGACTGAAGCCCCTCTGTAGAAAGGTGTGCTGACAAGCGCCATCTGCCAACTAGTTTGGAAATTGCATGGACAAAAACTGTTCTTTGTTCTATCTGTATCATAAACCCTGGGAGGGAGTCCTGGCCTGATTTTGATAAAGTAATCTGGACACTTTTAAAGACCTAGAATAAGCTGAGGCAAATATCAAAGAGCTGTGAAAAATATTAGGCAAGAAAGAAACTGGCCATCAGAGTAAAGTCACCAACGTATTCAGATGCCCAGATATCAGCAAAAAATCACAAGCCATACTAAGAAACAGAAAGAGATGGCCCAGCCAAAAAAACTAACCAAATATCCTGAAGAGATACATGATTTAAGACAATTAATCAGTGATAATCACACAGCTGTCCTAAATCACTTCAAAGAAGTTAAAGAAAATGTGACTGAAGAAATAAAGGATACCAAGAAGATACCTGGTGAGCATAAAGAACAATCTGAAAACCTGAAAAGAAAAGTGACAGACCTTATGGAAAGACAAGATGGATGAGATTAAAAATACATTAGAGGCACATAAGAGCAGATTTTAAATGCTTGAAGACAGAATTAGTGATTTTGAGAATAGAACATCTGAACTGGAAAAGACAGGAGGTGAAGAAAATAGGAAAAATGGAACAGAATCTCAGGGAATTGAAAGACAATGTGAAACACACAAACATTCCCATTATCCCAGAAGAAGAAAAGAAAGGAAAAAGGCAGAAAGAATATTAGAGGAAATGACTGAAAACTTCCCAACCCTTATGAAAGACATAAATATCAATATCCAAGAATGACAACGCAGCCCAAACAGAATAAATCCACATACCTACCCTTAGTATTCAGATGTCAAATATCAGGGAAGCAGATGTGGCTCAACTGATAGAACATCTGCCTACCATATAGGAGGTCCAGGGTTCAAACCCAGGGCCTCTAGGCCCATGTGGTGAGCTGGCCCATGCTCAGTGCTGCTGCATGCAAGGAGTGCCATGCCATGCAGGGGTGTACCCTGCATAGGGGAGCCCCACATGCAAGGAGTGCACCCCTCAAGGAGAGCCACCCAGTATGAAAAAAGCACAGCCCACAGGAGTGGTACCACACACACAGAGAGCCGACACAGCAAGATGATGCAACAAAAAGAGACACACATTCCCAGTGCCACCAAGCATACAAGCGGACACAGAAGAACACACAGTAAATGCACATAAGAGAGCAGACAATGGGGGGGAGGGGAGAGGAAGGGGAAGAGAAGAAAGAGAAAGAGAAATAAATAAAAATAAATCTTTAAAAAAAAGAATGTCAAATATCAACGATAAAGAGAGAATTCTGAAAGCAGCAAGAGTAAAGCTAAGCATCACATACAAGGGAAACTTAATAAGATTAAGTGCTTACTTCTCATCAGAAACCATGGAGGTGAAAAGAAATTGGTATGATGTATTTAAAGTACTGAAAGAAAAAGAAATAAATTAAGTAAGTAAGTAAGTACTGAAAGAGAAAAACAGCCAGCCAAGAATTCTGTATCTGGCAAAACTGTCCTTCAAAAATGAGGGTGAGTTCAAAGTCCTCACAGACAAGAGCTGATAGAACATGTTACCAAAAGACCAGAATTACAAGAGATACTAAAGGAAGTGCTGCAGTCTGAAAGGAAAAACAAGGGCAAGAGATCTGGAAAAGAATTTAGAAATGAAGATTATTAGGAAAGGTAAACTAAAGGGCAAGAAGACAAACAATAGAACAATATGACAACAGAGAGCAGAAGGACAAAATGGATGAAGTAAGTAATGCCTTTACTGTAATAATACTGAATGTTAATGGATTGATGACGCAATCAAAAGATATAAACTGATAATATGAGCCATCTATATTTTGTCTCAAAGAGACCCGTCTCAGGCATAGGAACACAACTAGGTTAAAAGTGAAAGGTTAGAAAAAGATATTCCACACAACTAGTAACCAAAAAAGAACTGGAGTAGTGATATTAATATTGGACAAAAAAGATTTTAAATGCAAAACTGTTTTAAGTGATGAAAAAGCTCATTATATATTAATAAAAGAGGCAATTCACCAAGAAGAAAAACTATACTAAATATTTATGCACCTAATCTGAGTGCCCCAAGATACATGAAGCACACACTGGAAAACTGAAGGGAGAAATAAATGTTTCTAAAATAATATTTGGAGACTTCAATACACCATTCTCAGTATTAAATAGAGCATCTGGGCAGAAGGTAAATAGAGAAATTGAATAATATTATAAATGAAGTAGACCTAACAGACATCTATAGAACACTGCATCCCAAAACAGGATATAATTTCCTTTCAAGAGCTCATGGATCCTTCTCCAAGATAGACAATATGTTGGGTCACAAGACAAGTCTCAATAAATTTTAAATGATTGAAATAATATAAAACACTTTGATTATAATGGAATGAAGCTAGAAATCAATAATGGATGGAAAAGGGGAAATTTCATAAATACATGACAAATAAACAACACACACTTATCCTGCGTAAAAGGAGAAATTGAAAGAAAATTCAGCAAATGTCTTGAGATGAATAAAAATGGGAACACAACATAGCAAAGCCTATGTGACACTGCATAGGCAGTGCTGAGAGGGAAATGTATCACCCTCAATGCTTATATTTAAAAAGAAGAAAGAACTAAAATGGAAGATCTGACTGCATACCTGGAGGAACATTAAAAAAGAAGAAAGAACTAAAATGGAAGATCTGACTGCATACCTGGAGGAACTAGAAAAAGAAACAAAACCAAAGGAAAGACATAGTAAGAAAAGAGCAGAAATAAATGAAATAGAGAATAAAAAAAGCAAAAGAGAGAATCAACAAAACCAAAAGCGGATTTCTTGAGAAAATCAACAAAATTGGCAAATCCTTAGCTACACTGACAAAGAAAAAAAGAGAGAAGACACAAATAAATAATATTAGGAATCATTACCACTGATCCCACAGAAATGAGAAATTGTAATAGGATACTATAGACAACTGTACACCAAAAAACTAGAAAAGGTAGAGGAGATGGACAATTTCCTAGAAACACACAAACCACCTACACTGACCCTAGAAGAAATAGAAGACCTCAACAAACCAATCGCACACGAATAGATTGAAACAGCCATCAAAGCCTCCCAAAGATAAAAAGCTTGGGAAGAGAAGGCTTTACAGGTGAATTTTATGAATCACTCAAGTATGATCTAATATCAAACTTGCTCAAGTTCTTCCAAAAAATTGAACAGAAAAAAACACTACCAAACTCATTCTACGAAACCAACATCACCCTAATACCAAAACCAAATAAAGATACTACAAAAAAAGAAAATTGTAGACCAATACCTCTAATGAATGTAGATGCAAAAATTAATACTTGCAAACAGAATCCAAAAGCATATTAAAAAAAATTACACACCACAATTATGTGGGTTTTATCCCACATAATTGCGAGGGTATTCAACACAAGAAAATCAATTAGTGTAATAAACCACATTGATAAATTGAAGAAAAGAAATCACATGATCCCCTCAACTGATGCAGAAAAGGCATTTGACAAAATATAGCACCCTTTCTTGATGAAAACACTCCAAAAGTTTAGGAATAGAAAGGAAGCTTTCTCTATATGGTAAAGTACAGATATGAAAAACCTACAGCTAGCATTGTACTCAATGGTGAAAGACTGATGAAAAGGATGCCCAAGGTCACCATTTTTATTCAATATTGAGCTAGATGTTCTAGCTACAGCAATTATGCTAGATAAAGAAATACAAGGAACCAAAATAGGAAAGGAAGAATTAAAACGTTCACTATTTGCTGATGATATGATCCTATATCTAGAATCTCCTGAAAAATCCACAACAAAGCCACTAGAACTAATAGACAAGTTTGGCAAAATGACAGGATACAAGATTAATATGCAAAAATCAGTAGCTTTTCTGTATATGGCTGATGTGCAATCTGAGGAGGAAATCAGAAAAAAATTTTCCATTTATAATAGCAACTAAACTAATCAAATAAATTTAACTAAGAATGTAAGGACCTGTTTTCTGCAAACTACAAAACATTGCTAAAAGAAACTGAAGAAGACTTAAATAAATGGAAGGGCATTCCATGCTCATGGATTGGAAGACTAAATAATGTTAGATGTCATATTTTCCAAAAGCTGGAAACAACCCAGGTGTCCATCAACTGATGAATGGATAAACAAATTGTGGTGTATCCACATGATGGAATATTATACAGTGGTAAGAAGAAATGAAGTCATGAAGCATATGCCAACCTTGATGAACCTGGAGGACTTTTATGTGATTGAAGCAAGCAAGACACAAAAGGACAAATACTGTATGCTTGCACTATTATGAATTAAATATTTTGTGTAAAATTCATGGAGTTAATAATTAGAATATAGGTCATCAGAAAATAGAATGAGGGTAAAGAATGGAAAGCTGAGGTTTAATTTGTGTAGAATTTGTAAAAAGGTTGTTTATAAATCTTCAGAAGTGAATAGAAATGGTGAAAGCATATCATTTTGTTTGTGACTAGTAGTGCTCTTCTATGGGTATGACAGTAGTTTAAAGGGAACGTCTAAAATCATGTATAGTACTAGAAGGAAAACTGAAAACTTCAACGTGGTACTGTATATGACAGTAAAACCTCATGTAAAACACAAATAAGGATGATACTGCATATATAAGACTGTTTTTTTTTTCAAAATATAAATACAAATATACTAGAGAGAAGGAAAAATAATAACAGGTATGTACAGCAGAGGAAGCATAGAGAAATTGAGAGGTGATGAGTTTTTTGTTTGTTTATTATTATTATTATTATTATTACTGGAATAATGAAAGTGTTCTGAGAATGATTGAAATGATGACTACACAAATATGTGATTACACCAAATACCATTGATTGTATACTTCAGATTGACTTATGTTTTTTAAAAATGTTATCAATAAAATTGCTTTGTTACAAAAATAAATGCATTGGTAGTGCTTGACAGCATGTTTATAGTCAGCACATCAGATCCAAATAAGACTATTTACTTTTCATTTTTCCTCTTCTCTTTTTCCACAGTAATGAATTGAATTTTCATTGCAAACATTGGACAAGGCTGTGTAATCCCTGTGTCCAAATTATAAAATGTATGCTATGGGTTTAGTACAGTGGCTAGTTCCCTGTAAGGGCCTAAGAATTACCTCCTGAAAGCCTCCTTTTTGCTTGAATGTGGCTTCTATCTAAGCCAAACTCAGCATATAAACACACTACCTTCTCCCCAGCATGGGACATGACTCCCAGGGATAAGCCTCCCTGGCACCAAGGGATTAATACCAAGCACCAACTAGTGATGAGTCTGGAAAAAGACCTTGACCAAAAGGGGGAAATATTAGATACAAATGAGTTTTATGGCTAAGAGACTTCAAAGTGAGTCGGGAGGTTATTCCAGAGGTTACACTTACGCATGTCTCAGTAGGATCTCACTGACTTCCACAGTAAATAGTGCCTCAAACAGTGGGGCTCCTGAGACCTCTAGAGACATCTAGACACTAGAGACTGGGCAGAAAACCTCAGGAATTGATCACCCTGTCAATGGGCTTTACTTTTGAATATATGCTCCCCAATGTACCAGAGTCTGACTCATTTATAATTTCTTTATACATGGCTCTTCTGCCCCTTTTATTTGAACCTATAATTAGCATGTGGACTCACCCAGGACAACTAACAAAAGGGTGATAGTGGACAACACCCATCCTCAGAAGTGGAGTGTCTGCAACTGCAAGCAATACAGTTCCATTCATCTGCTCCATGGGATCTAAGTCCACTCTCAATCAGAGACAGGGTTGGCATCACCATTCCAAAAGCCCCAAGATTGAGGAATGAACAAACATAAGGGTGGAAAGCAACTATTGACTAAAGTATAAAGTAGACTTATGATTATTCTAGCAATGGAAGAATTTGTATCATTGTTATAAAGGCAGTAACCACCAGAAGTTCTGAAGGGAGAGAGAAGGAAGAATAGGTGCAATATGGGGACATTTTGGAGACATTGGAATTGTCCTGCATGACATTGCAGTAATGGATACAGACCATTATACATTTTGTCAGAACCTATAAAAGTATGCAGGGTGAAGTGTATACTGTAATGTCAGCTATAGTCCTTGACTAGTACAATGCTTCAATATGTGTTCCTCAATTGTAACATATGTACCGTACTAATGAAAGATGTGGGAAAATGCAGGAGTGGGAGGAGGTGGGGGATATGGGAGTCCCTATAATTTTTATGTAACATTTATGTAATCTATAGCTTCTTTAAAAATAAAATAAAAATTTTTTATTTAAAAAAATGCTAAGTCTTCCTTTGATTGCACGTGACAGAAATCTACTTAGAACTCCCTAAGAGACAAAAAGGAATTACCCAAAGGTCATTAGTTAATTTCATAAAATCCAAGGAATAATTGGACAAACAAGTTATGGGACAAAGATGCACTGGACTTCAAGAAAAACGGAGACCAAAATCCTACCACTACTAGGTCACTCTCTCAAATGTTCAGCTCTGCTTCTCTCCTCACATCAGCCTCTTTCTTTCTAGATGCAGAATGCTTTTCTTAACATATGCACACATTATGGACCAGCAACGCCACTCCCATGTATTTACCCAAGAAAAACATACACTTAGTTCACAAAAATCCCTGTACATATTATTACAGCAGGTTTATTCTAAATTATCCAAAAAGGCAAACAAATAAAATATCCCTCAATTGGGAAATGAATAAACAAACTGTGGTACATCTGCATATTGAAATATTACTCAACAATAAAGGAGCACACTCTGATAAGTGTAACAATATACACATGTCTTAAATGCATTTCACTAATGCACTGAAACTCAAATGCTATATAACCACATGATTCCATTTATATGGCATTCTTGTAAAAGCAAAACTATAGAACACAGAAAATAAATCAGTGGTTGTTGGCGTAGGAGTGGGGAAACTCTTCAACTACAGAAGAGCACAGAGGAACTTTTGATGGATGTTGGAACTATTCTAAATCTCGATCATAGTGGTGGTTACAAGATCTTATGCATTTCTTAAACCACATAGATTCATACATTAAAACAGTGATTTATATTTTAATATTTTTGAAAATGAAAAGACAAAAACAGATTAGAAAGAAAATGACACACATTGAAAATGGACCAAGAAAATCCAAGAAATAGATCATAGGATGCCCAAAATAAACAGATAGCAGAAGGGAGGATTGCAGGAAAATGAAAAATCAGGAAGCTCCAGGAAACACTACCTCCACCAGAACAACTATTGAACAGTCTGAAACAACTGTTCAGAAACTCCAGAGTCTACTGGAACACAGTGCCACAACCAGGAAGAAATGGGAGGAAGAGGCTGGTAAATTTCAGTAAATACTGGTGAGTTTCACCCCACAGTGAGTACAAGTCTTTATTCCCCAATCTCATGGTGGGCAGCTGTGGGGACTGCAGCTGAGCTCCTGGGCAGAGCTTGCTAGTATCAGGGTGGGACATAAAGACTTAGTCCTCCAAACTCCAGGGTGAAGTGGTCTGATTGCTGATCACTGCTTTTAATTAGGTACTTCAGATTGCTAGGGCCAATCTCCAAGGGTGACCATTGTTCCAATCCCCATCAGGCAAAGGTGGCAAAGGAATCTTAAAAAGAGTAACATTCCTCAAAACTACAGAAAACAATATTTGCACGCTGATGTTCATAGTGACATTATTAACAATTGCCAAAAGATGGAAGCAACCCAAGTGTCCATCAACCAATAAATGGATAAATAAAATGTGGTATATATTAGTACATAGAAAAGAATACTATTTAGCAATAAAAAGTAATGAAGCCATCATACATGTGGCACTATAGATGAATCTTGAAGACATCATGTTGAGTGAAATAAGCCAGACACAAAAGGACAGATATTGTATGAACTCACAGATTTGAAACAATTAGAATAAGCAAATTCATAAACTCATAGTCTAGAATATCAGTTACCAGGGGATGGGGTAGGCATAGGGAATGGGAAGTTAAGGTTTAAAATGCACTGCGTTCCTATATGAAAAGATGGAAATGTTTTGGTAATGGATGGTAATGATGGCAGCACAACATTTTGAAAACAATTAACAGTACTGAAATATATGTATCTGAATCTAAGTAAAAGGGGAAGTGCTAGACTATATATATGGACACAGAATAATTTCTTTAAATCTGTGGAACTACACTATATAAACAGTAAAATCTAAGTTAAACTATGGACTTTAGTTAAGAATATAATTATAAAAATGTGCTATCATCAATTTTAACAAATGTTCCATACCAATGCAAGGCATTGGTGGTGAGTAGTGTATAGGATTCAGTATTTTATGCATGTTTGTTCTGAAAACTCACAACTTCTCTAGCAAACCCCAAACCCCAATGGATCAACTCAAAGAGAACCATGCCCAGATACATAGTAACTAAGACCAAACACAAGAAAAGAGTTCTGAAAGATGCAAGAGAAAAGCAATGAGTTATGTACAGGGGAATTCCAATAAGATTAAAGGCCAATTTCCCCATCAGAAACATGGAGACAAGAGGACATCAGTACAAAATACTTAAAGTACTGAAAGCAAACAACTGCCAACCAATAATTTCTTATCTGGAGAGACTGTCTTTCAAAAATGAGGGAGAGAGTAAGTCTTCCTTAAATAAACAAAAACTGAGGGAGTTCATTATTACTAGACCTGTTCCGTAAGCAATAACAATGACAGTTCTTCAGACTGAAAGGACACTAGACAGTGGACCAAAATGACACAAAGAAACAAGGACCTCTGGTAAAGGTAACCATATAATCATATGAGTAATTATAAATTATGTTTATTAAGAATGTAACTATACTTCTTACATCCTACAGGTACTAAAATGAAATGAAAAGGCATTAAAAGTAATGATTAGTCTATGGTTTTAGGCATCCAATATACAAAGAAATAATTTGGAACAAGTACAGAAAATGTAGGGGTTGTACAGGTATGGTAGCAGTGTATGTGTAAGTTAATGAAGTTAAGTTGGTATGAAATCAAATGCGATTATTATAGATTTAAGATTTTTTATTTTAACCCCAAGGTAAACACAAAGAAAATATCTGAAAAGTATATTCACAAAGAAATGAGAAGGGACTAAAATAGTACATGCAAAGTACCAGATATATATAAAAGTAGGCCTAAAAGGAAGAATTAAGGGACAAAAAAGAATAAGACTTATAAATATCAAATAGTAAAATTGAAGAAGAAAGTCCTGCATTATCAAGAGTTATTTTAACTGTAAATGGATTAATTTCCCCAGGAAAAGGGAGAGATTGGCAAAATGAATAAAAAAAGAATCACCCAACTATATGTCATTTACAAGAGACTCAATGTAAATTCAAAGACAGAAGTACATTGAAAAGAAAAGGGGGAAAAATACATACAAGTAGTAACCAAAAGAGAGCTGTTAGTACAACAATTATAAGTAAATAAATAAATATATATATATATATATAAAATAGAAAATCTCAGGATAGCAATAACTAGTAACATGACTGAATAACAAAAACCTTCCAAAAAAGAAAAGCCCAAGACAGAAAGCAAGTTCTACCAAACTGCAAAAAGAATTAATACCAATTCTGCTCAAATTTTTCCAAAAAATTGAAGAAGAGGAAACACTACCTTACTCATTCTTTGAGGCCAACATTACCCTCATACTAAAGCCAGATAGTCACCACAAGAAAAGAAAATTCTTATGAACATAGATGTAGAAATCCTTAACAAAATACTGGCAAACCAAATTCAACAACACATTCAAAGAGTTATACACCATAATCAAGTAACATTTGTCCCAAGTATACAAGGGTGTTTCAGCATAAGAAAATCAAATAATGCAATACACCACATTAACAGAAGGAAAAAACCCACATGATCATCTCACTTTATGCAGAAAATCTAGCACATCTTCAAAAAACCACTTTGAAAACTGGGACTAGAAGAAAACTTCCTCGACAAGATAAAGAGCATATATTAAAAATCCACCACTAACGTCATACTCAATGTGGAAAGACAGAAAGTTTTTCCTCTAAGATCAGGAACAAGACAAGGATGCTCACTCTCACCACTGTTATTCACAATAGAAGAGTATTGTATTGGATGGTCTAGCTAGAGCAATTAGACAAGAGAAAGAAATAAAAGACAAGAGAAAGAAAGAAAGAAAAATTTCCAAATTGGAAAGGAGGAAGTGAAACTTTCCCTATTTGCAGATGATGATACTATATGTATAATAAATACTGAAAAATCTATAACAAAACTAATAAAATTAATAAATGAATTCAGCAAAGTGCAGGGGTATAAGATCAACATGCAAAAATAAGTAGTGTTTCTATTTACTAGTAATAAACACTTTGAAGAAGAAATCAAAAAAAATTCCACTTACAACAGCAACAAAATAAATAAAGTATCTAGGAATAAATTTAATCAATGAGGTATAATAATCATACACAGAAGACAAGAAACATTGCTAAATGAAATCGAAGAAGACCTAAATAAATGAAAGGACATTTCATGTTCCTGCATTGGAAGAGTAAATATTGTTAACATGCCAATTCTACCCAAATGATTTACAGATTCAATGCAATCCCAAACAAAATTCCAACAGCCTTCTTTGCAGAAATGGAAAAGGCAATCATCTACTTATATAGAAGGGTAAGAAGCCTTACATAGTTAAAGCCATATTGAATGAGAAGAATGAATGAAGTTGGGAGACTCACACTTCCTGATCGTAAAATGTAACACAGAACCACAGTAATCAAAACAACATACAGTATTCTAATATAGACTTACTGTGATTCTAGCAATGGGAGAAATCATATCATTGATGTGGAGGCAGTGGCATTGGAGGTTTTGAAGGCAAAGAGAGAGAAAAACAGGAGTAATGAGGTGTTTCTGAGACTTGGGAATTGTTCTGAATGACATTGCAATGACAGACAGGCCATTATAAATCTTGTCATAACCTACAGAATTGTGTGGGAGAGAGTATAAACTACAACATAAACTTTAATCCATGCTTAGTGGCAATGCTCCCAAATGTGTTCATCAAGCACAATGAATGTACCTCACTAATGAAGGATGTTGTTAATGTGGGAAAATGTGGGAGTTGTGGGGAGCAGGGCATATGGGAATCCCCTATATTTTTTTATGTAACATTTGTATAATCTCAGTTTTTAAAAAAAAATAAATTAAATTAAAAATAAATAAATAAACAAACATGGCACGAGCAGAAGGACAGGCATATAAACCAATGGAATTCAATTGAAAGTTCAGAAATCAACCCTCACATTTATGGCCAACTGATTTTTGACAAGGATATCAAGTCCACTTAATTGGGAAGGACTTGTCTCTTCAATAAACGGTGCTGGAAAATTTGGATGTCCATTTTCAAGAAAAAGAATGAAGGTGAAACACTACCTCTTACTATATACAGAAATCAACTCAAAATCTATTAATGATGCAAATATAAGAACCAGAACAATAAAACTCCTAGAAGAAAACATAGGGAAGCTTCTTCAGAAACCTTTACTAGGTAATGAGTTCTTAGACTTTATGCCCAAAGCACAAGCAGAAAAAGAAAAAAATAGATAAGTGGAACCTCATCAAAAATCATTTTTTTGTGTGTGAAGCAACGGATTTTATCATGAAAGTACAATAACATATACAATGGGAGAAAATATTTGGAAACCATATATCTGATAAGAGGTTAATATCTAGAATATATAAAGAAACCCTACAACTCAGTAACAAAAAGACAGCAACACAGTTTAAAAATTGGCAAAAGACTTGAATAGACATTTCTCCAAAGAAGAGATACAAATGACCAAAAAGTACGTGAAAAGCTGTTCAACATGACTATCCATTAGGGAAAGGCAAATCAAAACCACAATGATACGCCTTTTCACACTCACTAGAATGGCTACTATTAAAAATATAGGGAAGCAGACTTGGCCCAGTGGATAGGGTGTCTGCATACCACATGGGAGGTCCGAGGTTCAAACCCCGGACCTCCTTGACCCGTGTGGAGCTGGGCCACGCACAGTGCTGATGCACGCAAGGAGTGCCCTGCCACGCAGGGGTGTCCCCCATGTAGGGGAGCCCCATGCGCAAGGAGAGCTGCCCAGCATGAAAGAAAGTGTAGCCTGCCCAAGAATGGCGCCACTCACACGGAGAGCTGACACAGCAAGATGACGCAACAACAACAACAAAAAAGAAACACATATTCCCATGCCGCTGGCAACAGAAGCAGACAAAAAGTAGAACACGCAGCAAAAGGACACAGTACAGACAACTGGGACAGGGGGTGGGGAAGGGGAGAGAAATAAGTAAAGTTTTTAAAAAATAAAAATACATATAAGTACTTGAGAGGAAATGGAGTAATGGAAAACTCTGTTCATTGCAGGTGGGAATGTAAATAATATAGCTGCTATGGAAGGTGGTTTAGCAGTTCCTCAGGAAAGTTAAGTATAGAATTACCATATGACCAGTCTATACCCAAAATAATTGAAAGCAGGTTGTTCTCAAACAGATCTTTACACAGGCTGTGAACATAGTGGCATTATTCACAATTGCTAGAAGATGGAAGAATCCTAAGTGTCCATCAACCAATGAATGGATCAACAAAATGTGGTATATACATTCAAAGGGATATTATTCAGCCATAAAACGGAATGAATTCTGATATATGTGACATCAGTGAAACTTGAAGACATCATGTTGAGTGAAATAAGCCAGATACAAAAGTACAAATATACCTGCTTCCCACATGGAAGTTCCTGGGTTCGATTCCTGATGCCTCCTAAAAAAAAAAAAAAGCAAACAAATGAAAAAACCAACTTAGGGAAGTCAATGTGGCTCAGTGGTTCAGCCCAAGCTTCCCACACATGAGGTACCAGTTTCAATTCCCAGCCCTAGTACCTCAAAAAAAAAAGGAATGCACAAATTCATGGAGTCAGAAACTGCAGTAAAGTTTACCAGGGGTTGAGGTGGGTATAGAGAATGGGGAGTTAATGCTTAAATTGTAGAGAGTTTCTATTTGGGTTGATGGAAAAGATTTTATAATGGATGGTAGTAATGGTAGCTAAACATTATAAAGAAATGAACATCACTGAATTAGGTTTAGATGTGGTTTAATGGGCAAAATTTTAGGTTATAAAAATACTGCTAGGGTCATGACAAAAAGAACCCATGAGCTAAATTGGAATGGTCAAAAAATAGGACAGGATGTGAACATAGGTAGGAAATACAGGGTAATGTTGGAGGGTCAGTATCAGCCTAAATAAAGAGAAAGTGCCCATATCCAAAAAATAAAAATAAAAATGAACACTTCACAATGCACTTAGCAGAAGTATTACTGACCTAAGAGGATAGCCCCAGAATTTCTCCTGTTCCATATCTGCGGACTTTGGACATTGAGTCCTTCCCAGAATCATTTTGCCTCTTTCTGCAGTTATCTTGGGTATCTTTTGATCGATATGTTTCTGTGAATATGAGAGTATCTATTAGAGATTCTTCAAAATTTCTATTCCTCCATTCTGCCTGGGATCCCACTCTTTTTTCTGAAAACTATTGTGGATTTATTCATTTTAAAATATATTTTTGTCATGTCTGTGACTAGGAGGAGACAGAAGCATATGCACGTTCTGCCATCTTGACCCATTCATGCCAAATCTGGTTTCAGTTATTTTAAATTGCCTCAATTAAATATTTGTTTTACAAAAGAAATATATTGTCATGATAGCTAGTAAAAAAATTCAACCATGTATAAAGTTCCTTTTTGCCCCTTTCTATTCTAAACCCCTTGATATAATTTTGGTGGCCATGGAAATATGCCATATAGATCTTCCTCAAAGAGAACCTACGGCAGGGAGCACGACTGACCTACAGCTTCCAGCTGATGCCCTTCAGATCTATCACAGTAGGCCAAGGCCATGCTCCACTCAGGCTGATTCCAGTCACTGACAGAGCCCTGAGAGGTACTAGAGCCAAGCCATTTCTGGATGATAGTGGCATCCTGTAACAGGCAACCTTTGCTCAGGGACTCCCCATCAACCAGGCCAAAAGGTTCTCAGAACTTCACTGTAGTCTGCAACTCTTCCTATGTAATCTTTCTCACTTAATTCTCCTTTATAAATGTCAGTATTACATTATGATCTAAGGTTTCTTCTTGCCTCTTGTACTTTGTCCCCTTCTGTATCCTTTATGAACATTTTCCTCAATAAAATTTTTGTACATGTAATGCCATTTTCGTGGTTGCTTCTTGGAAGACCTGAACTAACATATATAGTACTAAGAGTAGTCGGAGATAGTCACTGGAAGAAGTTAGAGGCCCAATTATTGAATAGTTTACTGATGATGACCTGGAAAAATATCCCAGTGGAGGACAATGCCTTTGACATTGTAAAGATTCAGACATTTGAAAGTAGGATGGGGCAAAGCTGACAAGAAAATCCAAGCTAACTGCTAATTATTAAATTGTAATGATACCATGAAAAACTGATGGTAGTTAAGTGTCACTTTGTTAGCTACAAATAGGCTTTCATTTCCTACAGTGGGAAGAGTAAACAGAGTTGAGAAGAAGACTCAGGATTTACTAGAGTCTTAGAGCTCCAGAGATGTTAAAAAGCTAAACCAAGGGATTAAGATGCTTGGTAATTGAAGTAATCCCCACAGTGGTCCTTGGCCTGTGGGATAAGAGCTATCACAGTGGCTATGGCCAAACAGAAGCCTCGGAAAATTCATCCTACCAAGCCAAGATAGTAACCAACAACAAAAAATCACATCCACATGCCAATATTAAAGACCTTGAAAATTCAGGGATAGTGGTAACCAATATATCAATGATTAATCCATCATCTAGGCCTTGTAGAAACCAAATGGATCCCTGGAGAAAGACTGCGGACCACCACAAACTCAACCAAGTAGTAGCTCTATTCTTCAATGTACAGCCTCATACAATACCACTGCTAGAGCAAGTGAGAAGGCCTCAGGTACACTGTATGCAGTCACTGATTTTTCTGTATGAACAGAAAGAAGATGAGAAGCAATTTGCATTTGTATAGAACAGACTACATTTATTTACAACTCTGAACAAAGACAATCACTCTGTCATAACAAAGTAAAAAAAAAAAAACCTTGAGACCTCTTACCTTAATTTCAGCTGATTTCAAGCATAAATGCTTCTCAGATTGTAATAACTATTGTTTGATGTCCAATATGCTGAAATGGTTATTTTTGTCAATTTAATCCAGCTTTATAGTTGTTTTGGGAAAGAGGATTTACAGATCGTCTCACCCAGTCACAGTTAGAAATTTCTGTCTGAAGTCTTTTGTACTACTAATAGCACACTGAAAGCACCCACCACGGAAGAAACACTAAGCAACCAAGTACACAAAATAATCCAATCAGCTTACATTAGCCAGCTTTCATCGACTGCCCAAGAAATCTCATAATGTGCCCATGAACAAAGTAGCCAAAATAGCAAAGAAGGCTACATACTGGTCCAACAATTTGGAAACCCACTTACCAAGGCTAATCTAACTATATTTGAGGTCCAAATAATCAGCAACAAAGGCTGAACCCATGAGATGGCACTGGTCTTTGAGAAGGCCAAACAGCTACTCTCTGGCTGGTTGACTATATTAGGCCTCTTCCATTCTAGAAGAACTGATAGTTAGCTCTCCTTCACATGAATAGATACATATTCCAGGTAAAGATTAACTTTTTCTGCCAACAGAGGTGCAGCCAGGTATTCTTGCCCATAGAACTTCAGCCAACCACTATTTAGGGGTATGGTAGTTCAGAGCTTTCTACCCCAGAAAAACATATTCTTAAACTTAATCCATTCCCATGGGTATGGGCCCTTGTAAACAAGATCATTTGATGAGGATACTTCAGTTAAGATGTGGCCCAATTCAGTCCAGATGAGTTTTGATCCTATTATTGAAGGCCTTCTCAGGAAGGTCACAGAGACTGAGAAAGTCAGAATGAGAAGCCTAAAGCTGAACACCAATGAAACCTGGAAGAGAAGGGAGGAGCCAGGAGTGACTGCCATTTGCAATGCCAAGTGACAGAAAAGCTAAGGACCAAGGATCGCCAGCACCTAGCCTCAGAATGCCACAGTGTTCTAGGAGAAAACATAGCTTTGACAACACCTTGATTTTGGACTTCTCCTAGCCTCAAAATTGTGAGCCAACAAATTACCATTGTTTAAGCTAACCCATTGGATGATATTTGATTTAGCAGCCAGGAGACTAAAACAAGGGACTTGCAGATTGCTCTACCCATAAGAAAGGAATTCCATAAAATACATCATCTTGCTAATGCACCAACTTCACAGAGAAAGAGGTACACCATCCAGAAGCATCAGGAATCATAGAATACTGGAAAATCCTACCCAAGACAGAGCTAAATCACCAGCTTGAAGGCAATAATCTGCAAGGAATGGGTGGCATCATTCAGGATACAGTATATTCATTAAATCAGCAGTTTCTATGTGGTTTCCCAATGAGATGAATATCTGGGATGATAACCAATGTTGGGAACAGTAGTGGCCCTACGTACTATCACTTTCAATGACCCACTGGAGGACTGTATACTACCTATCCCTGTACCTATGTGCTCTACAAGATTAGAGGGTCTAGTTCTCAAAGGGGGCAAATTCTTGCCTGAGAGGGAACCCAGCAAGGATCTTGCTGAACTAAAAGCTAGGCCTGCCACAGAAGAATTTTGGACACCTTGTATCCAGGGACCAGTAGCAGGGAAAGGAGTCACCATCTTGGCAGACATAATTAGCCCTGATCACTAGAAAGAGTTATGATTGCTTTTCTATAATAGGAAAAGAAAGAAAAATGTATGAAACCCTAGCAGTCCACCTAGGTGCCCCTTGGGATTCCCTTGACTGACTGCAACAGTGAATGGGCACGTGCAGGATGTCCACCCCTGAAAAGATTCTCATTAACAAGGTCTCAGACCCCTCAAAAATACCAACATGTGAGCCACCAAGTCTACAAAAGTGACAGGTAGATATGAGGGAAATGTCAAATGGATAGAGGAGAAAGGAATGAGTATTGTTGTCCCTCAGCTGGCTGCAGTGACAGGAACTGTAGTTCATTGCATTAACTTTCCTTTTCTATGTTTTGCCTCTGGAAAGGAAGTCCATAGGAACATGCATAGAGAAGTGGATCAGATACAAGAGAAAGATTTGTAACCATGCATATATGCTATGTAGATCTGAGAGCATAGTTGTCTGACAACCTCTAGCTGCTGTATCTTCAGATCCACCCCAACATCCACAGGGCCATGCTTCCCTTGGGCTGCTCCCAGGCTAAGACTGATCACTGTGGCGCTTCAAGAGCCAGGTCACTCGTACCCAAGACTACTCCCATGGGCAGCTTTTGTTTGGGAACTCTTCATAGGCCTGACCAAGACTTTCTCAGAGCTGTGCTGTTGTCTAACGTTTTCCCTACCAAATCACTTCTTTCCTTCTCTCCTATAAACAGGTTTCAGAAAGTACATCTTAATCTGAAGGTTTTTCCCATTTTCTCCTGGTCCTTTCTTCTTTATCCACTGTGGGCACTTATCACCAAGAAATCTCTTACACTAATCTCTTTGTGGCATCTGCTTTAGATAATCTGAATCACACAGTAGCTATATTTTCAACTCCATATCTTTTTCCATGTTCATACAAACATAAGCATATATAAACATACATTCACACATTTAGGAGTTTTTTATATTTTGTTTAAATAAAATGGAATCATATTCATTTATATTAACTAGCAACTTACTTTTTTTCCTATTTCCCTTCAAGGAATGATTACACCTACCTTAAAAATTCTTTTTAATAATTACATAATATTCTACACTTTGGATGAAACCCCATTTATTCATACTTTTAAATTGAAGGACATTAAGGTTACTTCTAGGATTTTGTTCCTTGCTTGCTTGCCTGCCACAACAAACAATGTTGCAAGAAATATCCTTATACATGCATACTTATAAACTGAAGCTTTTTGTAGGATAGATTCACAAAAGTGGATGAAGGGACGCAGACGTGGCTCAACCGGCAGAGCATCTGCCGACCATATGGGAGGGTCCAGGGTTCAATCCCCAGGGCCTCCTGACCCATGTGGTGAGCTGGCCCATGCGCAGAGCTGCTATGTGCAAGGAGCGCTGTGCCATGCAGGGGAGCCCCCGCGTGGGGGTGCCCCACATGCAAGGAGTGCACCCTGCAAGGAAAGACATCCCATACAAGAAAAGCACAACCCACCCAAGAGTGGCACTGAAGACATGAAGAGTTGACATCAGCAAAATGACGCAACAAAAAAGAGACACAGTTTCCTGGTCCCACCAAGTGTGCAAGTGGACACAGAGAGCAGACAATGGGGGAGGGGGTAGGCGGGACAGGGGAGAAGGGGAGAGAAATAAATAAAAATAAATCTTTTAAAAAAGTGGATGAAAATACTTGTACATTTTCTATTTAATAGATAAAGTCAGGTTATATTACTAACAAGTTGAAATAATCTACACACCCACTAGCAATATGTTAATTAGTTTCATTTCCCCATATCTCTGAGTTCTCCGCTTAATTAGACATGGTGGCAGAAGCTTAAATCAAAACCAAGGTTTCCTAATCAGGATGTCTCATAGTCCTTCTGGTCTAGCAGAGGAGCCTCCTTTGTGGTTCCTTTCCCCTTGCTCCTTTTAAGACCTGTTTGATTTCATTCTATAATTATCATGGTGCCTAACGCTTGCCTGTTTATTCATTTATTTGTATATCTTTCTTGCCCATCAATAATATGCCAAACACTGTGCTATATTCTGAGAAGATTAAGACAAAGTTCTTCTTTTCAGGAACTTGCAGCCTAGTGGCATTCTGCTTCATGCCTTGATAAGAGAAAAAGGTTGCTTTATACACCACCATAGACCACAGTGCTCAGCACACTACTGACACATATATGCATTCAAACCACTTTTGTTAAAGTAATAAATGTTTCATGATTGATGGGTGGATGGATGGATGATTGGGGCAGGAGAGACTTCTCACACCCATCTTCATGGCTAAATGTGTGTTATCATTTGTCAACACGTTATCCTTTGTACTGTAAGCTTTCTTCATGAAATATCTAAGAATGTGGCTGTTGGTAAGTATATATCCTTTCCTTATCTCAGTGAGAAATCAAAACTGAGGACTCCAATAATTGCTTATTCATGCTTTCTTTCCCTCCAAAGTACTTATATTTATTTGATAGAGAAAAGAGCCATAGCCAAAAAATGCATGCAGCCTCTAGAAGCTAGAAAAAGTAGAAAAATTCTCCTTTAAAGCCTCCAGAAGGAAACAGCCCTTCTGACTCCTTGACTGGTTTTGGGCTTCTGATCTGCAAAAAAACTGTAAGATAATTAATTTATGCTATTTAAACTACAGCATTTGTGTTACTTTGCTACAGAAGTAATAGGAAACTAATACAGTCTCCTCTGTGATAACAGAGTACTTTGCCTATTTGTTTATTGTTGCATCCCCAGAGACTAGAAGAGCATCTGGTAATAGTCAATATTCAGGAAATATTTGCTTAATGAATAAATGAAATGCTCAGGCAAAGAGTTGAGCAAATTTGGTGTGTCTAGAATGGCTTTGTTTTTCATGGAATGTAGCACATCTAAGGCTATGTAGCACATCCCACTAGGGTGGGAGCCAAGGTTAATCTGAAAGGTTCTAGGTCACCAAAGTTCCATTCTGAAACTACTGAAATATATTTTCTCTTCAACCGGGTCAATAAGCGAGTATGGGAACTCTGGAGGGATTCCATATTCTCCAGAATATTTAAAGAAGCAGTCTGGGATCCCACCAGCAGTTCCATTTGTCTCAATGCTCCTATGCACCATGAGGAACCTGGACCAACGCATCCTGAAAAGCATCCCCTACGGAAGTCTAAACACACACACACAGTCAACTCATTATTATCTCAAGATAAGAATCTTAACCAAATCCAGGGATAATTTAGGCACCAAGGCTGGTCCTTCCAGAGAAAACAAAAGCCTGACAGAGAAGTTAGAGCTTCTGTGAGAAGTTAGAGTTGCCCCTCATTCTAATATTAGCTATATCTCTGGTGCTGTATGAATTGGATATTGTCTATAATTGTGTTTAGTAAACACTCATTTATTAATCAATGAGTAAATTCAGCCTCTGGATCCCAATGCCTTACTCTACTTTTTTTTTTTTTACCTTCTAACATACGGTGCAGTATACTCAGTTATTATATTTTAGTTTAATGTATATCTACCCTTAATATACATTGGCTCTTGATCCTCAAGAGTCAGGACTTCTATTTTGTTCTCAGATATTCCCAAGTGCCTAGAACAGTGAAGCATAATGGGCACTCAATACATATTTGTTGAGTGAATAAATGGAAGACTTATGAAAGACCACTAGTTAGGAATTCCTCAGTGTTTTTTCCTCAAAAGATACTTTAGCAAAGTACTTCCACTATGTATTAGTTAAGATTCTCTAGGGAAACAGAACCAAGAGGAGATATCTATAATATAAGATTTTATAAAATTGTCTCAAACAACTTTGGGGGGGCATAAGTCTAAATTTCATAGGGCAAGCTGCAAGTCAGGAATGCCAATGAAGGTCCTTGATGAATTGCCCAGGAGAAACTGGCTGTCTGAAGTAAAAATGAAAATTCTCTCTTCTGACTGCAGAAATCATCACTTCTTTAAAGACCTTCACTGATTGCTGAAGGCAGTCTCCTCAGTAGATTGTGGATGTAATCATGCATGGATGCATCAACTTACTAATGTTTTAAGTCCACAAAATGTCCTCATAGTAACAATTAGGCCAGTGCTTGCTTGACCATACAACTGGGCACCATGGCACCATTACCTGGCCAAGTTGACTCATGATTCTAACCATCATACCCTAACAAATACTGCTAATTCCTACAATCATGTATACATTGCAAACTGGCTATACAACAACCTGCTACAGAGAGAAAATCAATATGACCCAATTCCTTCTTGGAAACCATTCAAGAAGACTTAATCACCAGCTAAACCAAGAAAACATGTGTTCATCTATAATTGGCTTTTGAGTATAGACTCTGAAAACATTGACCTAGAGACAGGCTTTAGTTTAGTCACAACCAATACATCAAGCATATTAGTTGTTCTGGAACTGACAATAAAAATAGTATTAACTTGGAGAAATTTAATGTTGTTTGTCATTTTTAACATATCAAACACAAATAATATAATGTTAAATGAAGTTAACATAAAACAATATATTGGACTGCTATTTTTATGATGGTCTTAAAAACAGCACTTTGTAGTTTTCATTTGAACCTCACAACAATTCTGGGAGCTAGGTGGGACAAATATTATAATATCCATTTTAAAGATCTTTTCTTTCAAGAGAAGTTAAGTGACTAATAGTAAGGAAGGAAGCCAGCACTCAAATGCATGTCTTTGCACTCACTTCTTTCTTAAGAAGCAAGAAAGCAAATAAAAAGCCAAAATTTTGAATGTTAGACTTCTATTCTGATTCTGTAATTACTCACTATGGAAACATCAACCACTGAATTATCTCTGCTCAGCCTCAATTCAACATGTTCTTACTTGCCATTCAACAGAAAAGAACAAGGAAACAATCATACATCAAAGGAAATATATTATGCAATTACCTGTATACTGAAAATATCTTAAGTTTTGTTCTTTAAATTGTTTATTCATGGGGTTTCTCTGGGCCATTTAGTTGTTCCCTATTTTCCTTCTTTCGCAAGATGCCTCTAGGTTCCTGAGAATACACTGTTGTAGAATTCATCCCTCTACCATCGCCCAACACAACTGCTGGAACTGGACCTGCCACCAGGCAATGTGCTGTTTAGTTTTCAAGAGAATAAAGATTCTTTCTACCTCTATAGTCTTTCCTCCCTTCAAATGTATTTAAGGCCACGGGTAAAACTGCTGTGTCAATCCTACTCCATCCAGACCCTCCACTCCCAGAACCTAAGCTTTCAATTTTTTGTAATTGTACAAAAATTACTCTTGATTAAGAGTTAGGCTAAGTTACAAAGTTTCTTTCTTCCTCTTTCTCCTCTTCTCTGCACTCTTAGACAAGTGGGCTGCTTAACATTCTAGTTTTGATCAGTTTAGCAAACTTCCTTGAGGGCCTTCTGTAGGCAATATTAAGGTGCTGAGGGTAGAAAGATATGTTGAGCACAGTCTCTATTATTAAGGCATTATAGTTTATTAAGGGATAGAAATAATTAAAGATATCATATTACTATAATTCAATACAGACAGTGGTTAAAGATAAGCTTGAGGTGGTAGGAAAAAGAGGAGGAAAAATTAATGGCTCTGAGGGTGTAAATCATGTTAATAAAAGTCTTCCTGAGGAAATGAAATCTGATCTTGCAGAATGAGTAGGAATTAGCAGGTGAAAAAGTGTTACATGTGGGAAAATAATATGAGTAATTGCATAGAAGCATGAAAGCTGCAGGTTTTGTTCAGGTTGAAGCATATAAAATATGTTTCAGTTTGGGATGTGTGCATTCAAGGTGCCTGTGGGATGATTAAATGTAAATGTTTAAGCTTAGGAGAAAAGTCAAGACAAATTATTTGGCAGTCAGCCATAGTATATGATACGCTAAAGATAAGTGCTATGGAGAAAAATCAAATAAAGTAATGAGGAAGGGGAAGGTTGTTATCTTATGTAAGGTGGTCAGGAAATGCTTCATTTTAAGGCGACTTTTGTGCAGAGATCTGAAGTGAGAAGATGAGTCATGTGAATATCTCAGGGAAGCCTTTCTGAAAAGAAGAGATAGATGCAAAGACCCTGAGGTGAGAGTGGGCTTGGGATGTTTGAGGAACAGGGGTCCAGTAGGGATGAAGAATGCTAATCAAGAAGGTGACGGAAGGAAGTGATATCAGAGAGATAACAGGGCCAGATCAGGTAAAGTCTAAATGTAGATTTTAACTTTTACTCTGAATAACTTGGAGAAATTTTTAATTCATTAGCTGTTTTGAGTGGAAAAACAATATGATTTACATTTGATGGACCTACTCTGGCTGCAGGCTACAGAACCTACTGTTCTTTATAAGTACAAGGGGAAAAGGGACAGACCAGTTAGAGGACTGCACAATTAATTCAGGAAAGAATGATGGTACATTGGAGTGGTGGTAAGAAATAGTAGAATTCTGGGTAGCTTTTAAAAGCAGAGTCAATGGAATATTTTAAGTTTGAGTATGTGAGAAAGGATGAAATTAAGGTTCAAAAGAGAGGTTAAAGAAGGATAAAAGTATGCTGGACTTAATAAATTTTAAATCATTATCTTTTGCCGAAGCAGCTTCAATGAAGAAGCAGGGTAGAGACTAGATTGCTTTGGGTCAAAGAATGAATGGGAGGCAAGGAATAGGAGAACTATAAATATGACTATGTTGGACCTCCACACGGAAAAGAAGAGGGTTAAAGTTGCTGGGTATTTGGAGAAAAGATATGATTTAATTGGTCATGTGATGTGATTCAACACCAAAATGATTCACGGTAATCTCTTCTAATCGAATATTTCAAGGAATGGGTCAATTTCATTTTCCAATTTCCAAGATTTAAATGTTAATTTTCCTTGGAACTTGTGTCAAGGAAACATTGTAGCACAAATAATATATTTAGCAACCTCTCTGAGGAAAGCATAATGGATCTAAAACAGTCACCAAGGTAGTGACTTTCTCTGGGAAAAATGATACATCCATTAAATTTCTGTGACATTTTTTGAGGTATACTAATAATAACTGGTTTAATAATTTCACCTGATAAATCATCTGTTCCTAGATGTTATATTTTCAGCTTCAACTTCTGCAAACCATTTAAAAACATTAAATTATGTGAAATAAACATGCATTTTACTTTCACTTATTTACATTTGCACCAATTGAAAGACATTTAATTATAGTGGCCTCAGTAAGACCTTAATATTTTTCAACTATTAACCAAGTACAATCTACTGTATGCAATTTTTGCACTCTCCTCCTAAAGATGAATCATAACTTTTATTTTGAAATGTACTTCCATTGAGAGCAAACAGAATAACAGTCACAGTACTTGTAAACTGAATGGAGTCTGGAGATATCAAACCCAATCAACTTCATTTATAAATGAAGAAACTGGAGCTCAGGAAAGCTTATGGTCAAGGCTAATTTTTCACAAATATTGATAATAGAACCAAGATGAAACCTGGAGTCTTGAATTTCAGTACAGTTTTCTTTCTACTACTGCAATCTGTAATTCTTTTAAGTATCCCTGAGAAAAGCACTGGGGTACCACCACTAAAAATTAATTAATTTATTGACCACCTCTCTATATATGGCTCTAGGCATTGTTCCAAGCCTTCTCATAAATCATTTCATTTACATCCACCCTATGAGACAGTTCTATTAGTACCTCATTTTTCAGGTAAGAAAGTAATACTTAGGTTGGGTAACTTTCCTGAGGTCAGTCAGGGAGCAAGTGGCAAAACTAAAAGCATCTCAGGCTTGAGGCAGGTCTGTTCGTTTCTTGATGCAGGTAAGGGATCCTCATGAGTCAATCCAATTTTTAAAAGCATGGATTAATAGTACTATGGGTAAGATATTGTTTGAGGAGATGAAAAGGAAATATAAGATTCACAGGTTAAAATCCTGTCCAAAAAAAGGCAGATGTGTACATCACTAACTAAGAGTAAGTGGGTAAAGAGGTAAGGTATACAGAAGAGAAAAAAGTTTCAGAGCTGCGGGTGAGCAAGGAAATGAAAATTACCAAATCTAAGCCATAATCTATGACCAGCAGAGCTCAATGAATGTAGAAATATTTCCTTTTGAACTTCTTATATATTTATCTTCTTATATATATTTTTCCCCATTGCATGCTTACCATAGCTATTTCTAGATTTAGTTAACACTCAAGTAAAAGTTCTTACACCTATTGTGCAGGGGGCAAAGAGCATGCAGTAAATAAATCAGCTGTGCAAGAGCTCTCTTATTATATCAAAGAATATTTACAGAAGGTTATTAGAGGCCTCAAAGTCTCCATAAAATAATCCATTTACACTCACTGTCCACTTAAGCGACAACCTCTGAATTTATGAGTTCTCTACTTGCTGAAAAGTCATATAACTTACTGAGTGTTAATTTCTCAGATGACCCTGGTCTGGTAAGAAAAGTGCAAATGAGAATCAGAGTAAGAAAACTAACTCTTGCCAAATACATGCCATTTCTGGATCCTGAGATCCCAGCTCAGACCCACTAAAGAATCACTGCCTTAATGCAGTATTTTTGACAAGGACTTATGTAATGTTTTATTGAATATCGGGGATTAGGTCTATCATTTTTGTTTAAGGTCTCAAATTTTAACTATTTCTTTTGTACAAATAATTGTAATCAAATGTGATTTATTGTTAAAAACAAAACATAATTTTTTTGTATTATGTAAGAAAATTAATGGAGAAGTCACTCTTTTCTTCATTTTCCTACTATAAATGTAACTACTGCAAGATAACTTGCACAAATATTAAGTATGAGTGTCAGGGAGGGAAGATAATAGATTTCAGAAGGAGTTCATTTGTATTCACCTCTCCCCAGTCTATCCAGGCTTCCACTTAACCGACTACTTGATTCTTCTCCCTAGTTTTGGACAAGGGGAGTTTTCCATTTCTTACTGTGGGATGGCCATGCAGTGGGATGGCTTAAACAATGGAAATTTATTGTTGCATGGTTTTTGTATGCTAGAAGTCCAAAATCAAGATCTCAACAGGCCATGCTTTCCCTTGGAGTCAGTAGTGTTCTGTGCTGGCTTGTTGCAATCCTTGGGGTTCCTTGGCTTGCATCTCTGCCTCCATCCCATCACTTCTCCTTCTGATGTCTACTTCTCCTGACCAGTAAGTAGTCTGTGTTTAATAAGGATTTAAGCCATGTGGGTTAAGGCCCACCATGTGGTCTCATCTAAATTGGATCATCAAAGATCTGATTATTATAGTTATTATTAACTAATAATAACATCATCATAGGTCCTATGTACAAATGGGCTTATACTCATAGGTATGTAGATTAGGACTTGAATATGTCTTTCATGGCGGATATGATTCAATCCCCAACACAAGTGGATAGAGTTCGTATCACTAAGCTGTCAGAATCACACTAGAGAGCATATGCTAGCACGTCCTGCTTAGTCAAACTTCTCTCAAGAGGGTTCAAAGCATCTCTCTAGATCGATGTTGACCAAACTCCCCTCATTTGCATAACACTGCTGTGACTTGTGTACTGTCTGCTTAATACCTAGATTATTATGTACCTCCTTATTTTAATTTAAACTGGCTCATTACTTTTCATCAAACTGTGCATCACAAAAAAGAAACATGTCATAAACAACTAGCTGGATGCAGTTGATTTAAAAGGCTTAGAGTTTGTTGCTTGCTCTCTAAGTTTTAAACAGGGAGGTCAGCAAGTACAAGAAAACTGTTAAAGTCATATTAATATCAAATTGAGGGGTTTTTCCCTCCTTACTCTAATTAGAAAAAATTGCAAAGGAGTGTCTTGCCTCTCTTTCCATGTGGCTCAGTGTTTTTTAATGCTGTGTCTATGTGCCATCTAAAATCATCTCAAATAACCCCATCCTAAATTATCTGGAATTCCATAAACCCCAATCCCACCACTTCAAAATGGGTTCAGTATTACTACATATGTTGTCATCTAAAATTTTCTCTGAGCACCACCACCCTACCCCTTCCCTGCTAACTCTATAATGTGTTCCCCAGGTCTACTCATATCTCCCCTAGATTTCTTTCCCCACCTCAATGTTCTTCTTTCAAAAGTTTAGTCATTTCCCATAAATAATGAAATGCTATACATGTCAGTCCTCTTTATTTTCTATTTATCCAAGGTAAACTTCTTTGAACTTCTGCTGTCCTGAACAATCGCTTTAACATGAAATATTGCCCTTCATTCTTTATGCTAAAAGCTCTACATTCTGCTAGGACACAAGTTTCATATTCTCAGTTTTCAAATAAATTACTCATCCTAGTTTCCACATACTCTAACTTTGGGTATTGTATTTTTCTTATGCACAATATCTATAAAATGTAAACTTCAACATGGTATATTTTCCCCACTAGAAAATAATTAAGCAATCCCATCACAACACATACTTTCTTTGTCAAACCATACGAAGTTCTGTGGAATGTTATAAAGTAATATGAGCAATCAAGTGGAGATGTTTTATACCATCTTTATTGTAATCCCATTCCTATCTTTTTTTAAAACTCAAAGTAACCATTGCGGAAAAACTAGAAATGCCCAGCATTCATAGAAAATATGTATCAGTGGCCAGGATATGTATTAGATAGCAGTATATGTACTTCTTATTTTTCCCAAACCAAATTTCTGCAAGAGTATTTCCCAAACATTACATGTGATAAGGTAATGTTTCACCCATCTTATGGGCTTTTAAAGGCTCACCCACAGCTTTCCTTAGAGCTACCATTTCTAAAACACTTGGACACTGCCCTGATAATCTGTCAACCCACCAAATCATCCAGAGTATGAAACAAAGGACACATATTGACCAATCTTTGGCCAGGCCATGCAAGGAAAGATTAATGGGAAGAGAAAGAAAATTTGCAGACAATGCCATAAAAAACATGTTGCTCCAAGTAAACATTACATGCAAAACTAGACCACATTGGCTCAAAACACTATACTCAAGTATTAACCACTTTCAATTTAAATATCCTTTCCCTAACTACTAAGAATTTGACAGCCGCCATCGATTTGAGTAGAAAATAAAATATACATTGTGTTAAAATGACCCAAATATTCATAATTCATTAACATAGTGTGAAACTGAGATTTTTTTATATGTGGGAAAAATGGTGAAAAATAAGCAATTAGATTGTAGCTATGGTGGTGTTTCTGTGCTTAACTATTATAGCAGCTCTCATCATAGTTAGTCAGGTATCTCTTTAAGGTCTTATTTGTGAAAGGGTGTGATAAAACTAAAAAGAACTCTAAATCATTTGGCTTTTGAGATTATCACTTTATTTAACCTTGAAAGCTTTTTGCATTTTCTCATGCCTTTGCTTGCTTTCAGGAATTTATCTTCATTTTGACTTTAATCCGTTTTATATCTCCTGCCTCATCTTTGATCCACAAGGTTCAAACTTTTATTTTTTCTTAATCTGCAGTATCTACAGTGCAGCAGAGTGGGGGTAGGGGAGGAACTTCCTATCTCCTGCTTATAAAGGTAGATATGTTCATCTTGAAAAGACCTATATAAATATACACAAATGTGTATATGATTAAGCAATTATCATTTTATCTATTTGATTGAAAAATTGGTATCCATGGAATACTTGATGATCCATATTAACTGGCAATTTCACCTGGGATTTTCAACACTGATTCTGTCAGTTACACTAGTCTCAAGGTGACAGCATTTTATTTCAAGAAGTCCAAGCATTTCAACATCAGTTCTTACAAAAGTGGAAACAAGCACTTATCAACTTTGCCATAAGAAATATGAAACTAGCTTTGTAATGACTATCTTAGACTTCTGTGTAGAATAGCAATATTTTGGAGCAGCTTTGCACAATCAGTAGCATTTTTTCACATTAGGCATTGCAAGCACAGAGTCTAGGAATTATGAACCCTCCAAGGGCATGAAAATTTTTATATACTATTGGTTCCACAGAAAAATAAAAAATAATAAAATACTCAAATAATGACTACAAAATATAAGTTTTCATCTATTGCTATTCAATTCATACAAAAATAATAAAATTTCAATCTCAAGAGCAAAAGATATAATTTATTCTATGAAAACTAAAATCTTAAATGTTCACCACAAAAAAAATAGATTTAATGTGGTATATTCAAATACGTGCATTAGAATTAGAATTTGTTTGCTCGAATAAGAGATGGGATCTGTCAAAGTAAGCATGCCTTAGACAAATACTGTGAGCACTATAGGTTTTCATTTACATGTCAGCAAGACAGTAGCTGGAGGCTGTGAAACACTGCACATTTTGTAAATCAACAAAAATCTGTATTAGAACTAGTTGTGGGCTGGAAATTTCTTTCTCATAAACGTTAATCAGATACAGTGGCATTTCTCCTAAAATCTTACCCAGTGAAAGAAAACCCCAAGAGCCCTAAGTCTTCTTGTTATAATTGTAATATTCCTATCTCATTTCTGAAAACAATGTGAGTAGAACAGTTTCATTACAAGATAATTAAAGATATTTTATATTGCTCTAAAATTATTGTGTGTATCATATTTCTATGATTGTTTTTTTCAGTCAATAATTTAAACTTGCCAGCTACTTAGAAAATGTTTCTTTCATATTTGTTCTGTCATATTTATTTAACAACTGAGAGTATACAACGACTCCCATACATTTCTTACCTGAGAAAAATCAGAGCAGAGAATGCTCAGCAGAATGTCATGGGATTTTGAAGAATCAGACTTATAATCTCCCTTGTAACAAACCACCACATCCTATTACAGTTCCACACCTTGTTGAAGGCCCAATATAAACTCAGACTCAAAATCAAGCGCCCCGTGTTACAAGCTAGACTGTTTTTTCACAATAACAATTCCATGGAGAGAAACTGTTCTCACTTCCTAACAGATTTGAGACACTGAAATGTGACTGCTTCTCTTCAGTAATTTTCCATCAAATGTGCAAGATACATCTTGACAGTGAAACAGCATTTCTCATTTGCCTCTTCAGCAAGATTGAAAATATTCCTTCTATATAGTGGGGCATTCATTTTACTTAAACAAACTAGAGTTGATCTCTGCAGCTTCCTTTCTTTCTATAAAAAGTTCTTCCAAAAAAAAATTACTTCTTACCTCAGAGAAATTGATGGGGAAATTTCTTTTTAACATACTGCACATATCTGAAAGTGACATGCTACCTATCATTGTTACGACGTGCTGTTTGAGCCCACTTAATGGCTAGATTTATTGATGTGCACTGATCTAGTCACTGAAAATACAGGTTGCAATAAGGGACGCAATTTAAGCCACAAACTGAGTATATGAATTAATGAATCAATGTACATAAGGTCTGCAGGGAGCAGGAAGTTTTTAATTAAAGTAAAACCTTCCCAGTAGTAGAAATGGAATTGAATAATTCTAAAACCTTAAAATGCAGTGATGAAATATATCATAAAGTTTCAAAATTGTGGCCACCACAGTCTCCACCAAGGAGGTATTTCTTTTGTGAATAAGAGGCCCATCTCACTTATGAATCAATCAGAAATGATATTTAGGATAACGTTCATTCTAACCTGCAAGTAATTATACAAGAATTTGTCTTTTTCAAACAGCCAGTGGTTTTGTTTTCCACGACTGCTAATACTTTGCTCCAGTATAATAGTAGGCTGGATGATAAATAATAAGAAAGATATTTAATCTTTAAGGCTTTCACATAATGAGCTTCAGTTAATTACAAATGATGCAAATCGGCTAATATCTTCAAAAATTTCTTGGGAAAAGGGTAAACAAGATATATGAGGTGTCTTAGATTGCTAGGGCTGCTATGATTGCTTAACAACAGGAATTTAATGTCTCACAGTTTCAGAGATGAGAAATCTCATATCAGCACATTGGCCAGGCTATGCTTTTCCCCCAATTTCTGTAGTGTTCTGGTGCTGCCTTGCCACAATCCTTGGAGTTTCTTGAGTTGCATCTCTGGCTCCATTACACAGCAATGTCCTTGGTCTCCTTTTGTGACTCTCTGACTTCTGGCTTTTCATAAGGCCTCCAGTAATATGAATTAAAGCACACGTTTATCCATGTTGGCCATGTCTAAATAAGTATTAGAGGACTCTAAGTGTTCATACTTTAACTGAGAGTACATTTTCAAGGGGTCTTATTTACAAATAGGTTCATACCCACAGGAACGCAGATCAAGATTAAGAGCATGTCTTTTGAGGGATACATAATTCAGTCTACCACATAAGGCCTATCACAGATAACATATGAAAAAACCAGAATCTAGATTTTATCATATCCAGGAAAAATCTCATTACTTACAACCAGGAGGGAAGTCCCATGTGAAAGAGTAAAAGCTCATAATTGCCCTATGTAAGTATAGAGAAATGTTAATACTTACAAACTGCAAAGGTGCAGAGAGGTGAGAGTGGCACAGCAGGGTGGCATTATAGAACCTGGAGATTGCAGCTCTCCTACTTTCATAAAGTACTTAAATTCTCTGAACCTCTGTTTCCTTGTTTGTGAACTGGAGCAGGATTAAAGGAGACAAAAGTTATAAAGTATTTTGCACAGTGCCCCCTAAACTTTGTGGGTGCTCACAAATGTTCTTTAACTTTACATCCCACAATAATTATGCAGGCATTTCCAATAAGTAGTTGGGACTTCTACTGCAATGATTATGTAACATGAAAATGTTTCTGCTAGGGGTGTCAATTTATGTGACTAGGCACATCTAGAGGTCTTGAAAAGTGTTTGTCGTCTAAATAAGGTAAATACATTTCCTCACCTTCTAACTTACATTTTTCATTTGGTTAGTAAAAACAACAAATAAAACAAACAAAAAGCTTTCATTTTTATCAAAAACCTTAAACTCAGCATATCATAGTGAAAAAAGGACAAGTTTTGGACCCAGAAACAGCTATGTTCAAATCGTAGTTTTGCACTGTTCAAACCTCTTAAATGACTGTTCAGGTCATTTAAGAGGATTGAGTTCTAGTTTCCTCATATATCAATCCAGACTAATAATACTTTGCAAAGTGAAAAGGACTAAATCATATGTGTGTTCAATGCTTGTATACATGTGTATGTAAAAAATCTGGCAAGGTTTATATCTTACAGATAATAACTTGATAATAGTATATACATTTTAGGTACTGGGGGCCAGGGATTGAACCTGGGACCTCATATGTGGGAAACTAGTGCTCAACCACTGAGCCACATCAGTTTCCCTGAGTTGGCTTTTTCGTTTGTTTTGCTTGTTTGTTTGTTTGTTTTAGGAGGCACTGGGAGCAAAAACCAGGATCTTCCATGTAGGAAGGAGGTGCTCAACTGTTTGAGCCATATCTGCCCCCTATATATACTTTTTAAATCAATAATTTACAACTAATGATGACTGGATTAATAAAATATTTCTATTTAGCACTTAAATTCTTGGTTAGTGCCCAAGACCCTCAATTTCATCTATATAAATTATGATACTTATGTCTGAACTTTTGGACCATAAGACTTTCATCAATAAGGGTATGTTCAAATCTGAATGGGATAAGACAGTATTTCTGTTCCTATCTATAGTCCAAATAGTGCAAAGAAAGATTTATAAATGTAACAACTGCTACGAGGATTTTCAATTTTCAGAAAAACTCCTACAAAGTGCCAAATTAACATTAGTCTTTATTCCTTCCTTGGGGTAATTTACAGATTAAAGCTTTAAAAGATTTTCTAAGCAGTGTCATAACTTGTGACTTGAATATATTTTTCCTTCAGATACGAACGGCATGAATGTGAGAATGATATTATTTATTTGTTTGATTTTTTAAAGCTAAAAAAGTGCCTTTGTTTTTAGAGTTGTGTCACATTTGAGAGAGGAGTAGTAGGACTGGCAAGTAACAAGACTTGTTTAATGGCTCCTGAACCTTCGTTAATGATCAACTACATGGGCATTTCTACAGAATCAACATTAGGAAATGGTCGACAAGTTTGACATTGACAAACAAACAATATTTTCCTCAAAAGGACACATCTAATGTGGCTTTGGTACTATCTTTGGTCCCATCCACCTCAGGCCATAAATGAAAGTAAAAGGAACCACTTATCCAGAAAGATAATAACAGAAATGGTTCCTGATAGAATGGAAAACACATGTAGCTTCATAAAGTGAAAGCCTGAAAGAACAATGCCAGACAGTAAATCTATGTTTTAGCAAAGCTGACAGGGATTTCTTCGCTAGGAAAAAAAAACTGTATGACAATTTTGTTAGATGGTAAAAGTAGACAATATCATGACTAGTTCCTGGTGATCCAGAATTATACATGAGTATAAAGTACTCATCCCTTCTAAATTAATTCCTGGGAAAAAAGAGAGAAAACTTTCACACTGAAGTACAATTTGAACTTCAGGAATTTCTTTCCATATATATATATATTTTTTTTTTTAAAGATTTATTTATTTATTTATCTCCGCTCCCCCCCCCTCCTCCCTCCGCCCCTCCCCCCCGTTATCTGTTCTCTGTGTCTATTTGCTGCATCTTTGTCCGCTTCTGTTGTTGTCAGCAGCACAGGAATCTGTGTTTCTTTTTGTTGTGTCATCTTGTGTGTCAGCTCTCCGTGTGTGCGGCGCCATTCCTGGGCAGGCTGCGCTTTCTTTCGCACTGGGCAGCTCTCCTTACGGGGCGCACTCCTTGCGTGTGGGGCTTCCCTATGCGGGGGACACCCCTGCGTGGCAGGGCACTCCTTGCGCACATCAGGACTGCTCATGGGCCAGCTCCACATGGGTCAAGGAGGCCCGGGGTTTGAACCGCAGACCTCCCATGTGGTAAATGGACGCCCTAACCACTGGGCCAAGTCCGCCGCCTTCATATGTATTTTAAAAGCTTTACTTACTTAGTTAGCTAGTTAGTATGTATCCAACTAACCAGAGTATTTCCCAATATTTTTGTACTTTTTTTTGAGTTGTCTATTATAGCACCTTTATACACATCCAGGCTATTGCCTGAAAACATTTCCTAGGAGCACGCAAAAAAACATGGGCAAGGCTTTAAGATCCTGATTACAATTAAAATTAGTCCTCAGTGTTCTCTCATTTTCTCTCATTTTGTTTTTCTGATCCTCCAGCCTCCATTTGACTACTTAAACTTGTCTCAGGCCTTTCTTTTACTTACAATCTGATTTTAATAGGAAAATCTTACATATTATCTGCACTTTCATTGGATGCTTTTATTTTCCCATTCTTAGGATGTCTACTTCTCTTCCAGAGAAGATAGACTCTCCTGGCTTTTACAAGTTAGAGTAAAAGGAAAGCTTATCCTTCTTCAAGAGGCTTCAAGAGAATACTGGAATTCATATACAATGAGTAGATTTGGGGGGACAGGTGTGTTTTGGTTCATGCTTATTTCTTGGACCATTGGTAGCCTCTTTATGGTAACTGTAATAATTCTTATTAACCTAAGAATTTCTTTTAACTAGTAATGATATTTTATCTTGTTTTAACTCACCTCCCACCTTACAAGTTCCTTGAAGGCAGGGGCTATGTTTCACTTAGTGAAACTTTGCAGTATCTAACACAGTGCTTTCTACATAGTACTTTTAAAAAGAGTTGCTAACATGAAGCAAATAGAATTAAATTCTGGAAAAATGGGAGGGTTTGTAAAATTTTATGCTAAATTTCAATAACTAATGGACACATTATTTGTAAAATGAAGGACTCCTAGTTTATAGGTCAGGTTTATTTTGTGTGACTGTATAATTAAAAGCAGCACATAAAATTTTTCAAACAAGTTGATCCTGGTGGTGCATATTAGAATCACCTGGGAAGACTAGACAAATGTGTGTGCTTGGGCACCTAAACACAGACTACTTCCTGAACTGGAGTACCAGCTGAGCAAACACACACCCATGGTAAAGAATCACTGATAGAAGTATAGGCAATTATAACTAAAGTTCAGGATATGAAGACACCTCACAGAGACATCACTCAATTGCTTCAATCAAATGCTGCATTTTGAGAAAAAACATCCTAGACTGGAAGAGCTATAAAGTGTTAGCAACCATCAGCATCAGCATCATCTCTTCCAGTAGATGCTTGGGACGTGGGGCCGGGGGAGCAGGGTGTTACCTCGGCCATCAGGGATATATAGTACATTAGATAGAACATATTTTTTAAATAACCCATAAATTTTCCTTTCCTCACTCTGATCAACTTATTGTTTCCTCAATTTTTTTCAAATAGTACAACCCTTACAATCCACCCTAATGATGTGATTTACAAACTCCTTTTCCTTAAATCTCCCTTTAATCTTAAATCTATTCAATTGTTTCTAATTTGGTGGATTTTTCTTATTAAGTTTAATAAAAATTGATAAAAATGAGATATTTTCATCTAAAATAGGTATCAGTGTGATTCAAGCCCTCAGAAAACATTAAACAGTGTCTTTCACAATTTGATCAAAACTATGAAAATGTTTAGTATATTCAAAATAATTTGATAACCAGTTTTTTTCCCTGCAATAGGAAACTTCATCAGGTTCTAGCTGGCCTTATGCCATAGTTCTTAATTAATACTCTTAGGTTCCACAGCATGGTTCAAAAACAATGGTAAATCATTATGCTACAGACAGTGATTTCTGAATTAATTTCTAAGCACTAGCAGCAATTCTTCTTTTGTGAGCTGTATTTAGATCATAAATTATTCTATATGCCCTGTTGCTGGTGCCAAATACATGTGAAGTTACTAATATATGTAAAGACAGCCATTTGGCAAAATAATATTTAGAGCACAAGTAGCAAAATTATCCCCTACTCTTAGTCAGGAAGCTTTGGTAGCTGGAAATGTTGATGAAAAACTAGCCAAAGTAGTTCTGAAACACATTGGTTGAAAGCCTGCTTCATCTTCAGCAGACACCTGAGAAGAAACTAGTTAACATCTTGACAGATTCAAGAAAGGGACAAGCATCTTTCCTTGGCACTATTTTAAATTGCTACAACGGAAAGTGAATCAGCGAAATGGGGGAGGTGGGGGGGCAGTTAATAATTACTTGTTAGCAAAGAATAGGTGTGCAACAGAGAATGTTCATATAAATGTTACAACTGCCAAAATGTGCATTAAAAATAAACCTATATTGAATTCATGTACTAAACAAATAACTTTATTTTGATTTTTTTGTACTTCTAGAAAACAAAATAGGTGGAGATAAAAATCAGAATAAAATGTGTTTTAAAAAATATTAAGCGTAAAGGGGTAGGTGGTAAATATTTTAGGCTTTGTGGCCCATATACCTGTCACAACTACTCAATTCTGCTGCTGTAGTATGAAAGCAGTCCTAGACAAAATGTAACTATATGGATATGACGATGTTACAATATAAAATATTTATTTTACCAAACAGGCAGCAGATTAGACTTGGTCAGCTGGCCATAGTTTTCTGACCACAGCTGGAGTGTATCAATCCTTGGTCAGGAAGCAGAGAACATGTTCTTAATGCCCCCAGCATCTGCAAATCGGCCCCTGCCCCATCCGGGAAATCCAATTTTTGTCTTAGTAAAATCTTCCTCCATCTTTATGTTTTTCTCTTGGAGACATTTGCTATTTACTCTCTTTCCAAGATAGCAATTTCAATCTTGTCAAGGGACTTTGGGTTCTAGAAATCTTCTGTAAAAATGAAAGTGCCATACTCTTTCTATGCACTATGCTTTGCATAACACAATTGCGATACGTAGCTGCAGCTGAGTTTTCTCATCTGAACAAGGGGAATAATGGGGTCGCTGTAAGAATTAAAGGATTCCCCCTTGCTTAGTAAAGTCCCTGGCACTAAGAAGGTGCTCAATAAATTTTAGCTATTATTTTATTTTTATTGCTTTTCCATAAACCTCCTCGCAGAACTTTTTACCTGCATAGAAGAGAAAAGAAAAAAATATAGGGAGGAAAATATAAAAAGAATAACAAAAGCTTATCCTCCCTCCCAGAGTTGACCCAACAGGGCACTGACCAGGATTCTAACTAGAGTGTGTTCTCCTTAATATACTTGTTTTACTCACTATAACAGAAGATTAAAAGCACATGTTCTCTGAGTCAATTCATCAAAACGTTCATAACCTGCCTGTGGACTGAGGGGACTATATGGGGACAATACTGAGAAGCTTGATAAAGGGGTAGAAACACCCATCTCCACAGAGCAAGTTGAGGGTCAACAAACCTTCCAGGTGTCCACCAAGAGATCAGATGGATCCAAAAGGCAAAAGGGAGTAAGGATAATTTGATCATCGCCCACTCCTGCTAATCAAAGGCTAAATACTTGGGCACTGCCTCTCTTTCAAAGAGGCTAGGGGCAATGGGTTGTTCTTGAAACAAATGTCTGTTTCAACACAAATTGAGCAGGTGTATAATGTTGGCTTTTCCTAACTATTCAATTGAGAAACCAACCCTAATTTCCTGTAGTGGGAAATCAAGCATATGGATTTGTATATTAAAGTCCTAGTTTTAGTCCTGAGAAAATCTACTCATCCTGTGGACTTTGAAAATATTGACACTCATAGTCACTTGTATGGTTCCCTAGGTGTTGCCAGTTCTGGGCACAAAGGGATAATTCACATAAAGTCTCAAACTAATGCCATCCCTGGTTTGTTTTTTATTTGTGTGTGCTTGATTATTTTTTTAAGTTACTACCAATTAAGTGGTTTTATCACAAATAAAATACTTTGCATTCCAAGATGTAAACTGGCCCACATAAACTTAAAAGTGAATTGAAATTATGAAATTATGAAAATAAAATGCACATTCAGTTTATTACCAAGATATAAATGTAAACATTTTAACATGTTAAGCAACTTAAGATGTTTTAGTAAACTGATTTTTAAATTCCTATATTAAACATTTCTGCTTATTTATCCCTTTATTTTATTAACAAAGCATAAACTGGCTAGCAGTTAGTGAAAAGATCTGCACTCTCCATAGCATCACTCAAACCTTCTGTATTTGGAACATCAAATTTGCCACTGCAAATCCAGTCATATCAGATGCTAGAGCTAATTTTGTACCATAAACCCATAGTCTCAAATTTAGCATCAAGTCAGCCTGTAGCTGGACTCTTCCCTTTTTTCCCTGCTCATATACTTGGTTTCTTGGATTGCAAATATAATAACGGGATTATTAGCTATTAACATTGTAAAATAAGAGGATCCCTACCTTGGGATCAGACACCTAAAGTGGACCTTGATTTCCTGTTGGAAATCATTTCCTCCTGTCCTGTTTACCTTACTAAGATTCCTGCCATACCTTGTGCCTGCAATTTAGCTCTACTACTTCATCTATTCAGTTCTATAGAGCCTTCTTTTCTGATCCTGCCTTATCTTATCTGGCATATTCTGCTCTCAGAGAAGTCTTGGTTCTGATAATTTGCAGGATTCAGGTAACAAGTTAGTTCACATGCCATGGCTATGAAAATAGCTGTGGCTAGCAAAACAAGGCATGTATTAAAGTTAACTAGGGTTCTTTTGAAATTTAAATAATAAGTGTTTTAGTAAAAAATCTCTGCTTATCAGTGTCCATAATCAAAAAAATGAAAACGTCTTTGAATTTCCACAAATTTCAAGTTAAGTTGTAAACGTTCACATAAACTAGCCTAAATCATAGTCAATTCTCGATTACATTGAATATGTATGATGTTTATTAAATTCATCTACAGAAATTGTCAAAATTTCCAACCATACTTATAGTATCTATATTGCATCCCTCCATTAATAGCTAATAGCATTCACTTTGTCCATTCTATTTCAAGTGAATGTACTGATCCATGTATGTGCACAGGGATGATATTCAAAATGTTCTACCACAGCATGGGCACTAATCAACCAGAATAGAGTCTAGACATAACTCTGGGATAGGATAAAGATTTTCCCCTCCTCACATTAGCATCCAATTGGCAATTCTATGGATGACTTCCCACACTGTGATTCAGAAAGCCAAGCTCTAATGAATTTTTTCTAATGAATTTCAGACTCAAAGATCCCAGAGTTCTCTCATTTGTCAGCATCCAACCAGGAAATAAGAAAGACTTCAAGAACATGGAGAAGGGACACTTTCTCTAAACCACCTTGGCTTGGAGGAGATACACATCATTTCTATGAACAAAAATCAATTAAATGCCCCCATCAAAGTGCAAGAGACAGAGTTGCAAGTATGCTCAGTCAGTACATAATAGTATCTTGCCCACAAATAAAATATTAGGAAGTAAAAAGTTCTAGTTCTATGAGTAAAAAGTTGAGCAATAGTATGGGATAATTGGAGTACTTGGGGTAGGTTGCAAATTTAAAGTATTTGCTCAGCATGGGTCTCATTGAAAAGTTGACAGTTGAGCAAAGATTTGAAAGGAAATATGGATTGAGCCATACATATCTCTGGGGGAAGATCCTTTCAGGAAAATCAAACAGCCAATTCAAAGGCCAAGATGTGGGCTAATGCCTGGTAGGTTCAAGGAAAAGTGAAGGGGATGTCATGGTTAGGTCAAAATAGTGTAGGAGAGGCCTGAAAGGTAAAGGGGCCAATAGAGTTTTATAAGCCATTTTAAGCACTTTTTCCTTTGACTCTGAAGAGAATGGGAGAATAGGATTTTGAGTGCTAGGCTCTGGCTTACATTTTAAGAAGATCACTTAAAGTGATATTTGAGAATACCCTGGAGTGTGGGAGTGCAGGTATGGAACAGGGGAGACTAGTTAGGGTCTTACAACAATTGGGAGCGGGAGGTTCGGACCCAGGCAGTAGCAGAAGAAATGGTGAGTAGTAGCTAAAGTCTTGATATATTTTGGAGGTCGAGTCAAAGGAATATTCTGACAGATTAAATATAAGATATGAGACAATGAAAGAAATCAAAGTTGAGCCCAAGGTATTTGGCCTGAGCAATTAGAAAGTCAGAGTTTCCATTAACTGATGTGAGTAGAGGGAAGAGTTGAATTAAGATATAAATTTGTCAATCATCAGCACATGGATGAATTTAACTCTTGAGGTCAGATAAGATCACCAAGGTAGTAAGAATAGAGAGGGAAGTGGGCAAAAGTCTGAGCGCTGGCCAAAGCAATATTAAAAGGTCAAGATAAGTAAGAAACCAAAAGAGAGGAAGAACAAAAGAGAAAGAGAAAGAGAGAGAGAGAGGACACAGTAGTAATGTAGAAAGAAATCCAGGAGCATATGGTGTCCTAGGAGCTAACTGAGAAAAGTTTTTTGGAGAAAGGAATTGTCGACTGTAAAATGCTGCTAGTAAGTCCAGTAAGATGAGAACTGAGAATTGGATTTAGCAGCCTGAGGTTCTTTGGTGACCTTGATGAGAGCAATTTTGTTGGCGTATGGAGTGACAAAAGCTTGAGAAGACAGAGTATAAAAGAGACACAAAGAGCAAAATTGGAGGCTGGAAATGCAGATAACTTTTTTGAGGACTTTGGCTATAGGGAGAAGCAGAGTAATTGGGCTGAAGGGGAAGCTTTGTCTAGAAAGATTTTATTTTATTGCTCAGATGAGCTAATGCCAAGTTGTTTCCAATATGTGTTAACAGTTAGCCATTTGAGACCAAAATATAATCATCTACCTACTCCAATTTACACATTCCTTTAGATGCTAGTGATAGTGGCACAATTCTCAGTTCTATTCTTGGTCAAAAATAATTACTTTGGTTTCCTTTCAATGCTTAACATTTGACCCAGCTAACAATTAATTACTTTTTAAGCAAATTTTATCAACAAACGCCTTTTCCCAGTTCACTTTAAAGTTAGCACAATTATCATTGTAGGAAAATGTGAAAGGTGCATTTATCCTTCTGTGTAATCTTACCAAAATATAATACAAGGTGTATTTATCCTCAACTACATTCCTGACTAAATATGACATACACTATTGCCTTTCCCTTTTAAATTTGAATCATCAAATTATTTCTCTCCTCCAATGCTTTTCCTTAAAGGCAGCAAAAGATAGATCTTGCAAAATTGTAAGAAGTATACATGTCATCAGGGAGTGATCCCGTATCTGATATTGGGTCTCCCTACGTGTTCGTGGCATCACTGTTACCAAAAGCATCTCTACCTGCAGGCTTAAGGTAACCGAGGACCGATTGCTTTTCAGAAACAAGATACTCTCAGAAAAGAGCCTGGCAGCTCCACAATCTTCCACCCTTAAGAAGAACTCATTTGGCAGCATTCCAAAGAACTGTTGACAAGTTTCCATTGAGCAGCATAGGGTGGATACTTGCCAGAATTTATATTAGTAGATCTAGGAGGAGAAAAGACTAAAGGTCAATTAATAGTCGCCTGTTTCTCCCCAGTAAGCAATAGAAGTTTAACTCTCTGAGTCATCTGTGTATTCTAATAAGGCAAAGAAATTTAGACTGAAAAAAATAAAATGCAAGTTTTAAAAATTCCTTTAAATGACCATCAAACACATAAAATAACTATTTTAGAGGTGCTTTTCCACAATATTTTTATTATTTAAATACTTGATTACTAAGTAAAACAAATTGAAACAGAACAAGAAGTAATTCCATGCTTTTAACCAAACTTTTAGCCACTTCCTATAATGGGCCAGGCTCTGTGTTTGGTACTAGTAATACAGGATGAACGAAAGCCTTTTTCCTTACTTTTGAAGAACTCACATTCTAACAGGAGAGACAAAAATTTTAGAAGTGAAGATATAATTTGTAAAGTGCTATGTCTTTACTTTTCCAGTCTGCTGTGACAAATACTCTAGTGTGTTGGTCTAAACAATGGGAGTTTTTTGGCTCATGGTTTTAAGGCTAGGGGAAGTCCAAAATATAGGCAGCAGCAAGGAGAATCTTTCTCCCCAAAGTTTATAACATTCTGGTGCTGGTTGCTGGGAATCCTCGATGTTCCTTGGCTTGCATCTCTGCCTTAACTCCCGTGGCTGTATCCTCTCCTTTCTCTTCCAGGTTCCACTGACTTTCATGTACTGGCTCCTACCCCCTCTACCCGCCTCCCTCCCCCCAAGGCTTTCTCTCTGTCTAAATTTCTTCTGCTTATAAAGAACTCTAGTAATCTGAATTAAGGCCCAACCTCATTCTGTTGGGTCAAATCTTAACTAAAGATAGCATCCTCAAGAGATCCTCTTCACAATGGGCTCACACCCTCAGGAATGCAGATCAAGACCAAGTACATGTCTAAATTGGGCTACATAATTCAATCCATTATATGCTATAATAAAAAAATTAGACATAGGCCCAAAAAAGATAGAAGCACAGAGTTATTAATTCCACTGGTGACAGAGGGAAAAACTATAGAGGAGAATTAATATTTGAAGAATATGGCTGTATCTCGAGAGGTGGGGAATGTCTGGGGAAGGTAAGAAAGATAGGTGAACAAAAAGACAGAGGTACTAGCAAGAACAAAGGCAGTAAATATCAAAATGGAAAAGTTCATTCATCAGAATCCTAGCAGGCCTACTTTTCAGAAACAATACAGCCAGAGTAGAAGATGGACTTTATTTCCCAGAGCGTGTCTCTGAAGAGACTATCTGGAAGGAGTTCCTTGGTAAGCATTACATGCAGCAGAGGCTAAGAAAGAACACCACTTTATAATAAGACTGCTTGGAGAAAGATGGAAAAGTGCTCATCCTTGATTCCTCCCTTTAGCTCACTGCCAACTTCTTGTGATTGCATCTCCTAAATATTTCTTCACTTTACCACTTCTCACCATATTCTTTGATGCCACTACACCAAGTTGCTACCACCTCTCTCTCCTGGATTACTACAGTAGCAAACCTGTCTCCTTACAATTTCTCTTGCTCCCTGACAGTCTTATCTCCCAAAATTCAAGGCTGATCATTTTTAAAAGTTGAATCACCTATGTTATTCTCTTACTTAAAATCCTTCACTGACACCCTATAGCAATCAGAAAAAAAATGAAAGTGTCAGGAAGTGGCTGTGGCTCAATCAGTTGGACTCCCATCTACTATATGGGAGGCCCCAGGTTCGCATCCCGGGGCCTCCTTGTGAAGGCAGGCTTGCCCGCACGCTGCAAAGCACTGCCTAGCCCAGAAGCACCACAGAGAGCTGACTCAGCAAGGTGATGCAACAACAAAAAAGGGAGACAAGCAAAAAAAAAAAAAAACACATGGAAACTGCAACAAATGGATACAGAGAGCAGACAGCAAGCAAGCTGCAAAGAGGGAGGGGAAATAAAAGCAATAAATACAGACTCAAAGGAATGCATAGCAAATGGACACAGAAAGCAGACAACATAAAAAAGCCACAAGGGGGGGGATAAAAATTAATAAATAAATAAAAGTGTCTTCTTATGGGCTATAAGGCCATAAAAAATTAGATTCGTACATATACCTACACCCTCATCTCCTATTTTTTTCTTTGCCTAGAATTTTCCTTCCCCATATTTTTATATGGCCAATTCTCCTATTGTTCAGTTTTCAGCTCAAGTCACCCCAAAGTGGCATTCTTCCTCTCTATCTATTGTCCTGTTATATTTTATACATAGCATTTATCACTATTTAAACTGTGGTTTTTATTAATTTTTAAAAACTTTATATTTTGAAATAATTTCAACCTTGCAGGTTAATTGCAAAAATAACAGAGAAAAAATATACAGAACTTCAATGTTTTTTATTTATGTTTTTTACTTGTTTACCATCTCTTCTTTGTCACTATTCTAGTAAGCGCCAAATACTCAAGGAACTTTTATGTCTTGCCCACCTGTTTCCACAGTACCTAGAATAGCGTCTGGAACTGAAAAGCCACCCAAATAATACCAAATCTATGAGAAAGTTTGGGTTGGAGGAAAGATATGCTCAGAGAATGTTTGGAAATGTTCTCTGTGGTGCATGGTGTAAAAGTCTTGTGTAGATCCTTCAGAAACTTATAATAAAGACCTATGTTCTCCTTCAAAATGTGCAAGGACAAACAATGTGTCTCAAAACCTAACACCATACAGAGTTGGGCTTCAAGGCAAATGAAAACACTTTCTATGTGGTACAAGTGCAAGCCCTATTTGGGGACACTCTTCCTACAGTCTAATTCCTGTGCAGTGAACATAATTATAGACTCATTTGTCTTTATTAGATAATATGAGTTTAGCTGTAATAGTTGAAGACAAGTAGAGCTACGCGGGAGGTATAATTCCTGGGGGTCCTACTTCATGGGGGCTTCCAAAAGAACTAGAAAATAAAGGAAACTATATTTTGTTATGCAAAAGGTCAGAGTGAATAATGAGACTGGAAATATGGGGGTTTCAGAGGTAGAAGCACTGTGATTCCGCAGAGGAGAGACCCTATTTCTAGCAGACATGAACAGTCACTACAGAGAAATCCTCTGTGCCAGATCCCTAAGGCTTTATTATGAGCTCCCATGGTTCTCAAGTAATCTTCTGATTTTAATTCAGTTTCCTTGGTCCTTGATGCTAGGAAAATATTTGAGCTGGATTATCAGAGTCCAGCCACCAGAAAGGGGATTTTTTTTTGTGGATTCAAAATTTTCATTTTTATACACAGATTAATAGTTCATGAATGTTATTAAAAAACACAGGATAGAAACACCACTGGTTTGACACTCTCTGGAGTTACTAAAAAAAATCCACTTTCTAGCTTGTGTTGATGGGGCTCAGGACCTTCAACATGGATAAGCTGATGTTCTGAGGTCACTTGGAAACTAATATCCACACTTTTACTATTTCTTTTGATATAGCAGATGCTCGTTTTTTAACAATTTACATCCTTACCCAAACCCTTCTACCTTGTCTTCTCTGTTATTGAGTTGAAAGCTACATACTCCATTAGTCTTTATTCTGCTTCCATGATGGCATGTGGCAAGGTTTTGGACAAAACTAGTTAGGAGAAACAAGTCTACCATGAGAAGAGTTTGGAAAGTGTTTGCCTGTTAAAAGAGAACCTATGAAGCCGGTCAACCCTTCTTTCCCCTTGTCTCCTACTGCTCACTGTGTTCAAATTTCCTCTGCTTATGAGGACTCCAGTCATACTGTATTAAGGTCCACCCTGCTTCAATTGGGCCTTACCTTAACTAAGGATATCTTCAATGATCCTATTTACAAATGGGTTTCATCCATAGGGCTGTAATTTAGGATTTGAGCATATCTTTGTGGGGAACATAATTTAATCCATACTAGTGCTGGAAGCTGCAGCAACCAATTCATGACCTTGAGGTAAGATGCTTGAAGGAAAGCCTGAAAGACTCTCAGAGATAGACCAAATCATGATACCACTAAACTACTAAACCCACACTGCCAACATCCTATCTGCAGACTATTTGTAATTGAGAAAAATACCACTTTCTTTTAAATCACTTATAATGGGATATTTTGTTCTTAGAAATCTTGATAGATTTTACAATAGGTTAGTGATTTCTTTCTATGATTAACAGGTTTTTAAAATGGGAGCATGTCATCTTTACAGTGTTATCTCATCCTTGTAGCAATGCAGTGTTTCCTTGTTGGAACATGTCAGATATATTACCCCTCTCCAACCACAAACTCACTTTAATCCAAATTCCCTTATATGTTCATGAACTTCTCAATATCTTTCCACAATGTCAAGGACATAACTTATTGAGTAATATGAAATGTGGTCACTTTTGCTGGGGATAATTAACAAAAGAAGGAACTAGATATTGGAAACAGAAAAAAAAGTAGAGAGCAAAGCAGAGGTAGTTGCTTTTTTATGTTATAGGAAAAGCAAAAGAAGCTGAGGCATGGTAAATCAGAATGTTGGACCTTCTTCCTGTGACCTCTGGACTAAAAAGAATGATTTGTACAAAAGAAGATTGATAGGGCCAAGTTAAAGGGTTTGTAAGAAAGAAATCCTCTAGTGGAAGAAAATAAGGCTCACCTGATTGTGAAGAAGAAAAGAATTTATTCTCAATCTTGCAAGAAGGGGCACACAACCTGAACATGTGGCTGGCATGCTGAACAAACAAAAATGACAGAATTTATACCCCTAAACCTAGCACGCAAGCCCTTCCTCTGTTTCTCCATAGATTGGATACTTCAGAGGTTACAGCCTACCTGAGAGATCTAACTTTCCCACACCAAGTCCCCAGTTTTTGATTAAAAGCTTCCCCCATTACATTCCAACTGTTTTGGCTTTTACCTGCTCCTTTTGCCAAATAAGGAATGGAATTTAGTGCTGAATTGGTATTGACTTAGCTCTTTCTTGTGCATCCTTTCTACCAGCTATAGGACTGGTTTAAGCTGGTTTCCTTTGTTCCTGCTTAAACAGCGAGTGGGAGACTAAGGCAATAGAAGGCTGCCAGGTTACATTAATTAATATTTTCTTCCTCCTTGCTTTATCTTACTTTCATGTAAACACTAAATTGATCCCCATCTCTTACAATCACCCCTCTTTCTTTTAAAATCATTTTAGTTTTACTATTTCTCTTCTTCAAATTTTCTAAGAGCTATCTTTTACTCTTTATCATAGGGATCTCCTCCTTTAAGGGGGTATGGGTTGTTTTGCCTGTACTGTACAGGCATTTGTTTGGTTAGGGTGATTTCAATGAGTTTTTGAACTAGCCGTCAGGCACATGGAATGATAAAACATACGACTGTGGTAAGCACCCCAGCTGAGATGAGGGAAGTTAAGATGAACAGTGTAACCCCTTTTCATTTCTCAAACCAATTTTTTAGCCATCCTGTGAGTGAATTGCTAATGTCAGAACTCTCTACTAATTCCTTAGATAGGGCTGTTAGGTCTTATAAAGCCTTAGTGATAGTTCTGTCAAGGACAGTGTTATTGGGGATGAATTTACAGCAACTACCTCCAATCATAACACAGACTCCCTCTTTCTCAGCCAGCATCATATCTAAAGCCGTTCTGTTTTCCATGCGATTCTGCTAGTAGCATTTAATTGCCCTGCAATTCCCTTAACTGTATCCCTGGTGTAATTAATAAATCTCTGTTGATTATAATAAATGGAATTAATCCAATCTACATTTTTATTAATGGTGACCCACCAGAACAAGAATGACTTAAGCCCAGCTGCTACCTGATTTTTAACTTTAAATTCATCTGGGACTCCTCAGGGAACTCCTATGTTGTCTAGATAGATTCACTCATCAAAAGAACCAAGTAGACTTCTCTTTTCTCTCCCTCCTTGGGATGCCATTTTCTCTTTTTTTTTTTTTTTAATTTTTTTAAATGTCACAGTGAATGGGATAGCCAGTTGGACTAGAGCACAGGTTCTGCCCCACCTCTCAGGCAATACTGATTGGAGGATGCCTTTTCCACAGTACCATTACAGGTCTACTCAAGATATGACCAAATTGGAGAAACTGCCAGTACTATCCTCACTTATGTTCCATACTTGTACACACAAGGCCATGGTTCCAAGGTCCTGGAGCCCTTTTCCCCATCTAGAGAGACAGGCAGAGTGACTTCCTAGACAAAGGCTTGAAGTTCTTAAGGAAGAGATCTTTGGCTTTAAGGAAGAGAGGTCTCCAGTCCTCCTGACAAGGTATAAAGCCTTCCTACTATTCTCTCATGGTTGGAGGAAGATGTCTATGGCACCCTGGGTGAAACTGGATGAAATCTCTGTATGGCTAACAAGATGGAAGAAATAAACTTAATTAGAATTTTGAGGCTCTTGGGTTTCACGGAAAGGATACTGCACCACAAAAATAGAAAAGTCCAGGCCCCTAAAAGCTGCAAAGTTGATGGGCTTTATTTTGCAGGTTTTCATCAGAAATTGGTTTCCAGGTCATAGGTGAGGAAAGGTTACCCATAGACTATCTTGAAGGGGTTAAGCTGAGGTGGATCCAGCCACCTCATTTACTGTTTCCTTCCTGGTGGGAAAATGCTTAGCTTTGACTGGATGGCAAGTGGCTTTGCCCGTTCTCCCCAGGTTATGAGTGGGACAGGTTTAATTTTTAAAATTTTTTTAATTGTCTTTTTTTATAAGATACATAGATCACAAAAAAAATATTACATTAAAAAATATAAGAGGGAAGCGGACTTGGCCCAGTGGTTAGGGCATCCGTCTACCACATGGGAGGTCCAGAGTTCAAACCCCAGGCCTCCTTGACCCGTGGGGAGCTGGCCCACACACAGTGCTGATGCGCACAAGGAGTGCAGTGTCCCTCACATAGGGGAGCCCCATGCGCAAGAAGTGCGCCCCGTAAAGAGAGCCGCCCAGCGTGAAAGAAAGTGCAGCCTGTCCAGGAATGGCACCTCATACACAGAGAGCTGACACAACAAGATGACGCAACAGAAAGAAACACAGATTCCCAGTGCCACTGACAATAACAGAAGTGGACAAAAAAGAACATGCAGCAAATAGACACAGAGAACAGACAACCAAGGTAGGGGGGAAGGGGAGAGAAATACATAAATAAATAAATAAATCTTTAAAAATATATATAAGAGATTCCCATATACCCCAGACCCTAACCCTCCCTGTCCTCCCACGTCATCAACCTCTTTCATTATTGTGGCACATTCATTGCATTTGGTGAATACATTTTGGAGCACTGCTGCACCTCATGGATTATAGTTGCATTAGTCAGCCAAAGGGGTACTGATGCAAAATACCAGAAATTGGTTGGTTTTTATAAGGGTATGTATTTGGGGTAGAAGCTTATAGATACCAGGCCATGAAGCATACATTACTTCCCTCACCAAAGTCTATTTTTACGTGTTGGAGCAAGATGGCTGCCGATATCTGTGAGGGCTCAGGCTTCCTGGGTTCCTTCCTTCCAGGGTCTTGCTTCTCTCTAGGTTCAAGGTTTCTTTCTTCCTGTGGCTTGCTTCTCTTTCCTCTGTGTGCTTACTTCCTGGGGTGCCAGCTTAAGTTTTCAATATCAAACTCCAACATCAAAACTCCAATATTAAGAACCCTCAACTCTGTCCTTTGCTGAGCCTTTTATCTGTGAGTCCCTACCCACCAAGGGGCAGGGACTCAATGCGTTAATGACATGGCCGAATCAAAGCCCTAATCATAGCTCAATCATGCCCAGGTAAGACTAGATCACTAACATAATCCAATATCAATTTTTAGAATTCATAACCATATCAAACTGATATAATAGTTTACATTGTAGTTTACACTCTTCCACAGTCCATTTACTGGGTTATGGCAGGATATATAATGTCCAGCATCTGTCTCTGCAATATCATTTAGGACAACTCCAAGTCCCAGAAATGCCCCCACATCACATCTCTTCTTTCCTCTCCCTGTCCTCAGCAACTACTATGGCCACTATCTCCACATCAATGATACAATTTCTCCTATTGCTAGAGGCACAATAGTTCTATAGTAGAATACCAGCAAGTCCACTCTAACCCATATTTTTTCCTCCATCCTGTGGACCCTGCAATGGTGATGTCCACTCTACCTTAACTCAAGAGGGGGCTTAGATCCTACATGACTGATGGATGTAATTCTCCTGCTTGCAGTTGCAGGCACTCTTGGTTCCCTGGTGTAGTGTTGGTCATTTTCACCTCCCTATTAGCTGACCTTGGTAAGTCCAATGACCTGGAAGAATAAGGGCTAGGAGGGAGACTTAGATTAAGCCTGTTCATTAACTACTTAGAAAATGAAGTTTACTGGGAACTTTTAACATGTTCAACATCCCTCTGTATATAATCTAGAAAAGATATCACCATAATCATCAAGCATGTATCTAGAATAGGAGAGATAAAGGTAGAGTACTTAATACAAATCAGTGTACTAATGAATGGATAAGTTTCTTTTTGAGTTGCAATTAATAGAGCTAAGCTCCAGGTTTGCAACACCATACAAGTTGTCTCTACATGGGAGCAAGCCATAATGCCAATTATGTTTAAGTTCTACCCACAGCACTCTGGTAATCATTGTTCTACTTAGCATGTTCTTCACACAGAGAGCATGCTGCAGCATCGTTGACCTTAGAGAGAAGCTAGCAAGGTAGGCACCAGTATTCCACCAGCCTGGTGCCCTTCTGCACCATGGAGCTTTTTACTTTCACACCTTCCCACGATCACACTAATTAACAAGTAGTTTACTTCAGCAATACAGATGCCCAATGGAATTAAGATTATCTTCCTTTACCACCACTATAATATGCAGATTGGGGAGGCCTTTGACAGTTTTTCCTGTTATGAAGCTGCTTTTTGTTATTAAAATCAATTCAGTTTCTGTTTAATAATGACTTACTGGAATTAGCCATTCAAATATTTTTGTTTAAACATTGCTTCTACAAACTTCTTATAACTACCCATAACTACACAGACAATAGTTGCTTCATTTCAAGATAAAGTCCACCTTCACAAAACACATTCCCTTACTTAATGCTACTCTTTACAATGCCTTCTACAACTTGCCATATGCATTCAAGTTCTGTCCTACATACTTCCATTCTGATTTTATGAAAACCGGGTCTTATAACTTGGGCAAAAACACATTCCTTTAAACAAGCTTATCAAATTTTAGTCAGCACTCCCACAAACCTTTATGTCTTTCCATATCTACTTAAGTCTCATATCCCTCATTCTGTTCTGTGAAAAAGAATAAACTGTTGATCTCAATTTAGGCATTTTAAAGATTTCCATACTTTATCGATATACTTTTTAATTTTTAAAAAATTTTTAGGCATTTGAATAGAGCTCTTTTAAGAATTTTCATTGTCAAGTTAATATTACCACCCAGAGGTATTAAAACATACACTGAACAAACAGAAAAACACAAAAAGAATTATGAAATCAAGGTTGGCATGTAGCCAATCCTCATCTGCACCTTATTTTGGCCAGAATACATCGGGCAGTCATTTCCTTTCCCTTGGCCAATCATTACTAGTTCAATGTTCCAACATCCTCCCTAATGGACTATCCAGGGGAATGTCCCCAGGGGATCCTAGAGATACCCTCTTCCCCTTTTTCCCAGTCAACCAACTGCCTCTATTTCCCATTCCAAATCTTGCCTGGGTCTCTTTCTCTTGAATCTTTCATTTCGTCCATCTCCAGCCCCTTCCCTTGCGGGAGAAGGGAAATGCAAATTGGGACTCTGCACTCACTTCACACAATTTGTCACACATCGCATGCATGCACAATTAGCCTCAGACTCACCAGAATTTCCTATCACCAAGGTAATACTTAATAGCCCTTGTTCTTATGCTGGTCCATGCATGGAGTCATCTGATCAACTAGAGGCAGATTTTCCCTTCCCTTTTTCTCGTCCACAATCAGCAGATCTAAATGTCTGTTCTCGGGTTCCTTGGGTGCCAGAGGTAGCCGGTGGAGTCCAAGACTGCTTAAACAATGGGGCTCACCTCCCCATTGTCCACCCCGGGGTCCACTCTCTGAAGCTTCAGGATCCCAGATGAGCCCCCAAAGTTGTAAGAAAGAAGTCCTCTTTTGGAAGAAAATAAGGATCACTTGATTGTGGAGAAGAAAAGAATTTATTCTCAATCTTGCAAGAAGGGGCACACAACCAGAACATGTGACAGATGTGCTGAACAAAGGAAAATGATACAATTTATACCCCTAAACCTAGCACGCAAGCCCTTCCTCTTTTTCTCCATAGATTGGATACTTCAGAGGTTACAGCCTATCTGAGAGATCTAACTTTCCCACACCAAGTCCCCCAGTTTTTGATTAAAAGCTTCCCCCATTACATTCCAACTGTTTTGGCTTTTACCTGCTCCTTTTTGCCAAATAAGGAATGGAATTTAGTGCTGAATTGGTATTGACTTAGCTCTTTCTTGTGCATCCTTTCTACCAGCTATAGGACTGGTTTAAGCTGGTTTCCTTTGTTCCTGCTTAAACAGCAAGTGGGAGAATGAGGCAGTTGGCTGCCAGGTTACATTAATTAATATTTTCTTCCTCCTTGCTTTATATTACTGTTATGTGAAAACTAAAATGATCCCTATCTCTTAGAGGGTTTTAGTGACACACTCTGATGTCACTGATAGAAAGATGTCATGGATTATGGAGAAGTCTTTTAAAAACTATCCCTTAGTTTAGGGAAATCATAGATACATGTTAAGCAGTCATTTCCCACACCTCATTTATTCCCACCTCCTTTTCTGAGGAAGTCATACCACACACTAAGAGGCCATCCTTTAGGCCTTCCATGACTCCCACCTCTTCTTCTATTGTATGCCATTCCACAGCCTAGGGGAGATGTTGAGTCTAATGAAAAGACCAACTGGAACCCTGGGAATAAGCAGCCTCAAATGCTAATCTAGGCAGGAACTCTCAGTGGCAGCTACTCCCTCTCTGCCCATGAGATAGATTAAAACTACACACAAACAACATAGATTGGTCTCTCATCTCCAGGGTAAAAAGAGACCTGTGGAGCTGCCATCTCTGGACCCCGACCTGGAGCAATTTTCAGCCACATCTGGAGAAAATGAAGGGACTGTTTCCCCTGCTCTTTTGGACTCTGTGCTATGCAAATGACATGGAGATTATCTGCCCTTTCCGTACTCTCTATTCTGTGCAATAAAGGGATCATTTGTTGAAACTTTCTGTTGTGCCATGAAGCACTGCTGTAGCAACTCATTCCACACCTTGGTTACCTAAGCCATGCAGAATTGAGTTAGATAAATCCCATTCCAAATCTGTTTGTTTGTTTTGTGTTTTAAGCATAGAATTAATATATTTCTTTGGACCAAACTACAACCACGGAGACAGAAGTCAAAACTCTTACTCTTACTATTTTAAAAATTGGGCATTTAGATAGACATCTTGACTTTCAAAAAATATGCAGCCAAAAAAACAAAGAAAACATGCAACCAACTCTCAATTATTAGCAGGCAATGGAAGAAGGGTATAAGTCAAAAATGAAGAAAAATCACACCCAAATAATTAAAATAGATAAAATATGGTACAATTGGATTTAATTGATTAAAATTATGTATAATGTTTAGGCAGTTTAGGTTATTAATCACAAGACAACGTGATACCATGTTTTGCTAGTTTCTCAATCCTCCATCATCACTACCATTCTTCTCACACATATGACCTAATCATGCCATCACTGATCAGCATCTCAAAATCACAACAATCCACATCACTTAGCAAATCATCATTGCATCAATCTAATGTGATTAACCCACCATCAGATGTAACCAAATTACCACTAGAGCTAATCTATATCTTCCTAGAGGCAACAGAAAAAATTCCTAACTAAAACTAACATACAAAAAGTTGTATTTGTTACTATAGTTAAGAAATGTAGGGGTGGACATATTTTAAGGGGTAATGGTCCTTCTGCGTCAACTTAGGACATACTCCTCCCCCTGGACATTTTATTTTCAATGACTGATTGACATGAGACTTTAGGCCTGGCCCCTCTATCCAACATCTGGCAACTCTGAAGAGCCATCTCAGCTTCAGAGACCTCTTTGGGGTTGTCTGAGTTCCTTGTTGAGTTTGCCTTACAGACCAGCTTCTCACTCTGCCTGATCCTGCTTCCATCATTTCCCTTATACAGGTGTTGATCCTAAGAGCACTAACTAATATAAATAACTCCTGCAAGCTACTCTCCAAACTTACAATTTACATCTGTCCCAGGAAATCCAGTCTTCAGCCTCTATCTTTAAGCACAACAGGATTCAGGTGTTCAAATGATGTTGTCAGCAATCTAGCTCAGTCACTGGGCTCTGTGTTAAATTCATTTTTAGCAACATTCTCTCTGTGGTAGGGAGAGGATTTTTAGGTGATTTCACCAAAAATCTTTTTCAAAAGCAAGTCACAAAAGTAACTTGACTAATAACAATTTATTTGCTGAAATTTTGGTATTTGCTAGAAATAAAGTTGGTATGTCCTTTGAGGAATTCGTAAAAGAAAACTAGAAGTGCTTCAAGAATGAGGGAAAAAAATGACCAAAACATTCATCCAAAAGAACTGAAAGTTATTCTGGTTTCTCACAATAAACAAGTGCATATATCAACTTGAAAATAATTTTCCAAGTAATTCGATATAAAAAGCTAAAATTATTCAGCAGTATTTGGGAACTTAGGATAACCAGAAGCAATTACTATTGTATTTAATGTGTTACATGATTATTATATGATTACTACTTGACAAATGCAAAGACCAAAATACAAAAAATCTGAAGGATTAAAAGAATGATGTGCTAAAAATCAGAAAAACCCTAAAATATGGCTAAGATATAAACTAGGAAGCAATAGGCAAAAGCGTAATCTCATATTAAATTTGCTGCCAGTTCTTAGAAATAAACTAAGGTTTAAATACCACATGGAAAATTGGCAGAAGAAAAAAAATGATCAAATATTGGTGATACAAAAATGGCATGAAAAAGACTGAAATAAACAGAATCAAGAAATTCTATTGGTTATTGATGATTATTTTCCTAATATTTAATATATGTTTAAATTGAATAAACCACCTCCAACGTCCTCAGAATTCATCGGCTAAACAATTCTTTAAAATGTTTAAATAATGAAAAATATAAAGGTTTTTTATAAAATTTTACTGAAATATATCATTCACATATGAAAATATGTAAACAATAATACACTGTAAAATTTGTGAACTTACAAAACAAACATGCATGTTATCCCATCACCAGTACTTGCATTGTTGTGAAACATTTGTCACAAGCTATCAAAGAGCATTGTGAAAATATTACTACTAACTGTAGCCCATATCTTACATTTGGTGTACTTTTCCCCCAACCCACCTGATTATTACCATCCTGTATTACTACTATAATAGTTGCTATAGCTCATAAGGAATGTTCTCATATTTGTTCTGTTAACCACAGCCCATCTTCCACCACTGGATTCCCTGTGTTATACAGTCCCAGGCTTTGTACAATCCATTCAAAGTGTACATTTGGTGGCTCTCATTTTCATCACAGAGTTGAGCTGTCATCACCTCAGTCAATTTTAGAAAGTTTTCATTACTCCACAAGGAAAAAATCCTCAAGCCCCTTAAACCCCCTATTGTTGTCCCTTCAAAATGATATAACAGCCATTGCTGCAAAAATATTACAATGTAACTGCTAATGATAGTCCTAAATTACATTAGTTATAAATTTCCCAAGAAGAACCTACTTATATTTATATTATTAACGACAATCTTCATCCACCACCAAAATTTCTATGTTACAGATTCCTTATTCTCTAGCTTCATTTCAATTGACATTTACATCCACAGGCTACCTCTTTCAGCCACAATCACATTTATAAATCAGCAGTGTTAGTTATACTCATTATAATGTGTTACTTTCAACTCTATTCATGTCTACAATTTTGCAATAAACTGTATTAAAAATTTTGCATACATTTAGCATTAGCTCCCATTCTCAACTCACATTATATCTCCTACTAACCTATATTCTGAAGTTTACCTCTGAAACTTTTCTCATCATATGTAGCCCATATTAGTGAGGCCATATAATATTTGTCCTTTTGTGTCCAGCTTATTTCACTCAAAATAATATTCTCCAGGTTCATCCATGTTGCCATATGTACCTCAACTTCATTTCTTCTTACTGGTGAATAGTATTCCATTGTAGGTATATACAACATTTTGTTTATCCATTCATCAGGTGATAGACTCTTGGATTGGTTCCATGTTTTAGCAATTGTGAATAGTGCTGCTATGAACATTAATGTGCAGATATCAGTTTGCATCCTTGCTTTCAGTTCTTCTGTATATATTCCTACTAATGGAATTGCTGGATCATACAGCAGTTCTATATTCAGCTTCTGAGGTGCTGTCAAGCTGTCTTAACAGAAGCTGCACCATTCTACATTCCCAACAACAGTGAAGGAGTGTTCCTATTTCTCCACATTCTGTCCAGCTCTTGTAGTTTTCTATTTTTTTGCTTGTTTTTTTTAATAATGGCCATTCTATGAGGTGTGAAATGCTATCTCATTAGTTTTGATCTTCATTTCCCTAATAAGTAGTGATGTTGAACATTTTTCCATGTGCTTTTTGGCCATTTGTATTTTCCCTTTGGAGAAATGAGTATTCAAGTCTTTTGCCCATTTTTTTATTTGATTGCTTGTCTTTTTATCATTGAATTGCAGAATCTCTTTATATAACATGGATATCAAACCTTTATCAGATATGTGGTTTCCAAATATTTTCACCCATTGAGTAGGCTGCCTTTTTACTTTCTTGACAAAGTCTTTTGAAGAATAAAAATATTTAATTTTAAGGAAGTCCAATTTGTCTATTTTTTCTTTCTTAGTTTGTGCTTTGGGTGTAAAGTTTAAGAAATTCCTTCCTACCACAAGCTATTGAGGATGTTCCCCTACCTTTTCATCTAGTAGTTTTATGGTTGTACTAATTATATTTAGGTCCTTGATCCATTTTGAGTTAATTTTAGTATAAGTTGTGAGATATGGGTCTTCTTTCTTTCTGTTGGATATGAAGATCCAGTTCTCTCAGCACCATTTGTTGAATAGACTGTTCTGCCCCAGCTACTTGGGCTTGACAGCCTTGTCAAAATTACCTAAACATAATGTGGGAGTCTATTTTGGAGTTCTCAATTTAGTTCCATTCATCAATCTGCCTGTCTTTATGCCAGTATCTTGCTGTTTTTACCACTGTGGTTAAGTAATATGTTTTATAGTCAGGAGGCAAGAGTCCTCCAACTTCATCCTTTAAAAAAAAAAACATTTTTGGCTATTAAGGGCCCCTTACCCATCCAAATAAATTTGATAACTGACTTTTCCATTTCTGCCAAAAGTCATGTTGGGATTTTTTATTGGGATCACATTGAATCTGGAAATCAGTTTGTGTAGAATTGACATCTTAATGATATTTAGTCTTCCAATCCACAAACACAGGATGTCCTTTCATCTACTTAGGGCTTCTTTGGTTTCCTTTAGCAATGTTTGGTGGTTTTCAGACTGTAGTTCCTTTCTGTCCTTGGTTAATTTATTTCTAAATTATAAACAGAATATTTTTCTGATTTTCTCCTCAGATTGCTCATTGGTAGTGTATAGAAATGCTACAGATTTTTGCATATTCTATCCTGCAACTTTTCTGAACTAATCTATTGGGTCTAGTAGTTTTGTTGTGGATTTTTCAGGATTTTCTAGATATAGGGTTATATCATCAATGAATAGTAAATATTTTACTTATTCTTTTCCTATTTGTGTGTGTTTTGTTTCTTTTTCTTGCCTAAATTACTCTAGCTAGAACTTCAAGCATAATATTGAATAACAGTGGTGCCAGTGGGAATCATAGTCTTATTTCTGATTTCAGCAGTAAAACTTTCAGTCTTTCACCATTGAGTGCAATGCTAACTGCAGGGTCAATGGACATGTCTCCCTTCTCATTTCTGATTTTATTTATTCACATCTTCTTTCTATTTTTCTTTATCAGTCTAGCTAAAGATTTGTCAATTTTTGTTGATCTTCTCAAAGAACCAACTTTTGGTTTTGTTGATCCTCTCAATTTTTTTTTGTATTCAATTTCATTTATTTCTGCTCTAAACTTTGTTTGGGATTAGTTTGCTGATCTTTCTCTAGTTCCTCCAGGTGTGCAGTTAGATCTTCAAAATTTTATCTTTCTTTTTTTTTTAATGTAAGCACTGAGTGCTATAAACTTCCCTCTCAGAACTGCCTTTGCTGCATCCCATAGGTTTTGATATGTTGTGTCCTCATTGTCTTTTGTCTTAAGAAATTTACAGATTTCTCTTGCAATTCCTTCTTTGACCCACTGATTATTTAAGAGTGTGTTGTTTAATCTCCATATATTTATTTCTCCTTTTCCATATTTTTTTTGATTTCCAGCTTTATTCAATTATGATCAGAGGATGTGCTTTGTATAATTTCAATATTTTTTAAGATTTTAAGATCTGTCTTGTGTCCCAACATATGATCTATTCTGAAAAAAAAAAGATCCATGAGTACTTGAAAAGAATGTACATTCTGCTGTTTTGGGGTGTCATGCGCTATAAATATGTTAGGATGTCAAAAGTTCTAAAAAGCACTTCACCAAATACACATTGAGGTAATTTTTTTTTTAAGTTTAGAGAAATAAATTTTGGCAATTTGGTTTACTTGTCATTCTGCAAATTTTCATTTGACAAATTTAATTTCTAAAATTAGTTTTTGGAAAATTGACTTTCAGTGAATTGGACTGCCTACAGCAAGATGGCCACTGGCAGCTACAGGCTTATATCTATGAAGCATATCAACTCTAGCTAGATAAAACGCACAATTTCTTCCAAGAATTGCAAAGGAAATCCTGGCATTAACATCGATCAGGGCAGCTTGGGCCATGAACTCATCCCTGGTCCAGTGCCTGTGGCCAGCGGCCTGGAATACGGGTATTAAGCCTATTCCTTGTGACTCCCTCTGCAGCTAGGAAAGCAATCGGGCACATCTGAATTATGCGTACTGAAAATGAGAGAGGAATAATTCCTGAAGGAAAACCTGGGTCTATTAACAGAAAAGCAAGACAGCAGATATCTATTACATGTTTCACTCTGAACTTTGAACAAACTTCTGTCTTTTTTAGCAGCTACTGGAAACAAATTTCATTATAGCTTTCAAAAGAGTATATTTCACTTTTTTCATGCCACTTTAGGAACTCAGAGAAGGTAGAAAAGAAATATTTTCTTTTATAAAAAAATATTTCTTTCCCTAAACCATTCCATAAAGATACTAATATTATCCATTTTATTCTATTTTAAGATTTGTTTTAATGTTAACCACTATGCTTTTTAGCTTGGATTCCAACATTCAAATTACTAGTCTATACTTCTGATTGACAAGAGAGAGGAATGTTCTCAATCTGAAGTAGACACAATATGACATATATTATGGATTAAATTCTTCCATCGAAAATAGACTTAGGTATGCAGAATTTTTGCTGATTTGTAGTTATTTTAATTTTTTAACTCATGGATTATTAATCATTTTTACCATGTTTAATCTGCAAATCAACCCTGGATAACTGAGAGTTGACATTTTTAGTAAAGCCAAATAAAATGGCAAGATTTTCAATTGAACCCATAGAATAAACTGAAAGCATTCTCACATTCTCTCTTTCAACACTCACTCAATGAATATTTGTTGAGAACCTACTATGAGCCACTCACTGTACAAGGTACTAGGAATACAGTTAAAACAAACAAATGCCCTCCCTCGTGGAATTTAGATCTATCAGAAGAAACATACAGAAAACAAATATATATATTATATCAGGTAATAATAAACTTTGTGAAGAAAAATAAGACAGGGCAAAGGAATAGAAAGTGAAAGGGGCTATTTTAAGTAAAGTGATCAGAGTTATGGGGACTTAATAAATAATACCCTTAAGTTTTATTTCAATTAACCAAAAATCACAATAAGAAAAAGAGAAATCAATTAACTCCTCTACTGTTAATGAAACTGATATTGGAAAAGAGTGTGATTTCTGTGAGCAAGTGAACTTTTTAATACTGAAACTCAAAATTAGAAGGACTTGCCAGCCCAGTTACAGTTAGGGTTGGAGAACTGCAGCCTCCCCAACAGAGTTGGACACACTCAGGTTAGAGCACAGACAGAGGGGAATTCATTCTTCCTGCAGGCAGCCAGACCCCAAGGAGTAGGAGGCAGACATACCCAATTCACCTCTCAATTTGCCAAGTAGATAAAACCATGGCTCCTTCTCTAGTGTAAAGTGAACGAGGGGATAGAAAGAAGCCAGGAATATTATTAAAGCCCCTTCAGATGAAAGGAAACAGAAGTGGAATAAGAGATTTCCTCCTGAACATGTTTTCTCCATCAGATTCTTCTCAGGTGCTAAAACGATGTGGGTAGGCAGAGAGCTTACTGATTTTAACCAGGGAATAGCCAGAGGCGAGCTGTAGAAGGTACAGCCAGGAAGAGGGGCTGGAAAAACTGGAGGAAGGTGTTCCTCATGTCTGTCAGGGAGCAACTGTAGTGAAAAATCAAAGAATATAAACTGAACCAAGAGAAAAGTAGTCTATTAAGGTAGTAACAGACAAAGAGGAAGTGGTATGGTAAATGGATTAGATCCAAATGAAATCAAATAGTTGTTGGAGACAGGGAATCAGTAAGTGACCTGAACATAGAGAACATAATGGCCCACCCAAAATGTCCACATCCTAATCCTGAGAAGCTGGGAATATGTTACCTAACATGGCAAAAGAGACTTTGCAGATGTGTTTACATCAAGAGTTCTTAACAAGGGTTCCAGGAGCTTGAATTGGAAATCAAAAAAAAAATTCTTGTGGAGATGTGTTGGTGCAGGTATGATATATTTATTAAATAATACACAGGATAGTGTGGACTTAGGAAGGGGTCTGTGGTTTTCACCTGACTGGCAACAGGGTCCGTAAAACAAAAAAGGTTAAGAATCCCTAGATAACATGAAGGATTTTGAGATGAGGCGATTATGTTGGATTAGGTGGGTGAGTCCAACATAATCATGAAGGCCCTAATAAGAGTGAGGGAGGAGGATCAGAGGCAGAGAAAGGTGATGTGATGGCAGAAACAAAGGGTCAAAGCCAGAGAGATTTGAAGATGCTACACGGCTTGCTGGCTTTGAAGGAATGCAAGAATTAGAGGCCAAGTAATGCAGATGTCCTCTAGAAACTAGAAATGGCAAATAGATTCTTCCCTGGAGTCACCAGAAGGTACACAGCTCTGCTAACACCTTGATTTTATTCTATAAATACTCATTTTGGACATCTGACATCCAGAACTGTAAGATAATAAGTTTGTGTTGTTTAAGTCACATAGTTTGTTATAGCAGCAATCAGAAACTAATGCAATTTTTTAAAGAGTAGAATGCTTAAAGTCAATATTTTGGAAATAGTGCAATAATAGTTAATAACAAAGTCTAGGGTAAAATATGGACATAAGTGTGGTCAGGAAAAGTGAGACAGAGGCGCTCAGAGGTCTTAGATAGAATAATTCATATAGATACTGAAGTTACCAAAAATGCTGACAGTAACGCAGGTGCTCAAATCTTCAGTGAATGAGGGGGAGGTTGGTGATTACCAAATTTCAGAGGAACTTGTCTTTTCAAGGGAGGAGAGAGACAGTGATGGCATGGAAGCAACAATGAGGGAGGAGGAGGATACTTATCTCACCTTCAAGCCCCATTATACATGGGAAGTGAGAGATAAAAATAGCCACCACTGGAAAAAACTGGAGAAAAGGAATGAAGGGATAATAAGAGAGTTGAAAATACCAGGAATTTTGGATTTTGATGATATACCATAAGAGCACAGTGAAAAATTTGAAGTGGAAGGGAAAGATGTAGTCATACTAGAGTCTCATGGGGCAGGAGCCCAGGTGATAAAGAATAAACTGAGATTCTTGGGCTTCTGAAGATCATAGAGATAAACAGGGTGTAATGCATAATGAGACTTGTCTCAATGCTTTGTTAGGATAAGATCATGCAGTTCAAAACAGAGCATCTTTCTGAGGATTGTTCTCTTGGATAGTTTGCAGTGATGAGCTGATTGATTCCAGCAGGGAGCAAGAGCTCTTTATGCTACCCTTAAGCATGTCTTAGAGGGGTGATCTCATCAAGAATACACAGAGCTGGGCAGCCTTGCTGAAATCCAGGAACTCAGACAGCCCTAACATCCTTTGCAGATGTTGGAGGGTGGGCCATGGCTCTGGGAGGAGCCATTCCAACTGGAAGACTTACAGCCATGGATCTCTCACAAATCTATGATGGCACCTGTTGGTGTGGTGAAGAGAGAGGCAAACAACAGATATTAGCATTATGCTACAAGCATTTTCTTAGGTCCCCAGTCTTACTTTTTCTAAAAACTCAAGTATCTTGGCAATATTTTTTGGCAATATATTTGTTATTCTTTTTGAAAACATAATCTCATATTTGGAGGTGGAATAATTTGTAAGAGAAACAAAATAGGTTGCAAGAATTGGAACAGTAAAAGTGAAGAAGAAAAAAACTACAAATGAGAAACAGCACAAATTGAAATGGCTTTTGCTGACACATAATGAGAACCACTTTTTAAGCCCTTTGAGTGTTTGAACAATCTTAAGCACTCAAACTTTTGGTAGAAAAATCCCCAGACAGCTTGGAAAAATATCTATTAATCAAATTTGTTCTAAAAGTAAAATTCTGCTTCTTTATAAACAGTAGAATTTTCCTTTTTACCATTTTTATTTACCCAAGATGGAGGAGAGTGTAAACTTTGAGTTTTTGCACTTTAATATTGAGAGGGATTTAGTTCCTTCTTTATTCCATGTGAAACAAAGAACTATACAGATGTACTTTCTTTAAGATAGGGGATCTTAGCATAGTCTTGGGTGTCCATAAACCCAGTGAAATTATCTGTGTAACCACAGGAAAGGGTGGATAGTGGTTATTACAGGATGAGGGTCCTTAGCTTCCTTCCAATTCTCAAAATGGTTTCATCTCAAAAAAGATAGAACACTGATTTTCTTGGTGTTTATAATGCAAGACAGATTAATTGATAATGTTAATGGTATAAATAAAACATATAAATATATGTAAAAATATGAAATTGAAAAAACTAAAAAGATTTTTTAAAAATTTTAAATGGAGTTGGCATGAAAGCCAACAAGAATTCCAAGAATTCGTGTCTTCCATGTCATTCATAAGTGACTTTGGATAGTGAAAGAGGGAAAGTCACAATTGAAACAGGGAATATTATTCAACATTTATTGAGTATCAACTTTATGCCATGTGCTATGAACACAGACAAGCAAGCAGTTGCTGCTTTTTAAGAGTTCACTATATTAATATGTAAACAGATGAATTATCAAACAATGTATTAAAATACTAGATTTCCATTCTCAGATTAGTGAATAGAGGCAGGAATGGTTGTGTTTGGGCAGAGTCAGCCGGAGGTAGTAGGACACAGAAAAGTAAAAGAGCTGTCAGAATTGCTAGGATCATAAGAAATACTAAATGAGATGGCTTCCAAAGAAAATTGCCAATAATTCTTTCAATAGCATTCTCTCACCAAATATGTATTAAACATTGATATGTGTTAGACCAGAGTTTTCCAACTGGCCTTACAGTGAATGGATAATATGTATGCCATATAAATATAATCATTTTATGTATTCCATAATGTGAAAGAAGTTGGGAAATACTATCAGCCAGACATCATACTGAACCCTGAGTTTAGAAAGCGCAGGTAGCACCTGGAAGGAGCAGTGATGTAATTTAGATGGGTGCTCAAAGACATTCTTCAAGGGTATTTGATATTTGAGCTGAGTTAAGAGAATTCAAATAGGACAGCAAGGATAAAGGTCCTAAGATAAGCATGATATCAACCTGTTTGAGGACCCTCAAGAAGACAGTGGCTGGTATGAATTAAGAGCAAGGAAGAATATTTTGACACAGAACTGGAGGTAGACAAGGGCCACACTGAGAAGTACATGTAGGCCATGGTAAAAAGTTGGGGTTTAAGTATAAGAATAATAGAAAAATCATTGAAAGTCCTTAAGCTGGGGGTGGCATGATCTGACTTAAAATTTTAAAAGATAATGCTTGCTAGTTACCATGAAGAAAATGAATTGGAATAGATGATGAGTGGAAGTAAGGGTACAATTAGGAGATTTCTGCAATTCAGGACAAGAGATCATAGTGGATTGGAGTATAGTATATATGAAAAAAATAGTGAGAATAAAAGCTTTGGCCCTAATATGAGGATTAATTGCTGATGGATTGGATATGTGTGGTAAGGAAGGGAAAAGTATCAATAAAAGGCTAATAAACTTTTGGCTATGTAATGAGAAACACCAAGGTACAGATCCTAAAGGATGGATATTTTCTGAAGTCACCAGGATGAGTCTATGGTAGAAAGGATTTTACTAAAGGTGCCTATAAGGTTCAATAATATGTTCTATAAAAGAAGGCAAGGGTGTAATATTTTATACTTTAGTATCATTTTGATTTTCCCACCTCTATTCCTAAGCCAGAATTGCATTTATTTTATAGTATAAATTTAATTCCATACAAAACAAATACATGCAAAATAATATTTGAAATTTGAAAGCAAACAGTGGTTTTAAATATTTTAAGAAGGGGAGAGGATGTGGCTCAGGCGTTGAGCCCCACCTCCCACACGGGCGTTTCTGGGTTCTGTTTCCAGTGACTCCTAAAGAAAAAAAGACAATGAGCAAAAAAATGAGAGCAAACAATGTGCAAACAGATGATGAAGTCATCTCAGGGGGAGATATTTAAGTAAATATTTTGAAAGGAAACTCCATAGGTCAGAGGAACCCAATATAAATAGATGCCATTTATTACATTTTTAAAAAACAACCTGATCCTTTGTCTCCTTCCCCAAAAGAAGCTAGGTAGCATTCCCTAAACAACGATGCATGCATCTAAAACAAATTTAGTTCTCTAATTCCCATCAATATAATTTGGGAACTAGCAGTAAGAATGCTCAAAAAATCTAAACTTATAATGTATAATAAGTAGGAGAAAATAAAGTAACCATGACCTGGATAATTTTGGCCTTTATATTCTGTAGTTAAAACATTAAATTTTATCTGGAATCAAAGTAGCTTATAGAACACTAGTGTAATATCCAAAGGAAACATCACCACAGCTTAGATTATGTAGTAATATGATGCATTTCTCATGCAGGTTTTATTAAAATAGCAGCATACCCACAAAATAAACTTTTTTAAATAAAATTTTATTGAAGTATATCATTTTACATATGAACACACACAAACAACAAGTGAACAGCAAAAGTTATGAACTCAGAAAACAAATATGCACACCACAGGAGGCCCCGACACATCTCCCTACCACCAAAATCCTGCACCACTGTGAAACATTTGCCACAAACCATGGAAGAGTATCATCAAATTATTATTTTTAACTATAGCCTGTATCTTACATTTGGTGTATTTCCCCAACTCACCCAATTATTAACTCCTTATAGTAGTGCTATATATGTGTTATCATTCACGAGAAAACTTTCTCATATTTGACCTGTTAAAATCAGTCTATCTTCTACCACTGGATTCCCTGCGTTATACAGTCACATGCTTCGTACAATCCAATCAAAGTGTACACTCAGTGGCTCTCATTTTCATCACAGAGTTGTGCTGTCATCACCTCAGTCAATTTCAGAACGTTTTCATTACTCCACAGGGAAAAATTTCATACCTCTTTAAACTCCCCTATTTTTGTCCCTTAGAATTAAAATAATATCTTCTTGCCATTGCTGTAAAATATTACAATATTACTGTAAATTATCACTCAAAAGTTACATTAGTTGTAATTTTACCACATATTGCCATATTCCTAACATTCACAAAGTACACTTTTAAATAGACCATCTCTGGAGCTAGTAGTCCATAATTATCATCTTATTAAAGTATAACTCCTGCTTTGGTTGCTTAATACAGTTTGTTTCTTCAAAATTCCAAACTATGGTGTCTGCTGCTGGGGAGAAATATGTAGGGCCCAAGTGTTACACAGAGGGCCAGGAGTTTATTTTCCATGCTTCTTCTTGGGAATATATTCCCCTCACCCACCACCCATCCACCCCACTCCCAAAACACCTGCTCCTGATTTAGAGTTGAGATGAACAGTACAAATTTTAAACTTGGCCCAGTTTCTGTACCAACCACAGTCACTTTAACTCAGCATTTTTTTTAAATCACTTCCTATGTGTCATGAAACCTCAGAGAGTTCTGCACCTGAGTGTCTCGAGTTGCCATGACCAAAGTTTGTGTTCACTGACAGAAGCTACGGCAAAATGAGCTGGAAGAAATAGATGTGACAAGAGGAAAGTGAGAGAGATGGCTGTGAATTAAATTTAAAAAGAAAAAAAAGGAAAGAAAGAAAAGAATGAGAGAAAAGGAGGATATTCAGGAGTTTCCCTCAACCTTTCATTTTCCCAAAATTACATATATTGTCTGGCAGCTGTTCTTGATCTCCTTTTATTTAGCATTCAGAGGATCATGATCATTTCAGGCAGAACTCAAGGGGGAAGTTAAGGCTGTGAGAGGCCATTCATCTTCTCTATAAGCGAATAAGAAAAAATGTGCTCTTGTCCCCTCATTCTCAGAGTGACCCATAGTAAATGATGATTTTTATGTCGAACTAGAATTTTCTTCATTTTTTCTTGTATAAATGTATGAGGGTTGTTCTACAGTAGGATGGGTCACCAAGGTAGCTTATAGATTTCCCTTTCCTTGAAACCTTTAAAGAAGATAAATATCAATCTGTCTTTGAAGGATGGCATGAAGCCCTGACTACAGTTGAGGAATGAATTAAATAACCTTTGCCTGTCCCTGCTGCCTTATGAATAAGGGGGGAAAAAATGTTAGGGATATTTACAATATAAAACAGTTCCTTTTTCACACTAGGCTCTATTTCCAAAGTAGCAATTTTTCTTTTTTAATGTAATTCTCTGCCACACTGTCATTAGATGTCAAAATAGCTCCAACTCTGTCCATTTGAACTACAAAATTAATTGACCACTATGGAGAATACCAATGTGGTATAATGAGCCACAGAAGGCCCATATCAACACTAAATTAGAAGACACAAATGTCTTTCATAACTCAGTTATACTCAAGTCTGTCATGTCCAAAAATTACTGTAGGGTGACTGGAATGTTTATTAAAACTACCAGGACATCAGACATCTTTTCTGAATAGACACAAACCAAGAGTGTGGGGAGCCACCCGCTGTAAAACCTATTTACAGCCTCCAACAACATGGCGGATTTCACAACCCTGCCCCGCCATTTTCTCCTTCTTCTTCCTCCTTGTTTCTTTGTTCTCCCCTTCCCACCACAACTCTGGTGACCACAGTGATAGGCATGCGCAAGGCGCGAAACTCTGCAGACCCGGCGCGAACTTTCAGCCAATTCCCTTCCTGGACGTCTGCCACACGCAAGACCAACCTATCACCTGTGGACACGTTCCCTTCCCTCAGTATAAATTGTACTGCCCTACCCCCAATAAACGAGGCTTGATCAGAATCCTGTCTTGCCTCCATTCTTTTCGTCCCCTACCCCCGCTCCTTCCCACAGGTCCTAGAACTCACCCCCGCCAGTTCGGAGCACAAGAGAAGGATAAGTTCATCCTTTTAGACCTCTAAGTACTAAGAACTGATTGGTCTTAAGAGAGCAACAGGTTAACCAATACCTGGAATACAACAGGTGAATGTTGACTATGGACTAGAGCAAAAATATTGTTCCTTTAGGCCTTTTTTGAAATTCAGTAACATGCTCAGTCTTCTTTGCTTCAGCCAGGGGAGAGAAGGCAGGAGCTTTATGTAAAAATCTTTATACTTTTTATTTTCAATAGAATTACTTACATCTAGAATTCCACAGGTTTATTTTATTCAGCTGAAATTTATGCTATAATCTCTACCTAAGTGAACAACCTCCAAGAATTTTGATTCCCATGAACCCACCAATGTGTAGAAGTATGACCAGTTCCTCCCTCAATTCAGCCTTTTTGAAGAATAATCACCAAAAGGAAAGAAAGATAGCAATTTTTAGAGACTTCCTATGATGCTAAGATCCTGATGGAGAAGAATGAGTAATTCTTTGTGCTTTGGGGCTTCTCTTAGTAGAAGACAACTTAAAACATACAATGCTCCCACTGCCTTAACATCAACTGTGAGATTTCACCAAAAAAAACTTGATTTCATTTTAATAAGCTAAAATAAAACCAACGAAAAGATCATCTTAGATATAGCTTTAAAACTAATTGTCCAACAATCATTTATTTTTATTTCTTCTTACCTATAACTAATATGAAATACAATTCTCCATTTCTCCTTATCCTATCACAAAACATATAAGAAAAAAAAAAGTTGATCTTACCTAATTGTTCAGCTAACATACTACAGAAAGAACTTACCAAAAGAATTGTTCTATCAGAGGTGTCTTGCCTGTTCCTTCTATCAATTAACCTATTAATATTTACCGTTAATATTGGGTTAGTTGTTTTAAGATGGATTTATTTCTTAAAATTTTCAAATAACCCAATAATCCATTCGAGTCAGCTTACATATATGTTGCACAAAATAGCTCCTAAAACAGAAAATGGTTAAGATATGAATTAGCAAAGTGATAATGTGTTGACTTAGAAGACATTTTATAAGATTTTTGTCTTTTTTCTCAAAATTTTCCAAAGCCTCTTTTAATCCCCTCTTTCCAATCAAAAGTCTCTCTTTACAGATAAAGTGTGAATTTACGATCTAGAGTTCTCTCAAATGGTCATTTGTGACCTAAAAACACCTAGGTTCAGTTCTTTCAATAGCAGCAACCACAATGATGTCCCTTTTTAATACAGTTTTCCTGATTTGACCCTGTTTAAGCTTTTCAAGAACCAACACAGTGAAAATTTTATTTGTTCATATGAACTCAATGAAGAAAAATGGTATCATACTCAGATGAGTATACAGTCATCTCATGTTCAACAAAATGCCCTGGAAGTTTTTTATGTATATTGAAATGTTAAACATTTTTTGGTCACATAGACACTTCTTTCAGTCACTTCTCATTCTAAGAGTTGGGTTTGTTCATTTCTGCAATGCCTTTGCACCCTCTTATGGTCATTTTAGAATCTGTTTTATTGGGAGCAAGTTATCCAATGCTATCTAAAGGGTACATCTTGTAAATTTGAATTTTTATTAAAATAATGACATTTACATGCATTATACCTTTAAATCTGTGATTTCATAATCCCAAATATTAATTGAAGCTCACACATCTTCACACTGTTGAGAAAGCAGAATTACATAGAGTTGAGGTTACTATGTAATAATGAGGATGATAATTAAGAAACACTCCATACTTTCCAATTATGTCTGACATATTAATAAGGTAATAAGAATTTAAGAGTCTGCCTTCAAGGCACAAAACAACTCAAAAACAAACCCATCATTAGTTATCACAGTTCTTATTTCCAAATACTGGCACAATGAAATCAACTTAGAATCTACTTGGGTCTGCTTAGACAAGGAGTAGAAATGAGTTCTAGTACAATATCTTAAAAAGAACAAAGAACAGCAGAAATGTATATCTCCTTAGTTAAGAAGTAGAAAGATTAAGCACACATACTTTATAATTCAATTGACTCATATATTGTCTGGGAAACATTAAATTCCTTTAACTCAAAGATCAATGGTTACCTTTCTGTTGCACATTTTGGCATCCATGATAAAAAGAGAAGCTTCCTTATTCCTTTCCTGACTTAAAATCTCCTTTCTGTTAATGACAGTTTCATTTAGAAAACACTGAGAAAAAGTGTGAAAAAAATTAATAGTAAGCTTTATTTCCATGCTCATGCTTCTGACAATGATGACACCTGCTTTGTGATGAAGAAAAACTGTTCAAATTGTACATATGGCAGAGAAATGTCTGTTTAAAGTGTTTATGTGAAGAAATGTTGCATTCCCACACAATTCTTTTTTCTAGGGTGACTGCCACATATTTTAAGGTATTTTTAACTTGAAGAGAAGTGAAACTTAAGCACTCTATGGATTTTTAAATTACTAAGTTGTAATACATTCACAAGTTTGTCAGAAAAGTACTTCAGAACCTATACATATATCTATAAATAAACCATTTGATTTCAGAACACAACTGCTGCTGTTAAGAGCACAAAAGATCACTAACCAACAGTCAAGAACCTCTATAACTGAATAACCTTTCAGGAGATAGAAAATAATGCCATTTTACCAAGTAGAAGCCAAATACTACACAGTTTGATGTTCCAAAGTTTGGCCCTTCTATCAATTCCCATATTAAAAATAAAATTTCAGATAGCCCATCTGAAAATGTAATTACCTCTAAAAACAGCTAATAGCACTTAGAAAGATCACCATTCCCTGAAGGTATCAATTCCTAGGTTGCCTAAGTGTATAAGATGTGATGACAACAAACATATATTTCAGAACATTGACTCTTTTCCAGTTCCAAAAATACTTTGTCTACAATTACACTTTCAAAGAATGTAAAATCCTACAACTCATTTCTCTTATAATGCAACCATGTATATTATCTACATTTCCTTGTTAATATTTCATAGTTATTGAAAATTTTGATATGAAATTGCCAAGAGGACACTGCAGCACTTTTGATCACAAGGATGACAACTGACAAGTAGAATCTAATTTGCAAGTATGTATATACATATATATATATATTTTTTTTAAGTGAACACACTTTGTTAATGGACATTGCAAATACTCATGTTAAAATGTATCCTGTCCAATAAAAGTTTGATGTGCAAATACGAGGGAGTAGAACCTACAAATTATAGTTCTTTGAAAACTTAAGGTTTCAAATACTTCACATGTGTATTTAAATATATAAAAATATTAAGTACAGTAGCATCAACAACCACTTAGAAAACCAATGACATGGGTTCATTTCAGAGTAGCACAGGAGTCCTAATTACTTTGCACCTTTGAATTTAAATTTTCAGCATAATATTCCAGGCCCTTCCAAATCAGCCACACGATACTCCTTTTCATTTTTTCAGCATTATACCTTTGCACATCTCAGTGATTATACATTTAATGCCCTTTATCAGGAATAATTCCCTCCTTTCCCTTAGTCCATCATTATATGAGATTTATCACATGGTAATGTAAATTATTTATTTGAATGGCTTTCTCTCTCAATAGACCACTCTATGAATTCCTAAGCAGAAACTAAGTTGATTAATTTTTGTGTCTCCAGCATCTGACAAGTAGTAAGAAGTAACACGATGTTTCTGGAATCCTACTAATTCTAATCCTAGACTCAATAACTTAACCTTCCACTTTCCTTCTCTGTAGATGAGAAATAAAACACCTGGCAGGATTGTTGAAAACTGAAAGATGCCTATTAAGTGACTAACCCAGTGCCTGGTATATAAAAGTCTCTACTATATTTGCTCAGTAAATGTTAATTGAATGGATCTATCACTGTAGAGCTTTCCCTTTATACATTAACTCAAAATCTTTCCAGCATTCTCAAAATATAAATCACTATCTTGTTCTCTTTTTTTTTTTACTCTTCCATATGCTATAATTTAAACAAAACCTAAAAAATAAAAATTTAAAATTAACTGTATCCAGGTAATTAGACATTTGTAGACATTTGAGGGCAAGTTCAATTTCTTCCAGAATTAAAATATTTTAAAATTTCCTAAGAAATAAGAAGTAAAGTTCAGGGTATACAGCTTTATTTTCTCTTCTATTTCCAACCAAATGGAAGAGAAAAACTTCAATATTTAAAACAGTAAGAATAATGAATGTGCATAATTGTGCCTTAACATACATTTCTGCCTTTTAAACAAACCCATTTTAAACTAAGTGAAAGGCCAAGAATATAGACTTACCTACACAGGGGAAAAAAAAAAAAAAAGATGCTTTAGGTGCAGTGCACATTCAAAAGACAAAATCCAAAGAAAGCAGTCCTGCCTGAAACATTTACAAATCAATTCATTATATTGATTTGGAATGAGTTGTACTGTAATTTAAAACATAGATTACTACAGGCCAAACTTGATAAAAGTTCTGTTTTTAAGGCACTCTCACTTGCCTATGTACTTGACCTGAGAATTTTCAAGAAAGAGAGATTTGCCTACCTTTAAAAAAAGCTACTGTAAGTAAAGCTTTTTTTACTATGATTAACTTCAAAAATACAAAAGCATATTTGCATTAACTAATAACTTCAATAAATCATTGGTGTCTTATTAAGAATAGGCAACGTATTTCTATTTCAAGATGATTTATCCCACATACCACATAGCGAATGTTTCCATCTCATTTCCTAGTTCTAATGTAATACTCTAAGAAAAATTTAAGGTTTAATCCTCTTTTGTTTGTTTTTCATGGAAAAACCTGCTACCTGGGGAATCTGTCATTACCACTTTTCACTCCTTTTGTCCTACTCAAATATCCAGGTGACTTGCTTGCTGTTTTAGCTTAATACAATTGAAATATTTTGTCAAAATTTTTCACTTCTTAAAAAGTAGGGATAATAATGTTGCCATAACATAGGGTATTTCTCAAAAAACAACGCAACGAGCAAATAGGGGCGTGAAGTCAACTAGTCAGTTAATTAGAGAAGTGGCCAAAATATGTGCTTCTTGGATAAGCTAAAGTATTTTTCAAGGTAATTTTCTTTATATTAAATTTTAGGACCTAGTGAGTATGTCTCACAAAAAAGGAAGATCTCCCAGAATATAAATAAATAAAATAACAATTTGTAACTGAATCATTCCTGAGTGTGCCGGAAAAGCAAGACAATGTAACAATGACCTTTCAACCATTAATTAAATGGAACCTCACTTTCTTCATCTGAGTAATGACCCTATCAAAATATATGATTTTTCAATTCTTTTCTAATTTAAACTGTTCTGAGTTTTTACTAAGTTAGACAATTAGATTAATAGCAAATGAACTAATTTGCTATTTGCTAAGGTTTAGAGATGCATGGACATATAAATATATGAATATTTAAACAAGCAATATGTAAGTTTTTCAGACACATATGAACAACTCTTAAAATCTAGGAAACATTAAACAGTTTCTGATACACCATTGTCAAAGTCTGATCATTTCTAGTAAAATGACACAGAAATTGTGAATATTCATATATGACACCTCAATGTAAACAAAAATACTTAGCCCCTCCAGGTTCCTTTTGTTTAAAATGATAGAATATAAATGCAACAAAATTATAGTCAATGAAACAAGTCATATTATAATTAAAGAATATTTTTAACTTTATACCAACAAATGTCAAGAGCACTTTTAAGCTTTCCAAACTTTGTTACCCTGTTGAACCATAGTTTTATAAGAGCTCTCTTAAAATTTGAGACAAATTTTCAAAATAACTACATTTTCATCCATAGAAATAAATGACATTGCTATGACATTTTCCTGCAAATTGGAACATGATTCAAACTGCGTAATCTTTCCAATTATAGTATTCAGATTTTTTTCAGGCTATAAAGCAAGCAAAATTAAGGACAAAACATGGTGGTTTTTCTGTTATTTGAGCCCACAATTAAAATAAAATTCAGTCTCTAACCAATTATTTAAAGTAAATTTATCTTAAAGTTTTCAACTGATAACTAAAATAATTCTTGAAATAAAATGAATTGGAGATAAATTCAGATCTTTATTTAAAGATTTTTTATGGACAAATTTTGTTACTCAACGTACGTTTAAAAAATGTCATCCCTTTTCCAAGCCAGTTCTATACCCCAAGTCACAACCTTTGCTAGCACTGCCACCTGCTGTTCATTCTAACCTATTTTCTAGCATGTATAAATAGATAAAAAATGGGAAGGTATGAGCAAATTGTTCTGGAAAACAAGCCTCAACACAGATTTTAAAGACAATTTATGTGCAAGCTACTTATATAGTTTTCCTGACAATAGGTAAAGTTAAAGCTATACCGTAGATATAGATATAACAGAGAAGCATATTGGATGACTGAAAAGGCCCTTGAGACATTTGTTGAGTGACATTTGTTTGAAGTATTATTTTTTTCCAGAATAATTTTTACATGAAAAAAAAGAAGAGGGATATAGTACCAAAAAGTGAAAGTAATAACATCCTTCTAGGAGGAACTAAGTGGCTTTCATTTTTTAAAAATAAACCATGTCTAAAACATGTAGGAAGATTTAAGTGCCCATGTAGGGAGATATAAGCATGTGGGAAAAATTGGTGAATTCAGTTGAAAAATATATAAGTGGTCATCGCTCTGTCCTTTCCATCTTTTTTAGGTTTTCAAGTTGCCTAAATTAAAAGCAATGGAGAGAAAAATAAAATGCACTGATACTTTCAACCTGATCTAACAGTGCAGCAGTTAAATTTCATAAATTCATATATTTAAAGTCTGAGAGAGATAAAAATTTTTTCTTTGTGATTTTAAAAGCATATTGAGGTGGGGTTTTTTTCCCCATTCCAGATAAACAGGATTTACAGCAGCCCTGGATCTTATGGGAGATGGCTAGTTATGTAGTTGGAGCACTGACCTAATACTACCTCTGGGGTAAGGCAGGAACAAAGTATATAAAAGAACGTGAATACATGCAGTACTTTTTTCTTCTATAATTTAACAGCTTCAAAACCGACATATTAGTTGACTTTAAAGTGGACGTGGTTCAACAGATAGAGTGTCCATCTACCATATGGAGGGTCTAGTGTTCGATCCCCAGGGCCTCCTGACCCATGTGGTGAGCTGTCCCATGCACAGAGCTGTCATGCGCAGAGACTGGCATGCCATGCAGGGATGCCCCTGCGTAGGGGTGCCCCACACGCAAGGAGTGCGCCCTACAAGGAGAGGCACCCTGCATGAAAAAAGCACAGCCCGCCCAGGAGTGGCGCAGCACACACAGAGAACTGACACAGAAAGATGACACAACAAAAAAGAGACACAGTTTCCCAGCACCGCTGGATAATGCAAGCAGATGCAGAAGAACACAGCAAATGGCCACAGAGAGCAGACAACAGAGGGGAAGGGGAAGAAATAAATAAATAATAAAAATCTATATAAAACAAAAAAAAAACTTTATCAGTATGTTTCAATTTCCCTATCAAACATTAAGAAGTCATAACTGAGAACTTTTATAAAACATATTCCTGCGAATTTTATCGTTATTGCAAATTTTAAAAATTCAATTTAAAGCTGCTTATTTTTATATAAGGATTTTTTTACATTTGCACGACAGACAATGTTTGGATTGTTTATGCAATCTTCGTTCTCTGAATTTCCCCTCCCATCCCCCCTCTTCCACAGAGGTTTAAATTACCTTACCTTACTTCTCTGACCATAGCCAACTGTCTAATGCTTCTCTCTTCTGGGGGTTCAGAATTGTATTCAGAAAGTATAGCTCTCTCTGATGTTTTCTGAAGTAAGGACACATAAACTCAGGAACTATGGGATTGCCACTGAGTACCAAATGCATGTAAAAGCAGGAAGAAATTAACATATGCAAAGAGAAAAGAAGGAAACAGATACACAGAAAAAAGTAGAGAAGAAAATTATTCCTGTAATACCGTGCTTTCCAGTCCCTCATAGGACCAGCAGTACTTCATGTGTGTGGGATCCATGTTACTCCCCTTTAACTATATAACCCCTCTCCCCCACTGTAGACATATTAGTTTCACACAGGATTCCGTTCTTTGAGGCCAACAGATTTCCAACCATCTCTTAACACATGAAATGTGGGAAACATTTTTATACAACAATAACAAAAAATTAAAAGTCTGGTCAATAATAATTTAATAGCTGAAAGGTTTAGACATTGCCAATGAGATAAAATTTTAGAGACGAGCACCTTCCATAGGAAATAGCAGTATTTATCTCAAGCAGAGTCCATTTCTAGAATTACAGTGGTACCTGGAGAATATTGTATTATTTGTTCAAAGTATTCATTCCCCTCCACCTTATAAGTTCTCTCTCTCTCTCATGACCATGTCAATCAAGTGAATATAATTCCCAACCCCACTAACCTCAAGCTTGGTCTTATGAGCAATCCAATGTAAGTCTATGTGGCTTGTACCATTACTGAAAAGAATATTTAAACACTGCTTTGCAGTTCCACCACAGCTTTCTTTTCTCTCTGATCACACAATAACATCAATGTGAGGATGTGCAACAGGGCCTAATAGATCTGATACTGACATGTGACATGAACAAGAAATTAATCTGTATTGTTGTAAGTCACTGAATTTAGAGGTTAATTAGCACCAAGTCAGTAAGAGATGACTAGGGCATACTTAAAAATAGATTCTCTTTATTGCAAATAAAGCCAATGGGTGAGAAAGTAAATATTTTATTCTGATGTTCATTCACCTATTGCTGGTAAGTTCCTATGTTAAATAAGTTCTTTTCATTTACAAGCTATTGATAGTTTAAAGGATCTTAAACAAGGGACAGATTTACTACTTCTATGTGTTCAAAAATTGTCAACAGAGTTATCAAAAAGATATATATTTCTTTTTAAAATGAGTTTCAAAAATATTTTAACATCTATACTAAAAATTCATATTATAATGACTTATAAAATCAATATATCAATTGAGAAAAAGTTATCAATTGATATGTTAATATTGACCATTTTTCTCCTTGCATGTTATAAAAACAGCCTGATACCAAAGATTCTGATTCTCTCAAATAGTACAAACCAAAGCCAATTGTTAGTACTACTCCTACTTTCTTGTATCATTAACTATAACAGCATTGATGGCCTTAAGCCCTTTTAGGCTCCAGATATTAACTTTACACTTGCTTAAGTTTCTTTTTTTTTTTTTAATGTCATATTTAATAGAGAGGTTTGGTAATTAGAAAAAGTTATCAGATTAAAATGAGGCTAAATCCATGCATTCTGCCACGACGATTAGCTGTGTGATCTCAGGATAGTTTATTAACACCTGCAGGTCAGTGAGCCTTCATCAGAAAAATGATGATAATAATCTATGCCTCTCCAGAGAAAAGGAATCAAATAACACAATGCATATTGTAATCTGTTAAATGTATCATGATTGCTATTACTTACATGCAAATCAATCCTGGATACCTTGGGTTGACCAGAAGTATATACAGTGCAGGTTTAAGTGTATTGCTATAATTTATTGCTATAATTCTTCCATACTCTCAAAAAAGTCTACATGGTCAAAATAGAAAAAGAAATTGAAGAGATGCTTTCATACAGTTTACATAAAACTTAGTGTGAAGATTATTGTTGAAGAATCAAGTAATTTTAGAGGTTATTTCCACTTTTACAGAGAACCCCACAATAAACTCTTTAATATTAATGAGAAAATTTACTTATGCAATTTCCTTTTGTATTCTAGGCAGTCATTTGATAAAAGTCTCCATTTCAAGAACAAAAATACATTAGTTTAATGTCCTCAACAATAAATTGAGAAATAATCCTAATGTTTTAAAGTTATAAAGTTGAAAATATTTGCATGTAATACTCATTTAATCCTTATAACAATTCTATCAGAAAGTTACTATTAAGTATTCCATAGTTCAGATAAGAAAACTGAGGCACAGATTAAGTAACTGATTCAAAATCACAACCCATCAGTAGCAGGGCCAGGTTTTGAACCAGACAGGCAGTATTGAAACTTCACTTCAACCAAATATTGTCATATCAATCTGATTGTGACAAAAATAATTTGAAGAAATGAAATGCAGTTGTGCTAAGAAATTAGGAAACTATTATTTCTCTAGTGCACACACAAATATGTCTTTTAAATAATCTCATTTACTTGGAATATTGAAGTTACATATTGGTAGAAAACATGTGAATGCACCAACTAATACATATGTTGTCCACCTACATCCATTATTTCCATTGCCACAATTTATTTCTTTCATTGTTATTGATGAATCAACTTGGAAGAGTAAATTTTTTTTTTACTGAATGGGCCAAGAAATTTTGATCTGTGAGCCAGATTGTGTGTCCTTGATAATGAAAATGTGCAGCTGGAAAAGCTAAGATCAGCAGCAAATAAATTTATGGTAATTGTAACAGTATAAATAATGGCAATAGCATCTAGAACAGATCATTAACCCAAAATAGTACTGTGCAAGAATGCACCCCAAATTGTATGTATGTATATATAAATACATATCATTTATCTATTTTATATTTTTTAAAGAATAAATATAAAAAGATGACAACGTGAAAAAGGATTCATGGAATGACCTAGGTAAATGTATAACTCTAAACAAGGACTTAGTGACAGAAATACATCTTACTTTAAGATTTGAATGATGTTGACAATTTCTTGCAAGCTCTTACTTTTATAAAGAAGATATGCCATTTAAACAGAGAATTTCAACCCATGAATTAAGAAAATGTTTTTCCAAATTTTAATTGTTTTTGAGCATTTCAAGAATCACCAGTTTCAGTTTAATTTAAATAATTTAAATTTGAAATATTCAAATAACTCAGCACTTTTAAATTTAAAGAAATAAGAATATATCCTACCCTCAATATCAGAGAAAGGTGATGAAATCCATTACATTCAGAAAGAGTTCATGCAATTTCCAAGGAGACTTTTTAACTCTAGAAGAACTAATTTGCCTAAAATGAGCTAGAACTTTGATTCGCCCATATGAAAAAGCAGATCTCATGGAAAATAAATTTTTCAAATGGGAAAATCCAGACAAATCAAATATGAAAGAAGAGTCTCTAGACTTTCATATCCATATTTGATCAAAGACAAGTTAATAGTAGAATGGAAATTTGCTTATGGTAGTAATATGATTACTAGAGTGCATCAAATGGATAAATGTTAATTTCTGTAAAATTTCAAAAGAATTTTCTTGGGTAAACTATAAAAGAAAAAAAAAATGACTGGAAAATACCTACATGTGACCTTTTAAAGGCTTGGTGAGGATCATATAATTTTCTTTCCTAGAATATAGCTGTTGCTTTTTTAACAATATAAATGATCCCAGAGGAGTATCTATACCCATTTCCAAGTTTGAATAATAGCCAAAGTATTAAATAACTAATCCAGTATAATGCACTATTCCCAAATAAAGTGTTTGGCCAATATACCTCTTCAGAGAGATACTGTAATTGCTTCACTCCACTTTCAATGAATGATCTATAATGAGAGTTGCTTTCTAGGCTTAACCTAGAGCTGTGTCCTGTGGGAAAAGATTGAGTCTTTGTAAAATGTGTTACAGTTTACTAATAAGAATGCAGAAGAAGCACAACTGATGAACCAGCAAATCTGCTCTGACTTATTTGGTCTTTGCTGAATGAATTTAAATATCATCAAAATACATTATCCTTATCCATAACCTGTTTCCTATGATTCATTCTATCCTCACACTCATTTCAAAAGGAACTTTAAGCCCTTCAATATTTTTCGTACTTGTTCTGGTCCGACGGCATTATATAAAGCAGAAAAAAATATTTTTTTCTAAAAGACAAAAATAAAGCTTTCAAGAGAAAAAGGTTACTAGGTGAATATTTAGGACTCAAAGAAAATAGACAACATTTACATAACAATATTTACATTTGACACTGATACATAATAAACAGACTTTCTCACCTAAGTGTGTGTGTGTATGTGTGTGTATATATATATATATATTTTTTTTTTTTTTCCAATTACCTTCCTTCAATATTTACCAGTTGACCATCAGGGATGCAGAATGATGAAGATTAAAGTTCTCCTTCTACCAAATGATTGGCTGTCATACTTTGACCATACCAGTTAACTCCTTTCTCCCTCCTTCTCCCCCTTATTCCCTACTTCATTCCCCTCCTTCCTCCCTACTCCCCTCACTTTTACCACCCTCCTTCTTGATTCATGCATGTGTTCATTTAATTTCTATTGAGGATATAACATGTGCTGGACATTATGGTTGCTGCTAGGCATAAAAAGATGAATGTGTGTTATTCCCCCAGGACTTCCTAATCTTTGAGGTGAGAGAAAAACTAAACATCTCTATAAAGTATTATGAGAAATGGTAATTTAGCATGCTCTGGAAAGAAGATATAACAGCTGTTTACCAAAGCTGGTGAAGCAAGAATTTGGTCATAAAGATCAAGTGGAAATTCCTCAAGAACATACTGTATGAGTGAAGAAGTGGAACAAGAGAGGTATTTTTGACAGTCCACAGCCTTCTGTAACTATTCAGTTTGACTCTAGGATAGGAAGCCATTAGAAGCGTGATGGTGTTCTCCTAAGCAGGGTGAACACATCCAAGGATATGCAAAATAAATATATAAATACAGGAAGAAAATATTAGAGCTTCTTTTTATATTTATTCTTACCATCTCCTTTTTATTTTTAAAAACTCTATTTTTTACATGTTATACAATATACACAATGTATTAGTATTATAAGTATGGTTTTTCATATATACAATTTATAAATAAATATATTTGAGCATACATCCTCAAAATACTTTGCTTAATGGTATTTACAATTAAAGGAAAAAAAGGACTTCAAATTCTATATTAGCCTGAAAATGATGCATGGACACAAAAAGTTTTAAGCACAGGAAGAAGAAATGATAACTCTGTGGCTATATTCTGGAGATAAAGTAGAAGATGAGGCCTAAGACAAGTAGAGCAATTATGAAGCCACTGTAGTGTCCCAGTTAGATGACTTTAAATGATGGTAGTGGCACAGGGGGAATGCCAAGCAGGAAGCAGAGGCTGCTTGCTGTTTGTAAGGAAAAAAAGCTTAAAAATTATAAATCAGGTTGATTTACATCATTCATTATGTTTTGGTCCAATGCAAATCCACGAAGTAATTTATACATCCTTCCAAGTGTAGGCTTACAAATCAAGTCATCATGTACTATTTCCCTATTTGAGATCATTAAAACTCAAAGATGAAATTACAGTGTGATTTTTATAACTAGGACCAATATTCAAATATAATATTTGAAAATCACTGTACCAGCTATATCACTATAGTTTTTCTCAGGTAAACTAAACTAAAATCTTGATCATGAAAGGAAGACAAAAGAGAGAAAAGGATGAGAAGCAGTAGAGAGGGTACTGGCTAATATAATACTAATTTCAGTATCCAATTATCCTAAGTCATCACACTGGTGATGAAACAGAGACAATACTAATTTTGTTTTCCCTGCCTATTCCACCAGATTCCATATGTCAGATACTTATAAATAAAACTGCATCAGGATATATCAGATTCCCTTGCTGAGAAGTAAGAAACCAAGCAAAAGGGAGTGGTAAAATATAATTTGGGTAAACTATTCTTTAGCCACTGAAGTTTAGCTGGGTTTAACAAAATTGCGTAAATTTTGAATACTTGATCTCCATTAACTTTAGGCTCTGGAAAAGTCTGTTTTTTTAGGAGGCACCAGGGATTGAACCCAGGACCTCATACATGGGAAGCATGTACTTGATAATAGAATTTGATTAAGTTGTGCTTTCAAATAATATTTACTATCAACATTTTTTAATGGATGGATGGATGGATGGAAGAATCACACTGTGCAAATTTTATTTCAGACCAAAGTGCCTGGTCCTGAATAAGAAACATCACATCAATGGTTCTTTTGCCAGAAAAGCTCTGTGATTTAAATTGGAAATGTTTTCACCCATAGCAGATAATTTTTTAACTAGAACAAAATGGAATATTATATGAGATATCCCTACTGGCATTTGTAATGTGTAATTGTTCTTTATCCTGGCTTTGGAAGTACTCCACATGGCCTTCAGTGACAGAGCTCTCTTAAATTACTCTAGCCCTTTCACAATTCTGTCAGTCAGATTTATATCAGAATGGGCTAAACAGTATAGTGGCATTGAGTGGATTCTTGAGGATTTTGCACAAGAACTTAAAATGTATCAAGTATTTTTTACATTAGTGATAAAAATCACATATAAGGTTAACAACTATATTTTATTTTAAAAATTAATAACTCCTTTTTGAATGAATATATTCCAAAAAGAGAATTGAAATATTCTTATAATTTTCACAACTCTAGAAATTTAGGGGACTCAGATTAAGAGTTCAGTTCAGAGACTAAAAACAAAATGCTATCCCAAAGATTCAAAAGGGTTTATTAATCATTCTAAATTTCATTCCTCTTTTTAATGTATTCTGAGAATATAGAAGCAATCAGCATTATATTATTGTTGAAATGATAGTTTAGGAGGCAATAGAAATCCTCTATGGGATATTGAAATCAGACGAGCTGGGACTGCTGACAGAAGCACTGTCAGGGCACTTGGTTTAGAAATAACAGGTAAGGTGCCCTCTAATCAATGTAAAGCCATCCCAGTTTTTCATTTCAAAAGTCCAGATTTACTCCTGAACTAACCCTATATGGGGCTCAAACACAGAATATATTCAACACTAACAGTAAATTAACTGACATGTGAGCACATAACATATGGCTTTAAATAAAGCACTAAATTACCCATCCTCCATAGAGAAAGAATGGACTCTGATTCACAGAGCAGGTAACAAACCCCGGGCTCTCAATCACTGCTGAAGGAATTTACGTGCACTGCAGACATTCACTTTCCGTAGAAGGTCATCACTTCGCAGCCTGGGAAATAATCCCTGCCAGCAGACTTGCAAAGTGCCTGAGGCATCGCTCCTGAGAGGCATAACTCCTCTTCTTTCAAGGCTAGAGGTCAGAGCCATGATCACAGCTCAGTCAAATTTAAAGGAGAAAGTATCTGAGGTCAAAAATATCCTAAGGAAAAAAATAGGTGACTAAAACTAAAATATATATATATATATATATATATATATATTTTTTTTTTTTTTTTTAAGTGCTCCTTTGGGCTTAGCATGGCAATGGAAAAACCTGTTGCAGAATATTAAATTTGATTTTTTTTCATCTGAAAGCTTCAAAATAACTAAACTAAAACTGAATACAGAATCTGATGGATGTCAGGCTGCAATCAGTTCTGAGGACATTTTTTAAAAGCTACAAATCCATTTAAATGCTCATCAGCCTAGACATTCTAAAAAAGAAAAAAAATCAAGTTACTTAAACATAAAATGTGAACAGCGGCTCAATGACTAAATTACTGCATCAATTAACTTGAGTACACAGAAAGAATACTGCTCTTTTCAAGCAATGTTAATTCTGCCTGTGATCAGACAAACTCCTCACATCATGGGGTGGGTGCTTCATAAAACACAACTCATATAGCAAAAGGAAAAAATTGATTTGTAAATAAGACTAAACTGCTATTTAGGACTTCTTTAGAAAATACACAACCTAAATTGATGTTTGTGTGAAAAAATACAATCTTTGCATATACTTCCAAGAGTGAAAAATTCAGAAAATTGTTTCTGAAAATCATAAGACAGATAAAATTACCATTAAACTCAACAAAAGTGGCTTGGTACCCATAAAAAATCATAAATGAGTGCATTTAATGATTAGAGGCATTTCTAGAAATACACATGACAAAGTGTAAAGTGTTTTATGTTGGTCATTTCTGCAAATTGCTAATATATGCTATCATTTTCAGTAAAGGAAAATGTATTTGCAAAAGCAGAGTGAGAACAGCAGACCTTAAATCAGACAAGTTGGAGACTGCTGACAGATCACGGTCAGAACACAGACTACTAGGGCCCTTGAAGATCAGGATTTCATGGCATGTTTTTTTGACATATCTACTAGTAGGTTCTAATACCTCCTTAGCATTTGGAATATTAATCTACTTTTATCTTCAAGCTTGCTCCTACTCCTTCTAAGGGACCAGGTTCTACCCTGACAAAAAGAAAAGGAAGAGTCCTTGAAAACAGATTTCACCCTCTTGTTTTTAGCCCTTCAAACCTGAGTTCAAAGGTTACCTTCTCGCTGTTTTCTGTTTTACTCAGAATAGACCAGGTTATGAAAAGATAGTGACATAACCTCAAAATCTCAGTCGCTTAACCAAAAAAGTTTAGTTCTGACTCATACAGAGCCCACACCATATCTTGCAGCTCTCCAGGGCAGCTCCCTCATAATGGGGACTGGCAGTCCTATCTGCTTGCAGCTCCCTCATGGTTAAAATGTGTTTCCAGATTGCGCAACCGAAATAACGATCTGCAGGTCAATGGACTGTCTTTTAAATGCTTTGATCCGGAAAACCACCACTTCTGTCCACTGTGCCTTAGCTATAATGAGTCAATGGGCCAGTCCTAGCTGCAAGGGACCTGGGTCGTGTCATCTTTCCAGAGGCTCTGGAAGAAGAGATGAATCAGGCACAGGTGAACACTTTAAGTCTCCATTGTATCTTTCTTGACCTAGCCTCAGGATGCCCACCTTGTTCTCTCTACTTTGTCTTCACTCTATCATAGTACATATAATTGTTTGCCATCTCTTTTACTTCATTAGGCAGTGCACTCCCTGAGATCAGCAGCCAGATCCTATTTTTTTCTTACTGGACTAACTAAACTGGCATGTACTTAAATTCTTTCATGGGATATAGCCAAGAACCAAGAGGTATCCAACACTTCCCTGGCTTCATTAATATATTTATGCTGGCATCATTATTACCTCGGAATTCAATCTATTGTAAACGATCTGGACAACTTCCCTAAGAGATGATCACATGCAGAGAGAGATTCAGTAAATCCATTATAAACAAGCATCCCAAATATGAAGATTGTGGTATCTAAATACTATTTCTCACCAAAAGTAAGCAAAGCTTCTTGGAGAAATGTGATTTCCAGGCTGGAGCAAAATATTTACAAGATGAGCCTAAAATATTTTGTTGGACCAGAAAGAAAGTAAGTTATCAAATATATAGGAGTTTGCTCAAAAACTTAGGAGCCCACTTGAGGAGGCCCCACTGGCATCAAAATAACAAAAACTATAAAATATTTTAAAATAATACCTGCAATGAACTGAAACACATAAAAAATGTTAGCATTCATGAGTTCTTAGATATACTTAAAAGCTTGGAATGCATTAGGGAAGTAACTATTATTCTGAAAACTAGGAAATAAAGGAGAAAATCACACATTTTCCTGCACTTCCTATATAAACTGTACAGAGAGTTAATGAGGTAAAGTTCTTTATGATAACAGAATTTCAGTTAGTAAATATAGAGTGAAAGATCAAATTAGAATATCACCATTTTGCAATTCCTAATGAAATAATTAAACAATAATCATCAATTATTGCTAAAATTATTAGCTGAAAAGTTGATGGGAAAATTTATATTTATATTCACAAACTTTATGAAATTGATAATATCTGTATAAAATAAACAATTATGACAATAAGAGAAACCACCAGACATTGTGACCCTCTTGATAGAGTGCAATAGGATGTAACTTAAAACACCTATTGAGTCATCTTGCCACACACAGAAAAAAATCAAATATGACTCTAAATAATCCTTTAGATTTAACTACCAGTTTATAAGAAATACAGGTGAAAATGACACCACAGGAATCCAGTCAGCAAATTTAGAATGTGAAAAATTCTATAGCACAATTGTCTCTATTCTTTAACAAACACCTACAAGAAAAAAAAAATAATAGGGGGAATCTAGAAATTAAAGTACATCAAAGGTAATATGGAAACCTTGATTAGGTACTGATTTGAATAAATCAACAGTAAAACATATGAAATAATATTTATGATAAACTGAGGAAATTTGAATATTGAACTATCTTGTGAAATTAAAGCATTGTTAAAATTGTAGTAGCATTAATGACATCCTAGTTATGTTCTTTTAAAAGCCCTTATTTTTTAGATCTATAACTCCAAAAAGTTTATTCTTAATATTTATGAATGAAAATAACATGGTGTCTGGAATTTGCTTCAAAAGAGTCCAAAGGGCTAGGCAAGGGAACATATATTGATAATTGTTGATACTAGATGATTAATAAATGAGTGTATTGGATTGAATAACATCTCCCCCCCCCAAATGTATTTCCTCCTATAACTTCAGAATGTGGCCTTATTTGATACTAGGGCCTTTGCCGACATAATCAGTTAAAGATCTCATGACAAAATCATCCTGGATTAAAAAATGGGTCCTAAATCTAGTTCCTTATAAGAAGAGGAAAGGACACAGACAGCCTCAGAGAAGGCAAAGTGAAGATAGACACATTCTGCAGCTATGTAGTCATAAACCAAGGAACACCAGAGGCCACCAAAGGCTAGAAAAGACAAGGAAGGATTCTCCCCTTAGAGTCTTCATGCCTACACCTTGATTTAGGCCCTCTGCCTTCCAGAACTGCGAGAGGATAAATTCCTATTGCGATAAGTCACCAAATTTATGGTAATTTGCTACAGGACACCTAGGAAACTAGTACAATGAGGGTTCATTACACTAATCTATCTGCTTTTATTTATTTTTGAACACAAAGATTGGGTTTTCCAAGCACATTAATTAAAACAATATTTCTAACCTCCCATCTGATTATTGAAATCACTAAAGACTGATGACAACTATTCAATAGACAGACGCATAGGGTAAAGGTAGGAAAGCAGTTATGAAACTACAATACTTACAGGTATATACAACTTCACTGTGAAAAGTAGGAGCTTCTAAAGTACAGTCTGGGTAGGAATCAATGACTAAATCAAACTTCCTGTACTCTTCCTGATTGCTCTAGCCTGCTTGATAAAGGAAAAATCCCTGTTGTGGGAATTAGAAGACTGCCAACACCTAGCTTTGTCATCTCACATTCGCTTAACTTCTATAGGTTTTGGCTTATAAGAAAGCAGGAAATGAAATTTTTAAAAATAACTATAATAATCGTATTGTGAATGCTAGTTCAACACTTCACACTGTCCTAAGAGCTGTGCATGCATTATCCTACTTAAAACTCACAACACCCCAAGGTGATACACACTTGCTAAAGGACATCGAATTAAGTGAGTGTCAGTATATGGCACTATGGTTCACATAAGGAGATTGAGGTTTACAGAGGTCAATAACTTGCTTAAAGTCACGCACTTAAGTGATTTGGTCCCGGCAATATCACATGTTTAACTCCAAAGGATGCACTGAACACTCCATTGATTTGAACTACAATGGAAAGATGACTGAGGGCCTGGGGGAGAAACAGTGGTTTCAAGAAAGCTTTTAAAAATGTAACACTTGACTTCTTTGCCAAAGGAAAAAAATAAATATTATTCCAGTGCAAAAAAATAAAACTTAAAACCATTGCCATAACCATATTTCCCGTCTTCCGCACGACCCTTTAGCCATCTCAGTCTCAACGGAAAGAAATTAACCCTTCAGGCGTGGTTTAGTTATCCTCGCCCCGGGCCCTGCCACTCCCCCGGCTTCCGAGCGTGTCCGTCCAGGGTACCACCCCTCCGCGGGTCGCGCAAAGTCCATCGCCCTTAGACTACAACCCCCACAAAGCCAAGCGAGGACACTGGGCCTCTGCCGGAAGTTGGGAAAGCTCCATCCGGCGCCGGGAAAAGTGAGAGTGGGATTTTCCCAACGCTTCGACTACACCCTAATCAGCCTCTACTTTGGTCAAATTTGGGTTAGTAGCAGCAGCGGCGAGTTAGTTAGCCCTACTGGCCCATCTGGAGCTAGTGACCAGTTCTCCGGTCTTTTTGGTCACCACGCTGCCTGGCCCGGCCCTGCTGGGTCTTGTGGCGCAGCCTCCGCTGGGGCGACGGGCGCATGCGCGGGAGCCGAGACTCGGGCGCCGCGGAGGGGCGGGCGGCAGAGCTGGTCCTGTAGCTGGTTAACTTTCTAGTTCAACCTTTGAGAGGGAACCGAGGAAGTGCTACTTCCTTCGCGTATGCTTTCTTGCCAAGAGAAAGAATCTCACCGTAGTGGCAAAAAAGTGAAATATTTTAAGACCCTTTGGAGAGAACGTGCACGGATGGTGCCTGACTGATTAAATAGATTTGTTAAGGCCCAGTGAGTGGAATTCGATAGATGGTGATCTGTGATTTAAGTAGCAGAGGCAAGTTTGAGGTCCCGCTCTTTCGCTCTCCGGTCTTGTGATCCTGGGAAAGTCGTGGGTCTCGGGTTACACATCGGTAAAACTGAGTGTTGGTTTGGTTAATATCTAAGTCCCTTCAAACCTGAGATTCTTTAAAATTACTTATCAATACTCCATGCTCTTCTTGGAAAGCAAGGTCAGCCTGAAGCTGACTGAAACACCTCATCCTGCTTTCAAATCCTCACTTCTTGGAGGACCTGTTGAAAAATGAAAAAGTTTATCAAGCTGTTGATGCAAACAAAAAGTTTACAAAGCTGGATCTCAGACTTGCTGTGCTTCTCTTTGAAATGAGCAATGATTACTATTTCTAGATGGCTTTTCTGCTGAGAAAACTAAGTGGAAAAGTACATTTTCCACTTCACTTCTAAGACTACTGTATGCTTAAGCAGTATTTTATTGAGGCAACTGATGGCACTGTGTTTTAGGGGGACAGTTTAGCAATCACCAGGGCTGGAGTGTGGGCAAGGTTGAGGGGGTGGCAACTTGGAAAGGAGAATGTACGTGTATCAGTGTATAGCACTGCCTCAAAATAAAAGTCCTGAAAAGTTGCAGCTTTTGTTATTCATAATATTTAATAGCACGAGAAATCTCTATAGGAAGGGAATGGGAAGGTAAATTAAGAAATTAATGAAAAGAATTTTTAAAAATTGTTTTCTAATATAGCAGTCAGTCCTAATTTAGGTTGTAAACAAATTTGTCTTTATTAGGTTTTATTCAAATGAGCAGTTTTGACCTTTTATAGTAGCACAGACAGAAGTAAACAGGAAAGGTGAGCAGATATAAAATTAATAATTTAACAATAATTGCATTTTTTAAATTATGAAATTAATCCTTTAGGCCCATTTTTTTTAACACTTTGTTACTATTGCTCCTAATACAAAATTGATCAGCCACATTGGTGTTTAAGAACCCAGGAGATAACACCTGTCACAAATTATGGGTTATTCCCTTTCTTTTTTAACCTAAATAACGTATTACTTAGAATAGTGGAAGATTAGTTACAAAACCTAATGTTTACTTAGTAGCTGAAAGTTTTCTTACAATAACATTTTAGCTGAAAGTTTTCATAGAAAAATATTTTTATCTTTAAAAAGAACTTTGGCTATATTATTATACCACTGAAACATAAATCATTTCCACAAAAAAAAAAGCTCAGTTTCTGCCCTACCACACTCAGTCCATAACAGGTACCATGTATTAAGAGGTACTGGGCAATTCTTTCCCATATTTTTTCTTACTGCAACAAAAGAGTGACAAAACACAAAAAATGTTAATGATTAAAATAGCTTCTGTGATTCGAGGATGGACCAAGTGACCAATAGAATAATGCCCATTAGTAGATCCAAAAATAATTTAGTTACCTGATTTATGAATCAGATAACAATGTAGTGCAGTGGGACAAAGATGGTGATTTCAAGAATGGGGCTAAGTTATACATTGGAGATTATATACTGGGATAAAAATCTCAACCCACACCTCGCACCATGCACAAAAACCAATCCCAGGTGGGTTTCAGAATTAATTGTGCAAGGTAAGGCAATAAATTGTTTTCATATGAAACTTAGAAGGTTTGTAAAATATTAGCTACAGGGTCATAATTTCTCTGAGGGTATGGATCTATACCTGGTACAGTGGAATTTAACAATACTGTGTCATCTGCTAAAATTTCCATCTCCACTTCTATCTGCTTTTATCCTTCTGTCCAACACCATAATGAAATCCTCTGGTCTACCTCAAGTACTCCCTCCTCCCTGTAATATTTGTTACCTGACACCCCCCCACACACACAAGCATATGGTCTCCTTATCTATACTACTACCAATGCCCTTTATATATAATACATTATTTTATGTACTCCCATGTTGAATTATATTTAAGTTTTCAACTGATAACAATTTTGAATGTATTCTGTGATGACAGTTAACTGTTGTTTTTTAAAACAAATCAATTTTATTAATACATATTAATAAAGCATACAATTCAGCCAAAGTATACAATCAGTAGTATTTGGTATAATCACATAGTTGTGCATTCATTACTTCAATCATTATTAGAGCATTTTCATTATTTCTATAATAATAGACAAAAGAATGAACAAGAAAATCCTTCATCTCTCAATCTCTGTGCTCCCTCTGCTGTACATAGCTGCTATATCTGACTATTCTTACAAATTTATTTATTTGTTTTTAAGCAGTTTTATTGAGATATATTCACATACTATACGATCTATCCAAAGTAGATAACTGATGGCTTTTAGTGTAATCACAATGTTGTAATTGCAAATAAGTTATTTCCTAATTTTGTTTTTTAAAGGTAGAAATGTCTTCTATTACAAAAAATCCAAAGCAAGAAATGATTTCCCAGTTTCACTGTTCAGCTGCTGAAGGAGACATTGCTAAGTTAACAGTAATATTCAGTCATTCTCCATTTCTTCTCAATGAAACTTCTGAAAATGGCTGGACTGCTTTAATGTATGCTGCAAGGAATGGGCACCCAGATGTTGTCCAATTTCTCCTTGAGAAAGGGTAAATAAACATTTTGGGCTGTGCAGTCATGGAACATGGTGGATGGGTATGGAATATAAATAGATGCCTTTTAATTTCTGCATTTCATTTTCTTTTTAAATTTTTCTCATTATGTTTATATCCTTGAGCAACTAAATAACTCATTGACTAGTTTGTTATATAAAAATGTGGCATGGTTCTAACTAAAAATTTTTAATTCCTTTGTAGAGAAGTTAACCTTAATAGCAAGCAAATTTATCAGTCTAATCTATTTTTCCCACATTGAAAATGTTAATCTACACACCAAGACTGCAAAGGAACCCTTGTAGAATTTTGGTATTTCCTTATATCATGTAAAACTTACTGCATATAAATATATATAATTATCCAGAAAGTTTAAATATCTATTATCACTCTTTATCACTTATGATTATTTCTTTTAATTTCCCAAGAGTAAATTATATACCAAAAAAGTCTATATAATCATTAAATAGAGGGATTATTATATGCATCTAGAGATATTTTATTGAAATAAATATTGGAGAAAATGTTTACTTCCTATTTTGTCTTTCCTCCCTCATTTTTCTTCCTATCTATAGGTGTGACAGGTCCATTGTCAATAAATCAAGACAGACTGCATTGGATATTGCTAAATTTTGGGGTTATAAGCATATAGCTAATTTACTAGCTAATGCTAAAGGTGGGAAGAAGCCTTGGTTCCTAACCAATGAGGTGGAAGAAAGTGAAAATTATTTTAGCAGGACATTGCTGGACCGGAAAAGTGAAAAGAGAAACAATTCTAAGTGGCTACTAACTAAAAAGAGCCACCCAGCCACAGTTTATATCCTTTTTTCAGATTTAAATCCCTTGGTTACTCTAGGTGGCAATAAAGAAAGTTTCCAACAGCCAGAAGTTAGACTTTGTCAGCTGAATCACACAGATATAAAGGATTATTTGGCTCAGCCTGAGAAGATCACTTTAATCTTCCTTGGAGTAGAACTGGAAATGAAAAAACAGTTGCTTAATTATGCTGAGGAAGTCCCCAAAGAAGAGGAAGATGGCTTGGTTGCCTGGTTTGCTCTAGGGATAGATCCTATTGCTGCCGAAGAATTTAAGCAAAGACATGAAAATTGTTATTTTCTTCATCCTCCAATGCCAGCTCTTCTACAATTGAAAGAAAAAGAAGCTGGTAAGCAATGAAAACTTCTTACTTGTACCAGTAATAATCTGGTTTTTCAAGCTATTGGAGTTGTGTGTTCTGCAGTTTCCAGGAGGCTCACTTTTTCTAGTAAGCAGTGAAATTAGGCCACTTTCATTATAGACTTATGAAAGTTCTGATCCTGGGGACTCTTCTCCTGGGCAGGTACAGCCAAGACTATTTTCCCCAGAATTAACCCTAATGTTAGCATGCTGTGGTTTCATTTGATTCTTGACTGAATACGTATTAAACATCTGCTTTGCACTGAGCATGACAGCAAAGGCCCAGTTTTGTTTTCTGTTGTGTATGCCAGTTCTTGTGGGTCTTAAAGGCCATGGGAATAAGTTAGAGTTTTAGTATAAATGTCATTTGAATGTTGAAACATGATCTGATGTATATTAAAACAAACAAAAACCTTGCACTGGCTACTCTATAGAGCATGAATTGTAGGTATTAAGCATGGAATTCAGAAGTCATGTTAAAAGGGGATTGAGGATTACAGTAGCCCAAGTAAGGGATTGAAATGACTTGGATTAAATGACAGTAGAAATAGAGAGAAAAGGGGAGTTTGAAGTATTTTAGAGTTAATACAAGAGATGATGGCAAACTGGACTAAGGCCTGCCTTAAAGTGATAACAGTAGAAATGGAGAAAAGGGGGCATAAAGATGCATTTTGAAGATTTTTTTTTTCTCCTTCCCCCACTTCCAGTTGTCTGCTCTCTGTGTCCATTTGCTGCACGTTCTTCTGTTACTGCTTCTATCCTTATCAGTAGTGGCACCGGGAATCTGTGGTTCTTTTTGTTGCCCCATCTTTCTGGGTCAGCTCTCTGTGTGTGTGGCGCCATTCTTGGGCAGGCTGTACTTTCTTTTGCACTGGGCAGCTCTCCTTATGGGACGCCCTCCTTGCACGTGGGGTTCTCCTACACGGGGACACCCCTGTGTGGCACGGCACTCCTTGCCCGCATCAGCACTGCATGTAGGCCAGCTCCACACGGGTCAAGAAGGCCCGGGGTTTGAACCTTAGACCTCCCATGTGGTAGGCGGACGCCCTATCCACTGGACCAAGTCTGCTTCCCAAAGAGGTATTTTGAAGATAAAATAGACAGTCCCTGCTGGTGACCTGAATATGAGGTATGTAGGAATGAAGGAAAAGATCAAGAATGGCTGCCAGGTTTGAATCTTCTTTTGGTAGACAGTGATCATATTTCTTGATGAAAGAATGTAGAGTGACCATTGGTGCATGGAGAACAGGACAGATTTGGGATAAATAAATCATGAGTTCAATTTTGGACATGTTAAGTTTTAGTGAAGGATATTAGAATTTGGAACTCAGAGAAGAGGTCCTAACTAGAGATGCCCATATGGGGTTCATCAGCACAAAGGTATTTAAAGCTCAGGAAACTACAGAGAGCCTCAAAATCAGACCTGAATACCCCTAAATTTAGAGAACAAGTTAAAGCACAATGTCCATCAAAGAGATGGAGATGTGGTAGCCATAAGATAGGAAGAAATCAGAAATTTTGTTTTTGGGAACCAAGAGGGCAGAGTGTTTCAGGGAGGGAATGGTGAAATGTGTTGAGTGCTGCTAAGAATTTGAATAATGTATTTAAGTAAGGTAGGAGCAACTGTTTAAATAAAAAAGGATCTTTGGTTTAGATAATATGAAGTGCATGGCACATAATAAGTACTCAGTAAATGTTAGCTTTTCTTATTGGATGATGCTTAAATAATGTAGACACCTTGGTGCAAATTACATACCACAAGATAACATAGGCAATATTTGATATTGCCTATGGTTCACTGAATTTCAGCATCACATATGCCTTTACTTACGGGTTATTAGTTTATATTTTTTCCCAATTTGAAAAGTTGTTTTTGAGTATTATTTTGTTTTATTTCAAAAATCCTTAGATTACATATGTACTGTTGGGAGAGCAAATTTGTCAGGCATTTGAAATGTAGCATTTCTAGTCATATTTACCTCAATTGTCATATTTCTAGTCAGGAATATTAATATTTTTGAAATGCCAAGCCAGGCAATTTTTTCATAAACAGTTAGCCATGAACCTTGTAACTGCAGAATTTTTTGAAAGTCACTATTAGCTAGAATCATGTATACCCCAAATTTAAAAATCATCTCTAATAAAAGCCTGGTCTAATAATGTGTAAGATAGATGTTATTACATCTACCATACATGGGCATTATATTTTATTAGTTCAAAATAAAGTTTAAATCTAATTTTTATCTATCCTCTGGAAAATTAAGGCTTTTACTTTGAAAGAAAAATATACATCATAAAATAAAGAGTATTAAAACCTTTAATCACACAGTTATTGAAGAAAACAGCATGTCCTTATTTTAACTTAAGAATATTTTGCCTACTTTGTTGTTCTGTTACAGTTTTATCATAGAATTAATTTTTTTGCTGTCTTATAAAGGGGTTGTAGCTCAAGCAAGATCTGTTCTTGCCTGGCACAGTCGATATAAGTTCTGCCCAACCTGTGGAAGTACAACTACAATTGAAGAAGGTGGCTATAAAAGAGTATGTTTAAAAGAAGACTGTCCTAGCCTCCATGGCGTTCACAACACATCATATCCAAGAGTCGGTAAGCCTTTTCTTTTATGGTGAAAAGAAAAGTTTTTTCTTTTTTTTGAGGATCTGAGGGGTTTACCTTTTTATTAAAAACATGTGTGATTAACCAGTAAGATGATAAATATCAAATTCCTTGCATGGCTTCTGAATTAAAAGACTGTCTACATAATTAACCATTTCTTAACTCTGGAGTGATGAGTATGCATTTGTTGTATTGAGATGCATGATTTCAAAATGCCCATCAATTGGTCTATTTAGTGGAGAGGCAAAGAAGCCCCAATAAATCAGTGACTGTTTGAGGCATCACCAAAGCATTACAGCCTGGATCTATTAACTAGCTTTGCATTACTGCTGGTATCTGCCTATACCTTTTCTCCTTCTAATTGTTGCTTTGAGTCTGCTATTGGTTTGGAAATCTGATAACCAGCCCTTTAAAAGTGTGTGAAAAAAAATACGTCAGCAACACCTGAAGAAAAGTGAATAGCTTAGTGACAGCTTTTTGTATTGCTCAGGTGCCTTTTATATTCAATTCCTGATTCTCGGTCATGATCCAGTGAGGAGGCTTTGCTGGATTAGACTTCTATGAAGGTGTACTGTTACTTTAAATTTTTATTTTTTAATGGTTAAAAAAATGTAATGCGAGTGCCACATTAGTAGTTGTTTTTTTTTTGATTTGTGGTAACATACATATAATATAAAATGTCCCATCTTAACCATTCTTTAGTATATATTTCAGTGGAATCTATTACAATTGCACTGGTTATACTACCATTACCACTGGTTACTACAAGTCTTTTAATAACTCCAAACAGAAACTCTGTACCTATTAAACAGTAATTCTGTCCTCCCTTCCCCCTTGCCCTGGTACCTTCTAGTCTACTTTCTGTCCTTGATTTGCTTTTAAATATTTTATGTGGGTGGAATCATACAATATTTGTTTTCTGTGTCAGGCCTATTTTATTCAACATGATGTCTTCAAAGTTCATCCATGTTGAGGCATGTGTCAGAACTTCATTCCTTTTTACAGCAAAATAATATTCCATTGTATATATACACCTCATTTTATTCATTCGTCTGTCAATGGACACTTAGGTTGTTTCCACCCCTTGGCTATTATGAATAATGTTGCTGTGAACATTAGTGCACAAAAATCTGTTGGCGTCCCTGTTTTCATTTCTTTTGAGTACATACCTAGAGGTGGAATTGCTGTCATATGGTAATTCTTTATTTAACTTTTTGAGAATTTACCAAGCAGTTTTCCACAGTGGATGCACTATTTTTCATTCCCACCAACAGTGTACAAGGGTTTCAATTCTCTACATCCTCAACAGCACTTGTTATTTTCCTTTTTTAAAATAATAGCCGTCCTAGTGGATGTGAAGTAGTATCTCATTGTGGTTGGCATTTGCATTTCCCTAATGACTAATGATGTTGAGCATCTTTTCAAGCACTAATTGACCATTTGTATGTCTTCTTTGAAGAAATGTCTATTCATGTCTTTTGCCCATTTTTTTAATTGGGTTGTTTCTCTTTTTGTTGCTGAGTTGTAACCATCCTTTGTATATTCTGGATAGTAAACCCTTATCAGATATATGATTTCTGAATATTTTCTCCAAGTCTATAGCTTGTGTTTTCACTTTCCTGATAAAGTGCTTTGATGCACAAAAGTTCTTAATTTTTTATGAAGTCCATTTTATCTATTTTTTCTTTCTTTGCTCTTTCTTTTATTTTGCTCTTGAATGCCAGAAGTCATTGCCAAATCCTAGATCATGAAGGTCTTCCCCTATTTTTTTTTCAAAAATACCTTGTTAAGAATTAGAATGGAGGGGAGATACAAAATAACTGTTAACTATAGCAAAATTGAATTTTCTCCATGTCCCTGTATTATCTATTTAGTTTTTTTTCTAATTAAATAATACCATAAGTGAACAATAAATGTTGCTGTTAAGATGGAGGAAGGAGAGCAAAAATAGTCTTTCTTTACCTTATGACACTATTGCATGCAATTTCCTTCAGATACTCTGTCATCAACTACATTATGACAGAAAGATACAATCTCAACAAGATAAAAGTCTTGTTCATACAGGAAATAAACTTTTCTATTTTCCTACCAGGCTGAGACTTCGCACAATGACTCTAATTTATTTTTTCTTGTCATTCATATATCTGATTTTTTAAAACAGATCCAGTAGTAATCATGCAAGTTGTTCATCCAGATGGGACTAAATGTCTTTTAGGCAGACAGAAAAGATTTCCCCCAGGCATGTTTACTTGCCTTGCTGGATTTATTGAACCTGGTAAGCCTTTTCTTATGATTTTTTAATTTTCATTTGACTTATAATTTCTAAACAAAAATTATATACAGAATTGGAGAAATAATCTAATAAAAAATCATATTATAAAATTCAGAATCTAAAATTTAAAAATATGTTCTATGTACTATTTTAAATGATAAAATTTTTATGTTTTTAGTTGTAGGATCATTTTGTGTTTTATTAACAACTGAGTATTTCCTATTTTATATAACTTTCATATATTGCTTTTGCCCCAGGTATCTGCTTAGTTTACACCGCTCTTCCTTCTGTGCTGGACTCAACTGTCACCTTCTCAAAGAAACCTTCCTTGACTGCCTTAAACATACTAGTTAGTCCCCACACTCACAGTCCCTTTGACCCTGCCTCATTTATTTTTATTCCCACAGCACCATCACAACATGACATTTATCTATTTGTTTATTTTCTACTCTGCTATATTGTAAGGTCAGTCACGGTAGAGGCTTTGTTTTATTCACTGCTGTATCCCAGACCTTTAGAACAGTGTCTGAAATGTAGTAGGAGCCCAAAAAATATTTGTGGAATAAATGAATGATTGTCTAATTAATAAATGAGAGTTTACCTCAACTTGCAATATTAATCTGCTTTGCTAGATAATAATGGTAATAAATATTTATAGTGCCAGGCTATGTTCTGAATGTTTTATATATATTAAATCATATGACCTTCATACAATCTTATAAAGTAGCTTCTATTACAGCAATTTTACAGATGGGGCACTGTGGCACAAGGGCTAAAACTTTTCCAAGGTCTCAAATCTATCCCATACATCTGGGATTCAAGCCCATTTTCCTGATCACTATACTGCCTCTATAGCTCTAGGTCATTTTAACTTCTTTGTAGTTTTCTATTTTTTGAGTATTCTGCAGTTCATTATCCATTCTGATTATGGACATTTATTTTAAGGTTCTTGCTATTACAAACAATATTGCAGTGAATATTCTTTTACATCTCCCTTTGTACATTTGTAAGTTATATATGGTACATACGTAAGAGTAGAATTGCTATCTCATAATATATGAGCATCTTAACCTATTCTAGATATTGCCACCTTGTTCTCAGAAGTGTTCTTGCCAGTTTACTCCTATCAGCAATATATGAAACATTCTATTATTCTACTTCTTCACCACACTAGGATTTTTAGACTTTTTAATCTGCCAATCTGATGAATTTGAAATTGTATGTCATAGTTTCCATTTTCATTTCCCTGCTGATGGAGAGTCTTTTTCATATGTGTAGTAGACATCTAATTTTCTCTTTTTCTGAAATTTACCTGTTCATATCTTTTGCCTGTTTTTATATTGCTCATTTCTCCTTTTTCCTTATAGATTTTAGTTCTTTATATGTGTTATATGCTAATATTTTCTTACTTATGGTCTTGCAGATGTCTTGTGCTAGTCTGTGGCTTCTTTTTGTACTATGACGAACATAGTTTCTTGATTTTAATGTAGGGAAATTTATCAATCTCTTTGAAGTAGAAAGATATATTTAAATAATATTTCTGAACTTCCAGATAAACTTGATTTAGAAACTATTCCTTCTCTTCTAATTCTCAAGTTCAGTGAATCAGAAATATAAAGTACATTTTTAGGCATCATTTTATTTTATTTTTTAATTTAATTTAATTTAATTTTATTTTATTTTATTTTAATGGAGGCATTAGGGGTGGGGGTTGAACCCAGGACCTCATATGTGAGATGCCAGCACTCAACTACTGAGCTACACCAGCTCCTGGCATCATTTTATTTTACCATGGTTAAGTCAACAGTCATCTACAAGAAAATTAAAGCTTCGAAAAAGTATTGTTTCATTTTATGTGATTGTCAAATTTTCAATGAATTGAAGAGTAATATTTTTTACAACAGAATGAAAAAAAGTTTAAGACTCTTGTGGGAAAAGGATTAACTGTAAAAATTCCTGCAGTGATAATATATAATTCTTTAGCGATAATGCATAAATGAGATAATATATAAAGTGCCTGAATAGTGTATAGCCAATAGTATGTCTAGATAGGTATAGATGTTATAGTTATTGTTTTTAAAATGTAACGGACAAACTTGGATCTTCAAGAAATGAAACTTTTCTTATTGTCAGTTTGATATACCATGTATGGTCATATACCTTAAAAATTATTATTTTTTAATTCCAATCTAGTTTTAGCCTTCTACTTTCTGCTTCTTTGAATTGACTTCCTGTCCAAAGTGATTTCTACATGTTTGAACCATTCAGAGCACAAAACATCCAGGGTATGTTCATCAGCTGCTTGTTCTTTTGCCCCATTTGATTAGGGGAGACAATAGAAGATGCTGTTCGGAGAGAAGTAGAAGAGGAAAGTGGAGTCAAAGTTGGCCATGTGCAGTATGTCTCTTGTCAACCATGGCCAATGCCATCCTCCTTAATGATTGGTTGTTTAGCTGTGGCAGTGTCTACAGAAATTAAAGTTGACAAGAATGAAATAGAGGACGCCCGCTGGTTCACAAGAGAACAGGTAAAGTTCAATTTAATTTCCTGCTTCTATTGATTGTTCTCTGACTGTATCAGATTGGGCATGCAGCAAGGGTGCATACTTTTACTAAGCTAATGGTTATGGTCATCTCATCATTCATGGATTACAATGTAATTGTTAATTCCATGTGATAAGAGACTGTGTTCACTATTGTGTCCTATATTAACTCATTCTGTAAGATTCTTCTGTAATAATTCTATGCCATTTTTAAACCCCATTCCTTTAGATCAATGATAATGCTTCTCAGTGGACTTCAAATAGGTAAACACTATTTCAGCAATGAGAAACAGGAACATTTTGCGTAGGCATTTCATATTTTAGTGTATTGCTATAAAACAAGTAGCTCCCAAAAAGCATCAGTAAAATGCTTAACATTTTTAAGAAATTCTTATTAATTTTACAATGTACATAGGGACAAGAATGATACACTCACAAGAACTTTTTAAAATGTCGCCCCTAAATAATGTTACTTAACTGTTTTTTGCATTACCCAAAGCCTTCATATAGAAAATTAAATGGACAAATTTTACAATACTGAGAACCTAAAATCCTTTCTTTGTCTAAATAAAATATTATTTTATTTGTCTAAATAAAAATATTTTATTTTCTGCCTGACTCTAAAATGTAGAAATTAGATTTTTTTAAAATTCTATAAAAGAGAATCTGTCTGCCAAATTGGTTTTCAGTTTGAAATTAAGTGTGTGTCATATATTTTTGTGTTCTCATGACTTCATTTTCATAAGGGGATTTACCTTTCTGGATCATTTTAAAAATTGAATCATTAATTCATCAAAGCAATTTAAAAAATGATGTATATATTTTGCATGCTAAATATAGACATTGCCACTTCCTACTGTTGTTCACTATAAAAACCACAGCATTTTTTAGGAGGTACCAGAGATTGAACCCAGTACCTCATACATGAGAAGCAAGTACTCAACCACTTGAGCTACATCTGCTCCCCAAAGCAATTTATTGAGTTGTATAAATGTGAAAATAGTGTGTAAAAATGACAGTGTTGAAGTACTAATACATTTTATTATTGTGTATTTTAGGTCATGGATGTTCTGACCAAAGGGAAGCAGCAGGCATTCTTTGTGCCACCAAGCCGAGCTATTGCACATCAGTTAATCAAACACTGGATTGGAATGAACCCCAATCTCTAAATTAAGAACAAGGCTTTGTTTGAATATTATTTGATTTCTAATTAACACTTGCTCCTCAAGTGACATTAGAAATAGTCAGTGCTCTTCAGAATATCACAATACAATATATCATATTGGGTTTTTGAAATATTTTCCATCTGGACCACAGAGTTCATATTTTTATAAATTGCAACACTGCCTCAGATTTTATTAAATCTGAGTCAACCTTCTCCAAACATTTTGTGGTTTTTTGGTTATGGATCATTACAAAACTATATTTCCAATCATATGAGAAATCATATTGGGAAGAAATATGTTCTAGAAATGTGAATAAACTAAATTCTAATCAGTTACCCTAGTGTCTCTTATAAGCATTAGATCAATCACTTAAGTTCTTAATTTGAGAACTGACACAAAGTAATTTCAATGACTTTGAACTTATATTTATTTTGAATCTTTTAATTACTATAGAGTTCCTTTTAGTTGTCCATAGCTGATTTTTATTCTTCTTTATCGTAATCCCACATACCCTTACCTCCTGGTTCCATTGTTTCTAACAGTGGTGCTAATACAGTGTTGCTACTATTCTAATGTGACCAGTTTTAAGAATTTTCTGTTTTAAAAACTAACTCTGCTCATCATCTGAGAATACCACACCCTCATACAGGGAAAACTTAAATGAGATCTTAGGTCTGGAACTTCGCCTTAAACCTAACATTAGTGAATATTTACCCATAAGTTATACCCAAAGTTGTTCTCTGTTTTATTACTGACATTAAATGTATTTGAAAGGAATTTTTCTGAAATATCAGATATTAAATAAATCCCAGATAGGTTTACAGATTTAATTTAAAACACTGGTTTTATGTCATTTTGTGTTGAGAGATGTGTTTTCAGTCTCAAAATTATATAACATCCAAATTTAGCAACAATATTTATTAGACTCAATTATGATGTCTTGGTTTTAGGCCTTATTTCAACATATTTAAGAAGCTTTTATAAAATAAGTATATTTTAGGATTTAATCAGTAAGAATCCAGAAAAAGTAAATTTTAGTACTTCAAAATTTTGCAACAGAGAAACTGTCATGTTTTATAAGATTGTGTTGAAATTGTTTTAAAAGGTAGTTTATAAATGTACAAATTTATGTAATTTGGGTCTTTATTACTGTATGTTAGAACCAAAAGAGACCTTGTCTTAGTTTGCCAAAGGCTGCCAATGCAAAAATACCAGAACTGGGTTGGCTTTTATAAAGGGGATTTATTGGGGGGTAAAAGCGTATAGTTCTGAGGCTGCAAAAATGTCTAAATCAAGGCATCATCAGAGATGCTTTCTCATCAAAGGTCAATTGCTAGCAGATCCTCGAGTTCTCCCACATGGTGAGGCAATCTGGCAGACCTGCTTGCTCTACTTTCTCCTGAAGTTAAGCTGTGGACAATCAGGCATCTCTCCTTGAGCCTCTTGGGGCTCCTCTCTCTTTCTACAGCTGTAGATGAACCTGAAATCCTCTCTCTCACGTGGCCATGTCAGAATGACAGAGATCCCTTTTCTGTGTGTCTCTTACTGTGTTCTCAGTTTATATAAAACCCAACAAGAGGGCGGAGACCCAACCTGGGCCACTGACATAATCAAAAGAGATTTAATCAAGCAATCTAATCAAGGCCCCTTAACCAAATTTAATGCAATCAAAAGGCCCCACACCTATAGTAATGGATTAGTTCAAAAACATAATCTTTTCTGAGATTCACAAAATTCAAGCTGTTACAGACCTTGAGGATAATATATGAAGTTCACCTCCCTCGTGTAAATCATCCAGAAAAGGAAATTCTGAAAGGTAAATTTAATTAATTGGTGAAAGTTACACAACTAATTAATTGTACTATATAAACCAACCCATGAGTCTTCCTCTAAGAAGTAGAAATTGTTAATAAGAGTATATGTAGAATAAATGAAGAGATGGTAAGAGTAAATTTAATTTTAGAAACTTAATATGTATTTAACCTAATTTGCTTAGATAAAACTTTATTTTATTAATGATAGTGATCTTAGTAATTGATGAAGGATTAATAATATTAGGACTTTAAACCAAATAAAGGCTTAGGACATTTAGATGCTTAATAAACTTTTTTTTTGGCTCATGTTTTTTTAATTAAAGTTAATAGATCACAAGGAATGTTACATTAAAAAAACATAAAAAAACAAAAAACATAAGAGGTTCCCATATAACCAACTCCCCACCCCCACCACATCATTTTTGTAAATTGTATTTTTGAAGATATATACATCACACAAGAAAATGTTACATTAAAAAATATAAGAGGTTCCTGTAGACCCTACAACCCCCACCCCACTCCTCCCACACCAACAACCTCCCTCATCATTGTGACACACTCATCACACTCGGTGGACACATTTTGGGGCACTGCTGCACCACATTGATAATAGTTTGCCCTGTAGTTCGCACTCTTCCCCAGTACATTCAGTGGGTTATGGTAGGATATATAAAGTCCAGCATCTGACCCTGCAATATCATTAAGGACAACTCAAAATCCCAAAAATGCCCCCACATCACTTCTCTTCTACACTCTCCCTGCCCTCAGGAACTACTTATGGCCACTTTCTCCACCTCGATGCTAAAATTTCTTCTATTACTTGTCACAATAGTTTTATAGTAGAATATCAGTAAGTCCACTCTAGTCCATATTTTATTCCTCTATTCTGTGGACCCCGGGATGGTGATGTCCACTCCACCTCTAGTTCAAGAGGGGCCTTAGATTCCACATGGATGATGGATGCAATTCTCCTGCTTTCAATTATAGGCACTCTTGATTCCCTCGTGTAGTGATTGACCATCTTCACCTCCCTATTAGCTGACCTGGGTAAGACCAACAAACTAGAGATGCTTAATAAACTTTAAACTATTTAAATACATAGCAAATGATGTGCCTTGATTATTATTATGTATAATGGCTTGAGTTTCAGTTTCACTCCAAATGTACTTTTAATACTTGCAGATTCTAAGATTACATCTTAAAAGTCCAGATTTTCATATGTTAGAAGAAGAAAGAAAATATAAAATATCAACAAAATGTAGTTATAAATTTAGGGATTGGGATATTTAAACCTGTGCTCTGGAAAACCCAAGTAAATTATTAGATTAATAATTGTTAAATTGCTAACCTCAAAGAGGTGAATGCTACATGTAAATACAATAACCAATTCAAGAAATGGTAGAGGTGCAAGTGTCATGAATGTATTCTAATGAAAATGAATATAACAATACATTAAAATATCTGTTTTCTCTTTTGTGTATGTTAATAAGTTTTCATCCGTTTTTTTTTAAAGTGGAAGAATCTAAATTTCAAGCATTATTCCATAATTAGATGTAGGAAAAACTACAAACACCTTTTAAAAAGTAAGTTTCCATATTGGAAGAATTAAAATTTTGATTTAGACCTTAAATTTTAGTTTTGGATCAAGTACACACACACACACATACACCTACACAGTCAGTTTTTTGTCTTCAGGTTTAAAGTTATATATCTAGTAAAATGTGCATTTTTATTATTTGTCTAATATTTCCAATCTTTGCATTTTAAAAATTTCACTGGTTTACTGTTTATGGTAGAACAATGAAGAAATAGAAGCCCATGTATTTCCTTTAGTTGTAAAAATTATTAGGTCTTTCAAAGAATCAGAGATTTGGGGGAAGACCGAAGAGAATGGAATAGAGGGTGAGACCATGAGAAAGAAAGAGGAAGTATACATTTGTTAATAGCCAAATAAACTACATAAATAATAGTAGATGACTGGGCTCAGAACTCTTGCTCATGTGAATACAACAAAATATGAGGTGAAAATGTTCTATAATACAAATCCATTGACTATTTATTTAGAAAAAAATTTTCTCAGTGCAAATTTTGTTAAGGCCAGCTATCAGGCTCTGAATATATGTGTTTCTCCCAGGACACTTAGGGAAGAATGCTAAGTTAATGATCATATACAGTAGATTGTCAAATAATACCCTTTATTTGCCTGATGTAGAAATGGTGAAAAGGAACATCATAAGAGTAATAAAAATGGTATGGGAAAAATGAGCATCAGCTTGATAGCACGAATTCTTTTACTTGTTTAGGGGGGAAAAAACTATAAAATAAACATTTTAATCAGTTAATTGTACTAACAGGTATATTCCTCATTCTGCTTTTGCTGAAGCATGACCAGATATAATTGGTGGAAGTATCACTTCTAATTTTTATTCCTTCAATAATACTGTTTCTCTTTTATTGCTAAGTAGACAAATCCATAGTACAGACAATGGATAACTTCCTTTCACAATTCCCATTATAATAATCCTTTCAAGAATATTGAGAGCTATTGTGAAGTTTTAAAACACATTTTAAGTTAAATAGGTCTGATAACGGAAACATTTTTCTATTTAACTAAAAGTCTGATAAGAGGCAGACAAACTGCAGCATAAAGAATGGGAAGAAAAAAAGGTCTGGCTTTCCATTCCTGGTTTTGTGAGAACCACAGGTGACCAATTTCTTGTCTCACCCCTGATGGTTTAAGAACATTTAACTACACAACTTGTAAGTTAGTTTCATTTTTACTAATATGAAAGTTGCACCCAGGAGGAGAAATTGAAAATGGTACTTTTTAAAATTTATTTTAGAACAGAGTAAGTGGGCAAGTGATCTAGTCTGAGTTTTTGTTGAATTTTTATCCTGACGCTTTTGCTGTAGCCTGAAATTGTAGTCTATTGGAGCAGTATGATGTTCTGAACATCTCAGTAGCGCAGAATACCTTATAAATATTTATTACCGCTTTTAGATGGTCATGAGCTGCAGTCACCTCTATCAGTGGGGGTAAAAACTATTTAAAATGCTATTTATCCCAACAGCTTTACTGCTAAGAGTTATTTTGTGTTTTTTGCTGGATGTATTCATGTTCATGGAACATGTTTGAATACTCTAGTGCCAAATAGTTTATTTGGAGCATTTGGAACCCCAGTGAGAAGTTGCTCCAAGGATGTGCACAAATTCAAAACTCAGGAGTTTTGTTGGACCAGACCATCTTCTGCTCAGCATCATAGTAAGAATTTCAGGGGGAAAGTATCTTTGAGTGGGAAGCTGGTAGGGGCTCCATGAGTTCTTGAAAATACTTTTGAGGATAACAGAATAAAACAAGAATATATTTGTATGGATCTCAAAGTTTTTATGGCTGTGGGGGGCTATGATAATGATTATTTACAAAAATACCCATAATTATTTTGTACAAATTACTAGATTTGTCATACCAATCTTTGTCTTTAGTTCCTAGCCACTTTATGCTCCTCATAAATAATAAATATACATTTGTTCTCTTATGATGGCATATATATCACATAAATAGCTTTGTTTTATTTTTCCTTCTTGTTCAGTATGTCTACCATCAATATTATTAAACTGTGATTTTTTTAATTCTTCAAATTCAGATTTCTGGACATTTTCAAAGTTATCTTGTGCCTGCTCTTTCCAATGTAATAACTACTTGTGGATCCCTGTTTGCAACAAGCTCCTAAGAATACATAACCCTCTGGTTAGCTTATTCTTATAAAACCAATAATATTTACAAAGAACTTTATTATATAGTGTATTATATATATATATACACTATTATATATAGTTACATATAATATATAGTGTGTTAATTATTTCATTTTATGCTTTGCCTATGAAAAGCATTTTAATATCATTATCCCCATTTTACTGATGGCTAAGAGATGGTAAATAACTTTCCCAAAGTCACGTTGTTAATAAGTAGAAGGGCCAAGGCACGAACTCAAGTAACTCACTCCCAAACCCTGGCATCTTTCTACTTACCAGAGCTATCTTAAAGAAATTTCTTAATAATACTGCATTGGCAAAAGTACTTCCTGTTTCATTTTCCACAGTCAGTCCCTTAGTGATTTTTCAGGTAGGAACTTGTGAACACTTATTTCTCTACATATTTCAGCAGGGCCTTAACTATTCGTTTGTTCTCAAATCACTATCTCCAACTGCCTATTAGACATACGAACTTGGCTCTTCCAGAGCCCTTCAAAGATTGCAGGTCTGAAATTAAATTCTCTTTTGTACCAAGCACGTTCCTGCTTCTATATTCCTATTCCAGCAGTCTGGCGCACCATGGAACTCTGTGCATTGTTATCTTTACTTTGTCTAATTTATCCCTCACCCCAACCCACTTCACAGCCAAACAATCTCCAAATCCTATCCCTTTTACTTCTCAATCATTATCTTTCTCTCTCCATCTCCTTCTCCCTTCCTTTCCTGTGTCTTTTCTCCTTCCCTCTCTCTTTCTCTCCACTGCCATCATCCTACTTCAAGCCACTCACGGGTTTTCTACATTAGTTGCTTAATTGATCTCCCTACTTTGAATTTTACACCCAATAAATTCTTCACCTTGCAGGCAAAGAGAGCTTTCTAAGGGGCAAATCTTTTCTAGTCTTTCCCTTACTTAAAACTCTTCAACAAGAACCCCCTTTAGACAGGAGATAAAATCTATTTCCTTAGCATAGCAGATTACCTCTCCAGTTTCTCTGCTCATCATTTCCTTTTACCCCTACCCTCTGTATATACCGTAAACTATGTTATTACAAAGAGTCAGAAACATGCCTTCTAAATTCTTCTTGTGCATTAATAACATTCTTTAAGGATCACCTGAATAATGTATGGGCAATAGCATATGCTGTTAGTTTAAATAAAAATAACATTTCATTTATTTACAGATTCCAAACTGTACTTCTCAATTGTATTTTCATTTACATAAGTCATGGAATTTCAAAAATTCTAAGGAAGGTCAATATTACTTATCCCAGTTTAACAAATGATACATTGAGTCTAAGAGAAGTCAAGGTCAACATAAGATATGAAAATGGAAATCAAATTTACGTCTTCTGAGCTGAGATCTACATCTCTTCCCACCACACTGCAAGCTATATTTCTTTCCCTATACCTACCACACAACATAAATTAATTAGCTGATGATTAACCTAATAGTGCAAATAGCAAACTAGATCATTTAAGGTTTTGTATTTGTCTGAGTTTCTTCCACTTCATCTGCACCCTGTGTAGTGCATGCCTGTGTTTCTTATATGACCGATCAAAGCTCCTAAGCCACAGAAGTACACAGAGTACCTTTGTTCACTAAAAGTAGATTTGGAATGGTAAAGAGAAATAATAATAGATTGATTAAAGGATGATAGATTTTCCCTGACACGCATTAAGTTAAATATTCTAATCAGATTTTGGATTTAGAGAACCCAGATAAATCTAAAGTAGAATAAGACAAGGTACTCAAATCTTTACTTGGTTTTCCTGCCTTTCAAAATACATATTTGCATTTTATCCATATCTTCTGAAAAACTAAGTAATTTATGAAGGCCTTACACAGGTGAGTAGATGATATGTTCTTTATTTATTTAGTCTTTTTGAATGAACTATCCTCTATTTCTGTTCTTGCTGTACTAAATTAGTTGTTAGGCAAAGGATAATAGCAAAGGGAAAATTATGACAACCTAACAACATATTTCTTTCCAGTCACAAAAAAAACCTCACAGCTGCTTTTAATGTGCTCTTTTACCAAAGATGGAGTCATCCAAAAAATTCTGAATAATCAAGGTGTTTAGGCATCTTTTATTTATGCTAAGAAAGACATCATATGCACATTTGAATAGCCATCATCCATATCCTAATTTGGTTATTTGGAATATATTGTGCATTTTGAAAGCAAGGAAAATGCAATTGACAAGGTAGGCTTCAAAGCATAATTGGAATTCATTCTGAATTCAAAGAGAGTCAGTTTCATTTCAAAGCAATAGTCCTTGCTTTGAATACCTATACTTTGCTTTGTTTTCATTGCAACATTAAATTTGCTAATCAACAAAATGATTTTCTCATGTGATTAAGGTAGTACAATTATTTTTTCAGTAATTATATATTGAATATTACATATATAAATCTTTATATTTAATTGCTTGAAATATACTAATTACCTAAAACATTATGACATAACCTCAAGAAAGAATACATTAAGGACATTAAATTTTTTTTCTATTCAACAATTGCAATTACTCTGAAATTTAAGTCAATTTTATAGGCAAAATATTCTGGGTGATATCATTTGTGTAAATAATCCTAAATCAAACTAAGCAAGATCATCTATTTGCAATCTCACTGTCAGTTGCTTTTTAAATGATGTATCTGAAGATTTTGATGGCAATATATATCTACAAAGAATCTTCAAGCATTAAGGATTCAACCAGTCCTTCCTCTTAACTTCCTCATTCTCAGAAATTAAATATTAGTTTAGTTTATAATTCCCTTTTCTTCTTCCAGAATTTCAATGTTAGTTCTTTTATTCTGGTGTCAGTTTACCTGATATTGAGTAAGTATCTTAAAATCTTTTATTTGGAAAATAAACTGAAAAATAAATCTCCATTGTTTACTTTTTTTAAAAAACAATACCTCAGTTTCTAGCCATTCACGTTTTACCTGAAGTTCTTTAACTCCTCAGAAATGTCTGTAGTAACCATGTGCTGAAGTTACAATAAGATATGCTTGGTGTCTTCTCTCCATGGGGAAAAACATTCAAAGGACAAGTTTTCAAATAGGTCTTTAAAATGACACAGCAGGAATTTAATTGTAGTGGGTCAGATTCTCAACTCTCTCATAAGCTATGATGCCTCTTCACAGAATGGTTCCTGTTTATTTTTGCAAGAAATAGAATGAATATTCTTAATGGGATCCGATTTGTAAAAGATAAACCCACACACACACTACATAAAATATGCCAATGCTGTATCATTCTTATAGCATGACAGACTATCCAGACCTTGGTGAATTTGAAAGATGGAATGGAATGTTAGCACTGATTATCTGTGCAATATAAAACCAAATATAAAGTCATTAATTTAACCTTGCAGATTAATTCTAAGCATAATTTCTCATTCTTCATCATTGGCCAGACTGCAGTTTACGCACTTTTTATTACAGTGCGCACAAATATAGTCAGTAGCTCAAGTTATGTAAAAGGACAGTCAGCAAAAAGTACCAAGCATAAATAAATGTATTTATTGCTTTCAGAAATATGCATTGGTTTGAATTGAGCTACAGAAGTGTGTTTTCTTTAGTGAATAGGTAGAGTGAGCATAGAAAATGTTTTAAAATGGATTTTTATTTATTAGAAAATATTTTTCTGTAATTTTTTAAAAATTTAAAGCCTCTTTGAAGCCCTTATATCTTGCTGATAATAATATTTTTATCAAATTACTTTTTCAGAGGTAACTAAGTAATTTCAGAGGTAGTTTATCTCTAATTACAAATTCTGAAAAATAATGAGGTTTAACATTGCACAAAGTACCCTAAATATTGCTAAGATAAATATTTGGCACCTAATAAGTAGCTCATGATGGTAACATTTCCAGTGAAACATTTTAAAGAACATGTTCATTACTTTCTTTTCAATGATTTGAATAACTAGAAATGACACACAGCCATTTCTAGACTACTCTAAGCAATGTACAACTTTGCTTAGGGAGTAAAAAGAAGTATTGAGTGTTTATTTCAAACATTTGAGATTTTTCTCTCTCTTTAGAATGTAGCAATGTGGTTATACACCGGTTTTCCTTGGTTCTATAAACTGGAAAGGAATGGTGATATTGTTCTGATTTGAACAATCCAAAATTCTCTGACGTCAACAGGATTGGTGAGCTCTGCCCCTAGGGGATAAAGCATGAACCTCACTGAAGGAATCACAGGATTTCATGTTTTGGAGGAATTCCACCAGAGGTTTCCGTGTGAATATAAAGACACAGTATATTCAAACCCTACTTCAAGCTGTGCTTCAAAGTTAAATATTTCTAAATTAAGAGGATGTGTTTTAAACCCAGCAAGTCTCAGCAATTCAGCAATTATTAAGTCTTCAGAGAACCATAACTCTTCTGTAACCGTTATCAAAGTAGACTGGCTCCACTTCAGTAAGCAAGAAAAAGAGACAGCATTCCTTTTTGGAGAATTAACAGGGAAAATCTTGAGCATAAAAAAAAAAAAAAAAAAAAATTCCCTGAGATCTATTCAATTAGTCTTTGGCATCCTTTTGCTAACTTTTACAAGGTATCTACTGATAAATACATGTACATGTTCTATTTTTTCTCTCCATCTTAACGAAAATACACCTTTTCAATAAACTTTAATTAATATTTAAATGTTAAAATGAAATCATCACAACTTGTCTTGTTCCAGAAATATAATTAGTCAGCGAAGAATAATGTAAAGTGTCACATGGGGTTGAGTGAATGGAAACAAGTTTCTCAAAATAGATTCTGAAAATTCCTGTGCTGGTCAAGGCCAGAGTGGGGGAAAATCATAATTGCAGATTTCTCAGACATAGCAATTTTTAAAAAATTAGAGCAGCAAGGGTTCTAACTGTAATTGAAGAGTGTGATTCTTCCTTATACAGTGCTATTTAATTCTTGCATCATTCTGCACGTGGAATTAGCTAAATTTGCACTCTGTCATTTTAAAGCCAGGGAAGAAATGAAGCAAAGCAAAATACACTTATTCAGGGATTTCTGGCCTTGTAATATCATGACAGTAGCACATGGAGAAAGACTGAGGCTCTCAAAGCAAGACATACATATCACTAGTAGTATAAAAAATGGTCTTGGGTGATACACTGTAAAGATATTTTCTATCATTTATGTTTTCAGTTTAATATGTGTTAGATATAACAGTATTTCACACATAGCATTGCTTAATATGAAGCTCAAGTAAAAATTGTAATGAGTTGATTAAATAATATTAAGCAATATCAGCACAGGTATCTCATGGATGTAGTATAAATCATGGAGATTGTACACGAATAGAGCAACCTTCCTTCCTTCCTTCCAAAAATATTTTTTGTTCCCTGCGTTTCACACATATGCATTAGTAGTATACCAAAGTATAAGATAGATAAGGTTGTTGCCTTTGTGGCACCTACATTTGGCCCACATTTCTCTAGTGATTCCTCAAAAGACTATAATACTGTAAGACTGCATGCACTGGGGTGTTTTGTCTACCTGTGCAGGAACTGAGAAGTAAATTTCCTCGAAACTCAATTGTCTCAAGTCATGTTAGTTGTGGAGCAGTCAGAAGTCTGGTTCAATCCCAGGAAGAAGAGTCTGCCAATAAAGGTGCTTCATAAGAAATCACGCCCTTATGAATGCTAGAGCTGTGAAGAGATGTTCTGGTGCATACTCCATCATAAATACAAAGATTAAGCTCTTGGGCTCCCCCCAGCCTCATTTACCCTGCCAAGAACCCTCCTTCAAAATATTGTAATGCCTCCTGAGCTTGCCAACAATTTCAGCTCTTACAGGCAAAATCAAACCCAAATAAAGGAACCCCTTGACTCTGCATAGCCAAGTAAGAGCATAAGGGAGTCAGGCAATCAAAAAGACAACATGACTTATCTTCTTACTCTAGCAGCCTGTCTTCCTAATATGACTTGCTATATTTTTATCAGAAGTTGTGTTTGCACAAGATGAAAGATGGATACAAGGATGTTAACACATTTGGGTGAAGCCTCCCTCATGCTGGGCTGAGACAAAAATGAAAAGTAATATTTCACTGACTTTTCTTCTTGGAAGCTTGTTGATATAGAAAGAGAATCTGTTCTTAAAACAATAAAAATATTTTAAAAATCAAGCCTTAGTGTGTACAAATTGGGAAAGAAGGGAAATGAAGTGGAATTAAATGAAACTGACTTTATAGCACATTTACTTCGTTGTCCTGTCCTAAAGTCTCAAGACTTTTAAAGATTTTCTGATTAGGTCCCATTCTACCTATACAATTTTATCTGCTTCACCAGGATTTCTGAATCAGAATCACCTGTTATGTATGCAAGGGGGTAGAGTTGGTGCCTATTAGAAATGCATATTCCTTAACCCTACCACAGAATTTCCATCTCTAAAGTGAGAGAAAACTACATTTTTGGCAAATTGCTTGGTAATTCTTAAGCATACTCAAGTTTGAGAATCCCTGTGTCAAACTGTAAACTTCTTGGAGGCAGTTCATCTACCACTTAGTACTGTGTTTCATACAAGAAAAGTGTCAGTAAATGTTGAATGACTAAAAGAATAAGGCTTGCAGCTTGAGCCCTTTTCCCCATCCACTGTCACTGCACCCTAACTAGGCCTTGCTCATTTTCCTTGTTGGTCCTTGAAACAACTCATAGCCTCAACCTCCTTTTAACTTCTCACGACTGAGCCAAACTGTCTGTTAATGAATAGCTTAGGACTTGTCTTGTCTCTGAAACCCATTTTCCAGATTATACACATGTATGTCTGTATTTGTCTGTGAATGTGTGTGCATGTGTGTGTGAATGAGTGTTTGCCTTATATTCCATTCCTAGCATTTGATACAGCACTGATGTTGCATTCTTGTATCAGAATAATATTAATAGCTAACACAATCTGCCATGTACTCTTCTAGATGTTTTGAATATAACTTCTTCTTAGCATACCCCTATGAGAAAGAACCTAGTAACTGCCACTGCCATTTCAGAGAATGAATCTAGGTACAGAGAGATTAAATCATTAACTTTCCTAAGGTCTTGTAAGTAGTGAGTAAAGAAGCATGGGATTTGAACTCCCAACTTATCACTAGAGCTTTAGTCTTAACAACTTCACTGCATTTTCTCTCCCTAGAAACCCTAGAAATAAGAGTCAAGAATATTCTACTCCTAAAAAAAAACACCTGGTGAACAACAGTTCTCTTTCAGAATGGCTAGGAGTGAGCATGAGAATAAAAAATACAAAAACAAACTGTGGTTACCTATAGCAACTGCTAAATGTAAATGTCAATTCAAAGTTCTCATGGAAAGAATTAGAAATGGTGATTTTTCAAATTCAAATAAGAGTTTTCAAGTAAGGAACTAGAAGGAGAAAATGATCTTACACAGAGCTGTCTTAGGTGTGATTTTTAACTTTTTCAGCAATGACTTCTGTAATTTAGAAAATTAGAAATCAAAGTAAGATAATTTAGCCAAATTGCCTAAGGTTGGCAGAATGTTGTGGAGCAAGTTGCTATATGTTGTATCAGGCATAATAGAAACTAGTACAAAGGGTCCAAAAGAGCAGGGGAAGAAACCCCATGTGGCTGGTCATCCCCGGAAGCCAGCTGGTCAAGTCAGGGTCAGTGGATGGCAGCTCCACACACCCCACTTCATGTTAGAAAATAGAGAGAACACTGTGCTGCCAGGAAGGGTATTAATAAAAAACAGGTTGAGGGGGCCCTGCTACTGAGATAAGCCCTTGGGCAGAGATATGATCAGGCCTTTTCATTAGACCTAATATGGCCTCCCCCACCCCCCGCACCTTCCCCACCCCTTCTCTGCACCCCCTCTGTGGAATGGAAACCAACCGAAACATCTGCACACAATAGAAAAGGGGGAGTATGGTTGGCCAGTGCTGGGAGATGGCCACTTAGTGTGTCCCTGACTACCCCAGCAAATACAAATCCGATGAATGATTCCCTAAATAAAAGTCTTTTAGAGCTTTAAAAATTCATTTGTATTTATCTTATACAATTTTTTTAAATTACAATAGTATATGCTCATTGGAGAGAATATTATAAGGATGAGAAAGCAATACTCATAATTCTACCCCCAAATTCCACTGCTACTAACATGTGTAGATGATTTTTTCCTATACTTAATTTGTATGGTTGATATCAGAGTACATGCATATTGCTATTTTGTTGTTTTGTGTTTAGTATTATAGCATAAATATTTTACCATAGCCTTTATGTAAGGCATGTGGAGGGGGGAATATTTTTGCTAAGACTTTCTGATGAATACAGGAATAATAGCATCAGCCTATTTTCATAATCTGGCATCCTAATGGTAACTGTCAACATCCCAGCTCAGTTTCAAATGTCCTAATAGTCCAGGAACTGCAAGTCCAGTGGTTGGCAATTGAAGCACCTGTGGATGCTGATTTGATCAGTACTGTTCCAGAATCTGCTATACCTGCTGTCCTTGGTTACACAGTAAAGTGTCGACCTCCCTATGTGGAAGTGCTATGTAAAAACCAATATGTAGGAAGAACCTTCATTCAACCAAATATGCAGTTAAGACAACTTGGTGATGCCAAAAAAATTTGAAGTATTGTCAGAAAACTTTATAGGCAAAAGAATTGTTCTTGTAGATGATTCTGTTGTAAGAGGCAATACCATCTCTTCCATAATAAAAGTGCAAAAGAGGTACATATATGTGTAGCCTCACCACCAATTAGATATCAATACTTCATGGGAATAATCATTCCCAAAAAAGAAGAGATTAGTGTCAATAAGCCAGAATTTGATAATATTGTAGAATATTTAGGAGCAAAGAGGTTGTATATCTGTCATTAGAAGGACTGGTTTCATCTGTATGAGAAAGGATAAGAATTAGGAAAACAAAGTGGAAAAGCAAGAAATTATGATTCAAGAAAATGGGAATGGTCTGAAATATTTTGAAAAGAGCAGTCATTGTACTACTGGAGAATACCCTGTGGAATTGGAATGATAGCTGTTGGGGGCAAATATGTCATGTCAAGATATAAAGTTGGTCAAGAAGTTCCAGTATTTACGCCTTCTTATTAAGTTACTGTTATAGTGTAAAATGCCATATGTCTATGCTTACTTTTGTGAGATTTGGGATTTTTCTGAAAAAGCTACCAAAGTGCTATGTTTTCTTTAATAATCCTAGATAAATATTTTAGTATTATGTAGGAATTTATGTGGTCTGTTCAGTTTCATGTAGTAGTTTAATAAAACTTTGAGGTTACCAATTATGAGATCATAAACATTTAATTTCACATATTCAATACTAATGAAAAGAAGAAATAAATTTCTGTTTTAGAGGGGAATGCCAGGTAATATATCTTCCCAAGAATTCTTAGAGAATTTTGGAATGTTTTTTGAGAGTTGCTGAAATTCAGTTACGGAACATTTTCATAATTGAGCCTTGATAATTGCATGTAGTACTGCAGTATGTGGTATTCTTTTTTTTCTTCACGCGAGCATTAACTAGCTTTTATCATCTGGTCAGAGAAGGCAAATGGTAAATTTGTCAAGTCCCTGCTGTAAAGGGTTTGCGAGAGTTTAGATCAAGGCAGGAGATGTGATGCAGAGAGGACAGTGAGTTCACTATAACATTTCATGCGGTTTGAATCCGTTATGCCCCATAGGTTTCCAGACTCTCGAGTTCTCATTGTGGTTATGACCTTGGCAACTCTATGAAACTTAGTCAAATCATAAACATATTTGTCTGTGCTTCAGTTTCTCCAACTATGAATAGAATGCTTATCTTATTAAACTACATAGGAATGTGAATGTGCCATACTTTCGGTTGTAAGACCCATCATTTCACCCCTAAATTTTTAAGATTATGTATTATTATTGGCTTTTGAAATGTTAGCTCTTACTCTGCAATTGAAATTTCATTATGATGTGAAGAGACACACAAAAAAGCTTTCCTACATTTGACTAGAAAGTGTGATCCATGCTACTTAGTGCCCTAATAGCATTGGTCCAGCAAGTAACATAGTACATTTGAAATTTTAAAAAGCAATTCTTAGATTCCAGCAAATCTTTAGTTTGATTAGTTTAATATGTTTTTTATGCAATTACTTGATCAAGCATACATACATTTATGTATATACACACATACATGTACATACATATAATTGCAATTAAGTGAGCAAGTAGATACACCATAAGGGACAATTTGTTTAAGGATTGTTTTGGTTTGCAAAGGGCTGGTGATGCAAAGTGCCAGAAATCTGTTGGCTTTTGTATTGGGGATTTGCTTGGGGTGGAAGCTTGCAGTTCCAGGGTCATGAAGTGTCCAGATCAAGGAGTCAGCAAAGCTTTCTCAAAGGGGTTGGCTGCTGTTGATCCCGGAGCGGTTGCCACGTGGTGCAGCAAGAGAGCACCAATCTCTGCAGAGGTCTCTGCTCCCCTCCAGGATCTACTGTCTCTTGGAGCTCAGCTGTGCATGACCAGGCATGGGGCTTGTCTCTTTCTGGACCTTGACTCTTTGGACCAATCGGGGACTTCTGCTAGCCTGCGATCCTCTCTCTCTCATTGCAGAGTCAAATATGCCAGCTTTCTTTTCCTGTGTCTGTCTGAGTGATTCTTTTTCTCTATTTCTGTTTATATTGGACCCAGCAAGGGACTCAGCCTTAGTCATGCCTCACTAATGAGTCAGTGAGCAATTCAATCAAAAGCCCTAAAATGATTTTATCAAGTAAGACCAGTCAACTAAATTTCATGCAAGTCAGAGGTATCACATCCAGAGGAATAGATTAGTTTACAAGCATAATATTTCTCTTTTTAGGATTCATAAAATAATCTCCAACTGGCACAAGGATCAAGGAGACAAGTACTTTTTGGTGTGTACTAGGGTGTGATATCCAAGAATCAACTTATAATCACTTTTTTTCTACTCTCTTTTCCTGTGTATTTATGTCAGACTCAGCAAGAGGGAGAAGACACAACCTGAGTCACAATTCACTGTCCAGTTGAAAGGGTCTCACACCCACTAATAGATTAGTTCACAAACATAATCATTCTCTTTTTGGGATTCATAAAATAATTTCAAAGTGCCCCATTCCACCTTCTGAACCTCAAAAGGCATCTCTTTCCATACACAAAATCCATTCATTACATCACAATATTCCAAAAATTTTGTATCATTTCAGTAGCAATGCTAAGTACAAAATCACATCAAGATCGGTTAGGTATGCGGTTTGTCTTGGACTGCGTTGGTAAGGCCTGGCTGGGGCGGAGTCTCTGCCCCCTTCTGGGCCTGATGTGAGCAGAGGCACGAAGGGAGGGTCACTTGGATGGACACAGAGGGGAAGGCTGGCATGTTTGGCTATGCAGTGCCAGAGAGAAGACCACAGAAGGGCAGGGGGCCCGGGAGACCTGGAGACCTGGGGCCCAGAGGGGCGGGCCCTGTGCCTGGTTGCTCGTGGCTGAGCTCCTGGAGAAGGTGGATTCTGGAAGGGAAGGCAGCGGTCAGTGGGCACCGTCATGCTGCACCTTTTTACGGCTGCACCAGGATCGGCAGTGACTGACTTTGGTAGATGAACATCTCTGCTAATGCCTTGATTTGGACATTGCATGGCCTTGTAGCTTGGGCTTTTGCCCCAAATAAATCCCTGTTATGGAGGCCGGCAGATTTCTGGTGCTTTGCATCACCAGCCCTTTGGCAAACTGAAACAGGAATCCACTCCACTCCTGCTACCAGTTTTTGTTTTCTGTAGTGCAATCAAAAACCCTAAAGTAATCTTATCAAGTAATCTAATCAAAGATCCCATAACTGACTTGAATGCAATAAGATACCACACCTAGAGGAATAGATTAATTTACACACACATTATTTTTCTTTTTAGGATTCATGAAATAATTTCAAACTGCCACAAGAATTAAGGAGACAAACACTTTTTGGAATTGGGTGCTGATATCACCTTTTTTCTACTTTGTTTTATTGGGATATAATGAATTAGTTTTTATACATTGCAAAAATATCTTGTTATTTGAAGGTCTGAGATTTAGAATTTTAAGAAGACATGTCCTCTAGCCCCCATTTGGGTAAAAGTTTGTGTAAAAAAATTTTAAAACATAAAAGTTTCTTTCTGTGTTATTAAATTACCAAAATTTGATGTATATAATGTCCATACCCATTTTGAAACTTAATATTTATTACTTTCACTCTCATTTGGTATAATCTCATGTATTATATTATTGCAGCCTTGACAGCTTTTTAAACTCACCACACCAGCAATTCAGATACTCTGTGGCACAAGCAAATCAACTTTTGAATAAAGCTTTGGGACCATGTCAACTTGTATGTAGCTACTTGTCTTAATTTTTTTCCCCATAGCAGCTTGGAGGAGGCAAAACCTTCCAGTTAAATTTTAAACCAGCCTTACATTTGATTTTTTTAAAATAAGAGACTCAAGGAAGATATTATACTAAACCAAAATTTCTAATTTGACTTTTGTGTTTTCCATGGCTTTTATTTTGTTTTAATGTGTTGATTTTATAATGGAAAGTGGTATTGCAACAGTTTGGTAATTCTTCAGATTTCTTAATATTTTTCCACCATGACCTTTTATTTCACAAGTTTCTGAAGTCAGAATTAAATTCCAGTTTTTCACAAATTTAATTTCAAGTGTTGTTTAATTGCTTTTAAAGTTATATAGAGTATTGTAAACAGCAGAGAAGATGAAAATGTGTTTTCAAAGGATGTATCCTGTTGTAAACTAAACTAAATCTGCTTTTTCTGACTTCTTTGTGATGACTTGGTGATAAATATATGTAATAAGAAAAAAAGGGGAAAAAAAGAAAAAAATGCCCTTGGCCAGGCCCCATTAGAAATGTCTTCTTGTCTCTCCAAGGATTAGCCTCACCCAATAAGTTATGTTTACTCAGTTATGGGTTGAATAGAGTGGTGACATTCCAGCAAAGCTTATGTTTAAAGACAGTTGTTTCAGTATGCAGCTTCTTTTATAGCTATTCTCAACTCAAGACCTGAAGAAATATAGGATCCTGTGATCTCCAAAGGTTTCTTTTGCTGACAGATATGAATACTTCCAGTGGGCCTCATCGCCGTGCCCACTGTGCGCTTAGAGAGAGAAAAAATTGGTTTCCTTGGATGTCAGACTTGGAATTTTCTGTAAAATATTTAGTCTAATAATATTGTCATATTTTATCCATATATAAACACACTTATTCTTAAGTATTTTTAAACAGAAGGACGAAAAAAGGTGTAAAAACTTGCACTAACACTGAAATAACTATGAATGATTTTGATTAAAGCTGTTTAATTTCTAGAAATTGCACACTCCTCACTAAGAATTACTGGCCACATCTCAAGTTTGCAAAGCTTCATTTTTGCAGCCCCATAGAAGTTGAGGGCAAGTCTGAAGTGATACATGGGTGTTATTGAAGCAGGTGTTTTTCAATATCTTTTCTTATGCTAGTATGTGACAACTTTTATTTTTATAAAAAAGGTAAAAAATAGCATGGGCAGTTTAAAATCCTTGCTATTCAAAATCAGATATAATAGTAGAAGACAATTTTGTTACTCTTTAAACATACTTTTGAAAAGAAATGGAAACTTTAGAATATTATTTTCTTCAAATATTTTTAAAACTTGAACTTTCAGAACTTGTTTGATATGTTTGGAGTTTCTTTAAAACATTGGTACAAAAACATATGCTTGTGTTACAATCAAGAAAATGAAGTCATATTAAAAACACCGATTTTTTTCAGAATCTACAGAAAACTGTAGCCAATGGGCATTAGAAAGAATACTAGATGATTTGCTACCCCAGAAGTTACGCATTTAACCTCCTGAGTTTATTTTATGTTTTGTCTCCTTCTAGAATTTTAATAGTGATGATCATGTACACTTTTATGAATTTTTCTCTTTTTGTTTGTAATTGAGCATTCTTTATCAGTGTTTCAGTGTTCAATGTATTTCAGAGTAGCAATACAATAGAGAGTTAAGTAATTTGTCAGAAAGGAGATAGCAGTAAAATTTTCCAACAATACCTTTCAAACAGACATCCTTACCATCCAACTGTTTTCCCAGAATAATGGTGTCACTATGTATTTTTGCAGTAGAAAGAAATTTTTAGTATTTTCTGTTCATAGTTTTCCTCATTCTTCTGTAAATTATAGGAATGAGTCAAAGCCCATGTGGAAGAAAACCTATGAAATTCAATATAAAGGCTTCAGATGTAATAGGTTTGGTCTGATATATAATAGCAATCACGGTAACTTTCTTGTGCTTTATTGCCTATTTTACACAGAACAAATAAACACTTATGAAAAATATAAATCCAGGAAAGCTGTAGTGGAATGGATTTCTTAATGTATATCCAAAGGTCTACAGGTGGCATATTTTACTTATGGATAAAATTATAGTTTCTGAAAGTGGAATGTGGAACCATTAGAGGGTTAAGCAAGCAAATGGCATGGTTTAATTCACGTTTTAAAAATCAAAAGATAAGCTACTGTGTAAATAACAGATTGAAGGATGTAAATGTAGAAGCAAGAAAATCAGTTAGAAGGCTATTTCAGTAGTTCAAAAAATAAAAGAAAATAAGATGGGGCTTGGATTGATGATAGCTATGAAGAAGAAAATAAGTGAACATATTAGGGATAAGTTATTTAAGAGTAGATTAAGGCAAACTTGCTTTTGGATTTGAGAAACGTAAGTTAAAGGGAAGAGTCAAGAATGAAGTCAAGGCCGTGTGGAGCTGGCCCATGCACAGTGCTGACACACACAAGGAGTGCCCTGCCACACAGGGGTCCCCGCGTAGGGGAGCCCACGTGCAAGGAAGGTGCCCTGTAAGGAGAGCCGCCCAGCGCAGTAGTAAGTGCAGCCTGCCCAGGAATGGTGCCGCACACACGGAGACCTGACACAACAAGATGACGCAACAAAAAGAGACAAAGATTCCCGTGCCGCTGACAACAGAAGTGGACAAAGAAACAAGATGCAGCAAATAGACACAGAGAACAGACAACCGGGGTGGGGGCGGAGGGGGGGGGGAGGGGAGAGAAATAATTAAATAAATAAATCTTAAAAAAAAAAAGAATGAAGTCAAAGGTTTGACTTGATCTGTGGATGGCAATGCTCTTGGTGGAGAATGAAAACATTAAGAGGAGGAATGAATTGGATAGAGTGGACATCCAGAGCTCAGGTTTGGACATACTGTGTTTGAGATTCCAATTAGATATCCAAGTAGACTGTCAATTTGGCAGCTGGATATTTAAACCTGGACTTCATGAGGAGGTCAGGAGTGAAACTATATATTTTAAAATAATCTTTATAGATGGTTTTAAAGGCACAGGAATGATTGAGATTCCCTAGGGATGAGGTTGATGAAGAAGTGAAGGGAACCCTGAAGATATCAAACATCAAAGGTTAAGCAAGGGTAAAGTCAGCAACACAGTCTAAGAGGGAATAGTCTAAGTACAGGAGAGTGTGGCACCATGGGATTTAAGGACAGGAATAGGTTCAAGAGGAATGGAATGATCATTTGTGTCAAATCCTGATGGAAGTGTAAATAAAATGACAGGGAAGTGGCTATTGAATTTGTCAATGTAGATGTCACTGGTGACAAGAACAAAAGTAGTTTCAGTGGAACAGTACAGATAATAGCCTACTTGGAGTAGATTTGGGAAAGAATGCTCAGAGAAAAATGGAGTCAGAGTTACAGACAATTCCTTCAAGATGTTTTGCTGCAAATGTGAACAGAAACATGTGGTGGTATGGGGAGTGGTCAAGAAGTGTTTGCATGCTGAAATAAGAAGAATGCCATGGGAGACAGAAATTGATTTCAGGAAATGTAGGGAATAATTGCAGGAAAATGGTCCCAGGAACATTTACTTCATCCATAAAATAAGAAGGATTTGATAGAGTGTGATAGAACATTTGTTAGTGCAAAGAATTTGGTAGATTTAGTATTGGAAAGAGGAGAGCAGATCTGTCAACTTCTGTTTCCATGGTCATCATTGAGAAGGTAGACAGAGAGGAGGGATAGGAAGTTGGAGGAAAAAGTGTAAAATTCTTGTTTTAAAGATGGGAAATATGTAAATATTATGAAAGCATGATAGGAAAGCTTTAAATATAAGTATGGTTTCTAGCATGTGAAATTAAAAACTAAGCATTCTAAACTATAATGTGTGTAAGGAAGTTAAAAAATATTCAGAATTTTCCCCAATATTAACTACTTTGAAATTTTTTGAAATATTAAATATCAAATGCTTTAACTTTAAAAATGTTTTTTTAGAGCCCTGCTTTGCTGGTGTTCTAAGCACCCTTTCTATGAATAAGCATATTAGATCCATTAGGTTGGAGAGAGCATAAAATAATTGACCATCCTGGGGAAAGAAATTTTCACACAAGGGACAGAAACAGGTCCTTCTCTGACCCATCAGTTGATTTAGGATTAATTTAGGTAATGTGGCTGCAACATCTGGTTTAACAGGCAAGTAGGGAGAAATGTGTGCTGCCAATCAACTAGAGTGGGAATTAGAGTCAATCCCCTAGAGGCTGCTTCTGGGAGTTAGGCCAATATTACCAGGCACTGCCACCAGATGATTCTGGTGACTCTTATGAAATTGCAGAGCAAGAGAGATAACTAATGGGGAAAATATGAACAATTTATTTGTTAAAAAACTCAACCTTTATTAACTGTCAACAAATTAATTAAATGCACCATGAAAGAAAAGAATATCTATAAAAACACAAGAGAACACATCATTAAAAACATAGTTAGATACAGATTGGTGCTGCCCATATAGCTCACTTACCTATTCATCCATATTTATTAGGTGCCTATTATGTATTAGGCTCTGTGCTAGACTGGGTACGTATTCAAAAGCACATTCAATTTCCTAGAACAAAATCATTAGGTTCACTCAGAGTTGAAGAACAAACTGACTAAAAAGTTTGCTCTGTATGATCAGAGGCAATCTCAGGACATCTGTACCAGATATGTCTGAAGCTGCTCCAGATGAGAGCTTTCCTGACCCTTGTAGCCTGGTTTCTAGTCCTGCTGTGCCTCTACTACTGTGATACAAATAGCAAAGACTGTCTGGGTCTCAGCTTTTCCCACGTAAAATCAGAGCTTTGGATGTGGTGATCTTGAAGTCTCTTCTAGACATTCTAGCTGAGAGTTGGGGCGGCTTTATCTAATGAAGCTAGGCATCACAGTGACCTGCAGCTCACAGACAATGGACAATTACCCAATATCGACTACTTCTTCACTCTATAGGTGTATTCTAATAAATATGTCCATTTACTCTGATAAAGGAATAGAACAATAGCTACTATTTGTATGTGTATTAACAATATATTTTTTAGTTTGTGTTTCTTTTTTCAAATCTCAAGACAACTTTATGTGAGGTAGAATTTGTCATCATTTCCATCTTAGAGGTTGAAGGAAACTCAGCCTCTGAAATATACACGACTTGCCAACTAAGCAGCAGAACCAGTACACAAATCCAGAGATTCCAACTCAAAGTTCAGGATACTCTCCACTGAACAAAGTGTAGCACAATACATTTTGCTGTTCAAACTATATGGGAACATAAAGAAATAATAACTTAGCTAAGCGTAAAGCTTTTTTTTTTAATTAAAACATATAATACATATAACAGGGGTAAAAAAGAAAGATAATTATGTGTTTGTAACCCAACCCCTGCACTGGCCTCTAATAAGAAAGGATTATTGCTTACATTGCCAGTCAGAGGAACTCAGTTGTGCCTATTGGGAAAAGAGTAGAAAGATAATCAAAAGAGCATCAACTGTTGTATATGAGAATGGTGACCTAAAAAAAAAGAATTTTCAGAAGTTTATGTGATTAGAAATCAATAGATACTATGATGTGGGGGATTTTTAGGAGACATGAGTCCTGGAAACTATAAATATTTATTTTACCAAGGCTGGCCAAAAAACAGCCCCATTTTATTTGGGTTAATGTAAAATACATAAAAGCAGAGTGATCAGCCTGGGAGATCCAAAGCAATAGCCTGTCCAAATTCTGTGGAAACACACACACACACACACACACACAAAGCTATATCAATAGGAGGCTTTTACTCTTATATCTTTGTGGACAGATTAATCCTTTAAAAGAAAAACAGAGTAGACTTAGCCCTAAGCACAGGTAGGTGACTACATGAGGAGATACCTGGGAACTTCAGAGGCTGCCTTTCCCCAAATTAAGATATAATCAATATGGAAATAGCCCTTTATTTCACAATAAAGAATTGTTTTGATCTTCTACAAAAAAAATGCCATCTGTGTCAATTTGTGTGACTCTGTATGAGTTCAATCTTATAACATTTAAATATTGTGCTTATGATGATGATGTAGTGACAGATAACCACCTCCATAACTCGCTTAATATAGCAGGGCTACAAACTTGACAATATCTAATTTAGGCCAACTTACAAAAATTAGATGTTTCTATTAGAATGAGAAAAACATGGAGGGAAACGGACTTGGCCCAGTGGTTAGGGCATCCGTCTACCACATGGGAGGTCCGCGGTTCAAACCCCAGGCCTCCTTGACCCGTGTGGAGCTGGCCCATGCACAGTGCTGATGCGCACAAGGAGTGCAGCGCCACGCAGGGATGTCCCCCGCGTAGGGAAGCCCCACGCACAAGGAGTGCGCCCGTAAGAAAAGCCGCCCAGTGCAAAAGAACGTGCAGCCTGCCCAGGAATGGCGCCGCCCTCACTTCCCTTGCCGCTGACGACAACAGAAGCGGACAAAGAAACAAGACGCAGCAAATAGACACAGAGAACAGACAACTGGGGGAGGGGGGGGATTAAATAAATAAATAAATCTTAAAAAGAAAAAAGAAAAACATGGAATATAAAATGTCAAACTAAATAAACTAAGCAGTGATTTTACTACTGCATCCTAAAGTGCCTACAAATAAAAAAAATATATATATATTTGAATGTTCATGCCATCTGTAAAAATTCTCTACTAGTTGGAGTGTAATTAAAAAGAAACAGGAAAAATATAACTAAACACTAAAATATATTCAAAGGAGAATTCTCTGGGAATACCATAGAAAGATACTATGCTATCAAGTTGGCAAATGGGTTGAGTTAGTACGTAATTTGATTAAACCTAAATTTAGAGTGGAAAATGATTTCAAATTTAATGCTTTCAAAGGACAGCAAGAGTTGATGACCCATAGCTCCCTACAATGTAGAGGAAAAGAAGAAAATCCTATAAAAAATGGAAAATCTTGAATACCCCAGTACATAAGTTCAAGTCATTGATTTTATAAGCATATAAAGTGAACTACTCAGTTTATATACTTCGTTCTTTATCACAGGAATGTCTGTGAAAGTGAGAAGATAAAAGTAGATATATATTATAAAAAATTTTTGAAGTTTTATCTATTGTTATTATGTATACATTTCCAACTATTAATAACTATTGTGAATAATTGAAATTTAAATAAAAATATTCACTTATTCAGGAAAAGGCTAATAAAATCCCTATTCTTAGAAGCTGTTAATGATGAGTTATTATATAACTATCTCAGTTCTAACTTCCTACCTACAGAAATGAAAGAGTAGACAATTAAAAGGAACTATACACTGTAAAGTTATAAAATTGAAAGGTGCTATAAACGGAACTGTTTATGGCAGAAAGGTGTTATTTTAAGAATAAATTGAGGTCTACAGTTCTGGAAGATAGTCTATAAACGTTTATCCTATAAATGCTCTATTGTAAGTGGGCTTTAGAGAATTGTTTCCATGTCTTTTCTACCACATCATCCACATTACAAGCCCTCCAACTGTAACCAGGCTCACTGGAAGCTGTTTCAGGATGTGCCAAGGCAAAAAGCCAGTCCTTCAGGTTGGAAGAGAGGCAAAGGGGAATAGTTAGACTTTCCAAGAGGCCTCAGTATGCTTGAGAAACTGTGTCAAAGAGAAGTCAGCATACCTCTCCTGAAGTTGAAAAGTATTGATTCCTGAACCTACAATTTTTCATTTGATTTTGAAACAGCAACCATTCTTCATTTTTCTGCAGCCCGCCCTTCTATCTCACCATGGCCAGATTTCTGTGGGATGTTTTTCTTTCACCTATTGAAAATTATTTATTCATTGATAAGTATATATAAAAGTCATTTAAAGTAAGGATACTTAAAATTTACAAATCATCTTTTCCAATTTTTAGCTTATTCACCTCATTAAAAATAACCTTGTGGACACCTGACTCATAGGTGTATTTCCTTTGCCCTATTCATTATTTTCTTTCCCAAACAACACAAATAATCTCTTTCAGAGGTGTTTTAAAACATACTCTGAGCTTTTCATGTTCTGCTTTTTACACAAGATTTGGTGCCTCATGCTCAGGTTTACACATTTCTTCCAGTAAAATACTCTAACATACAAAGCAGAGGAGCAGAGGTTGTAAACTGGCAGCTCTTGAGCAAAAGTTGGCTTCCAAAACATTTTGGCGTTTACCTATAGGAGATAAGCCAAATGACAATATAAGAAACCCAGACTCTAGTGGTCATCTGGAAAATCATAGGATCTGGTAACACTGGGAAACCTTCTCATGTGGCAACAATCAGCAGAAGATGTGCCCTCAACCTGCTTCACTAATTTCTGCTGACTGCTTGGATGCCACAAGAATTTGAATTGAAGCTAACTCCAGGTAAAGGGAACTACTGGTTCCTGTCTAAAAGGCTGTAGAAAAGCCATCCTTAGGTCCCTTCCATCTTCTTCACCCACATTTTTATTGGTTACATCATCTTAAATTATATCAAGCTTGATTTAACCTATAGTATTATCTGTCATGCCGTGATCAAGTACTTGATGATGGCAACTTGCTCTTTATCAAGGAGTCTCATTTAAAATTTATTTGCACAGATTTGCTCTGAACATTTTATTCACTCATTTCTTGAAGTCACTGTTTAAGAGGAAGGCAATTAAATTATTCTTAAAAACTACCAGATGATATGCTACATCCTAAGAGAATTGATTTAAAATGATATATTTGTTAGAAACAATATTTTGTGGAAAATACCTTGATGTACTAGACATGAATGAAAAACATTACCCAAAATTCTTACAGAGGATATGTATTGCATTTCATACTAAAATTTGGAACATCTGTTCTCTAAATGGACGCAGAAACTTAAACACCTTTTTTGCTTCCTCTTTAGGTGAACCTCGGCCTGCATGCCAAAAAAATATAAAAGATCTTGAAAAGGAAGTCAGAAGAGACAGATAGAGGCTGTGTTTCATCAAATTTGAAGATTAGGGAAATCTAAGAAAAATGTAGGTAACCACATGTCTGCTTTTATGAATGGAAAGCGGCATTCTCTGTTTTCCCTAAAGATAGGAAACAACCTCCATTTGATAACAAAATAATTAAGAGGAAGGGAAACGATGATCCTCCTTCAGAGTCTCTCATCAACTACAGAAAGTCTTACCAGTGGTCACGTTTAATGACTCTGAAGAATTGCTATCAGAAAAAATTACATTGTGGATTTCCCAAACACAATAGAAGGCTTTAAGTCAGCAAAGGGCAAAATTACTACATAAGTAAGGTACGGAGCTTTCAATGTACAAGTAGAAATCAAGAAAAGCTTTTTCTGTAAAACGGGAACACATCACTTCCCAACAAAAAAGAAATGTCCAAAATGTTACCAGCATTACTCTGTGAGACACATTCAGAAATGGTGTACCTTTTTTTTTAATATTTATTTTTTATTTATTTCTCTCCCCTTCGCTCCCCTCCATACCCCGCCCCAGTTGTCTGCTCTCTGAGTCCATTTGCTGTGTGTTCTTCTGTGACCGCTTCTATCCTTATCAGCGGCACCAGGAATCTGTGCGTCATCTTATTGTGTCAACTCTCCATGTGTGCGGGCCATTTTTGGGCAGGTTGCACTTTCTTTTGTGCTGGACCACTCTCCTTATGGGGCGCACTCCATGGTGTGCTTTTAGAAGCTGCTTTGCCAGATACAAGAATATAACAGTAGAAGAACTAAATCCTGAAGTACCATCTAAATACCAAGCAGAAATTGCCAGAGCCAGAAACCCTCACTGAAAGTAAGCACTTCAGGAAAAAAATTAAAGTTAAATACATGAAAAGAAAGAGAATATATTAATTAATATAACTCATTCTAAAAAGGAGGAAAAGTAGATAAATACAGAAACATTTCCTCCAACTTCACCGCTCAAGAATGTTCCAAGTCTTCTTTGCAATCTGGTAAACCACCTTGAAAAGTGGCAACCTGAAAACAAGCATCAGAATTCAGGTTGTTTGCATATATCTCCTCCAGTTTCACTTGTTGCACAGAAGGAGGATAATTTTTAAAATAAACATACCAATTTTATTGACACATATTAATAAAGCATATGATTCATCCGAAGTGTACAATCAATGCTATTTGGTATAATCACATAGTTGTACATTCATAATTAAATCATTATTAGAGCATTTTCATTATTTAAATAATAATAATAAACAAAAAACTGACAAACAAGAAAATTCCTCACCTCTCAGTCTGTTTCCCCTGCTGTACATAGCTACTATTTCTGGCTATTCTTGCACAATTATCTATTTGCTTATTAAGCAGTTTTATTGAGATATATTCACATACCATATAACCTATCTAAAGTATACAATAAATGACTTTTAGTATAATTACAATGTTGTACATTCATCTCAAAAATTTTAGAAAATTTCATTACTCCTAAAAGACTCCACGCCCCTTAGTATTCCTTCTCCAGCCCTATATAACCACTAATCTAATTTCATCTTTATCAATTGATTTGTATTTACATTTTATATAAATAGAATCATAAAACTTGTAGTACTCTGTGTCTCGTCTCCTTCACTTAGTATAATATTTTGGGTTTTTTTTGGTCTGATATTAACATTTTGTAGTATTAATTTACATTTGTTCAACTTCAAAGAAAAATGTTCTTATATATGCAATCTTACCCATTTTCATATTTCGTATAATATATTTAGTTCATAATAGTGCAATCATTCAGTATTTGTCCTTTGGTGTTTGTCTTGCTTCACTCAACATAATGTCCTCCAGGTTCATCCATGCTATCATATGTTTCATGACTTCATTTCTTCTTACCGCTACATAATATTCCATCACGTGTATACTCCATAATTGGTTTATCCATTCATCAGTTGATGGACACCTGGGTTGTTTCCAGCTTTTAGCCATCATGAATAATGTGGATGTGAACATTGGTGTGCAGATGTCTATTCATGTCACTGCCAGAAGGAGGAGACTTTTGATACAGTTGTGATGTCTGTGTCCTTAATCCCAGAGAGGGAGAAGAATAAACCTGATACACTAGTTTCAACCTTAGATGACCGTGAGGTAGACTCTGCCATCTCTCAGGAGAAGGGCTTTAACATTAGTCAGAACACCCAGAAAAGAAGCATTTCTTTGAGACCATGTCTCTTTTCAAAAACTTTCTCCTATTTCATGTGATACCCAAAAGTCCACAAATTTAAGTGATTCAGACATAAGTATAATGCCTTTTAATGATCCTAAGGTTGTGAATAAAGAAGAAAAATCAACTTTGATAACCTAGAATATATCACATCAGGCTCACATATACTGCAAAACACAGGAGGAATAAATTATTTGCCAGATAACATTACCAACATCTTTCCAGTTCAAAATGGCAAAGACTCTAATATTTTGTTCTTTACCTTCTGTGATGTGCAAGTCATGGGAGAAAAGCCCGCCAACATCTACTGCCATGCCATGAAATTCCACCTGCAGAAAGCTGTGAGAATTTGGGTTGGCTATCTTTCTCTTTCAGTGGTCTAAAGTTTTCCACCTCAATCAAATGTCTCACTGTACCATTAGACATTCAAAATCTAAAGAAACCCCTGGGGATACATTTTTCTTTAATCACTATCCCAAGTTTGCAATAGACTGAGGAAGAACATGTTGATATGACCAACAGAGATTTTAATAAAACCATTGTAGATGGTGACTCTCAGACAAAAGCACAAAAACTATTGAATATGAAGGGTAAACAATATCCAACTCTCAACCCTGCATCTCCCAGCAGCCTAGCTGCTGAGATTCCATCCAAAAGTATTAGAAATAACACCATGGAATGTGACCATAGAGAGTCCCCAGCAAGTCATCCACAGACACTGGCCCCCAGCAAAAAAAAAAAAAAAAAAAAAAGCACCAGTCGTGACCTTAATAAGTGGTGAGTCAGAACAAAGACTAATTATTTAAAATAATAAAGACAAGGCTGATTCTAATTGGCCCATGGAAGCAAAAAACCCTAAAGAGTCACCCAGCTCTCTGGGAAACGTTGAAAAAGACAAATTCCAGATAATGCCAATGGTAAAGAAAGCATGTCACAGAGATTTTCAAGACCTATCAAATGAGAATCATGATGAAGCCTATTTTCAAATGGATTTTCTACAAAACACTGCTGGGTACAATTGTTCAATGTATGGTACAGTATATCTCTTTCTTATTCAGAAATTGGTGAGCAGTGATGCAGGCTAATATGGTAACCAACATGACATAAGCTTAGGGCTAACCGTTTTAAACAGGAGCCAGGAGAGTACCAAAGAACTGCATCAACAGGGCCAAACTCTGAAGGAGATGACAACAAAAATGACCCAAAGGAAAATTACTATCATCAGGTTGACATATTGCCATCACCTCAGAAGCAGAAGGCATTGAAAGGTCCAGTGGGCCATATAAAATTTTTAACTTTCATTATTTTTTACATGTTTTAGCTTTGTAAAGATATGAAGTGAGGACTTTTTATCGCTTGGGAAGTTTTTTTCTTTGTTGCTTAAGATATATTGAGAATTTTAGAATTAGCTGAATATGAGCAAGCATCTGTCATATTGCTTCTTTACATTATCACTCACTCCACCCATAAATAGTGCATGGTAAAATCACCAAGGCTGCAGTTTAATATAAAGCAAAAAAAAAAAAAAGCAATTTCTCTTTAAATGGTTGATGGACAAAATCCAGAAACAGTTGTGTCTAATCCAGCCTGAGCTTTCCATGAGGTCTCTCCCCTCAAGAGGACCTCTGACCTCCCCTGTGCATTGGTTTGCCCTGCTCACACCACTGATAGAACCCAGAAGCCCCCCAGAACTCAAGAGGGGCTAAAACGGAAGCTCTTTCCTAAATACATAATACTGGCTATCTGCTGTCAATATTGGATCAGCACTATATCATTTTGGTCACTTCCATGAAAGGTCCTTTTTGTTTTTTTAAGCGAGTCAATATATTCTATACTTAAATTCAATATTATTCCAAATTGTAAATTAAAATGTATCTTGAATAAGCAAACGCTTCTTTCCATCATGTCAGAAATTAGATTTGGGATGTTAAAACTTAATCAAGAAGGTATCTTTTTATTGTTGTTATACCCCTACATTTTTTCAGCAGAATTAATAAAATGCAGGAGTAGGAATAAAATTATAAGAGCATAGTCAAAATTACATTACTGTTGGCATGAAACATGAAATTTTCTCTATAGCGAAGAAATGACCTAAAACAACACAAAAGTTCTACAGTCATCTGCTTGATGTAAACATCGTAAAGGTAAACTGCGTCAGTAACAGCGCCTGCTTCCTAGTGCCAACAGTTATGCATTTTTACACCTTCAGATGGAGGGATCAATGGCATTAATCCCAACATTTGCTCCAGTTGATAATTATTTAGAACTGCATGAGGCAGATCTGCAGTAAGAGCCCAGCCTTCCTGGAGCAGACGTGTGCTCCCAGGCTGGTCCCCACGGGCTTGCCACTCCCTGTGCTGCCTCTGCCAACAAGGCACATTTCCTTAAGAAAGTCAATCATTCAGGTTTGAAACTTCCCAAAACTGATATTGCACTTCAGTAGACGTTCAAATTATCCCATTTGGGGAACAATTCCTGCTATTAGTTCTTTGTGTTACTGTGGTTAATTGAGAGATTGGAATATGAGAAATCTTATCTTGAAATTTTGTCTCCCTTTCATACATGATCTGGTTTAATCTACACTAGAATTTGGAAATAAATCACCTCTACAAGTTATCCCAGGAATTGACTCCAAGAAGAGAAAGTGCAGTGATGGTTCCCAGGAAGAAGCCATAGACCAGTGGGCCAGGAGAAGACAGCACTTCACAGGAGGCAAGAGATGCAGCTCAGCACGGGGAAGGTCATTTGCCAGCAACATCACAGAAGGATCCAGTGAGTACACAATCATCTTTTCTAAAACCACAGCAAAGCAACAACTTACTGAATCTAAACTGGGCCCCCTCTCTTTTATCTCTGGAACATAAACCCTGTTGTTTGAACATGGCAATGTGCTGATTATATGCTTTTATATAGAAGATATTTTTGGAATAATCAACTATTAGCCACTAAGAAATGCCTCCTCGGTAAATTACTTCCTTCAAAATGTACAACTGCATCCTAAGGCTGCTTTTCTCTTCAGATCCTAAAATAACTAACTATAGGTTTCTTGAATTAAATGTATGCCCTACTTCAAAGAATTTGAGAAGGCTTATAAAATATGTATAATGTGTAAAGATAAGATAAATATCTTTGATAATAAGAAATATTTTTTCTTCTCATTTTAAAATTTCTGAAATGAGAGTGTCTTTAAATTGATGTTTACTTTAGTTAGCAATTCTCTTGCTACTGAAAGGCTGTTAAACCACCATTTCTCCCCAGCACCATAATCAGTGGAACCTGAGAATTAGCATCACTGAGGAAACACAACCAAAGGGAAAATGAGTGGGAAAAAAACAGAAGTGAGAGGGGGGTTAGTATATTTAGGTACATACCACCACTAATCTGGCTCTAAGATTCTAACAGCTAAAGCAGTTAAAAGATACCTACTCAATTAGCAACATTTATTATTTGCATATTATTACAAAACCAAACCAGTTTTTCAGGAAAGACACTGATACTGAAACCTGAGGAAACTTAATTTAAAAAAAAAAAGGACAACATTTTGACACTGAGGGTGGTGTCTTTGCAATAGAAGACACCTAGGTTGTGTCCTACACATAAGCTGATGGAATGACACAAGTACAATTCATGAAGGCAATCGTATAATTTATCTAGTGAGTTAGAGAAGTGGTACAGGTTATGGATTGACTGTAACTGTAAACGTGTGAACAAAAATTATGAGTTAAATATTTAATACTATTCTGTATTAATCCCAATCACAGCTTTTCATATCCTTGTCAACAGTGGTAAATCTAATTTATTTATTTTATTTTATTTTATTTATTTATTTCTCTCCCCTTCCTCCCCCCACCCCAGTTGTCTGTTCTCTGTGTCCATTTGCTGTGTGTTCTTCTTGTCTGCTTCTGTTGTTGTCAGCAGCACAGGAATCTGTGTTTCTTTTTGTTGTGTCTTCTTGTTGTGTCAGCTCTCCGTGTGTGTGGTGCCATTCCTGGACAGGCTGAACTTTCTTTCATACTGGGCGGCTCTCCTTACGGGGTGCACTCCTTGCGCATGGGGCTCCCCTATGCAGGGCCACCCTTACATGGCACGGCACTCCTTGTGCAATCAGCACTGCACATGGGCCAGCTCCACACGGGTCAGAGAGGCCCGGGGTTTGAACCGTGGACCTCCCATGTGGTAGATGGACGCCCTATCCACTGGGCCAAGTCTGCTCCCCCGTAAATCTAATTTAAATGCTCCATTTTGTCCTTACGATTTACTTTCTTGTCCCCTGACCAATGTCTAATTCCTCCAGTTGCTTCTTTCTGTTTAGCAGAAAGGATCCAGGATCTGGAATCTTAGATTTTATTCCCATGTGTACTACTGTATTATCTTCCCTTACTGTTTATAGACCTTTGAAATACCTCCCAGGGGAATATATATTTTATATTAGGCTTCCAATAAAATGCTTCACATTTTATTTGAGTATTTGTTTCCTTACACTCCTAAACCTCCTTCCCCATCTCAACTACTCAATGTATTTTAGAATTTTTTTTCTGAGATACCAGGGACTGAAGGATTAAAACTGGGCCCTTGTATATGTGAAGCAGGCCCTCAACCACTGAGATATACCCACTCCCCTATTTTGGAATTTTTGATTCAAAGTATTAAAAAATATTTTAGTAATCAACACTTAAATTTTTCATTATTTTTTTCCCTCATCATTGCTTTTTGCACCAATTTCTTCCAATGGGACTTTATTTTCCCTTGCTATAGTAATTCTCTATAATTTTTTTCAGAGAGATTCTGTAGGAGGTAAACTTTAAAGTCCTTATGTATCTGAAAATGTATTCACTTCTCTTTCAATTCTGATTAATAGTTTGGCATAGTTTGGTATAGAATTCTAGGTTCAAATTAGCTATTGAAGAAACTGGTCCATCGTCTTCTTACAACCAGTATTATTCATGAGAAGTCTCAGTGTAACCTGATTCTCATGACTGTTGCTGTTAATCCAACTTTTGTCTATGATTTCCAGGATTTTGTCTTTACCCTCCGTTTTCTAAAAAAAATTTTTCTCATTGGAATCCCATGGGCTATTTCATGTTGTTGGTTCATACAATTCTTCAGCTCTCAAGGTATTGTTTTCATTCCTCCTCTATATTTTCTCTTGCCAGCATGCCATTTAGGTATTTACTGATCCCACAGAAATATATACAAAGTACTATACGAGGATACTATAAACAACTGTGTGCCAACAAACAAGATAACCTCGATGAAATGGACGAATTCCTAAAAACACACAGACTTAAGTAGCTAATCAAAAGCCATGATGAGCGATTTGCCTGTGCCCACCCTGGAACTTAGGGAAGTGAATTTTTATGCCCCTTTCTGGCATTAGCAAGCTATCTCAGGGGAAGGACCCCACTGTTCCTGTCATGAGAGGGGAAGATGGGTGCTAGTAACTACGAGAAAGCAATATCCTGGTATTTACCATAATTTACCAGTCTATTCTGCTCTTCCCTGGTTGCTGGACAATGTTCTACTGGACTCCTAGGTTTTGAAATAATTCAGATAGTTCCTGCCTGTTTAATAGTTGTTCTGGTGAAGGGACTGTTTCCTGGCGCTTCCTACTCTGCCATCTTCCCACAGTCCTCCTCTTTTTTAATGATGAGAAATTCAACTGCAGTTCATACCTCTAAATCTACATGGCCAAATTATCAAGGTATTCAGCAATAAACAGACCTTACACAAATCAGGATCTTCTGGAAGATCTTCCTTTAAAAACTAAGAAGGAGAAGACTGAGAGCAGAATAACAATTAAGTTATATATAAGAATAGTAGAAATAATATTTACATAATAAAAAATATTACCTATAGTAATAGCTTCCACTATTACCTGGAACAATTTATGATTCATCTAAACCAAGAAATTAGATTGAATGATAATGTTGTTTAGTCTGACTAAGTACAGATGATCTTTATGTGCTATGCAGAATGGGACCAGTTCTAGTTCTCAGTGTGTCTTTCAGCTCTCTGGACTCTTAGAGGCTGGGTCTATTTCATCCACTGTTGTATGACTAAATCCTCCGCTGCTCATGCTCTTAGATATTCATGTCTGCATTGCATTTCTTGAGAAAAAAGTAAATAATCAGAGACCATGCACATTTATTTTAACTCTGCAGTTCAATGACATCAAGTTTGTAGCCTGAAATTGGTTGTACTGGGATTATTTACACAACATAGTTGACAAACACTATGAATCAGGACTTTTGTTTCTTCTGGAGAATCTGTTGTCAACGTTTACCAGTGACCCACTTGAAACAACATAGGAACCTTGTCTAATTAAACAAATTCAAATTTTATACCAAAATAATCATTTTAATTAAAGTAATGATTGTGGTTCCTTTTTGGTGAATTCTATTTTGAATGAAAACTTATGCTAAGAATGTATTTCACATTAGACTGAGAGACCTAAACTGTCTGCCATTACTATTTATCAGTTTATTCAAGCCACAGACCTCTGAAGGCATGCTATATTTCTTTGGAAACTTTGCAGTGCAGACTGCAATCACTAAGAGCTACTGGGGCTAGCATTGTTTAAAGTGTGGTTTAAATTTTATCTCATTTATAGAGCCAGGATATACTACTAATCCATGACTTAAAACCTGACAGCTTTATCGAGCATTATTACAGCTGGTGTTTTTCACTCTGTTAATCTCACTCATCTCTGACTTCCTACATAATAACTGGAAAAGACATTAGGGATGACATATTTATGTATGTGGACACAGTTGATCAATCCACCTAGGCTGTGGGGAATGCTGACTAGGGCACACCAGGTAAATAAGTTGAAAGCTGTAAACTGAAGTTGGAAGGGCTTGCAAAATGGAGCCCTGATTTTTATAATCTCATATGGCTCCTGTATCACAAACAGATGTGGCAAGAATTTAGGTCTAACTGCATGAGGACACTGAATAGCATTTTTCTTATTTCATTCAGCTATAAAATTATTACGGAAATATATTTTCCAAATACTGGCTTGCCTGGAAAGAAAGAGTAGGAGGCAGAGAGGGATGGAAGGAAGGAGGGAAGGAGGGAAAAGGATACTGCTTCCTAATAATAAGAGCAGACAATAACGTGCTTACTATATGCCAGGCACTGTTCTCTAAGTGCTTTATAATATATTAGCTTATTAATTCTCCCAGTAACTCTATGAGTGAAGTCTTGCATTTTCATCCTCATTTTACTAAGTGAGCGTTTCACTAAGAGAGGATAAATGACCCACCCAGGTCACTAAACTATATTTGGTGGAGGGGGCTTCAAACTCAGACTACCTGGTCCAGAGCTCTTTTTTTTTCAAGATTTATTTATTTATTTATTTCTCTCCTCTTCCCACCCCACCCCACCCCACCCCACCCCGATTGTCTGTTCTCTGTTGTGTCTATTTGTTGCGTCTTCTTTGTTCGCTTCTGTTGTTGTCAGCGGCATGGGAATCTGTTTCTTTCTGTTGTGTCATCTTGTTGTATCAGCTCTCCGTGTGTGTGGTACCATTCCTGGGCAGGCTGCACTTTCTTTCACGCTGGGCGGCTCTCCTTACAGGGCACACTCCTTGCGTGTGGGGTTCCCTTGTGCAGGGACACCCCTGCATGGCAGGGCATTCCTTGCACGCATCAGCACTGCACATGGGCCAGCTCCACACAGGTCAAGGAGGCCCAGGGTTTGAACTGCGGACCTCCCATGTGGTAGACAGATGCCCTAACCACTGGGCCAAGTCCGCCACTGGTCCAGGGCTCTTGGCCACTCCACATCACTGCCATTACTAGGACCTTATATGTATAATCCTGGACTTTCTCTGGGAAAGGCCAAACGGGATCTCCCTTCTATATACCACTTTTTAAAATTATCCTCAAGAAACACAGGGGAATAAACAAAGGTATGAGACTGCTTAAAGACAACTGGAACAGAACCAATTGTTGTTGTTGTTGTTTTTATTTCAAAGACAAAAAAAGGAATTATAGAATTTTTCAGGGACAAAAGAGTACAAATGGAATCTCATCAATACCAACCATATTTAAGAACTCATTCTGTTTTACGGTTTCATTTATTAAAAGCTCATTTAGCAAAATTTTGGTGCCAGATTAAGTAAGAGACACATTTGAATTTGCTTTCTATTTGGTCCAATGTTCCATGGGGCTAGTTGTCAAGAAATCTAGCAGCTCTAAGTTGTAGCAGGTGTGTGCCTTGCTGCTTCATTGAATTTTAACACAAATTTTATGTCTCAGTTTATGTAAGAGTATGTTGATTAGTTCTGTCTTTGTAAGTGAATGAACAGAGAACTGCTCATCCACATAATCAAATCTGTTCATAAATAAGAGAGCTTCTTTAACATTCTCATGCATGCTGATGTAAACAAATATCACTATGATTTAAAGGCCCACCCTCAGACCTTTACATGAGTAGGGATATGATTACCTACTCAACATGGGCAGCTAGTGCTCAGGAAAAAAGGAATATTAAAGATAAACCAGTGGAACGAGAAATCTATGTAAGTTATATTCATAAATGGTAAAATGTAACTGAATTTTTAAGGTAAAGTTAATAAGAAATAAATCAAACAGGGAAAACCCAAGTTAAGTAAATGTATGAGTTGGACAGCTATTGTTGCATTTATCTATGTGTTGAGACAATAACTAACATTTACTCTCTTCAGTCCAGTACTAGGAAAGCAGAGGTGGAAATGTAGCAGCAAGAACAAGAACCATTAGGAGTGGTTCTCCAGAGAAAACCATGAGAGCAGAAGAACCATCCTTCACCCAGCAGAAGTCCAGCTGGTCATTGCTGGACAGAGTATGGGGAGGAAGGAAAGATTTTTTTCCTGCAATTTTTAAGAGAAAGTCATGGGAGCATGTAAAGGAATTGAAAGAAAAGAAAAGAATAAAAAGAGAGTGGTGGTGGTGTTTAAGAAGCATGACTGGTCTTCAAACCCTACTCACTGTGATATTCGAGAAATGCAATAAGGATCTTAGGTTTTCCTTGAAATTATGTTTTGGTTCTGAAATGGTGCTTCTTGACTTTACCCACTTGAAAGACTGAAAGGTGTGAGGCTGAACTATTCATTCCGATTTCACCTGCCAAAACAGGGCCACAAAGAAACACCCAGAAGTTAATATAGAAAGACAATCTCATTTTCTTAATTGGCATAGCCTTCCAAACTATTCAAGAGACCCCCAGTTGCACACAGAATCCTAAATTGCTATGAAAGAAACTGTCCGATGAAGCTTTCTATGGCACCCCTATAAGCTTTATTCTACATGCAAGACAACAGTGAGTTTTCTAGGGATGTATGCTTGTTTTGCACCTTCCTCTTTGAAGAGCTGAAGATTAACCTTTTCCTTAAACTTGTGATTTTGAAAGGGATTTCAAAGCTAATTCTTCATCTTACATGGGGCTCCAAAGTTAATTCCAAAACTAATTCCTGGTCATACATTTTGACCCCTAGATACTATTTTATGAACCTTGAAAACAATTAATTTTCTGTATTTTTCCTTGACAAAAACATTCATTGGCTATCTCTTGTGTACAGACTCCTACATCATAAACCCTCAAAGAACAGCTGCTTTGATTTATATTTTTAGAATTGCGTTAAGGTCTTCCCAGGAAAATGGTCTAACAAACTTGTTACAAACAAGCTGTGTGTTTTGCAGGAGGACACTCCATCTTTTAGCATCATTTCCCAACTAAAGCCCCTTACATTCAGCTGTTTTTCCTCCTTGGCTGTGTGTGTGAATTGTCTTTCTTGTCAGAACATAATTCCTGATATTACATTATTTGCCCCAGTCACCTTAGAAGATGATCATTCTGTGGATCTTGGCTTTCGAATCGATGTTGAAGAAAAACGTTCTACCCAGAGAATTTTCGTTGGCAGCATGGCTTTTCCGAGGGGTGGCAGTCCCAGGCGTCTTAGTAAAACTCTCAAAGCACCAGCAAGGACTCAACAAGTATGGTATAAACTGGTTACTGTTTGTCTTAGAGAACCTGTAGTCAGACGCCAGACAAGTCAATGAAGTCGGCAGACTTGCTGGCTGGGTGAAATGTTTGGGGAACAGAAGGAGCTGTGCAGAATGAAGGCCTAGACACTGGGTTCAATATCCAGTTTTGCAACTTACTCCACAGCTGGCTTCCAAACCTTTAAAGCGGTGTCTCTCTTCTCTCCCAAATCCTGCTCTTCATTACAGGGTGTTTTTAAATCTGGGACTTTCATGCTTATGAGCTCTCACATGTCCAGAAAAGTTGCTGATCCAGAGTCCTAAGTGGGGGTCAAGGTGGCCTTACAGCATTGCCAAGCAATCCTCAAAACAAAAAGTTAAATGAAATTGGTTAAATATTTTACTGAGAAGTTCTTGTTTTCTTTATATTCTAATATTTCTATAAAGTATGTTGCATTGCATAGTGTATTCAATCACATGTTAGAACTTTCTTTGAAACGTGACCAAACTAGGCAGTATTTTTCAGAATAATGTATATCTTTGTATTGTGAAATAATGTACTCAGAAGCTATTAAAATAAAATCTACCTTAAAAGTTCATTCAAACCCAGAATGTAATTCAAAAGATTGTATCAGGATTAGTGTACTCAGACTCAAGATTTTCATTTTATCTCATTCTAACAGTTTAAAATGCTCATTATTATTATTATTTTAAGAAGTACGAGGGAATACACCCAGGACCTCATATACATGGTAAGCAGGTACTCAGCCCCTGAGCTACATTTGCTCCCCAGTGAGAGTTGGTTCTTTCCTTTGTTTTTGTTTTTATGAAGTACCAGGGATCTAACACCAGATCTCATACATGGGAAGGAGGTGCTCAACCACTTGAGAGCTACAACTACTCCCTTCATTATTTTTTAAAAGGATATAGTAGAGAATATAAAGAAGTAGTAAATTATATTTATTATCCCAGCACCTAAATATGACCATTTTATGTATGTGCACCAAATCTTTTTATTATGTATAGTCCTAGTCCTGTTTTTAAATGTATTTGAAATATGCACTTGACATTAGCATGTGTATATTTTGATATATACAATTTCATGGTCTGCTTTTTGCACTTAATTTAATAATATATATATTTCCATATGATGTGTAGACTATCAATTTTCTAAAAATGTCATAATATTTTGAGGCTAATTTTCAGTAAACCAAAAATTAATATCTATGTATATTTCCCTACTTAAATAACAGTCTGTGATTAAAAATAAACCTTTCACCTGCGTTTAAAGTTTCAATCTGTAAAATTATTATTTGAGTCAAATCTTTGCTGCAAAATTTAAGGTGTAGAACTTTTGGAGGCTTCTGAACTACTGGTATAAATGCCTTTGCTGAATAGTGAACAATTTAACTCAAGCAAGCCAAGATTCAGGTTGAAACTAGAACTTAAATTAATTATTAAGTAATGCATTCAGCATAATTACACCAATTATGTTCCAGACACTAGAGAATATCGCTGACTACACATAGAGAGAGGTGACAGGGACTAAAAAGTGACATATAACATTCTCTGTACAGGCATAGAAGTGTGCCCCGTTTCATCTTCACCCTAATATTTATATAGACACAATGTAAATTATATATATCATTATTTATTTTACCTGTACAGTAAAATAATTTTCCTTAGTTTTTTAATACAAATATTAAATTCAAAGTTGGAGGATTTTAATGAGGAAAGTTTGTAAATCTAAATTTCTTATTCATATGATAAGAGAATGCCGAGTTTTCATTTTGCATATTTAGAATAATTATTTATATTCATATCATAGTAAGCATGAATTAAGGTCATCCATTCACTGAAAAGTAAGTATAGCATAGGACTATGAATCCATATAACTTAATTCAGAATGCAATTTATGAAAATCAGGATGGAATTATGCCTAGGAATAGGCATAAAAAAGCAAAATTTCCTGTATTAAAATTTTATTTAGCAACAGTATATTACAGTCAAAGGACAGTAGGCTGAAAGGACATCAACTTAAGGTTAGGATCTGGGTTTTTTTTGTTTTTGTTTTTTAAAGATTTATTTATCCTTCCCCCCTCCCGCCTGTCAAAGATCAAGCATTTTGGTCCATTCATTATTATTTTCTTTTGTAAAATAAAATGAAAATTTGCTTGATTTTTACCCAAATACTTCATATATATTTATGCATACACAAATACAAAAAAGAAATAAGTTTAAGTTTTTCAGGTTGGGTTTCATGACACTATTTATTGAACTGAATCCCAGTTCAAGAATGTGCTGGTTGTTCTTCCTCTTGTAACTAAGACTTCAAGTGTTACATGTACCAGAAACGTGTATTCTTAACTCTGTGTTAGTAAGAGATCAACACAAGGTGGTGATTATGAGGGAAAGTGAGTGGGAGGCAAATGAACAACTTTGACACTGAAAAATATTGTCAAAAGACAAATCAGAGTCAAGTTTACAGATTATAGTATTTTATTGGGGCACCAAAAGTTTTGCTGCTGCAAGGAAATTGGATTACTTGCAAAAATGATAGCAGCTTCTAAAACATAAAAAGTTCGGTAGTTGCAATTCTATTGATTGGATGGGATTTGTCTATCTTCTAGGGGCAGGTTTAGGGCGGGCAGGCTTTATTTTGCATGGGGTCAAACATAACTAACTAGAGGCTGGTCATATTGGTGGGGATTTCAAACTCAAAATATTTCAAGAGGAAAGTCAATAGTTCAAAGAGGAAGTAGGGCACGAGTTGTATTTTTGTTTTCGGGTTTTTGTTTTTTGTTTTTTTTTTGCCTCCAAAGCCTCCTCAGGGCTTTCTCTATATAATTTTATCAATAATTTTATTAACCTAATGGCATTTTAAGTATTTTGCAATGCTAATTTATATCTATTACCATATATTTTGTGAGAACACACTTTTTAAAAAAATCCAATCCTTCATCTAAAAATTGGAGAAACAGGCAAACAAATATTTGCATCACTACTAAAGTATATTGCTGGAATTATAGGAAAATCTTCGGATATTTTCAGTGTAAGTACTGTGTGATATTTATGGAAATATTTGTCCTTCATTTGAATTTTACATCTAACAAGATGATTCCAAGGAACTGTTATTTGGAGGGGCAGGGGGGATAAATTACTTGATGATGTGCCCACACAGTCTCTGAGAAGAGAATGGTATTTGTGGCTTTTCTATGACTGTGTGGCACTTATAGATTATCCACCAGACAGTGGCAAGGGAACCTTGGACTACAAATCTTAAAATATGAGAAAATTGTCTTCAGAATGGGAGAGGAATATGTTGCAAAACATTTTGATTGTTTCTTCTCCCACAGGAGAGTCTACAGTTGAATTCACTGTTTAAGGACTTCATTGAACTGTCCATACTTTTACAAACATTGTCGATGTTCAATTTGCCTGATTGGAAAAAAAAGGAAAAACCTTGAAAGCAATAGCTATCTTAACAATCTCAGGCAATGTAAAAACAAAACAACAAACATAACTTGATTTGAATCACCACAGTAAAAATACTCCATGAAACAAATATCTGTTGGGTAACCAATCTGTCAAGATCTGAAGATAGTGTCAAGGAGGTAACCTAGAGGGAACTTGAAGTTTTGACAAGCAGGGATGTTAGAAATGATTTCAACTGAGATCAGAAATAAGGATTTCTGAGTTTCTTTTTGCCCTTATTAGCTACCAGCCTGTTGCAGACTGCTAAAATATTCATTTCCATGTCCTTGAATTTCTCAGTTCTGTCCCTTAAATTTTACTGAGCTGCAATAAGTGGAAGTCCAAACAGTCATATAAAATGACAGACAAAGGGAATTATATTAACAAGTAGCAGCTATCATCCCAGAAATAATAGAATAGAGCACAGAATTTTAAGACTGAGATAAATTAACACCTGCTCCGAAACTTTGGTATTCTTTTTCTGATACTGCTTTCAAAAGGAGAAAGAGTGTATTTTCCTTAGACATTTTGGAAAAACAAACATTCCATCAGGTGTCCAATGAAGTGACTTTATCCCTTCTCTCTCTCAATGTTTGCCAATTTTGGCAGTCAATGCACATGCATGCCCTGAGTAAAGGTCCCTTGTCTGTCTTCACCACTATATTCCCAGAACCTAGGAAATTGCCTGAGCATATAGTAAGTGCTCAGTAAATATGTGCTAATAAATGACTTCTGCTGTTAGACTATAAGAGAATTTTAAACAGGCATGCTAGTTCTCTTATTTTTGTCAGATGTTTTGCTCCCTAGCTAATCAAGGCAATTTATGAAAGCAGGAAGCCCAGTTTTCTTGGCTAAAGCTCTTAATCCAGCTCCACACTTGGACAGATTGCTTAACCTTTGACTATCTCTGTCACTTACCTTATGAAACGTAATAAAAAAAATACTGATTTTACCACAAAATAGCTGGAAGAAAATTTAATAAATAATAGAAAATCATCTTACGAACTCTGCAAAGTATAATGTCAATTTATAATAACTATAATAACAACAATAATATTTCTGCTAACATTAGGGATCCACCCATCCAATGCCATCTGTGGGAGGCAGGACTAAAGTCTTTTCTCACTCCAGATACAATTGGTAGGAGAATCATTTTAAATCCTTGAGGATTCCTTTGACCTCCTGATTCTTCTAGTTCTTCTCATGTTTTGCCTACCTTAGACATATTATAACAGCCTTTGAACATGAAGGAAGAGAAATAAGAGGAAGCAACCCTGTAAAGGAAAGTCCTTGCTCTCCAACCTGAAGGAAGAGCTAAAATCCATCAGAGAAAGGAGAACTGAAATCTAAAAAAAAACAAAATATGTTACCTATAAATTCTAATATACTCCTATTTTTAATTGAGAGTTTATGAAATTATATAATCATTACAGTTTAATTTGCTCTGCCCTTTTTAATATATCAGCATTCTTTTTTAATAATTACTAACTTGGCTTTTTTCTCAGAGACCTGAAAATAGACCTGTTACTAATCATTCATTTCTGAGGTTGAGAAAGCTTATCATTGTACTTTATTACTATTTATTCTTTATTATTTTTAGAGATTATTAACATATAGAATAAAAAATTCAAGTCTAATTGTTGGGGCAGATTAATTCTCCCAGAATTACCATTAGAACTCCTCTCTGGTGGACTAGACCTTAAGTACAACCAAATGCTAATTATTTTTAAATCTTTGGGTTATAATCCTTCATTACATACCTTTGTCAGTATTTACCAATAAATTCTTTTCAGATCACTATGCCCTTCGGATGTATTATTTCAGTTTTGTACTCTGGTATGATCCAGGTATGTATATATTTTCTAAATAAAAGAGTTGTCATTTTACTATAAAAGACAAAATTGTCCACATCCCCCTTTATGGAAATTTTCCTTCCATGAAAGGAACCATCTTACATAGACATGTTTTCTACCCTGGAATTCTGCCATTTCCACATCTCTGAAGAAGAATAGCCCAGTGAGTTTTGAACAAAGATGATTTTGGCCTGTGAGGTTCTCTCTTTCAGGAATTCCAACGAGGGAAATGCTTTAGTAATGGGTACTGAAGTGGAACTATTTTGAGGTAGAGAAAAGATGAGAGGGCCTATGACTGAGCCGAAGTTCTAAATATGCCAAACTGTTGAGCAATAAGAAGCTGTGAAGAAACACACACACACACACACACACACACACACACACACGAGGGTATGAAGATAGTTTGCAGTAGCAGGAGGAAATGGAAAAAGGTACATGGGTAAGCACCTGACAGATCTCTGAGCCACAGGAAATAAGAGCACTAGTGTAAAAAACTATGAATTCTTATGAGAAGTCCCTGGAACTTTTCACTTTGAACCCAGCATAACATTACAGTTTCAATCTCAGCAAAGTTCTAGCTAGTCTTTTTTTTCCTAGAAGCTCACTTGCTCAGATTTTCCCAGGTTCCTGTAAGACCTAAATGTATGACTATGAATTCTGTTTTCTTATTTCCACATATAATTGTATAATAAATGTCCCATTATTTACTGATCTGAATAACGCAGATCTGTAAGTCTCAGCTACCTTTTAACAGTGGTTAAAAATGAGGGCTTGGGAGTCAAGATGCTTGGGTTCTAATCCCAGTGTTAGCCTTCACTCGCCATGTGAATCAGGTAAGTTGTTCAGCTTCTCTGTGCCTCAGTTTCTTCCTCTATAAAAAGAGAATAATAGAAAGAGGTTGTTGTGAAGATTATATCAGATAAATCTTGTAAAGTGCTTAGAACTTTTAATTAGGCTTAATGGAACACAGTCCTCTAATATACATAGGGCAATTGCTCTTCTAACGAAAATACAGCACTGCCTCTACCTGTGGATACAGAGCATAAGTAGGATATAAGAAGGGTTTCATGATTAGAAAGCTGCCCATTTGTCGCTATTTAATAGTTTCTGGGGGGAGTTCCATTCTTCCCAAATTTTCTTCCTTATGGCTTTTCTAATTTCTTTATTTAATGGTATTTTGAGGGAGCATAGTAGAAAATATTAAATATATTAAATATTACATCAATTCTTCTTTGACACAGTTGAAGTAATATTGTCTCAAATATTTGTAACTCTTTATGGAATGTGGAGGATTCAGTAGGTATACTATGCAAAAAAAATCTTATTCTCAATAATTTCCATTAAATTTGTCTTGCAGATCCAGTCTTCCCTACATGGATAGTTATGGGATAGGTCCTAATTTATTATAGACTCTCTGAGACAGTAAAGAAATTGCCCTTTTGTTTCATCAGTAAAAATTCTAGTCCACTTTAACAATCACAAAACTGCAGGTCAGTTTAATGTAATAATCAAAATTTCTGAATTCATATCCAATTTAAAGTTTCTCTCCTTCCCCAGCTTGAACCTGCTTCAGGTTTGTAAGCCTGGAATATCTTCTTCCCTATCTCCTATCCCTTTTTCTATTCATCAATCAAAAATGCCACTTCTACATCTATAAATTTATGTGAATTGGTAACTGTTTGTCCATTTAAATTCCTTGTATCAGAGGCCAGACCTTCCTCTTCTGTTCTTGATCCCTTTTGCTATCACCTTTCCGTTACTTACAATATTAACAAATTAGGAACACGTGGATATTTCTTTAAGCTAATAAAAAGAGATACAGACACCAACATGGAAATAGATGTGCAAGAGATTCATTAGGGAGAATCATTGTGACAGCTAAAGAGGAGAGAGAGCTTGAGTAGGCAGAAGAGACTTCAGGACTCAATTCTGTCCTGGCACCTGTGAAAAGGAGAGAGGAAAGGAAGCAGGATTGGGTAGGAAAAGCCTCAAACTGCATGTAGCCCCAAGAAAAACTCAGACAGTCTGAGAGGGAGCCTCAGAGAAAAATTGTCCTTTAAAGGCACCCTGAATTGATCAGAAACAGCCTGCTTCTAGTACTTCCATCACACTGGGAGAAGCACAGGGAGAAAGTGTCTTCAGTGTGAGGTGAGGTAGATCAGAAAGTGTGGCAACCTATGGCTTTCAGTCAATTATGGTCCTTATAATATGTTCTCTTGAAGGTGCATGTATTAGTCAGGCAAAGGGGTGCTGATGCAAAGTACCAGAAATCTGTTGACTTTTATAAAGGATGTATATTTGGGGTAGAAGCTTACAGTTACCAGGCCATAAAGCATAAGTTACTTCTCTCACCAAAGTCTGTTGCCATGTGTTGGAGCAAGATGGCTGTCACATACAGCGTTCCTCTTCCTCTTAAGACTCCGTGATCCCAGCTTCTTCCAATATCATCTGTAGGGTGGGATAAGTCTCATCTCTTTCCCAGGGCTTGTTTCTCTTGGACTCAACTGCTCTCCTTTCTCATGAGGTCAGCTGTACTCTCTCAGGTGAAAGGCTCTTCTCTTTTCCCGGGGCCTCTCCCGCATCTAAGGGAGCCTTCTTTCTTTCCTTTAGTATCTGCTTCTCCTGCATGTTTACTTCCCAGGCTCCAGGATCAAAACTACAAACCCTGTTCTCTGAGGGTTTTTTTCTCTGTGACTCTCCAACCACCAAGGGGATGTGGACTCAACGTCTTCCTGATGTGGCCCAATGAAAGCCTCAATCATTATTTAGTCAAAAAAAAGTAAAATCTCTGAATCCAAAATAATCTAATATGCCCAGAGAAACAAGCCAGTTTACAAACATATTCCAGTATCTATTTTTGGAATTCATAACCAATATCAAACTGCTACATTGGATCTGGGCAGTATATATCTAAAACCACCAAAACTGTGTAGTCATGAACACTATACCAAAAAAAAGCAAATTGATTGGAGTCATTCTAATGAAAGATGTGAAGAACTCTACTTTGAAAATAACAAAATATGGAGAAAAATTAAAGAAGACTTAAACCAATGGCAGCAAAAAGTATGTTAATAGTTTGTAAATCTTAATATTTAAAGATGTCAACTCTCCCCCAAACACATCTATAGATGAACTCTCAATAAAAATTCTGGCAAGGGAGTTGTTTTCAGTTTTGTTTTCAGCTTTTGTTATTTTGATAAAAATATTTCCTACTAATATTTGCAGGAAAGCAAAGGATCAAGTTAGTAAGCTGAAAATTCTTTCACCTCAGGAAAAAAGCCTTTTGTTCTATAATTAGATGTTAAATGAAAATGCCTGGATATATTAGTACTTTGATGTGAATGAATTTCAATTAAACTTTAATCATTTAAACAAATATATAGATGATCATTTAACAAATAATTCCTTTAACAACTAGGGAAGGGAAAGGGTTTCCCTCAAATGTTGATGAGGGTTGGGGATGGAAGTGTGGACCATGAACAAGTGGGGAAAATTGCTAAAGAAGACAGAACACATATGACAAAAGATGAAGATTACAATTTTGATCCAGTGCCAAACTTACTTGACCCTAGAGTCCTTCAAATGAACAGGAGCAAAAACAATCATGTACTGCATTTTCTGTTTTGTAGACACACAGACAAGCATCTCTTTATCATAAAGAGAATTTTAATTTTGTATTGTATTTTTAAAAAGATCTGGGTTTAACAAAATGTTTACTCACAGGGAATTCATTAATAGAAAAGCATCTCCTCTCTCCTCCTCTTCCCATTTTCTCTCTCCTCTTTGCTTGCCCTTCCTTTCACTACATTTCCCCCTCCTTCATTCCTTTCCTCTTTTACCTCTGACTTCAAAGATTAGTCTTATAGAAACAAAAGAATTAACAAGTAAAATGACAAGATTTTAAAATTCAAACAGGTTTGACTTTCTAAGTTCAGCAGATTTTGCACAATATCAAAAACCATGACACAGTTTTCATGCCTGTGCTTCTAGATAAAATAACTCAAGAGAGTTTGATAAAATTATATAATTTATTTAATTTCTGATACCTTTGCGATCATTCCACTGAAATAGTTAACTGTATCTCATCCATTCAAATGTGCAGCAAATAAAAATATTTGCATTGCAAATGATTTTTATTTGGGAGGTCCTGAGGTTTTGTAATAGGAAAAGCTGAGGCATTTTTATAGTAGCAGGGATGGTATTAATACAATGCATAGTTAACCCAGATTTGATTCAACACAAGAAAGCACTGCCCTAGTAGGGGTTCATGTAGCTACTGAGTCTACTTCTCTTATTTTAAATATATTCTTCAGTGCGGAAGAGCAACCCCTGAAATCCATTGTCTAGTCAAATCTACTAAATGAGGGGTTGAGAGACTTTAAAATTATACATATTTTCAGCACTTCTGAGCAGCTCATTCACACCACAAAACATTGTACTGAATGCTTAATTACACACTGAAGATAAAAAGATAAAGCAGGGAGACCTGTAGGTGGAATGGAAATGATTATCCATAAGTACACAGAAACTGAGCTTGCTTGAATCTTATATAACTAATTGCCCACACCCGGCTGGCATTTGCATGAACGTTTTCTATGAAAGCCTAAACACTTGTGTGATCTGTTGGCATAAACAAAAGAAACAGATGTTCCAACTTTGATATCAAGCAAACTTGAAAAGAAAACTATACATTTAGGGAAGGGCAAAACAGAGGAAATTATGGACAGGCCTTTTCTTTCTCAATGCTCTAGAATTTAAAATGCTATTGTTATAGAACAATTTTTAAAATGAAAAGTACAAGGCCCCTTTTTAAATTATGAGGTTTTCAGATTCTGCATTATATGAATATGCATGAAAAGATGAAGTAGCTGAGCATCTAGCTCTTTACAATAAACACAAAACTATATTTTCAAGTATCTTTGGGGGCAACATAAACTTGGGAAATCATGGGCTTGTTTTCCCACCACCTGCCTTTCATGTGTAATCTTGGCTGTGAATTTCCATCTACTCCCAAGACAAGACTCAAGTAGGGCAAGTCTCTGAGTAATATGATTACAGTCACTTTGAAATACCTCCTTCCTCTAAGAAGTCCCAATATTTCAACCTACCACCATAATTAATGGGTAAAAGGAAAATTTGTAACTTGTATTGCAAAATAGAGGATCATAATCAGCACCCTATATAATTAAAAGTTTAAAAATAATCAGAGGAATTATCAAGAAGAGCTACACTCCAGAAAGGATTCCTTTAAAACAAGAATCATTTCCACCCTATTACTCAATAATACAAGGATAAGCAACACAACTAAGAAGAGACAAAGGATTTCAAAAGACATTTCCCCAAAGACGATACACAATAAGCCCATGAAAAGATGCTCAACATCATAAGTCATTTGGGGAAATGCAAATACCACAATGAAATATCACCTCACACCCACTGGAATGGCTTTAATAAAAATGATAGATAAAAGCAAGTGTTGGTGAGGATGTGCAGAAATTGGAACCCTCAAACTTTGCCTGTGGGAATGTAAACTGGTGCAACCACTTTGAAAATATCTTGACAGTTCCTCAAAATATTAAGCACAGAGTTACTATATGATCAGATAATTCCACTGACAGGAATATACAACAAGAGAAATGAAGACATATATCCATGCAAAAGCTCATATAAATGTTTATAGAAGTATTATTCAAAATAGCCAAAAATCGAAATAACTCAAATATCCATCACCCAACAAAAGGATAAATAATATGCAGTATATTCATACAGTTTAATTATTATTTGTTAATAAAAAGAAAGGAAGTGCTGGTAAATGCTACAATATGTATTAATCTAGAAACATCATGCCATGTGAAAGAAACCAGTCACAAAAGGCCACAGATTGTGTGATTCCATTTATATGAAATGTGCAGAATGGGAAAATCCATAGAGGTAGAAAAGAGATTAGTTTTACCTAGGGTTAAAGGTCTTGGGGAAACGAGAGTGACTGCTTATTGTTCATGGAGTTTCCAGGGGGCAAAAATATTCTAAAATTAGATTGAGGTGATAGTTATACAACTCTGTGGATATACTGAAAACCAATGACTTGTAGATTTTAAAAGGGTGTCTTATATGGTATGTGCATTGTATTTCAATAAAGCTGTTTTTTGTGAAAAACACAAGTATTTCCACACTAATAAACCCTTAGTGTTTTAAAAGCAAATTTGATCTGGGAAAGATAACCCATTGCACTGTTTTCAGGCATGCATACCTTTGGTTATAGCGGTTTATGACTTTAGTCAATTATTTGATACATATTGTTCAGCACAAATGGCTAAAACTTTATCTTCCACATCAATCATCCTCCTTAAAATTCTTCAGTTATCATTTACTCCTCCATCTCCAGAGTTGATGACCTTTCTTTGGTCTTCCTTTTTCTTGGTTTCTTGAAGGGACTTAGATTAAAAATGCCTTCATAATGGACACTTAGAATAGCTCTCCTTAAAGTTCTTCTTCAAGTTTTCCTCTTAGAGTATCTTGTTTTCTCCTTTGAGATCTTCTCCTCCTTTTTTTGATCTTATACTTTGTTTCTATGCTCTCTATGCTCAATCTGCTCTTTCTCTGGCTTAACTTTTGGCCCCTCTTTTCCTTTCTCTCCTTACAGGCAGCTATTGTTCAAGATTTTGCCCTCAGTACTTTCTCTATATATGTTAGTCACTTTGGGGATAAATCCTCAACTTATATTTTAAGTCCATCTTATCTCCTAGTTTTCAAACATATTTTTCTATCAACCCAATGCACGTTTCTTACTTTTCTCTTCCAAGATTAACTCAGTGTATCTAAAAACAAACACATTCAAACAACTTTTTAAAAGTTCCCACCACGTGCCAGAGATATGCTAGACATGGGAAATAAAATAAATATATAACTGCATTAAAAATAAGACATTTTACCTGTTTCCTAGGTGCTTATAGTCCACTAATGGAACATAAGTATTCATTCAAGTAAGTGCAATAAAATGCTTCAGGTACCATGACAGAATTTTATACCTACCCTTCATTTCCAGTTCCCATTTCCAGAGAAATATTGCAGGTCTGTGCTGATTCTAGTATATACAATTGCTTTAATATTCACGCTAATCTACTTAATGTAATCTCTCTCCATTCGAGATTAATCTTCTTAAAACCACTGCATATCTATTTTCTGCTCACAAACCTTTAATTGCTTTCTATTATTGAAGGATATAGTACAAATTTCTCATCTTCATATTCAAGACCCTTTACACACCGGCAATCTTTCCAACCTTATTTTTCACCCTCACCCTATCTACCTATAACCTCTGTTCCAGTAAAGCTAATCTAATCACTAATTTTTTGGCAGGTCTTAAAATGTTCTGCTTCTGTACTTTTGCTCAATTTTTCTTTCTTGGTTTGCTGATGGTTTGGGTTTATGCCAGCTTTGGTAACAAAAAGATATTAATATCTTAAGACAATAAAAGGGCATTATTTGCTTACGTTAAGAGTTTAATGTGAATATTCTTGGTTAGAGGGTGACTTTTCTCCAAATAATGCCTCAGGACCCAGGTTCATTTCTTCTGTTTTCACTAGGTCCTTGAAGTCATCTGCATCCATCAGGCAGATGGGAGAAAAGCTGGAAGGGTATTGGGAAATAGGCCTGAAAGTGGCCTGTGCAGCTTCCTGGTACATTCCAATGGCTAGGGCTCAGCCATATTGCCCACCTTAGAAAAGCTGTCCAGCTGGGGTCCAACTAGAAGAAGGACTGGGTTTGAACACCCAGCAGTCTGTGCCAACTTCTCCCTCTCTCTACTGCCCCCTATGAAAAAATCTGTATATTCATAAAAGTCAGATGAAATTCCATTTCCTCTGAGAAGCATTTCATAGCCACTCCAAAAAAGAGTAAGAATTCTCTTTTCTGAAGTTTCACAATGCATGTTATCTTTGTTATTTATTTTACACTTGTCTTTCACTTTCTTTCGATTGCACATATCTTTTCTTCCCTAACTGAATTCTAATCTCCTTGAAGATAGGAACTATGACTTGATTTTGTGTGTCGTTCATTCATTAGTCAACAGGCATGTATCAGAAGGCCACTATGCATAAGGCATGATATTTGATACCAGAGGGATATGAATAAGAAACTTTCCTGGACCTAGATTATCATTTTGTAATTTGATTCAGAAGGGATTGCTGTAATCCCTTTTGAGTACTTTGAGACTATGGAGGAATTCAAACAATCAACCATACAATGAGACTTTACTTCATTGCAAGGGCAATTTTATGTCAATGAATGAAAATAGCAAATATTACTCTTAACTGACCATCCTACATGAAAGGACCATTGCTTAACCAAGCAGAAGAGAGCTTTCCTACTCTTATGAACAGGTTAGGTAAACTGTAGTCCTCGCCAAGAATATTCTAACTCATGTTTTCTCACCAACCGCGTCATGTTTTAATGATTAAAATTCTTTTGGGAGGGGTCTGACAGTCTAGATAATGACAGCTGGAAGTTGCTCCAAAGTACAGTGCAAGCCCATCAACAGTCCACATGCACCCAGCTAGAGTCTAAGAAAAAGGGAACAGGCTTTTACTGAAGTGAGAAGGAAAAAAAAAAAAAATAGATTTAAACGTCTGCAGAAAGAATTTTGGTCAAATATATGAGAGACCTTATTAAAAATGAATTAACCTTGAAATGGCTTATTACGTCCTTTTATACCCCTAGAGGATATTAGGTATGTTGCAGTAAGTGCAGATGCCAGAAAACTAGAGGATAAAATAAATAGCCTGTGGCTAGGTCCTCCGAGCCTTCCAAAGCCTAAATCCTAAGGCTTAGGCTATTTTTGGTTTCCTTTCTGAGATGGTTCAGAAAGGAGCCTATACAATGAAAGTAAAAGCAGCCCTTTATTTCTTTTTTCTGTGACTACTCCAAGATCTGTTTGTGCCACAACTTTATAAGTATTTCAATTACTCGCTCCCTCAACAATCCTGCAGAGAAGCGCTGCCCCCACCCCCCTTTTTATAGATGAAGATATTGAGGTTAAGTGATTTTCTCAGGGTTACAAAGAAACCTAGCAGCAATGAGGGAATGAGAACTAGCAGTTCAACCTTCTGGTGGATGAATAGATTGAGTTTCTGAGAAGCCTTGCTATTATATTGCAAAGAGGCCACGCAGACGCCTGGCTGAATGTGCATGGAAACCACGTCCTGGAAATGAAAGAGAGGCTGCGAGGACAGCATTTTCCTTCTTATTAATGACACAGGCGATTGTCTAAAGTTGGAAAGAAAGGCCCTTTAGAGAAAGAGTCTTTTAAAAAGAGGACAAACAGCAGGGCACTCAATTGGGGACCCTACCTCAGTGAGACCCTTGTTGCCTGTCTGCTGACAGACAGCGCGGCTGAGGAAGCGGGGCTCCAGACTGGAGAAGCGCTGGCTGGCAGTGGCACCGAGGTCACCAGTGTTGAGCTTGCAGAAGCTGTGCACCTTGCAAGGAAAGGTATGTGTAGCAGTTACAGGGTTCAGATTCATCTGAAAAACTCAAATGTGTGAGAAAACGGGCATCTGTAGGATGGGTGAAACTGCAATTCTTCCCCAGGCTCTACCTTAATGCTTTATTCTCAGCACAGGAATTATGTCATATTTCTACCCTATGTTCCTTCTGTAGTGGTCAGTCATAAAGGTGAAACCAGAAAATGGGAGTCAGCAAAACATACTCTATTTAGTACCAAAATAATTTCTTAGTCTCCTAGCCATACACACAGACACACACACACACACACACACCACTCACAGACAGATACTCATTATAAGACTCCATTTCCTCTTTGTTTCTTTCTCGGTTCTTTATTTCTCTCCTCTCCATTCTTCTTTCCTTCCTTTGTCCTATTCTTTATATCTATCAGTTTTTAGAGTTGAGCCCAAGTTTTAATGTATATTATAAAAAGAGAACTAAAGAAAGAAATCACAGATCTAAAGCTTCTACAGATTCTCCAAGGGCCACTTGAAGCTCGCAGGTAAAGCAATTCTGATGTGGATGAAAACTCCAGAGAGCCGTATTAATACATGCCCTTGAACTTTTGTATTCCCTCACATTAAACTTTGTAGAAAGGTTAATACCCTATTCCTCTCTTCCTGCAAAACATGATACTTTCTTTGGCACCATGTTACAAATGCTTATCTCCCCAAAGACCTAAAAATATACAGCTGGTAAAGGCTGTGTTTCATCTTGGTGTTGTTTGGTGTCACTTGCCTACCTTTCAAAGGCTGTGTGTAAACCTCAATGCCTCTAAAGTATATTATCAAATGTGAGGATTTTGCATAGCCCACCCGTGCCAAGCTGTAAGCATAACTGCTGAGCAGTAAATAAGTATGCTTGCCCCTCCTCATAATGACGTGATGTTCAGGAGTTCACAACAGCAAGAGACTTCTCACGTGCAGACTAGGACAAGAAAATCACTAACAATGTCATGTCCTGATAAGCTACTCTTGACCTTTTAAAGGTATAATTTAGCCTTTTGTTTTGCTGCTCTGTAGGAAGTGTCATGTAGTAGATGCACCAGGAATCCATACACGATGTCAGTTAGCATGTGCAACAACTGCTTATAAGCCCCACATAAATATTTACCCTACATGAGGTACAGATAAGAAATCAAGATAACATGGTAATTATTTTACAAAGGAATTGTAGTATCCCACTCAATAAGGGCATTTTACCCCTTAATTCTGGATTTACTTTTTCCTAAGTCCTTTCTCACAGATGGTTATTTTTCCAATGTTTCAAGTTAAAATAAAAACTTGATTTTAACAATATTAACACACTTAATACCTTTTACATTTCTCTCCACAAAATTAGTAATCATAATACTGAACTACTCAGCCTCTCTTTAGCAGCTGATGGAAGGCAGAAATCATTTATAAAATTTTAATGAAGGGCTTTCTGGTTTCCGATAAGATGGTAAATTAATAACATTGATCCTGGGAGACGAGCTCTATTAACACCCTAGCTGTGCTGTTCTTGAAGGTTTATTTTATGGGATAGATTTATTTAGTGTTGTGATGTAGACTCAACCACTCCTAGGTTTCCACCTTCTCCCCTCTTCCCGAAAAAGTCTCTGACTTTCAGAGAACGTCCCTGATTCTCTGCCACTCCTGCTCAAACCCAACATTGGTGATGCCTCAAAAGCAGAAAAGTGAATGATAGATCTAAGACAAAGTAAGAACAGTAAGAGACTCGGGGAGAATCAAAAGGTCAATAGGTACATGTGTATGTTTGGAGAAGTGGAAACTACAATCTATAGCAGAAGATGGATGGGCACCTTATGGAGATAATGGGCTGAGAGAATACTTCTTAATTTTTTCTTCCCCATATGCTCCAAGTGGCCCATTCCTTACCCCATTTTCCTGACAGCCAGAAAACTGTAGCACCAGGTGTGGACAGTCCGTGGGATAACATGGGGGTGGTCCTTGAGCCCTCTTGGATTAGGGAGTTGATCCTTTCCTTCTCGGGCATAATCTCTTGCACATCCGAGGGGCTAGTCAAATATGAAAGAGTTTAATTGAGCAAAAGTGAGTCTATTGCAGGTGCACAGAAAGATTCCCTGAGATTTGGGGTCATATGGCAAGGGAGTGAAGGAGGCAAGCATAAAATGGTTGAACCCAGAATAGCAATCCAGAGGCTAACTGCCCTGAGTAGTGCACCACCACCTAATGTCTCATCAGGAGCAACACAACCTAAGGTCTAACTTTGGATGCGCTCCCAGTGCGCATTTTCAGCCAGGGGGTATTTAATAATCTCATGGGCAACAGGAGTTATTTAGCAAAAATAAGATATCTGAGGAGCACAATTGTTATAAAAGAAAGACAATATTTGGGACAACTTATACCAAACAAGCAAATTAACATGGGACAACGTATACCAAACAAGCAAATTAACAGAGGAAAGAGAAAAAGACTTTAAAATAAGATTTTAAAATATCATAAAATTGGTAAAGGAAGGCATATGTAAAAAATTGAATATGAAGCAGAAAAAAGCATATATAAAGAAGAACCAATTATAAATGCTAGGTATGAAGGAGAGAATTATTGAAATTAAAAATGTCACAGTGACTGAATAATAGAAAAACAGTGGAAAGAACTTAAAAAGTGATCTGAATGATTTTGTAGAAAAACTGAAAGATAGCATCAGTAAGTAGTATAGTGAAGGGAAAAGAATAAGAAAAGTTAAGAAAAATGCAGAGATACAATTAGAAGAGTGTGCATAATTGTATCTCCATCATGAGTCCTTCAAGGAAAAAAAAATAGAAGGAGAAATATTTTGGAGAAAATAAAAGACTTTTCCAGAATTAAAGAAATAAGAGAGATCGCAGATGGAAATGCTAATATATTGCCAAACAAATAAATAGGGGTAAAACTCCAAAGGTAAGCATATTGTATTGAAATTCAATAATAACAAAGAAAAAGAGGAAATGTTTAGAGTTCTATGAGAGGAAAACACATAACCTCTAAAGAAACAGGAATCTGACATTAGACTTTTTAATAACATTGCTGGATGCTAGGATATAATGGAGGAATATCTTCAAAGCATGGAGGGAAATTAACAATAACACTAAAATTCAATATCTAGTTAAAGTATTGCTTGAAAGTAAGTGCACAATAAAGAGAAATTTAGGCATCATAATTTAGAAGTAATGCCATTAAAAAATTGTCCTTGAAAAATTCTTAGGAAAGACACTGTAGGAAGAAGAAAAATAAATTCAAAATGATTCCCTGGTAATCATGAGAAGTAAAGGTTAACAAATACCTTAGTAAAGTTTCCTATTGTCTACATGCACCCTTCCCCAAGTCAAAACAGTCTAACATATCTCAGAATTTACCAATCTCAGAAAGTGGTAAAATAGCCAAATAAAAAATAAGCATTGATATATAAAACTTGCAAAAATTATTAGTATGTTCAAAGTTAAATAATAGATTTAGAAACATAAATAAAATTCTATATTCCGTGGAAAATATGCATTCTTTTCTGAATGAAACATTCAGAAAAGTTGATAATATATCAGGCCAAGAATGAAGCCTCAGTAAATTCCGAAGATTGAGCATCAAACAGATTTTTTTCACTGCCAATAAGGCAATAGTATTAAAAATAAATAATAAAAGAATAGCTTTTGAAACTTTTTAAGCTTAAAAACTCTTAAAAATTCTACTGAAAAATTATTGGACTATTATAGTGACAGTGAAAACCACACATTAAATTTATGGGACGTAACTTAAATAGTACTTGGAGTGAAATTTATAGCATTTATACTTCTACCAAAAAAGCAAGAAAAATTTAAGTCAAATGAGTAAAATTTCAACTCAAGGAGTAAGGTAAAGAACAACACTATAAACCCAAAGAAAGCAAAAGGAAGTAAAGAATTAAATTCAGGGTAGAAATCATTGAAAGAGAGAATAAAAAGAAAAATAGAGAACACTAATAAAATTAAGAACTGATACTTTGAAAAGATTTACAAAACAAACTTCTGGCAGCATTAATAAACAATAAAGAGGAAAAAAGATGCAAATAAAATAAAAAAGGGCTTAAAAGGGTAATATTAAGGATTTTAAAGAATAATAAAATACTGTTTTGAACAGTTATTTAACAATAAATTTGAAAGTTAGACAAAACAGGACATTTTCTAGAAGCATTTAATGGGCCAAAATTGGTGTAGGAATAAAGAGGCTCTTGTCTTTGAGGATAATGAGTGAGTAATCAAAGGCATCGCCTCACCCCCTTCCCATTTTCACCCAACCCCTGTCCAAAAGCCCAAGGCACTGTCACTTTTATGGATGGGACATATCCAACTTTCAAACAACAGATAATCCTGTCCTGTACAGCTTTTCCATAAAATAGAGAAGAGTGAGCGTTCATCAGCTCATTTTACAAGGCTCCTCTAGCCTTATCTGGGGGCCACCACCCTTGGGTTCCCTGATGTCTCATCATGTGGTGACAGTCTTGCCTGTCTATTCTGACTTGCGTAGTCCTCCAGCTCAGGCTCCTTCCAGTGGCTTTCTCTCATTATTTCTGAATTTATTCTCCTATAAAAGACTCCCATAATCCCAAGTAAGACCTGTAAAAGATAAACTGAGGCAATTTAAAATTTTATCAAAGTTATTTGGGCAACAAATGATTCCTGAATGGTGCAGCCCCCCAACTGAAAATGATATGCAGCTCCACTGAGGAAGTAAAAGAGAGAAGTTTACATGGCGCCAACATAGAAGCAAGCAAGAAATATTCTGACTGGATATGTAAGCTGCATTGTCTTATTTGGGCTGTTTTCCAGTGGAAAGTCCCTTCTTAAAGTGATATTTCTGATTGGCCAACATTCAGTTTCCATTTCTTAGTACAGAAGGTGCTTATTAAAGACAGCCTGTCTCAAATTTTAATCCTGCTACTCAGGTTTTTTGGTCAAGGACTGGCTAAGACCTGTAACTCCAGTCTAAAACCTTCCTAAATTTTGTTTTAATAAACCCATCCTCATTCAGTTGGGCACACCTTAGCTAAAAATAACATCCTCAAGAGATCCTATTACAATGGGTTCATACTCACAGGAATGCAGATTAAGACAAGAACATGTCTCAATATGGTGTACATAAGTCATCACATACAGTATAGAAAAAAAAGAATATGTCCATTTCACTTATGAGTGTGTAGACATACATATCCTTATAAACAGTAGATACCATATATAAAATTAAACTGTGTATTAATAAGTTACACAAAATCCATCACAGTTAAGTTGGTTTATCCCAGAAAAAAGATGGCTTAGTGTTAAGAAAATATCTTAATGTAATTCATCATTTTAATGAACCAATGAAAAAAATCACATTCTTATCTCAATATATATCAATAAAAGAAAAAACATTTTATAAAGTTCAACATGTATATGATTTTTAAAACTTCACTAAATAGTAGTAATAGAAGTTTCCTTTCTTAGCTTGATAAAGGTTATCTACCAAAACCTACTCATGAAAAAAAGTAAAGTATATGAACAACAACAATAAAAACATTTTTATCAAAACTTTGGCCACATTCCTTTTAACACTGAGAAGAAGACAAGAATGCCCATTTTAAACCACCTCTGTTTAATTCCAAAGGTCCTGGCTAATCCAATAACACAAGAAAGAAAAATGAAGGTATACATATAGTCTGGAAAGGAAGAGACAAAACTATTGTTTGCAGTTTATCTGATTGTAACAGAATCTATAGAACATCACTTACAACTAATTAGAACCCGTTAGAACTAACCAAATGGAGATCTCATTTTAAAAGTCGTTAGTTTTCTCCTAAATAGTAAAAACCAGAAATGAAAACACAAGGAAAATAATGTATGATTAACAATAGCAACAAAACTGTATTATAGTTAAGCATTAATACTAAGAAATGCACAAGATTTTCATGAAAAAAAATTTACAAATCTATCAAAGTATTAGAAAAGACTAAAATAATTAGAGGTATTTACTTATCCTCACGGGTGCAAAATCTTTATAAAGATCTCAATTCTCTAAAAATTAATCTAGAAATTGAATAAAATTCCAATTAAAATTTCATAAAAATCTTTGGAGGAGCTTGTCAAACTTCTCCTCAATATATGTAGAAGAATAAACATCTATAAATATTTAAGTCATTTGTGAATAAGGCAAACAATTATAAAGGAAATTTTCATAGCAGATATTAAGGTGTACTGTAAAACCATAGTAATAATGAGAAGTATGGTACTGCCACAAGAACAGACAGACAAGTGGAATGTATTAGAGAGCTCAGAAATAAATTCAAATATTAAACTTGATATATTATAAAGGTGGCACTGCATAACAATGGAGAAAGGAAAAATTATTTAGTATATGTTTTTGTTCTGTTTTGGTTTTGTTTGGTTATTTTTGTTGCTGTTGTTCTTGTTATTGTTTAGTTTTTGAGGTGCCAGGACCAGGGACCTTGTGTGTGAGAACCAGTGCTCAATCACTGAGCCACATCAACTCCCCTGAGTTGTTTTTTTTTACTTGTTTTTTTGTTGTTTGTTTTTTATTGTTTGGTTTTTTTGTTTGTTTTTAGGAGGCACTGGCTGGAAGCCAGGACCTCCTATGTAGGAGGCAGGGGCTCAACTGCTTGAGTCACATCTACTCCCCAGTATATGATTGTAGAAAGTTTAAAAAATGGGTTTGATAAATAAAACTAAGGACTTTTTTTTCTAGATCCCACAGAAAGTTTCAACACATGAATGATGAACGTTAAGAAGACATTTTCAATGTTTAAAGTTACCAAGGAATTTAAATTCTTATTTTATAAGTAACTTCTGCACACTAATTTAAAAAAAAAACAAACATAAAAATCCCCATAGAAAAATGTGGAAGAGACACAAGTAGCTAATTCCCTGAAGGGGACATTCGAATGCTCAGCAAGAATATGAGAGATGATCAGCCTAGTTAATAATCAGAAAAATGCAAATTAACAATGAGATACCACTTTAGATCAACTAGGTAACAAAAAAACTAGAAAGTCAGATAATACCCAGTTTTGGCAAGAATGTGAGAAAATGAGAATCCGCATTCACTCTTGTTGAGACAGAGGCATTTCAGAGAGCTACCTGGAAACACCTAATAAAGTACCTGTAAACCCTATGTCCCAGCAGTTACACTTACATGAGGACAGACCTGAGAAACCAGTGAGGACATATACAAAGATGTTAGAGGCAATCTGGTGTCTATTATGAAGGGAATGGATAAGTAAACCATGATAGATGCATACTGTGGACATCTATGGCACACTTTGAAACAACATACAAGATGTCCATACACCCAGCACCAAGGATAGATCTTTTTTTTTTTTTAAGATTTATTTGTTTTTATTTCTTTCTCTCCCCTCCCCCCTGGTTGTCTGATTGTTAGTGGCACAGGAGTCTGTGTTTCTTTTTGTTGCATCATCTTACTGTGTCAGCTCTCCGTGTGTGCGGCACCATTCCTGGGCAGGCTGCACTTTCTTTCGCGCTGGGCGGCTCTCCTTACCGGGCGCACTCCTTGCGCGTGGGGCTCCCCTACGCGGGGGACACCGCCCCTGCGTGGCACAGCACTCCTTGCGCGCATCAGCACTGCGCATGGGCTAACTCCACACGGGTGGAGGAGGCCCGGGGTTTGAACCGCAGACCTCCCATGTGGTAGACGGATGCCCTAACCACTGGGCCAAGTCTGCCACCCCCAAGGGTAGATCTTAAGAACACAGTTTTGAATTTTTAAAAAAACTTTAAGAAATAAAATGAGATATTAGCATATGCCATTAATGTAAAATAAAAAGACACATGCAAAATAGTGTACCCACAGGCATGTTTCAAACTCATTTGATGGGAGCCTATTGTGGGGAGCAGAATTATAAAGCGAATGAGAAATGGAGGGAGAAAAACAAAGTCAAACAAAACAAACAATACAGAAGAAGGCCTGAGTGTGGGATGGACTCGGCTCCCGCACCTGAGGCCAGCAGGAACCAACAAATGCCTCCTGAATGAGGGCTCGTCTGTTTAGTTTCAGCTCCCTCCTTGTTCTGATGTTTACAGGCAATGATGGTGAAGGAAGACCGTAGGGAAACAGGATCACTGGGGCAATGGGCCTATGAGAAGGGTATTCCTAGTCATGAAAATAAAGAGGAAAAAGAGAAAGGGGAAGAAAGGGGAATAATAGGAATAAATTAATTTTATGTAGTGTTTTACACATAACCACATTTATTCATCCAAACAGTCCAGTGAATTGGTTAGAGTATTTTCTGGAAAATACAACCTTTAAAACAAGCTCTTGAGGGTACTGTTTGGAAAAGGAAGTCACTGTCTGAAGAAAGAAAGAATAATATTACAAGTGACAGCTTTTTGTTAAACTCATGTAATGTATAAAGGTCTTAGAATATATATTTATAAAGTGTTTATTAAGAGCCTTTTTAAAGCTAGATGTTTCCACTTGCTTTTTATTTGTTTGCATAAATTTCCTTAAAGTCTAACCAATATGTTTTGACCACCACATATTTCTATACGGTTTCATTCCTAAGTATTTTAAATTTTCGAAGGATCCAGTTATAATATTTGCTGCTACTTGTCTGATTTAGATTTGTAAATGTCAATTTGCTTTTCTCAAAATATTGAATCCTAAATCTAACCGTGTGTCAGACTCAAATGAGAAACTCTTTTAAATACAGATTTACTCGTGGTGGCCTGGACAACTGCAATTTTAATCAACTGCCCCTGGTGATTCTCTCACTGCCAGCCCTTCATGGGTATATAGCTCTTATCTTGGAGGTATGCAGTTATAAGACTGGAAGTCTCTTTTATTAGCCTCCAATGCAGGATTAGAAAGTGGATCCACTGTATGTTACAAAGCCGAATTTTATAATTAGAATGACTGTTCGATTACACTAATCACACACACACCCGTACAAATTACCTTTATTTTGCTGAAGGGAAAACCAAAACAGGAGATTTAAGAAAGTATTCAGTATCTCACTGTGAATGACAATAGCTCCACGTGAATCTTTATTTAATTACGTCTCCCTACTATCTGGTTTTGGTTTTTATAGGGCTAGTTATCTGCAGACTCAAATATAAGATTTAATCGTCAAGGGAAAATATCTTGAAAAAGAGTAAAGGAAAAACAAAGAAGCTGAATGGACCTGGAGGTCCTTTGGTTCGGTGAGGTCTTCTCCATTTCACTAAGTGCAGAGTTTACAGAAAACAAGCACCGAGTGAGCCTCTGGAGTCGGGGTCCTCAGCTGCTGGACACAGGACAAGCCAGCTGAGCAGCCCTGGGGAGAGTGCGTGTCTTGCACATTTCTCTTCCGCGCCTATAAGGGTGGTGGAGTTTATCTGACAGCAGAGGTGCGACTCTGACACAGTTTAAGATTGGTGGCATAATAAGAAGACAGTGATCCAAGGAGAAAGTGTGAATTAGAAAAAGAAATCATTTTTCTCTTTCCTGTAGCTGTAAATAACTTCGCCCACAACTCCTTCCTTCCAAACTCTAGGCCAAGGTGCTAGGGAAGAAGAGTTTGCTGAGTAGTTTTTATTTTTAAGGGCATCATCACCAAATAACTACATTTGCTTTTTAAAAGTATTGGTTTTCAAACTCTTTCATCTCATGAAACTGATATCTCTTGGTGCTGTCACCTCTTGCTTAGCCATTCAACTTCCCAGAGCCCTTATCCTACCTACCCCCAAAAGGCAGGTAAAATTTCTAGAATATCCAGTAGAAGAAGGCAGTGGTTATGTGTTTCCTTTCTCCCGGGCAAGGAGATACTTTGAGAAAGAAATAAGTAGAGGGGAACACTAATAATTCTGTTGCTGAGAAATACTGGGAGTGAAAAATCAAAGCATACAGGAGAAACTAAGTCACCGTAGGTACAGGAAGAAGCATCATGGCTGTGAGGTGCTAGAGACTGTGATAATGAGGAAACTGAGATGACTGAGACTTGTGAATCCAGCCATGGTTTGAGGATCAGCAGCAACGATGTCATCTGTGAGCTTGTTACAAACGAAGAACCTCACCCCTCATCTCAGACCTACTGAGTGGGAAAATGCAATGGAACAGACCCATTGGGTGGTTTGTAATTACATTTAGTTTGAGAAGCAGAGACCTAGAACACTTGCATATTTTTAGGCTCTCAGTTAATTTAAAAAATAATAATATCAAAATTAGGAGGTTTCACATTGTGCCTGGGAATTTCCTCCTGTCAGCCTTCATGTTACTCAAATGTGGCCAGTCTCGAAGCCAAACTCAGCATGTAAATGCAATGCCTTCCCCCCAGCGTGGGACATGACACCCGGGGATGAGCCTCCCTGGCACCAAGGGACCACTATCAACTACCAACTGATGATGCAACTGGAAAATGACCTTATATGGAAGGTTCAATGTGGATCAGCAGAATATCCCTGTCTACATAAAATAACATGACTTTAAAATGCTGTTTGAACTAAAGTAAGGGGGAAATGGAAAAGAGAAATGAGTTTATATGGCTACGAGTTTCTACAAAAGAGTCTGGAGGCTGGCAGAAGGATTGCCCTCATGCACAACTGAGCAGAGTCAGAGAGACAGATAAAGCAGATACAACCCCCAGATATCGGTTCCTTCGAGGGCTAAAGAGACCCATGGGAGTTATGGTCATGGCCGATGGGGTTAACTACCAGGTCAGATGGCCCCTTTTTGGAACTGGTGTTTATGTGTGATGAATCTGGACTCAGATGGGATCTTCCTTCATAAGACTTTCATGCTAATGTGCGGGAGGTGCAGTTAACGTTGGGGTTTAAGATATATTTAGGGGATTTGAATCTCTGGACTGACAATGTGATAGCCAGGTCCTGAGCCTCAACAGACTCCAGCACCTACAATATGATTTATTGGACTTACCACACTCAGCTAAGATGGAGTTGAAGAAGGACAACCACCACACCATGGAGCCTAGAGTGATTACAACTGAAAGTGGGAGGATTGCATCCAGCATCCATGTGGAATCTGAGCCTCCTCTTGACATAGAGGTGCAATGGACACAACCAATCCAATGTCCACATAGAAGAGGTGGCATTGGATTGGGAAAAGTGGACATGGTGGCTGATGGGTATGGGGAAAGGCAGGAAGAGATGAGAGGTGGAGGCTTTGGGACATGGAGCTGCCCTGGATGGTGCTTCAGAGGCAATCACCGGACATTGTAAATCCTCACAGGGCCCACTGGATGGAATGGAGGAGAGTATGGGCCATGATGTGGACCATTGACTATGAGGTGCAGAGGTGCCCAAAGATGTACTTACCAAATCCAATGGATGTGTCATGATGATGGGAACGAGTGTTGCTGGGGGGGGGGGGGGGGGGGAGAGGTGGGGGGGGGGTGGGGTTGAATGGGACCTCACATATATATTTTTAATGTAATATTATTACAAAGTCAATAAAAAAAATAAATAATAAAAAAAAAAAATTAGGAGGTTTCAAATGTTTGCATTTAACAATTTAGTTCTTTGAGCACAAAGACAATTACAAAGACTGTGTGAATAACCTCATCAAAAGTCTAAAGTCTCAAATTCAGGGCCTCTGCGAATGTCATGGCAGACCCCCTCGGCCCCTGATAGAACCTGCTAAAGAGCATAAAACCACCATCACCTGACAGCTGTTTAGAATTCAGCAACTCCCCATGCATCAGGACCATGTCCTAATTCTGAATGCAAAAAACTTTCCTCTGGTATGATGACACCATGCTGCTGCAGGGCTATATGTGTCCCTGCCCCAGAGAAAATTTTTCTGGTGCACCAAGTTATGTTTATGGCCAGGATGAAACACAAGCTTAGCCTGATCAGTATCAGAGAAACACATATGCAGACTGTGCGAGCAAGAAGAAAATGACCTCAAGGGGCAGCCTACTGTAGCAATATATAAATAAATTGGCAGATGTGTCAACTATGCATATTAGTCCAGGAGTGCAGCTCTTTGGGGACTGAAGTCCAAAGACAAAGACATTTGTGGGTTGCCGGTCAATCTGGAGCATTTCTTCTAATTTTTCTGGATGTGTTTTTGACAGGAGCTTAAGGGCAGTTCAATAAATTAAAATGTATTTACATGGCAATGAAGAATTATCTTGACACACAGAGAGTTATTTAATTACCAAGGTGCTCTGAGTGCTGCTAAAGTTAAGACTGTGTCAGCCTTTCTGGGACAAATCTTTATTTTCAGGGCCATGTGGCTCAGTCAGGAATTATCCCCTGGGTTGGAGCTTGTCATTTATAGAAGAGGAGTCTCCTCACTGACCCCCATTTCCATAGACAGCTCTAAACAGATCGGTAATCTCAATGTCAGACATCATGATGAAGTCAGCTCTGCCAAGGCCAAAAGTGCCCCTTCAGGGATGTGGCCTCCCTCTCAGAGGAATTGTAAATGAAGTCATACCCCATTTGCAGTCTTCAAAGCATGTCAGGGTTGCTGTCTGGCTGAGTGACATTCAGAGAATTTTCTTGAGGCATCAAGAGATAGCTTATGATGAAAGTCTGTGCCCACGCTGGCAGCATCACAGCACAGGCTGTAACCAGTGACCCCGCATCAACATAGGACTTGAAAGGGACAGGGACTATCTCCCCCAAGCTACGTACCATAACCGTCCTATAGGAAAGGAGATGCCAGCCACTGATGCCCAGGCACCCTAGAAGGCACTCTAAGAAAAACAGGAATCTGGAAGCTCTGGTCAAAACCTCAGCAATATGTTGGATAGGCAGGAAAAACAAACAAACAAAAAAAATCACTTGTGCTGTAGCTCTTCTAGAATGTCCCTTTGCTTACAAATGCGAGGGTTTGCAATTGATTTTAATCAAGGATAATATGGGTGACAGACATATTTGTGGTGACTTAGAACCTCCCTTTGCTAACCTTGGGTTGAGGAAGCTAATTATCTTGAGTGAAAGTGAGGTAGAAAAGCCAAGCATCATGCATCTTCCTTCTTAGGAGGTAAATCAAAATATTTTTTTAAAGATTTAGTTTGATACTATTATGGACAATGAGAATGAACAGACTTGGGTGAGGAACCTATGACTGGACCAAACAAGGCCATGTAAGGGTAGAGAAACAGAAAGCATTAGAAGTCAGAAAATCTGTTTTCCATCATGTTCAAACCCTTAGGAACTATGGGTTCCCAGGAAAGTCACTTTACCTCTCCAGTTTTCATTGCCCTCATTATGACATGAGAGATTGAATTTCTAAGAACCCTCTGATTCATTCCAATTCTAGGATTCTATTTTGTTTCATTTATGAAAAGTATAACCCCTCTCATCCATTCATTCTGAAAGTAACTGTCCTTCCAATCAATTGTAAGATTTCCAGCCACTGAACTATCTCAAATGTACTTTCTAGGTCCAGACATCTTGATTCTGAAGGTGGGATCTGGCAGCACCATTGTTCCAATACCCCTGGACCCTCCTGCTGTGGCTACCTCCATTAGAGACTCACTCCAGGTGTGGGGAAGGTTGGAGCAAGAGGTGGTTTGTGCTGAAACTTGATGACTGCCTCCACTATTATAAATGTAAAAAGTGGGGGTAAGGGTTGGCATGGGTAAGAGCAAGAAAACCCTGGGAAAGGTGGCTAGATGGACTATTCTATTACCAAAATACTGTCTTGGAAGGGGCCATGTGTTAGGATTCTGGGAGCAATGTTCTCTTCTGTGACTTTTAAAGAACTTTTCCTTCTTCAGAAGTTCAGAAAATTGCAATTTATTTTCTGCGCTGCTGAATAAATCAAGACTGGCATATGTTTCTATCTCATTTATGCCTTTTTTCTGATCCTCTGTGAAAATTTCCTTATCAAAGCCAAGAAAATAAGAGTCAAACTGCATACCTAGTACCCCAGAGAAATCAAGGTGGGCCTAAGGCAAAGCTCAGCTAGCATCTCCCCGGGATGGCAGTGCCTGGGCACTGTTCCCTAGGTTACAGGCATCGGATGTTATCAAAGCTTCTGAAGCAGAGCATTGGAGAAGCAGCCTGCAGTACCTTGTTTAATTTCCCAGATTTCATTAGCAGCAGTGATTTCTAACCATAGGTGAAGGTTGGAAACGCCTGAGGAATATGCTCAAAAGACACAGACTCTGCCCTCATCCCAGATATTTCTTATTCATCCAATCAGAGATGTGGCCTAGGCCTTGGTTTTGGGGAAAGCTCTTCAGGTGATTCTAATGCACAGTTCAAACCATCAACCTGCGGCCAAGGCTTGTCAGCTGAAGTGTTTTCTGAGCACTATTCACTACTGTGTTTAAAATGTTTTAATCAGATGAAAATATTGCAGAAGTCGCAGTTTTCACATAGAAATCCCAATGTCTAGCTTCTTTCGAAAAATTCACTAGTAACAGTAGAGGAAACTGAATAGTGATTCCTCTGCTAGGTAGCACATGAGCCCTCCAGCTCAACAAAGGCCCGCTGCTTCCTAGTGCCTCGTGACTCATGCCTGTTGGCTTCACTCCAAACCACATTTGTGACCCACCACAAATAAATTTTCAAAACAAGCATTTTGGTTTTTAACCTCATTCACGGCACCATCGTATTTTTTTCTGCCCTGATTTTACATGGCTCTGAATTCTTAGTTGATTTTAAGCCTCATTTTCCTTTGTATTTTGTATATATATTTAAAAATCACCCACACATTACTTTCTGGAACAAGAGAAGAAATATATCTATAAAGCAATCTATATATATATATATATATATATATATATTAAATCCAGGAGGAATAATTTAGTATTTTGAATCATTGCAAAAATTTTGATTTCTAGATCCTGAATCACTTATTTGTGGCATGGGCGACACGGTATTTCTGCCTGTCATGGAAATGTGAGCTGTACAGCTACTTTGAAAAAACTTTGTCTCCCTCCAGTGAAAGAAAATAGGATTCTCTGTTATCAGAACGAGAAATGAGGTCCATCTGTGATACCGACTGTTTTCTGCATATTTAAGTGGAACAAGCCAGAAGTTCCTAACCTGGGTTTACTTTAGAAGCCCCAGAGTTTTCCAGGTATGTCTTCAAGCCCCTCTCCTGCCCCCCTTCCCTCAAGAATTCCAAGATTGGGGTACTAGAGTCTGGAATCTTTTGTTTGTTTTTTTACCTTTCAAGTTAATTCTAATAGAATTGAACTAGATAATAACTAGTGATGGTCCATAACAAACTTTACTCTCATCTATAATCAAAAGGTAAACATTGAAACAATAATGTAAATTTACCAATGGTTCTTTCTTGGGCTTGACTGTTTTTTATCTTGAGATTATGTCTCTTCTCTTTATTGGTGATCATTTTTGTTTCCTTTTGTGAAACAGTGATAGAGTAGATCATAGCTTTACTTTAAGGTCCTTCCTCAAAAAAATTACTATTTTGCAACCTTATCTCAGGCACCCCATGTTTTAAGATTCCTGATACTTGAAATTCAGACTGGTTCCTGGAGCCAGTGTTTTAGGTCCAGGTTCGCCAGGTGATGACTGGTGTTGCCTGCAGATGTTGCCTTTGGCTTACGCAGTGTTTTGATAAATTTTTAAATTAAATGCATTCAGGTGAAGCATGTGCTGTCCAATTTGCCATAATCCCTACTACTCCTCACTTCCTTAACCAGAGTCCAGTCATTTAAAATACACAGTTGACCCTGTGGGGATTTGAGTGTATGAACCCTGGGGTAGAATTTATGTGAAAAATTAGAACTGTGATTGGAATTAAAATAGATTTTTTTTAAAAAACTGCTTGTAGTCCTCTTTGGAAAAGAAATATGGATCATTCGGTAGATTTGGATGCAGCTGACAAAAAAAAGCTATCCTGAGTAACTGCAGTTTTGAGCATCATTGCCACAATAGGCTTATCATGAATGGTAGAATATAAAAATACAGCTTTACTTTGCATATAAAGGAACAAAATCAGATCCCATGCAGTGCTACAAATTCCAGAATCCATTATGTCTAATCTTTAGAATAGATATCAATGACTGAGAAGAGAGTTAATGGAGCATAGAACGAACATAACAAAATAAATTAGCAGAAAATGAACTCAGCAGTACAGTATTCATTCATATGACAAATATTTATTTACTGCTCTCTATGAGCCAGGCATTATGCTAAGCAATGGGAACACAACAAAGCAGACCTGGTGCCTACCCTCCTTGAGCTTACAGTTTGGTAGAAGAGACAATACTAAAGAAATAGATTCCTAAAGAAATATTTAATTGTGATAAGTAGTATACGTGAAAAGTACAGGATACGAGAAGACAGTTGTAGCAATTCAGATGCAATCAAGAAATAGAACCATACGGTCATTTAAACAGAGGTTTAATATAAGGAACTATCAAAGTATGATAAAAGAGGAACTATAGTATATTAGTCAGCGAAAGGGGTGCTGATGCAAAATACCAGAAATTGGTTGTTTTTTATAAAGGGTAGTTATTTGGGGTAGGAGCTTACAGATGCCAGGTCATAAGGCCTGGTATCTCACCAAAGTCTGTTTTCACATGTTGGAGCAAGATGGCTGTCAATGACTGCGAGGGTTCAGGCTTCCTGAGTTCCTCCCTTCCAGGGTCTTGCTTCTCTCTGGGTTCAGGGTTCCTCTCTTTCCAGGGCTTGCTTCTTCCAGGGCTCAGGGTTCCTCTCTTTCCAGGGCTTGCTTCTTCCAGGGCTCAGGGTTTTTCTCTTCCTGGCGTTAGCTTCTCTTTCTTCTGTGAGCTTCCTTTCCGGGGCTCCAGCTCAAGGCTTCAGCATCAAATGCCAACATCAAAAACCCTCAACTCTGTCCTTTGCCATGTCTTTTATCTGTGAGTCCCTACCCACCAAGGGGCAGGGACTCAACACCCCATTGACGTGGCCCAACCAAAGTCCTAATCATAACTCAGTCAAGCCCGAGTACAGACCAGATTTCAAATATAATCCAGTATCTATTTTTGGAATTCATAACCATGTCAAACTGCTACATGTAAGATATAAGACAACTCTCTATGGTACCAAGCAAGATGATCCAAAGAAGGACAAACTTGGAAGGGAGTCCCTTCTCTATGGCTGAGGTTCAGCTCTCATTGAAGAGATGAGTTGAACCCACTGGATAGTAAGGCAGTTTTTTGCTGGTTTGCTGGGCCAGAGCTAGCCTGCAGTACTGAGTAAAACAAGAAGCAACAGTTTGGAGCACAGATAGAGCAGGAGAACAGCAGCTGGTGATGGGTACGAGGGAGTGCAATGGGAGGGGAGACACCAGTATGTCAGGAGGCCTGGAGCATGACATGTCCCTGTCTGAAGCGCCCTGTCTGGAGGGCGATGCCAGTCGGGAGAACACACCTGGGGCAGAGGGGGCAGGGTTAGGAGGTTGGAGGTAGGCTCAAGTGAGCAGAGAACATCTGGAAACTCCAGAGCAGGAGGTCTGGAGTGCAGGATGTCCAAATGAGAAGGTCACAGGAAGATCACGATGGACTGCAATGTCTCCGAGGGACAGCACGTTCTGGTACTTGGCTGGGAGAGAGCACCAGCACCAGGGGATGTCCACACACTTACACCACTGACCCATCCTGCTGCAGCTTCACACAGACGTGCCTGTCCTCCTGCAGTGTTCCTCTAGCGCCCTCTACCGAGAAAGATTAACACCAGACTTACTGTGAAGGAGAACTGCTTAAAGCAATTTGTCCCTATAGCAGAGCATAACATGAGATAAATTTAGAGCTGAGAGGCAATAAATTAACAACTAGTACATGAGTAAAATGGAGGTTCTAGAACAGATTAGGTATAGGGGGAGGAGGTAGGGAATTTCTTCCTGAGGACTTAACATTTTTCTGTGGTCTGAGAGTTAAATAAAAGACATACAAAAAGTTGGGATGACTGTACTCTAGTCATAAACAATATGTGTGATGTCCCTGAACTGGAAAAAACTTAAGATGTTTGTGGAATTCAGAGAATGCCCAGTGTGGCCAAAACTAGAGTGCAGTGGGGGAAGATAGTGAAGGAAGGAAGTCAGGCTAAAGAGTTAGGCAAGATAGAGACTATGCAAGGCCTTGCAGCAATTTTAGGGATTTGGGGAGTATTGTCCTAGCTATAATAGAAAGCCACCAACGTGTTTTATGCAAAAGATCATTACAGCTATTATGTGGAGAATGAATTGGAGGGGGACAAGTTGGAATGCGAAGACCAGCTAGGAAGCTAGAGCCACATTCTCCGTATGAGATGATAGTGCCCTTGGCCAGGGTGGGAGTAAATATCTAGGTAGACAGATCTCAAGAGTGAGAATCAACAAAATTTCATCCATCATCCATGTGGAATCTAAGCCTCCTCTCGATATAGAGGTGGAGAGGACATAACCATCCCAGTGTCCACAGGATGGAGGAATAGAGTATGGATTAGAGTGGACTTACTGATATTCTATTCTGGAACTGTTGTGATTAGTAATAGAAGAAAATGGAGCATTAATGTGGGGAAAGTGGCCGTGATAGCTGTTGAGGGTAGGAAGAAGGAAGAAGAGATATGATGTGGGGGAATTTTCAAGACTTGGAGTTGTCCTGGGTAGTACTGCAGGGTCAGTTGCTGGATTGTATGTTCTGCCATGGCCCACTGGGTGGACTGGGTGAGAGTGTAAACTACAATGTAAACCACAATCCATGTGGTGCAGCAGTGCTCCAAAAATGTATTCAAATGTTGATGTGGGAGGAGTGGGGTGGGAGCCAAATGGGGACCGCATATTTTTTTAATGTAACATTCAAAAAAATAAATTAAATTAAATTAAAAAGTGAGAACAGGATTTGGGTGTGTAGGGTGAGTGTGTCATATATGGTAGGGGAAGGGGAGATAAGGGATAATCAAGGATCACCCTGATGTTTCTGGCAAAAGTATTTGGTTAGGTTAGGTATCATTTACTGAAATTGGAGCGGGCGCCAAGGGTTTAGAGTGAGGTGAGATAAGCAGTTCAGTTTGAACTACTCTGGTACTGTGATTGGCACTCTTGTGTATGCACCTGGCTATTCAAAGTTGGAGCTAAGGAGAAAATTTGTAAAGTATCAGGATATATAACATATTATGCTATAGAATATACTCTATATAAACTACAGTATAGAACATATAGAGTTATTTGGTATATAAAGTCACAGAAATTGATGAGATTGCTAAGGGAAATTCACTTAAAGTGAATTGCAAACATATCCCTTTATTTAAGTCCTGAAGGCAGGCATAGAAGGAGGAGATAGGAAAGATAATTGAGAAGAGGTGGTCAGAGAGTTTGAAATACAGGAAAATACGTGTCATGGAGACAAGATTAAAAAAAAGTGTCAAAAGGGAGCGTGATCAGTGTCTTCCTGTATTGCTGAGAACAATGAGTATTGGAAAGCCTCCATTTAACCATGGGGAAAGCAGTCTAGGTTATTTAGAGTGAGATTAGAAAGAGTCAGCTCATTAATTTGATTTGCAAAAAGTGTAAACAGCATTCACAGGTCAGTCTTTTGAAACACTTGGCTGTGAAAGGGACTAGAGAAACAGTATAGTAACTGAAGACTATTTATTCCACTTCCAGTTAATGTAATTACTGATATAACTGGGTTTAAATTTGCTATCTTTATTTTTCTTTCAATTTGCCCTTCTGTTGTTTCTTTTCCTCCACTGAGTACATGGTTTTATTATTATTAACTTGGTAGTTATTAATTATTTTACTATTATTTTAGTGGTTGTCAAAGAGTGGTTATCAAATTACACATGCAATTTGACTTATTAAAGTCTAATATAAATTAATACTTATACTATTTTATAGACAGTGCAGCATCCAATTTAGCTACCTCCTAAGTAGTATGTTTGTGTTGTCACGTATTTTAATTCTAAGCAGATTTCAAATCCTATGAAACATTATTAGCATTGTTCAATACAACTGATATGTGTTTATATTTAACCACACAGTTAACCTTTCTGTTACTATTCCTTTTTTTCCTGCATCTTCAAACATTTAACCTAAGATCATTTTCCTGCTTCCTGATGAACATCATTTAGTCACAGGTTGGCTGGTGGTGAATTTTTCTGTTATAATTGATAACTATCATTATCTCTCCTTAATATTTTGAAGATTTTTTTAACTGGATATGGAATTCTTGATTTGGTAGGTGTTTCCTTTCTGAATTTTGAATATGTCCTTCTATTTTCTTTTGGCATCCATTGTAATAAGAAGACTGTCAGTTGTTAGTTTCTTAGTCGAAACAATGAAAGCCAAAAGAATCCTCTTCTAAATCTACTTATTTTCTGCAGTTATTTCTCTGACATACTTCCAACTGTCTAATAGCAAATTAACACCACAAAGTTCTAAATTTCAATTATGCTTTTCAGTTCTAGTTTTAATTTTTATGGTTTTCAGTTTATGCTGAAATTCTCAAACTTGTCTTTAGTATGTGAACACATTGATCATATTCATGTTAATATCTACATCTAATAGTTCCTTTACCTGGATCCTTTATACATCTGTCACTTTTATCTGTGATTTCTGCTAATTTGCTTCTGTTAGAAGGATAGGAGCACTAATAGTCTCATATCACTTTAATCTAATCAGTGCTAAAATAATTGACCAGTCCCTGTGAGAGCTGGTCTTTCTCCCTTTTACCCTAATTCTCAGGATTATTCTTCACAGTTCCCAGGGCCTCATTTATCAGGACCCCTTCCTTGAAGGGAGTCTCAATTACATGAATCTGTTAGAGGCTTTGCTAAGATTTTCAGCCTTTTCAGCTGGAAGTGGCCCCAATATTGGGCTCATCATCTGCTGGATTTGAACCCATTGTTCTTCACTGTCTTACTGGGAGGGAGAGGGAAGAATAAGTGTAACATGGGGGCATTTGGGGAACATTGGAATTATTCTGCATGACATTGCAATGATGGATATAGGCCATTATACATTTTGTCAAAACCTGTAAAATTGCACAAGGCAAAGTGTAAACTATAATGTAAACCAGGGGTTAGTAACCTTTTTTGTTCCACATACTCCTTTGCCAGTCAGGTGAAAACCACAGACACCTTACTAAGTCCACACTATATTGTGTATTATTTAATAAATATATCACACTCACACCAACACATCCCCACAAGAATAATGTTTTTTTTTGAATTTTCAGTTCAAGCTCATGGACTCCCTGAAATCTTTCCATGGACCACTGGTAGTCCACAGTTAATAGCAATGCTCAATATGTGTCTATCAATTGCAACAAATGTACCACATTAATGAAAGATGTTGTTAATGTGGGCAAGTGTGGGAAGGAGAAGAGATAGGGTATATGGGAATCTCCTATATTTTTGATGTAACATTTATGTAATTTAAAGCATTTTTAATTTTTTTAAAAAATTTTAAAAGAGACATTTATAGGTACTACAGCTTTTCTATTTCTCTCATCTATAGAGTTGGTAGTAACTCACTAATCTGCCATTACTGAAAGTCATTATCAAATGATAACAAAAAAGGACGGTGGCTTGAAAGAAGAGCTATTTTGTTCTTGTTTTTAAGATGTAAGATACCAGTTTCACTGTGAATGTTGGTGGGGATAGAATCAAACAGAAAGAAAACATGAAGAAGCAAAAGAGAGGGAAGACTGATGGATATATTTACCTTATAAATCATGTAGCCAGAATTGGGTATATTTGCCCCATAGATACAAGCAGTATGTTTGAACTTTGTGAAGGGTAAGACTGAAAGTCCAACCAAATTAAAAACAAATGGAAGCATGCACTGTACGTTGTAGCAGAACAAAGCACACTCTGTTCTTGTCTGTAAATCTATGTATGCAAGCACCAAATGTAGGCGTGTGTGTGGGACTGGGAGGCTCTTCACACACTGGGCTTTACAGATGCTCAAAGAAAAAAGCAGTGTTATGCTTTAAATAGTGGTCTCTATTTCAGGAGTTCTGATCATCATGGCATATTTACTCTGCTATACTGGAAGAGGACTCTAATGGGCTGCATGGTACACAATAGTGAGAGAAGACTTTATTTTGAAAGAAGAATAAAATTTGGAATGTGAAATAAGATTAATTTACTAATGTGTCTTCAATTTCTTTCATCACCAGGGCTTGTTAATCTTTGATTTCCTTTTATCAAAGGAAAGTAAATGATATTCATTTATTCATTTCCAAGGCTGCCAAGAGGGTAACAATTCACTTTTAGAATCTGTAAAGATTTAAAACTAAACAGAGGCGGGGTGGAGCAATGCAATAGTGTGTGGACTTTTAGACTCGTGTACCTTTATAGACCACAGTCTTAGAATAATGGATTTATACTATGACTTTTAACTAATATTTACCAGAAAAAAATAGTAAGTCTTGAGAGTTGCCCTAGAATTGATCCAAGAGGCAGAGGAAAACCAGGCTCACAAAATAGTTTGAACAGGCATTGGAGGGAAACAATCTAGTTGATTTTCTGTTGGCACCCTATGATCCTACTTATTACCCTAATTCTTCCATGCCTCTCAGATATCCTGGTAAACATGTGGAGGAGACAGAATGTTGGGACTGATCTGGCAAGAGATTCAGCTGTGCTAATCATTCACATGTAGAGATGTTATTGTATACCATTAGGGCACCTCTGGAGAATGTAAATTACAAGAAAAGAGAAATGACAGCAAAGACTTTGGGCCAATGACAGAACCAATCCGAAGTCCAGCACAGGGAGGTGGATACAGCAGTGCAAGCTGAGTAGCAACAGTCAAAAAGGCAAAAGGTAAACCAAAGGAGTCTAATGTTTCCAGAGCCCAGAGAAGAATGTGTTTCAAGAAGGTGGGCATGGTCAGTGGACTCTGCTGTGAGGTATTTGTCTGCTTGAGAAGATCCTTTTAATGTGAAAGTGATCTCCTTGCTACAAGCAAGCTTGTCTGGCCCTTGCCTTGCATATAAATTTGATCTCACTCTTTCTCAATCTAAAACATGCTTGTCTCTTCAATGTTAAAAAAAAGAAAATAAAAAACCCACCCTCACCCCGTGATTGCACATTTCTTATAACTAACTTTTCATCTCTTTTCTTCCCTTCTTATGCAAATGAATGAGTTGTCTAACATTGTCTTTCTCCACTTTCTTTCCTAGATGTAATCATGTGTCTGCTCCACTATGTAGATAGCTGTTGAAACTACAAGTATGCCCCAGATTATCCAGTGAGAGTGCATAAGATGAGAAAAGCAACAGACCACCAACATTAAATGGGAAAGGATAATGCCTATTTGATAAGTTTTCCATGAGGATTAAATTACAAAATATATGTTAACAAATCATTAGAGGGTATAGTGATTTGGAACAGTATATACCCCCAGAAAATCATGTTCTTACGTTTAATCCATTTCTGTGAGTGTAAATCTATTTTAAGAAGATTTCCATGAGGCTACTTCAGTTAAGGCATGGGTCAGGGTAAGTCTTAATCTTACTGGAGTCCTTTATAAACATGATGAATGCAGAGAGAGAAAACCATGAAAGCAAGAAGCTGAAAACAACAAAACCAAGAAGAGAAGGGAGAGAACAGCAGATGCTGCCATTGTCCTTGCCATGTGACAGAGGAGTCTAGGATCGCTGGCAGGTGGTCTTTGGAAAGAGTCACCTGATGATGCCTTGATTTGGACATTCATCTCAGCCTCCAAACTTAAGCAGGTAAGCGAATAAATTTCCATTGTCAAAAGTCAACCCACTTCATGGTATCTGCTTTGTGCAGCTAACAAAGTAAAATACGGTCAGGTACTTAGTGGCAAATACTAGATTCCATTCACCTGACCCATTTTACTCCCTTCTAAGTAACCTGCCTATAGCTCAGATTCAACATCAAGAGGGCCTAGATTCAAAATCAGGTCTACTTAACTAAACAGGCCCTGCTCCTTCTTTCCACTATTCCTTCCTTCCTGGTGTTTTTGCCTATGGTATTTTTACCTCCATACTCCCCTGTCCCTGGAGATCACAGCCTTTGACCAAACCCTCAGGTTCACACCTCTGGACTTCACAATATTCTGCCAATATGCTTATATTCCAGGACTCCATCTTCTCTATTGATTATTCCTGCTTTCCCTATGTCCTGTCTCAGCCTCTAGAGATAGGCATAGAACCAAGGAAAGTAACACTGTGAGCATCATTTGCTGAGTTCACAGGGATGAAGCAGAGAAATACCCAATCAACGTAAGAATGTTTTTACCATTCAGAAAGCAAGGAACAAGTCAATATATGCATGCAGTCAAAATAGAGAATCTTTAAGGTCATAGCCAAGTGTCCATACCTTATTTGAATACAACTTTGTAATTTAACATTTTTCCAGTAGATGGAGCAGCTTACTCACAGATTGTTTTTCAGAGTCATGAACACAGTGAATAGTATTTTGAGTCATAAAATTCCTCTTAACGTTGGAAGAGAATTAAAAGAGAATTTAGACCAACATTCTCCTTTGGAAAAATGTGAAAATTAGGACCAAAGATTATAAACTTACAAAAGAAAACCCAGAACTTAAACCTGGTGCCTAATATTTATCTGAAATTCCCTTTATGATACTAGTTACCAGCTTCTAATTTTGAGTAACTTCTCCTAAAAAAGCCACACAATGGCACTAGGCATCTATTTCTGGGTTAGGAGAGTAGAAGGGCATATGAGAGAGCTTGTCTAACCTGAGATGATCATGTTTCTTAGGATGATACTGGGTTAGAAATCTCAATTAAAAAAAGAGATTTTAGAATGGGAAAAGATCCACCTCTTTGCCTTACTGTCTTTCTCCCATTACCATCTACGTTTTCCTTTCAACAAAATCACACCTACCTTGTGTATATTCAGGATAAATTAGAAGACTAGTTTCCAAAGATAGCTTCCATCCCAAGCTGTCACAAAATGCCTAGACTTCCCAAGAATAAAAGCAAGTCCATTGATCCATATCTACTCTAAAAAGATTCTAGTGAGAAATAATGCATCCATTAAGTAATTCACCAAATACTTGTCTGAAACTTCCTGTATGCCAGTGATAGAGGTGTAAAAATGGTAGACAAAGCCTCCAGTTCTCATGAAATCTATGCTTTTCTGTGGGAAGAGAGAAGAGAAATAAGAAATAAACAAGATCATTTAGGATATTGATAAGTGCTTTGATTTAAGAATGGTTAGGGGAGGAGGTAGGGTTGGAAGGCTACTTTCAAGTAATGATCAGCAAACATTGTAAGAGAAGATATTTAAGGTAAAACATGGATGACATAAAAAGTTGTTAAGCAAAAATCTGGGAGAATGATTTAAAGAGATACAGGCCTTCAGTAATTTGTGATTTTTTTCATCTATAATATATAAAAGCACTTTTCTTTCTAGTTTTGAATAAAGAAAGGATATTATACTCTCTAAGTGTACAGTATTATTTTTTCTGTGGATGGTGTAATTTTGTGTGCAAAAAATGTGCTTTTCCTAAATCTCAAAAGCATTGAGCCCTCACCTCATACTGTTCTGGGTGATACAATAGGGAGGCAGTTCCATAGGTGAAATTGTGGGTTGGAAGGATGTGATTTCAACTCCTGCAGTAGACAAGCAAGATGGCATGGCAAATGCACTTGGAACAGTGAAGAAATGAATAGGTTCCTAGCATACACTGGTATCTTTGTATTCAATTTAGAAAATTAGGCCCAAAAAGCAAGAGTAAATTTGGACTCCCTTCCACCTCCCACACATATTTAGGTATTGGGTTTTTATTAGCATTTTCACTGGCCTTTTCCCAATAATCAAACCAACAAAAAGGACAGGATTAACCAGTTGCATGGTATATTATAGCCTGGTATTTTTTAAATGTTTGATTTCCTTCTTATTTGGAAATTTGAAGAGAAAACATATGATTTCTTTTTTTCCACAGATTTTCCTAGTAGGCTATAATGTCTAAAAGTAGCAACCTCAGCAGCAGTTGAAGCAGCAGGGCCTTTAGAAAAGGTGTTCTAGAGGCCCAGACACCCTTTTCTCAAAGACAAACCATTATTAGCACTTCTTCAAAGACTTTAACCAAAATGTCAGAGGCTTCCTTAAGGTGGAAATTACTTTATGCCTCCATAGCAGTTTCCATGCTCATGCCTCTCCCACCCCCCATCCCCCACCCCTGGAATAAACTCATCTCCTTTTTTCAGTACGGTATCAACTAAGTCAGCAACAGGAGAATCAGTAAAAGTTTGTATCTGTTCTTCATAAGGAATTCTTAAGGTATAGGTTTTGTGAGGTTTGAGAATGGAGAAGTCTCAGGCCAATTATGCATGAGGTACACATTACAGTTGCATTTTTTCCTTTGGGATAATTTTTTCATCATCATTTACATGTAGGGTATCTGCTTACAGACCTGCCCTTTTACCTCAGAGTTAAGATAATGTTTCCATTTAAACTGAGTCATCCTTGTCCTCAACATTGTACAGACTGCCATCTACTGTTTTCTTAGGCCAAAACCCAAAGATAAGGCAAACCAGGCTATGGTCCCTGAATTACTCTGTATTCATTGCCATTTTGTGTAGTAGTCAGATGCTTTTGGTATAGTACAAGGAATTATAATATAGAAAGACTTGCATCAAATTCTGCCCAGGAGATCTTAAAATAAAAGCTTGCAAATGAAGTGCCTGCTCTAGCTCTGAAAAATGTGTTCTGAAAGCACAGAAGGAACATTTGCAACTTGAAACTTTCATCAGAAATTGAGAGAGCTCAAGGTCAATTTAATATTAATTCTCTGCCAGTTCTTTCATCTAACGGATATCATGTTGCATTTGAATCTAGTAAAGGGATATGAATTTAGGTCAGTTTAGCCTTCAAAAGACAAATTTCTTGAGAAATATTCTCTATCCATCTGTTTAGTCTTGAGTATCATTAGGTTATTTTAAGGTGAAAATGACCAAAACTTGCCTTTTTCTTGGAAAGGGAAATTCATTTCTGGTATGTTAAAGTTGCTTTTGAATTATTTATAGGGAATAGAGAATTCGTCAGATCTGATATCATCGGCAGCCATGAGATTACTCTGTTCTCTAATGGGGCTGTGGAAACTAGAAGGGCAGGGTAGATAGCATGAGAATTTCTATCCAGAATCTCATGCACGTTAAAGACAAGGAACATTTAGGAGAGGGAAAACCTGGGTTAAAACTAACTATATGGGAAAGAAACTTTAAAAGAATACCTTGCTTTAAAAAATATTCCCTAAGCCTCCTACCCCAGTACTTATATTCAACCCACCACAGTTCCCAGCTAATGCAGGACCTCTTCCTCTTACAAATCACCTCTCTCTCCTACTTTTCATTAGATGGGGAGATAATCATAAAAGTAACAACAAATTAAAGTAATAAAGCCAAATAAAATGAAAGCCCACAAATCCAAATATGTGAGAATAGGCCTCTAATCCATTACTGAGCAACTCCCTATTTCTCCTGCTCAAATATATAACCTTCTCTCACTCTTTTATACCTACTACGGAAGCATACTACCTTGAAGTACATCCCAAATTCACCAATTTATAATTTTAGGAATTCTTCAGTACCCCATAACCTAACCAAGTTGACACATGAAATTGACCATTCATGCATTGATTCAGGTCAAAAAACCTGAATTTGTGTTTTGGTCTTAAGAATTAAGGAGAGAAAACTTGATCTCAGAAAATCTTAGCTACCTAATTGCCAAAGTTCCTCCTACTATCCTATACTGCCTTTATCAGTCTTGAATCCTCTAGCCTATTGTAGAGACCCATTTTTTTAATTCTTTGACCAACCTCTTCAGTGCCTAGATATGAGGATTCTTAAACAGGAATCCAAAAACCACTTAGGGTATAGTATTAAAGGGTTCTTAAAGATGGATGGGAATAAAAAATTACATCTTTATGTTCACTAACTTCCAACTGAAGCTTAAATTATAAATCTAAGCAACAAACCACCACAGAATAGCCATTCGTAAATTTTTCAATAATAGAAATTACAGATATTTTTATATCTTATTTCATTGTTTGTATATTATGGTATAATTTATATTCATTACAACTTCAAAATTCAGGTAGTGATTTGTCCCATTAACAGATTTTTTAATTTAGTATGTGAGTAACGAAGGCACTCATGGCCATATTGAAATTTTTTCTTTAAAGCAGTATTTCAGTATGTGTTTTTCTTTGAAATCCTATGTATTTTGTTTTAAATATTTTAAAATGCTATTCTGAAAAAGGGTCCACAGACCTTTCTCCAGACTAGCAAAAATCAGGAAGGTTTGCAAAGATCCAAGTCATCACTTGAGATCTTGGCCTGACACAATTTCCTGACCATTCTCAATGTCTAGGTCTATACCAATTAGTGAAAATATTTCATCTCTCACGTTTTCTGAAAGCATATTTTCCTTTGTCTATCACATGCAAACTGAAGAAGGAAAAATTATCTCCTCACTTACCAAATCATACTGGTTTCTCTCTTTACTTTTTTTTTTTTACTTTTTCTATTTTATTATATGAGCCTTCTTTGATATACCTCCAGAATGCCAATGCTTCTATACATAGGAACAATTCCAATGTCCATTTCATACTTGATATTTTTTTCTGGAATGTTCTTTCCATACCAAGTAGAGTGCTACACTTTTCCTGAATCTGTCCTTTAGTTGTTGATGCATTCCAGAAGACAACAATTTTTAAAAGTGATTGTCGAGTCTCACTGATTCACTTCTTTATAGGTAGGAGCAGGAGGAGAGGAAATTCTGCTGGAAATGAATTCAGCATGAGGCAACCTTGACAAGCCTGTTGACCATACAGTGGTGTGGGGAAAGAGAGCAGGAAGGAAGTTGTTGCATAATGATGGAAAGAGGGTGTTTTTAAGGGGCAGACAGTACTCCAAGTGTGAACTTTGTCTAGGGTTGGTCCTCACTGTTCCCGCTGAATCATCTTGTGTATTGAAAATCTTGGCACATGCAGATTGATAACTACTTTTACGTAGGGTTATGTAACCTCTGTTTTCAAAGGGCTCAGTCATAGGTCACACACTGCACAAGAAAGCATTATACATATTCTCTCTGTTGACATTGTGATAAAAACTGGAATGATATTTTCCTGAAAGTTCCTTCGATTTACCACATTTCCCGTGACTAAGAGATGGCATTGTAGACAGAAAATGCAATGCATACAGCAGAACTTCGTGCAGATTTCTATGTGTTTTTTGGTTTTCTTGGGTTTTTCTTTTAACACAGACGTCAGATACAGATGTAAGGTGTCTAGCACCATGGATATCATAGACAGGTTTAGAATTCATAGAATCATAAACAGAATTCAAAATGGCTTTTATAATTTGAAGAAGTAATTGGTGGCTGGGGACAAATAGATACTGAGGGAAGAGGAGCCAGAAGGGTATTTGTATGAGACCAAAATCATCTGTATGAGACCAAAAACATCAAACATTTGTATGAGGCTAGAGTGGGCCATAAGCATTCAGAAAGCAAAAATAGGAAATGCAAAAATGCTCACTTGGAAACTGTAAAATCTTGTGTCAGTAATGACAGCATCGGATAGTACCAAGAGTCTCTAACTCAAGTCCTACTCCCAGAGGGATGTGAACAATGAGGAGAGTTGTCACAGAAAAGATCAAAATTCATGTAGTACTAGGGAATAAATTGTCCCAAAAAAGTAGAAGAAACATCAAATATTTCACCTGGAAAAGAGAAGATGGTGAGAATTAAGGTACACAGACTAGTACTGCTCTGTGATGAGGTACTCAAGAGACCAGAGCAAAAAGAATTTTAAAGGACAATGTGTTAAGTTGCTCACAAGTAAATTATTTTCAATGTAATGGCTAACTCTTTCTTCTGCAATTATTCCTTACGAATTTTCTTGTGTTTAAATATATTTTCATTTTTTTAAATTTATTTCTCTTTCGTTCCCCCCACCCCACCCCACCCCAGCCATTATCTGCTCTCTGTGTCCATTCCCTGTGTGTTCTTCTGTGTCCTCTTGCATTCTTGTCAGTGGCAGCAGCAATCTGTGCTCTTTTTGTTGTGTCATCTTGCTGCACCAGCTCTCCCTGTATTAGGCACCACTCCTGGGCAGGCTATGCTTTTTCGCACGGGGCGGCTCTTCTTATGAAGCACACTCCTAATGTGTGGGACTCCCCTACACAGGGGACACCCTGCATGGCAGGGCCCTCCTTGCGTGCATCAGCACTGTACATGGGCCAGCTCACCCACATGGGTCGGGAAGCCCTAGGTTTGAACCCTGGACCTCCCATGTGGCTCTGTCAGTTGAGCCAAATCCACTTTCCTATTTTCATTTTTAAATACCTATATATATGGTAGGTTTTTTCCTAAACATTCCTGCTCCAGAAGAATCTTTAAAAGGAATTGAAAAATATGTTCATGCTCCCAATTTGTTTAAATTTTCTACTCTTAGAATGGGTACTCTTGCCCAATGATTCCTGAACTCATTTACTACATATATCTACCAGAAATATTTTAGCACATGTTCCCAATAATTGTGTATTTATTTATAAATTATATTCATGTGATACATTATTAAATTTATAAATTACATTAATGTAATACATTATTTAATCTATATAAAACTATAGATTTAAAAGGATGAATTTAAAAATAAACATTAAAATGTATTTTTAATTAAAGATTAAAAAAATCCTCTATATTCTCTCTCATCTTAAAACTATTATTATCAAGAGCAACTGGCTGAAAATACCTAATTAGTATTTTAAATCTTAGTTAAACACTTTGTGAGACAGAAATTCAAGGCCTAGTTTAGATTTAAGTTTATTTTCATAGGTATCTTAGTGGCTGTTACAATTAGAACTGACCTTTCTGAAAGATAACAGAGGTACAACTGGAAGAAGTGCTTCACTGGCTGCACTCCCTAAATTACAGTACTTACTTTCAGTCCAACTACCAATTAATGCAAAAGATTTTCCTTTAAATTTGGCTAAGCAAATTTCCATCTCCCTTGATGTCATCCAGTCATCCATGCAAACAAACTGGGCAGCATTGTATTTTACTATTTTTAACAAAAGGATTCCAAATGTCTTATTTGGGGAATTTAAAATTCCAAGTTTCCTAAGTGTGCACATCAGAGTTTTTGTAAGTGGAACCTCACTGTTCATGGCAACAATATCATTAACGATAGAAACATTGCCCAAATGCATTCTTCATAACATGAGTTTATTTGAAAAACCTTTCCTTTCTCATTCATTATTAAAATGTGACCTTTACCTTGAAGGACAATCAAATCTGCTTATATTTTTCAAATATCTACTAGTTAGCACACTACCGATAGCTACTTGTCATCACAGAAAAAAAGGTCAACAAATTTGGCAGGCGAGTTTTTTTAAATAAAGCAAACAAAGTATGATTCATCTTTAAATTTGACATATCTTGTCAAACCCCTATTTTAGCAATATTTTCATGGTCATTGTCACATAGGATAGAAAATATTATAAAAAATATATTTATGTAATATAATTCCTAAATCTACTTAGGCACATGTACTAGTCAGTCAAAGGGGTGCTGATGCAAAATACCAGAAATCTGTTGGCTTTTATAAAGGGTATTTATTTGGGGTAGAAGCTTACATTACCAGGCCATAAAGCATAAGTTACTTCCCTCACCTAAGTTTGTTGCTATGTGTTGGAGCAAGGTGGCTGCTCATGCCTGAAAGAGTTCAGGCCTCCTCTTCCTCTTAAGGCTCCATGGTCCCAGCTTCTTCCAATATCACCTGTAAGCTGGGATAAGTCTCGTCTCTCTCCCAGGCCTTCTCACTGGGCTCAGCTGCTCTGCTCTCTCCACAAGGCCAGCTGCAAACTATCAGTTGAATGGCTCCGTCTCTTTCCCCGGGGCCTCTGCCATGTCTAATGGAGCCTTCTCTCTTTTCTCATGTATCTGCTTCTCTGTGTATATACTTCCTGGTGCTCAGGCATTAAAAACTCTAACCTCCCTTCTCTGCAGTGCAGATTCTCTGTGAGTCCCTGCCCACCAAGGAGTGGGGATCAACATCCTACTGACATGGCCCAATCAAAGCCTTAATCATTATTTAATTAAGTATAAGTGAAACCTCTGAATCCAATCCAATCTAATATGCCCAGAGGGACAGACCAGTTCACAAATATAATCCAATCTCTATTTTTGGAATTCATAAACAATATCAAACTGTCACAGCACACATTAACTTTATGGAATACACTGCAATTGAACAGAGTTGTGGGGCATATGGAACTCATACAGCCTGGGCAGTGGAGGCCTCAGGGAGAGGTCCCTAACAGTGCCTGTCTGATAGTCACACTACTTGAGGATGCCAGTGACAATCTATACAATAAATATTAAGAAAGCTTAATTTATTATATTTTTAGACAATCAAATAAAAATAGAAGTTCTAATACTTTTTTTCCTGTTTCTCAGTCTATGGATGGGCATACCATGGAGACGAAGGTCTTAATTGATTTAGATCAATGTGCTTTTACTTTTTTTCTAATTGGCTGTCAAAAGCCCACCATTTAAATGGTAAAGGTTATTAATTAAAATTTTCAAGTACCTTTGTGAACATTGTGGTTAATTATGTAAACTGTGATGTTCACAAATTCTTCAATCTTGCCGAGAAAAAATTAAGAGGAAGTAAAGTCTAGAAAATAACTTTGGGTAATATAAAAGAAGAAATTCCTTTCTAAGGAACATTGCTAAAACACAAAAAGATTCTAAAAACTCTTTCTCTAGAAATCTTGTTATAAAATAATAAGCTGTTGGAGATGAAAAGAAATCCATATTACAACCTAGTGTTGGAGCCAGACTTTCCTGCTGACCTATAGAACACACAGCCTTTGGGCTTCTCTGTCGGAACTTTTACAAGAAGAACCTAAGCTCAACCTCCCTTGGTTCACTCATAAAGTCCTAAATGGCATTCTCCCTCCAATTAAAAAGGATGCATTTGATTGCTGTTAATACCACCATTACCAGGACTTCTTTACTATTATTAATTACTCAAAAACTCAACACAATTGCAAACAAAAATTTAATTGAGTAGTATTAAGACTTACAAATAGCCTGAAACAAACATACAATGAATAAAATAAGGATACATTGGCCTTTGACATTTGGTTTAATTGATTTTCACAAAGTGATAGTGTAGGATTTGGGGGCTCTAAAAACATAAGCAAACAGAATGAGTATAATAGGGCCATATAAGATTATCAGGAAATAAGTAGCCAGAAATTTAAAACATTATATTCATATTTACAAAGAAGTGTGTGTTTTCACTGACTAAACAATTAGATTACTGATTAGACAACACCATCTATTATATTCATTGTTACAAGGACAAATTCCAAAAATACTTCATAAAACTTAAAATACTAAATTAGTGGAGCAGGAAAGTGAAATATAAAAGATGATTGTTTTGTTCATCATCCAGTTTTACTAAATTGGAAGGAGACCATTACAGCAAAATAGAAAATATTTATTAAGAGCTTATTAAGAACAAAATAAAACTCTATTAAGTACATAACAAACTTACAACTTCAACAGCACAATCAGGTGATTATATTATCATTACCACTTACAAATGAGAAAATTGAGGTTTAAAATGGAAAGGATATTCCTCACACAATCATGTCAATCTGACTCAAACGCCAAAGTGCTTAAGCTCCATGCAATAGGGCTTCCCTAAATTTAATCCTAGGTTCTGATTTGGAAATCAGTAGGTGAATTTACCATAATGCCATTTTTTGCATATTTTTAATAACTTGTCCTTTCCTCAGCTTCTTATAAACCTTCAATCAAAAGTATTCATTTTAACAAGTACCATCATTCTGTTGACAGCCTTGTAAACTCTGTAGAGTATAAAAGATCAAAACGTATAACAAAGGGGTTACATCTTTTGCACTTACACTGCTTTCTCAGAAAGAAACTACGGTGTGTTCTTTCAGGAATACAGATAGTAAACACTAGTTTACCTTAAAATCACAGCTAACTCTTCTCTATATTTTATTGAAATGATGAGGGATCATATCACTTCTCTGTTCCAAATATTTCAGTAATTTTTTATTATACACAGAACAAAGTCTGACAACTCCTCAGGATGGCGTTTAGAGTTCCCACAAGTCCAACTTTAGATTCATCCCCCACAGGGTTGCTTGATACTTACTCTTTCCAACCCACTCTACTTGCTGCTAGCCCTGAGTACCTTTTATCTCCAACTTCTGGCCCATTCCTCAGGCCACACCTTGTGCTTGGTATCCCTTACCCTCCCATATCTCCAGATGCCAAAAACACACCTCCTTCCTAAGACCTTCTCAGATTCCCAGGCCACAGTTCCTTCTTCCTCTATAGTCCTGTATGTCTTCATTGTTAAGAAAGTTCCTACACATAGGTGCTTCCCAAATGCTAGTTGAAAGTCGAAAGGAAAGAGCCATGAATATTGGCTACTTCGGCAGATCTCTCAGGACTGTTTCTACACAGGAAAGGTACTGCTGGCCCCTTTTGAAAATAGACTTAGCTTTCTACTGGGACATCCTAGCTGTGGGGAGTTGGTATTCAACCAATAAATTGATACAGTCAATGCAGATTTAAAAGTTCTTTGTTTTTGCTGGCTTTCTCTAGACCATCCTATCTGCCTGTAATAGTATTTACTTCCCACGGATTCAGTCCATCCAAGCCCTAAGCTAGTGAGACCTAGACCACATAATGGACTCTTCTCTCATCTTATAAGAGAAGCAGGAACAGATTTCACTCACGGATGGTCTTGTGAACATAAGGGGCTACATCCTTGCAGTTATGCCCAGTGTGAGATGAAAAGTCGCTTACCAGTGCCGAGTCCCTGGACTCCCACTGGCAGCACAGAGGCTCAGAAATGTGTGGAGAGTGGACTAGATACTGACTTTCTTGCTTTGTTGTAGCCCTCCTGGTGGATAGAGAAAGTGTATCATTCTGGGAAATGTTTCACTAGGGAGACAATCTTATAAAAAAGCAAACCTTCTGGATCTCAGGACATTTTCTTTCACCCACTTGGAAGACTTTCCATTCTGTAGCTTCCAATGTCCCAAATGCAACCTCTACCTCAAAGAACAGTCTTTCATCATGACTAAATCTTAACCCTTTTCTGCATGCTTTGAGTGAATTACCAAAGTATTCATCACTAATGGAGAAACCTCTTTAAGTTTGAGCTTGAGAACATTTAAGGCAGGAAGAGGTAGTGATGGAAATACGGCAGACTATTGACCAAGGGCATTTATTTCAAATTTTCTCGCTCAAGCTTCTTTTTTTTTTTTTTTTTTTAATTTTTTAATTTTTTATTGACTTTGTAATAATATTACATTAAAAATATATATGTGAGGTCCCATTCAACCCCACCCCCCCACCCCCCCCTCTCCCCCCCCCCCCAACAACACTCGTTCCCATCATCATGACACATCCATTGGATTTGGTAAGTACATCTTTGGGCACCTCTGCACCTCATATACATTGGTTCACATCATGGCCCATACTCTCCTCTATTCCATCAAGTAGGCCCTGTGAGGATTTACAATGTCCGGTGATTACCTCTGAAGCACCATCCAGGGCAGCTCCATGTCCCGAAGACGCCTCCACCTCTCATCTCTTCCTGCCTTTCCCCATACCCTTTGTCCATTATGTCCACTTTTCCCAATCCAATGCCACCTCTTCTATGTGGACACTGGATTGGTTGTGTCCATTGCACCTTTATGTCAAGAGGAGGCTCAGATTCCACCTGGATGCTGGATGCAATCCTCCCATTTTCAGTTGTAATCACTCTAGGCTCCATGGTGTGGTGGTTGTCCTTCTTCACCTCCATCTTAGCTGAGTGTGGTAAGTCCAATAAATCAGATTGTAGGTGCTGGAGTCTGTTGAGGCTCAGGATCTGGCTATCACATTGTCAGTCCAGAGATTCAAATCCCCTAAATATATCTTAAACCCCAACATTAACTGCACCTCCAGCACATTAGCATGAAAGTCTTATGAAGGGAGATCCCATCTGAGTCCAGATTCATCACACATAAACACCATTTCCAAAGAGGGGCCATCTGCCCTGGTAGTTAACCCCATCGGCCATGACCATAACTCCCATGGGTCTCTTTAGCCCTCAAAGGAGCCAATATCTGGGGGTTGTATCTGTCAAGCTTCTTTTAAAAAAGAGAAAAGCAAAGAAGCAATAATGCCCTTTTCTTGAGTAAAGAGTTTCTATTAATATTATTATTTTTTAAAGATTTATTTTATTTATTTATTCCCCCCACCACCACCCTTTGCTTGCTGTCTACTGTCTGTGTCCATTCCCTACGTGTTCTTCTGTGTCTGCTTGTCTCCCTTTGTTGAGTCATCTTGCTGCTCCAGCTCACCGCCGGCGCAGGCCGTCAGCTCTCTGCAGGCACGGGCCAGCTTGCCATCACTAGGAGGCCCTGGGACGCAAACCCAGGGCTTCTTATATGGTAGACAGGAGCCCAATTGGTTGAGCCACATCCATTTCCTTCTATTAATATTATTTTAAACCAACCATGTGTTAACATTTGTTTTACCAACAGATATTGCATCTCAGCATATTTTATTTCAGTTACTCTTTGTAACAATGGTCTGATATATGAAAGTTGATGTTCACTAAGACTAAGCCACTTATCCAAGGTCATACAGCTACTAGGTGGCATAGTCAGAATTTAAGTCAAGATCCATCTAACTTCCTGGTCTGCCTGTCTTCCTTCTGATTATACTATCACTAACATGCAGGTATAGACAATAGTAACATTACTGGACTTGGAATCAGACAAACTATATTCAAATTCTACTCTACTGCTTGTATATTTAATAAGCTACTTAACATGAGACTCAGTTTCTTCTTCCATTAAGTGGGACCAAGAATACTTGACTCACAGGAGTACTTGAGGTTTAAGTGATGAGAGGTCCTAGCCCAATTACCAGCAGCCACATAATTAATGTTAGATTCCTACCTTCAAATTATCAGTGGATTCTACAACTGAAGATACCTCTACTATATACGTTCCAACGTTACATACGTTCTACTATATACATTCTAACACAGATGTGTAAGGTAAAGGAAAAGTCAGTGGCATAGAAGGGGGAAAAGGTGCTTTATGCTGAACTTCTCTCTGAGATCCTCATGCTCTCGTAGTCAATGAAAAGAAATTGGATGACAACTATGTGCAGGGCATCATGCTAGGCACTGTGGATACTGCTGATAAAACAAAACGACCTGTCCATATTGAGGCTACATTTTAGTGAGAGATAACAATATATACATAAACAGTCTAACTACACACTATATGTACTATGAAGTAATTTAATAAAAATGAGCAGTGCGGGGCTTCTGCAGACAAGCTTACTAGGTCTCTCAGAGGATACGGCATTTGGCCAAAGACTCAAAGAAAGAGAAGGAGCGGCAACAACCACCAAGGCTCCAGAGGAAAAGAGTGTGAGGCTTTAAGTGGAACAGACTCAGGCTGGTGTAATGGAAGCGCAGGGAGGCAGGGGAAGACTGGTTAGAGAAGTGGCTGGAGAAGTAGGGCATCTTGCAAGCCATGTGATGAAGTGTGGACTTTATTTCACATGCAGTTGGTAATCATCGATGGATCTTAGCCTGGTGAAGCACATGCTGCCTGTGGTAGGTAGAAGATGCCCACACCCTAATCTCCAGAACCTGTGAATCTTGCTTTGCAGATGTGATTATGTTAAGGACCTTGAGATGGGGAGATTATCCCGGATTATATAGGTGGGCCCAATCTAATCACAAAAGTCCTTATAAGAAGGAGACAGGAACGTAAGAAGAGATGCGACAAGCAAAATGGACGACAGAGTAATGCGGGCCATGTACCTAGGAATGTGGGCAGCCTCTAGAATTGGAAAAGGTAATAAAACTCTTTCTCCCCTAGCACCCACAAGCAGAACATAGCCTTTCCTACACCTTGATATAGCCTAGGGAAACTTATTTAGGTTTTCTAGCCGCCAGAACTGTAAGAGAATAAATTTGCTTTGTTTTAAGCTACTAATTTGTGATAATTTGTTGCAGCAGCAACAGAAAATGTATTTAATGCCTAAGGCAGCTGAGTGGACAACATTTGGAGGGGACTCAACTGGGAGGCCAGTTGAAATGCTATTGCAGCAATCCAACCAAGTAGACTTGTCCAAGCATAACACTGGCTGCACTGACCTGAGATAAAGAGACATACTGGAGGTGTATTTTGGAGGTAGGGATGATTGGACTTGCCAGGTTCCTTGAACTCCTACACCAATTTTTGTTTTGGCAGGAGCTGGAACCCTTGGGTATCATTTGGCACACTAGATGACCTCAATCTTAGAAAGCAAGTGCTGCTTTTCTAGGTGACTGATTTGACAAATAAATAGTTTACTTATCAGCCAGAAACGCCTAGCCAAAGGAAAAACCCAACTCAGAATCCATACTGAACCAGTCTAAAGGCAAACTTTTCAGTTCTGAAATGCCATAAAGAGAGGAAAAGCAAGGCTGGAAATGGTGGCAAGTACAAGGGTGGATGCGTTGGATGGGGGAAATGAGCTTGGAGGCCAATTCAAGGGGCATCAGAGTGTCCCCTTTGCAAGAAGTAAGAAGAACGATTTTATCCAGAGTGAAAAAGAAAGGGAGAGTTGCGGCTTTCTCAACCAGTACCATTTATCAGGCCTCTCTGAGCCCCATGCTGCACTGCAGCCTGCCCTGTGCACGTCAGGGCCCCCAACCTGGCTGATTACAGTTCGTCCCCTCGCTGCAGTCCAAAGCCATATAAAGTGCCAGTTGGAAGACCATAGAGAAATTATGCGTGGGCTGAGGGAGAAAACTCCGCAAGAGACCAGCAACACTGTCCCGACACAGGATGGGCATTTTCTTCCCCAGGAGAATAATACAGAGATGCCTCCACACCACCAAGCCTCCCAGGACCTGGCCCACAGGATTTCCCTAAATTACTGCCCGCACCTCCCACCACCCTGCATCGTCACATGTGCCTCCATCATTGGCACCCGCAGCCTACTTGAGCTCCACGAGGAGCTATCTGACCACAGCAGACACGTCTCAGGACCTGCAGCATGATTCTCATTTCTCCCACAGTTTGCACAATTATCTTTTTCTGTGTGTGCCACAGACTTCCCCTTCCCTCCCAGAAACCCTCTGTGACCCCACTAACTCAACTTAGCAATGAAACCAACTTTTTGTCTCATTGAAAGGAAAGGGGTTCTGCCTTGGGGGGAGGAGGGGAGGCATCTGCAGTTTCAGCAACGGAAGTGCCCATGGCAAGCCCTGAGGCTCAGGGTCTACTGGTGAAAGGTTCCTCAGGGTAAAAGAAAAGCAGTTGTGCAAAGGAGTTTCAGAACATTCTAGTTCCTCTCTCTCTCTACCTGCCTTCCAAGTCTTGTGCTTCTTTGTCCTTGACCTCCAGCTCCAGGGTAGTCCTCTGAGCCTCTAGGCTCTATCATAGCCCTTACGAAGCTCATCTCCCCCAGTTTACCTGGTCAGCAAGCTTCACATTCTCCCTGCCCAGGAAAACCAGAACAGATCTCCCTCTCTTCTATTTTTTCATGTACCCCAGTTTGATTTAATGGTCTCCTTTCTTCTCTAAACCTATCACTCTCTAAATGAATATCTCATCTTCCTTCTTCACAACCCCCAGGCACCAAAAATGGTTTGTAGGAGAGTAACACCTCTTTGTGGATAATGAAAAACAAAGTGCTTCACTAAAAGAATTACTCCACACCCTTTCTCTCTGGTGCTTCCACTATCCCAGGTCTCTGCTTTGGGAAGCTTTTCATCCCACAGACCCTGAAGGCAACCAAGGTCTGAAAAAGAAGGGCACTGTGGTAAGGGCTGAGGTCACTCTGGATGCTGGGAGCTCTTCATTGATTTCACCCTTTTCCAGGCCGTCCTTGGTACAGAAGCAGTGAATGCTGAATGGCATGTGCTCTCGTTCCAGCAATTAGTTTTGATCTCTCTGGCTTAATGCTGTTCCCAGTTGTTCTGAAGAGAAGAGAAATGCTCTCCTCCCGCACCATTTATTTTTATATATTCATGCAGTGAAGACTTCCTGAAGCCTAGGTCTCTCCTAGATATTTTGGGGGATGAGGATGAATCATCCCCCAGCCTCAAGAAGCTAAGAGCATAGAAGGGAAGAAAACACAGGTACATAAATTTGGCAAATGCCATATTCCAGTGTTAGGAGGAAGAAGGGACCCTTTCTTTATTCAATAAATACATGCCGGGCATGATTCAAGGCCCTGAGAATTCAGAAGTGAATGAGGCAAAAGATGTGCCTACTTTCATGAGGACTGACAATCATTACACCAGTAAAAAATCTTAATATACAAAATTAATTTTAAAAGCTGTAAGTACAATTATAGAATAGCAATGTGATGGGTGGGGTTAGCCTAGAGCAGGTATTCCAGAAGGCCTCTCTGAAGAGGCAGTCTCCTCTCTGACCAACAAGTCTCTAGCCAAGCAAGGTTTAGGGAGAGGCAGAGAAAACAAGTTCCAGGGCTCTGAGGTGGGCACAGGCTGGGGACTTTAGGACAGAAGTGATAATGCAGCCTCAAAGAATAGGTAAAAGCAGCATTTGAGAAAAATAGCATGACCTAAGCAAAGGCATAGAACTGGGAAAGTATGGACTGCATGTACTTGGAAGCAAGCCTGGATTTGAATTGAGGCCTGCTGAGACCTGGAATTCAGAAGATAAGATGAGGATAGGTTTTTTTTTATGGGAAGCCCTGAGGGCCAGGCTTTAGCTCTGAAGTATATTCTATAACCAAGTAGCACTGCAGGTTTTAGAGCAGCCCATGACTTGATAAAAATGTGCTTAGGAAGATTTCTCAGACATTAGTAGAACGATTTTAGCCTTTGACAAACAACTATTCCTCTGTGCTTTCATCAAAGCTTCCTATTTCCTGATAAATATTCATCTTCATGCCTAAGTTTCCTTTAAGAGGCAGGCAGTAAAACAGTTTTAAGTAGGCTGGCAGAGCAATTTGTGTGGCCCAGTACAAAATGAAAATGTTGGGAACCTTGTTCAAAATGCATGGTAAAGCTTTTTCCTTTCTACCACCTTCTCTCTCACTCTTTCTGTCTCTCTCCCTCTTTTTCACCTTCTCTCCATTTGCCACAGTGTTTCTCATTTTTTGTTTAATGTTTCATTCTCTAGTGTACAGGGATATTCACCAGACATGTGCGACCTTTCCCTCCCCTCAACAGCTTTCAGGGCCGTGGCAGGGGCAGAGGGCAGCAGTGGTTGCTGGGCCAGAGTAGGGCAGCAGGACAAGAGCCCATGCAGAGGGGCAGGGAGTAGCAGGAGGTGGGAGGTGGGAGGGGGAACTGCGTCTGAACCGACGCTCAGGATGCCGATGTAGAACATTAACCCCAAGTGCGTTGCCATCTTCTGAGTGTGGGCCCTCGAGCAATTGTCCTGGTGTCACATCCTTGAGCCTGTCCTGATTTTAGGCCTGAGGAGAAGGTTACTCTCTCTTTCTACTTTTTTTTCCTCAGAGCCTAGACTCTGTGAGCAATTACACTTTAAATACACGTAAGCTACTTTAGCTACATAAGATGTTACAGTTGGAGGAACTGGATGAAGACTACATGGGACCTCTCTATTTTTTTTAACTGCCATGTACTCTCATGGCAGTAGAATAAATAAAGCTCTCTTGGCCCATGTGTTTTGAAAAATTCTTATTGATTTTGCATTTAATTTGAGGGTTTTGCCTTATTTCTGATTTTGTCTGATATTTACATAACAGTATTTCAAATTTGCATAATTCAAATTGATATAAAAGGTATCTATACAAATCCTACAGGGATGGATATTCCCAGGATTTAATAAATGAACAAACACAATGCACTTAGCACAGCCTATGAACAGAGCAGTCACAAACTTAAAGGTAACCATTCTTATTGCTATTATATTCAATAATATTGCCAATTAGCCACGATCTCCAATCCCAAAGAATATTATCTCTAAGATACCAAACTGGAGCAGGATCCTTTTTTTATTTTCTTAATGTGTATAAGTATAACACAATAAAGGCAGAGCTCATAGAGTTAAACTATTTTATAAGAAAACACCATTTTGCTTTGAGGTTCTATAAGTGTTTTTCCACTGAAGGGAAAATTAATACTCAGTCAATTCTTCTTCTTCAATGCAAGTGTGGAAAGAGTAGGAAACCTACATGTTAGCCCAAAACTTTGGTCTAGTCAGGATTACGTTAGTTTTCTTTGCCCACATAGTAGGGGAAAGACTGATAATTAGTGGGATCTCTGAATTAAAAGACAATAGTGATAAATATATTTGGAATGGTTGTTCCCTGAATCCAGAGAAGAAACCCGTTGTGTTCTTCAAATCCTAGGTAATAGCCAGTGAGTTTGGGACCCCCTAACCAGCAGGGCCAGTGCTCCAGGACCATCTTCTTGCAGGCTAAAGCCAGGCCTCCCTCTGATCAGTCTGTCATCAGCACTTTGGTCCTGTGTCGTTCGCCCTACAGGGCTAGTCTTGTATCTTGCTGGGGCTTAGAGGACTGAGAGAAGGTACAGCTACCAGAGGAAAGCCTTTCACCTAATTCCAGGAAGAGGGGGAGATTATTGAAAAGAGCACAAGGGCGACTTGCCTTTAGAGAGGTTAGATCATATCTGCGAAGAAACACAAACACCAGAAACTTATTCTGGAAGAAACCTTCATGCTGGATACCAGGATCTGGGACTCCTGCTGTGGTCCACCTGAGTTGTCGGTGTGTTTATTGGACACTTCCTCAGAACCCAGTACTGTCATAGTTACTATGTGGGGAAAAACACAAAATCCCTGCTCAGATGGACCTTGTCTCTACCTGAGTCCATCTAGTCCAAATGAAATAGTCCAGCTCTGGGCCTCACAGAATGGGGTCTAGGCCCCAAACCTGCTACTTGCTACCTGGGTGGACACACACAATTCAGTGAGCTTCTCCAAGACATTCTCCTGATCTCTAAGATAAAGATGATAACAGTCCTGAGCTCAAGGGTGAATGTGAGCATGGCAGATAATAAAATTAACCTTTAGGAAATGAATCTCACAAGGAGGCAGTACAATGTTGTGGTTAGGCAAGCCTTGGTTCCCAACCCAAAATATTTACTATTAGCTGTATATATTTGGTCAAATTCACTTCACTTGCCTCCATTTCCTTATTTGTAGAATGCAGATAATGTGATTACCTATAGTGAGATTATTTTATAATCTTCCAAAAATTAGCAAGAAATATTAAGTCAAACTTTTCTGGATATTGAGAATCAGGGCTGTATTAGTAAAGGTTCTCTAGAGAAACAGAATCAACAAGAGATATCTGTCAATAGTATGTGATTCTTTAGATTTTCTCATGCAGCCATGAGGATGCACAAGTCTAAGTTCTGCAGGCAGGCCGCAACCAGGGGCTACAGCGAAAGTCCAATGAAGAATCTTAATGAGTTCTGGAAGATTTTGGCTGTCCAAAGATGAAGTGGGAAATTCTCTCTCAATGCTGGAATCACTTCCCCTTTTAAGGGATTCAAGTGATTGGGTTAAGTGTCACTCATTGCTGATGGCAATCTCCCTGACTGATGGAATTATAACCAGCTATCTATGATTTACCACAGCAGTAAAGTCAATGGTGACTAAAATCCATAAATGCCCTTGTAGACAGTTAGCCCGGTGCTTGCTTAACCAAACAACTGCCACAATTACCTGGCCAAGTTGATGCAATAGCCTAACCACCACAAGGACCAAAAAGCTATTCTGCTGCCCCTTTTATTCTTTGCTGAAGACAAGGTTATGCAACTTTCCAAAATCACCTACACTATTTTTAGCACTATAATGGTAAGATTTTGTTTCCTCTTTTCAAATATCTGAGCCATTCAGAACATTTCTTGAGGCTGAACAAAAAGCAGTTTGCTAAAAACACTGAGTCAACTCTATGAGCATGACAAAGCAATCTCTACAAAGAGGTGTTTTGACCCATTTTATACCTCCTTGGGATTCCACAATGGTTCATAGGATAAGTTATCTCATTTGAGGCAGGTTCAGTGGAGAGGATCCCCTGTATTGTTTACTAGAATACAAAACGAGCAGGCAATCATAATTTTCAGACACACCAAGAAATTTCTCACAAAATTGTGCCATATGTGACATATTCCTCTCCCTGATTAGATACTTGTGTTATTTATCTACTAAAAAGGGGGTACCCTGATTTTGTAGTGTCTTATGTAAGAACAATAGAGCATGGACCCAATCTGTTAATCTCATTTGTTTCCCAAGAGAATGAGAGAAGTTTTAATTATATGGAAACTGCCAGGGGAGTACATAAGCCCATAATTAGAATATTCGATAGAGAATCTCCCAGGAGAGAGTATTCCATTACCAAAAGTGCATATCACAGTGCCTGGTACATGATAAGAGCTCAGTAAATGTTAGCTAAAAAAGAACCACATGTGACACTATAAAATCCAGTGCTCAATTGTGTGACGCAGGATGCTTGTGAGAGTGGTGATGCCTGCAAGAGGAGAAGACTTCACAGAGGAGATATTTGAGGTGGACCTTGAGGAATGGGGTGTTAGTCAGGGTTCTCCAGAGAAACTGTACCAACAAGATATGTGTGTGTGTGTATGATTTATTATAAGGAATTGGCCTCACAACTATGGGACTGGCAAGTATGAACTCTGTCAGACAGGCCACAAGCTGGAAATTCCAATAAAATAGGAGGGGCATCTGGAAAAAGAGAACCATTTTTCCTCTTCTCAGAAGTGCTGAATAAGCCATCATGTATACGAAAAAACATCTGAGTCCACTGAGAATCAGAACACTCTCTCTGAGAGGACAGACTCATTCCTCTCACAATAAGGGGCAGAATGGGGCCAAGTAATAATCACAATATTATCATGAGTAATAATGGACATGTTGAGTTTTAGAAAAATTCAGGAGTCCAAAAATATGATCAGGAAAGGGGACCGGGGAGTAACTGTTGAGATCCGCACTCTGCAATGAGAAAGGCTGATGACCAGGACAGAAGGGCACAAGTGCAAAGCACAATGTCTGCCAAAGTACTCACACACTCAGTGAGCATTTGCGGAAAGCAGGGAGGGAGATAGGGTGGTGAGGAGAGAGAAATCCACTTCTCCTCAGGGTATTAATCCAGAAATGGGAGGAAGGCAGACAGGAATTGGCAAAGGTCCAAAAGACAGCTTCTCAGGGCATGATCACAGAGGAAGGGCCACCTGAGAGTTCATGTCCAGCTCTCTGCAGGAAAGCCCGCCTCTATCTGTGGGTCATAAAAGACTCTTTGTCTACACATAATCAGAGGCAAGCAATGAATCCTTCCAAATCTCTGAGTATAGGGTGAGTTTTAAACTCCCTATAAAGCAGAGATTCTTAACCAGGGTATTTCAGGGGGTCCGTGAGCTTGAATTGAAAAAAAAAAAGAATTTATCTTTATTTTCTCTGACCTCTGACTGAAATCTAACATTGCCTTCACTTACGAATGTATACAAAAAATAAATTCCCATAGTATTTATTCACCTCACTGGAAAAGGGGTTCGTGGAACAAAAAAGGTTAAGAACCCCTGCTGTAAAGCATTAAGCAGTCTCTGCAGCCTGAATCAGAAGATTCCAGGGGTGGGAGCCAAGCAGTCAGGTCATCACAATTCCCTTCCAGGATATAAAAGTTATTTCACCCGGTTTCCGTACCCTCTCCCACTCTACTTTCCACGCCACCTTCCTTGCCCTTCTCCTGATACTAACTACCACTGGATCTGAAGCAGTATCTTTTCTTACATAGCATTCCTGATTTCTGGGAATATGATGATGATGGTTCATTTGCACTTGAACTGAACGCAGACCCTCGGTGTGGGCAAGAAATAACTCTCATAAACAATCGTTATGTGCCAAACAGTTTACATAGATGATCATCTCATCTCATTCTCAGGAAGGAAAGCACTCATTTTACAAATGGGGACACAAACTCAGATTAAAACTTCCCTCTTGTTCATGTGACTTGTAAGAGGTAAAGTCAGTCCCCAACCAAGACACCTGTCTCAAAAAGTCCCAGATTGGTCTTATTATTGTTGTTACACCATAATTAGCTAGTTTATATGAGTGCATTTGGTAGTGTCTTAGCACTTACTCATCTATTTTAACTTTTGTATTTATGTACACATTCTTGGAGGAAAAATGCAATAATAGGAGCTCAGGAACTTGATTTAAATTAAACTCCCTTCCCACTCATATTGAAGCTTCTTATTTACCTAATTATCTAGGCCCTTACTCTTTACTTACATCAAATTTCAATATGATCATGAACACTAACACTTAGGCAGCACCTCCCAAGTGCCAGGCAGTGTTCTGAACACTTTACTTATATATTAACTTTATCCTTACAACAACCCTCTTCTACAGGTTAGGAAAACTGAGGGAAGGAGAGGTTAAGTCACCCACCCAAGGTCACATACATGACCTGACAACATTGCAGTGAAGATATAAACCCAACTAGTTTGGCTTTAGAGTCCATTTACAGAGGAACACTATACTGAGTTCAGAGAGAAAACTTCTAGGACAAATATTTTAATAGCCTAGCTTAAGGAGAAGAAAGTCTCGATTTTACAGTTAACCTGGTAGCTTTGTGACACCTTCTTAGAAGGTCATGTCTCACTACTTCGCAGAATTTTTGTTGTGATGAAAGTACTAGGTAGTAGTTGTTTTACTCTAAGGAAAAGTTGAGGAGCCAAGAAAAATGAGATGGCAAATGAGACATGTGATTGTGACTAGAAATACCTCTTCAAAGCCTGGACTCCAACATTATAAGTTTCCCTCCTCTTGACTAATACTTTCCAGCAGGAAAGTGTAATGAGTTGGTCCCTGTGCAGATGAACTCCTCAGAGCTGCCTTCTTTCCTGGAGCCTGGAGTCTCCCTGGTGCCAGGAAACAACTTGGTGCTGCCAGCATGTATTTATCACTCCTAAGAAATGGTTCCCCAACTGGGCACAATGAAAAGTAAAACAAAATTCTCAGTTTGCAGCTAGTTACCTCTGCTGATGTAACAATTGCAGCAAGTCACCTTTATAAAAACAGGGAAAGAACTGCAACCATATTTAAAGATGAAGTATCTTACTCACGTACGCTATTCAGACAAGAGAGTTGCTACAACTTTGGGGACAATGGAATTGTCTTTATCTCAATTTCATGATAAAGGGAAATGTTTAATTTATAAAGTCTTGACAGGGAAGCCAGTACCACCACAAACAAGGGTCTGGCTTGTCCCTTTTACTTTCAGTTGCCTTCCAAGGTCTTTGTCTAAGGGAGGGAGGGAGAGAGGGAAGGAGGGATGCAAAGCTTTCAGGATGTAGTAAAGAGCTCCCAGTCCCTGGAGAGTCAAGGCTTCTATTTATTCACAGCCAAAGCTAAAAAAGGTCACTACCGTGAAAGCACGGCTGTATCTTTCCTTCTTTCTTGCTTATACAGGCTTTGCTGCTCTATTGATCCTATCCTTTATGACATGGACAGAGGCCATCATCTCATAGCTAGTATCAAGGAGTGATGGTTTTCAGTCACCAGCAGAAAGAGCTGCCTCCAAACTGCTGCCTCCAGATAAAGGATTTCCTGTAATAGTAATAAGGGTCTGAGAGATGCTCTTCACTCAATTTTCTAATTTTCTTCCACCTTCTAGCTTAAAACATAGAACTCCAGCTGTGTACCCTTTCATGTGGTGTTTTGCTGTAGAACATGCTATCTTTCCTTCTTGGTTTATCTTGGCTCAGTTTTCCCCTAAGAATTAGCTCTTTTTCATGACTAAAGATGTCTTTTTCCCCTTCAGTTTGTGGATTTTCACAGCTGTGCCTTTAGATAAAATGAAACATGTTGATTCAGTGTCTCAGCTTTTTCCGTTTTCTTGGGCAAAAAGGCCCAGCAACGAGAAAAAAATGTCCAGCATGTTCAAACCAAATTTTTCAGGAAAGCAAATCATTTAAAAACATATGTAGGCAATTTTATTTTATCAGAAAGCCCAAGCTGCAGACAGATGCACATGTCCTTGGCTGCATTTTTCTTTGTAGAAATAATTTAATTTAGAAGTTGATGCACTATTGGTTGAGATTTTGTCATTATTAATGTTTACTATTTCCCTTTTCTGAGTAATCAGACCTTTGGGATTATTTCTGTAGAAATCGTATTTCTGTGATAGACAATGTCAACATTATCCAAGGCCATCTGGTATAAACAGCTCAAGTTCCTTTATTCTCGTTCTACAGTTTCTGGAGCCCACTAAGCAATTCCTAGGTAAATTCCTTCAGCATCCCTGCTATTTTATTCAGTCTTGTACACATGCAATAGCTATACCTCTGATTTGACTCAGGCATAGAAATATGGAGCTGGAGACTTTCTATGCCTTGAAAAGGAGAATATAAAGTAGTGGGGAAATCAGGGTCTTAAAGAAAACCTTCATTGTTTCTAGCACTGACAAAAGAGAGACTTCTGGGAGAGCAGGAGGAAAGAAATTAACCAGAACCCATTTAAGTATTATTGCCAAACTCTGGGACTGAGCTTTGCTTATGGGAGGCATTGAATATCCCAAAGTCATGGCAGTAAGATGGAAGAGGAATTCTATTTACCTTTTATCTCTATGAAACACTGGGGTGAGGATTATGGCACCACAGTCAAGGCAGCATAAGTATTAGACTAAATGGAGAACCTTTTCCAACATCCATATCACCACAGGATTGAGCTCAAAAAAGGTTAGGCTGGTAAAACAGAAAAGAGTAAGATGACTACACACAGCTGCAAGAGCACTCATCCCTGCTGCAGAGGCTCTGTGCCATTGGTTTTGTTGCAGCTGCATCCAGGACCACAGTAGGCACATAAACATGAGAAATAAGGCAGCAGTTGATATTACTAAAAATGGGCTATGGGCCATGATTGAAACCATGTGAAAGATAGTAGCCCACATTTCTGAATCCAGTCCACTCACCAATCATTCCTTCTTTTCACAGAGATGCAATTTGAACAGAGGGGAAAGAGCCTCATAAATGATTCCCAGGTACCTTTTCCGGTGGTGTGTCATACAGCATTCTCTTCTACTCCTTTGAATTGTCCTACAGCAATAGATACAGGAAAACACTGGTAGTTGCAGAGGAACCTAATAGTGCTAATACTGAGAAACCAAAATATTATGTCACATCTGGGTAATGGGCCAGGGGAAAGCAGAACTAGTGAGCAGTATTATTTAACAAATGAGGACACCTGCCACTTACCAAGAAAATAAAACTTCCAAGCTACACTTCTGTTTCTCCATTATCCTTGTAGTTTAAGGTGCTTTTGGGAAAATTATGTAAATAATAGCTAGTCTGTATAGGCATGCAAACAAGTGAGGACAACACAGTAGAGATCAGACCATATGAAACAAGAAGATTTCAGGTTGCTTATGAGGTGGGGGATAAAGGAATGGAGTGGGTATAGGTAAAAATAGACTGTATCAGAACTTTCTTATGAAATTTATATAATGATAAGAATATTTTAATATTTAATAAAACACATCATCATCTGATGATGTGTATAACATCATTCCTTCACAAATGTTTCCAGAAAATAAAAGAGAGCAATTCCCATCTGAGGCCAGTATTACCCTGACACAAGAACAGAAAACCACTGACCACATTCCTAATGAATGTAGATGTGAAAATACTTAGCAACCAAATTCAGTAACATAGTAAAAGGATTTAACACCATGATCAAGTGGGATTTACCTCTGGATTTGCTTATAATATGAATATCTTTAATGTAATATACCATATTAATAGAATAAGAGACAAAAACTACCTGATCATCTCAATAAATGTAGGAAAAGCATTTGACAAAATGCAATGCCCATTCAAGATAAAAACTGTTATTCTTAACAAACTTAGGAATTGATGGGAACTTCTTGAACCTGAAAAAAGGGTATCTCAAAAAAAAAATCTCGAAAATAAGCACCATAGCTAATGGTGAAAGGCTGAATGCTTTCCCCCTAAGAAAAGGAACAAGACAAGGATGTCCTCTCTCACAACTTCTGTTAAACATTACACTGGAGATTCTAGACAATATGATCAGGAAAAAAAACTAAGTGTGTATAATTTTAGATACGTAATTATATTTTATATAAATATCTAGATATATTTTATTACATAGTGTATATGATTTAAAGGCATCCAGGTTGGAAAGGGAAAAGTAAAAATTTCTGTGTTTGCAGATAGCATTATCCTGTGAAAAGAGAAGCCCAAGGAATCCACAAAAAATATTTACTAGAACCAATAAAAATGTTTTGCAAAGTGTCAGGAAATAAAATAAATAGCAAAAACAATTATGTTTCTATATAGTAATATAGTACTATAGTAATATAGTAATGAACAATTCAAAAACGAAATTAAGAAAAACTCATCCACAATAGCAGCAGAAAGAATATAAGGAATTAAATTGTTTAAGAATAAATTACCAAAGTAAGTGCAAGATGGTACATTGAAAGCAATAAAACATTGCTAGAGAAATCAAGAAGATCTAAATAAAGGCTGAAACGTCTTATTAATTAATGAATTGGAAAACACAGTACTGGGATGGCTATTCGTTGTAGAGTTTTTTGTAGAAATTGACAAGCTTATCATAACATTTAAATGGAAATGTACAGAAGAGCAAAGTTGGAGAACTTACACTACCTAAATTCAAAATTACTATAAAGCTAGAGTAATCAAGACAGTGTGGTATTGACCTAAGTAAAGTCATATAGATCAATGGAAAAGAATTAATAGGGGCTGGGACAAATGATTATCCACACGAAAAAAAAAAAAAAAGAACTGATGAACTTAGATTCCTACCTCATAATACACAAAAATTTACTCAAATTAGATAATAGACCTGTGTGTAAGAGCACAAACCATAAAATTTCTGGAAGAAAAAAAAGCATAGGGAAAAATCTTTGTGACCTTAGGGCAAGTACTCTTAGATATAACACCAAAAGCATGATCCATTTAAAAAAAGATTAATTGAACTTCATTAAAATTAAAACCTTTTTACCTTCAAAAGATACCATTTAAAATGAAAAATAAAGGACATATATCTATAATATAAAGAATCCATACAACTCAATAATTTGATAATGCAATTAGAAGTGGATAAAACACTTAAACATTTCATCAAAGAAGACATACGAAGGGTTAATAAGCTTATAAAATGGTGCTTGGTGTCATTAGTCACAGAAAAATTCCAATTAAAGCCATAATGACACACCCCTTAGGATGGCTATTATAAAAAAGACAAACAATAGTAAATATTGGTGAGGATGTGGAGAAACTGGAACACTCATACATTGATGGTGGGAATGTAAAATGGTACAGCTGCATTGGAAAATGGTTTGACGCTTTCTTATAAAATTATATATAGACTTACTATTCGACTGAGCAAATATCTCCAAAATGAAAAATATCCACACAAAAACCTATACACAAATGTTCATAACAGCATTATTCAAAAGGAATGAAGTTCTGATATATTCTACACCATACATAAATCTTGAAAACATTATGCTAAGTGAAAGAATCCAGTCACTAAAGACCACATATTTTATGATCCCACTTACATGAAAGATACAGAAATATCAAATTTACGGGGACAGAAAAAGATCTGTGATGGCCTGTGACAAGGAGTGGGGACTGGGAGAAAGTGGTAACTGACTGCAAACAAGCTTGAGGGAAATTTGGGAAATGATGGAAAAGTTCTAAAACCAAATAGTAATGACGATTTCACAACTCCATAAATGTACTAAAAATCATTGAAATGTACATGTAAAATGAGTGAGTCTATTGTGTGTAAATTATACTGCAATACAGCTGCTTTATAAAAGGACATGAATAATAGGATGTTTTGAGATATAATTGCAAAATAAGTACATATAACAAAATATTTACATGTAAAATACTTTTAGTTTTGCATACATATCAAGGTATTTTAAAGTACTGTCAATTAAAGAAAAATGTTCTTTGTTCTCTCCATTTTGCATTCCCCTCATTGGTAAAATGGGGATGGTAAGAGTAACTACCTCATGAGCATTTGTGAAGAAAACTGAATTCATTCATAGGCATAAAGCATTTAGAAGCGGGACTGTCACAATATACATATAATGTATGTTAATTATAGGTGCTAACCAGAGATCTATGTGACTACCAACCACATATATTTTGTAATATCTATTTATTTTGTTTTTTTTTTCTGATAGGAAAAAATTGGCATTAATAATTAATGACACTTTCCCAGGTGGCATAAATAAAATAACTTTATTATTAGAGGCTATTCAAGAGGGATGCAGAAAAATAAGATAGCACATAATTTGGGAGTACTACAGAATATATTATGGAGAACATAATCTATGAAAACTTTTTGTTTTTATTTTTATTTCAACAACAACAATAAAGTATCAACTCAAAAAACACAATTCTAATCTTTTCTTTGCCTCTTTCATTTTCTTCCTTAGCTGTTTAGTTGCAGGACCCATGCTGAATCTGTTCCTGGTCAATTACAGGTTGAATGAAAATGCCCACCTCTAGAGGTAATAAAATTAGAAGGTGCAGAAGTTGGCATTAACAACAGCTTGGCAAAACGGTTTGTGCTTAACTGTGTGCCTCAGTCTGGAAATAGAACTTTTTGCCTCTGTGCAACTTTAAACCAAGAAATAAACAGGTAATTCATTAGTCTTTTATCTTTGCCAGTTTTACTTTGGGCAGGGGAGTGCTTCATCAACAGCAGCCTTATAAATATTTGAGATTGGAAGTAGTGAAGGGTCATAGCCTGAGTCAATAAATTGTGTTTTTCACTTAGTCATGAGAACTTTGGTTCTTCATTATTCCCCCAGCTTGGTTCTAATAGAATTTTCAAAGGGCAGAAACATCCTCTACTAACTCACTTGCTTTAGATCTCCACATTGAAAAGAAAAAAAAGCTCAATAATGCCATGGTTCAAGCTCAGCATTTCAAAAAGTTGCCAGATTTATATATTTTAAGCTAGCTGAATGAATCGTCTTAGGTATAAAATAATGTAGCAGAGTTACAATTTAATACACTGTGGTGAGCTGAGCCACAAGCAATACTAATAATGCACTTTCTGTGGTGTGTGGGAGGGGGATCGGATGAATCCAGTTGCCATTTGATAAGCATGCAACCCAAATGCAGGGGGGGAAGGCAGAAGTGTGCAGGCATTCCAAGAGGGGAGCCTAAGGTTTCTGTCACTTGGTATTAGTCCCTGAGGAAATGGAGAACATTGACAAATACAGTGAGTCAACTGAGAACTGTAGTGTAAGTACTACTGATTTGGAGGTAAGGGTAGGGAGAGGATGGAGTGAAATGAGAGTCAAGACAGAAGGGAACAGTGTTTAGCGTCAATGGCATATCTCTTTGAAAGAATTTGGACCTAGCTTTCATCTTAAAGGGAATTCTATTAATAGTTCTGAAAACTCTTAGGTAAATGATATACTGTCCCGTTTGTGGAACAGTTTTATACAAACGCATGTTGCCTTAATGGACAAGTTGCTAAAAATGATGGGTGTGTGATTAAATTTCAATTCATTCACAAAATATTTGTTGGATATCTACTATGTCCAAGACATGGGATTAAGATATCTATGGACTATTAGTGTGATTAAAAGCCAATTCTTGCCTTCCAAAAAAACTCCAAACCAAGAAGATATGACAAGTATTCTAATATTTTGAATGCAAAATAGAAACCCAGAAATGCCATAGGAGAGATAAAGTGGTATGGGAATTGAGGGTAGGGAGAGACTGCTTTTGGATGTAAGGAAGAGGAAGTTGATGAAGGAAGCAGTATAGGACTGGATCAGCATAGAAAAGAAGAAATGGAACAGAGGAGGGCAGAGAGAATAAATCAGTCTTTGGGAAGAATAGCAAGCAATATGGTTTGATTGGAAGTTTAAAAGGAAATTGAAAAAGACTGGCAAGATCAGTGGTGTTTCAGTTTCCCAGATGCTGAAACAAATACCCTACAATGGGCTGGTTTAAAAATAGGAATTTATTGGCTCATAGTTTCAGAGGCTAGAATGCATACTACCTCCCAATGTCAGTATCATCTGTCTGGCCATCAGTCTTTGGGGTTCCTTGGCTTTTCCATGGCAATGCACATGGCAGTGTCTTCCCCTTTCTCTTCCAGCTTCCGTTGACTTCCAGCTTCTGGCTGCTCCCTGTAACTTCACAGGGACTTCAGCCATGTTAAATTAAGGCCCACCCTCATTCCAATTGGGCACACCTTAACTAATAACATCTTCAAAGGAATTATTTACAACTGGATTCACATCCCAGGTCCAGGGATTATGACCTGAACATGTCTTTTTGTGGAGATATGATTCATCCCCAACAAGTGGGGTGGATAGGCTGGTACCTGGCTAAGCAAACAAGACGAAGACTATGCAGTAGTCAATTAGGGGCACTAAAGGTGCATTAAAGTTGGCACTACATCCAAGGAACAGCTCAGGACAGTGGCTATTTATCAGTCTTTCCCATGTTAACAGCCAGTACCTTACACTTCATATACCAACTGTTTTCAGCCCTACTTGTGATAAATTCACACACTTTGGTAAAATAGAGTGAATGCATATGCCCTCGGGCACTAATCAAACTGTAGTAAAAGAGGGGAATAAAATACTTTATTTTAAATATATTTTTTGGCCACAAGATTTTGCCACCTAGTTACACCAAATTTGCAAGATGTACAGCTCTTCAGTCATGAACTTAGAGCAGTAAAATATATCTGAAACTCAACTATCTGAATGACAGATTTCAGCAAAACAAGCCCCATGAAAGGTAACTATCAATACCCTTAAGGAGAAAAGGTCTCATTTTACTGTGTTTCAGATGGCTTAAGGCAATGGAGAAAGCCTTCCATCCTGCCCTCCAGGTAAAGTTTCCTTGATATTTATCTCTGCCTTCATTTTGCTTTTCTCCCCAAAGGGAGAAAGGAGCAAGTTCGATGTCTTGCAGTCCACCCTGGGACTTCTCAGATCTGTTCTAAAGGCTGGTAAAAGAATTTTAAGAGTTCCTGCTCAGATTCTATGGTGGATTTTACCTTCCTGCTGCTCCTTTTATTTACAGGGGTTTGTATGACATTCCTCTCAGTGAGACGCAGTGAGTAGTCACAAACTGGGATGGAATTTCTGTTTCACACAGAGCAGCTCAGTAGTTCCCAAGATGTTAAGCCATTGTTGCTGTTCCCTTTTCACTCCCAAAGTACAATATCTCAGGAAGATCTTGGGATAGTGCTGTTGGCCAAACAGCTTATTAGAAATTGAGTGGCCACAATTCTTTATGTTCATATCCTTGTTCTGAAGACACATTACCTCAACTTTCATTTTTCCTGCCTGTTCATGATTCTCAGCCTTGGAACAACAAAATTTTTCATTTAGATTTTACCTATAGACTGATAGATAACATCATAACCTCAACAAGTAGGTTGCCCCTCTTTCTGAGCTATGCTATCACTTGCAGGGAAAAAAGTGATTTAACATTTAATTGCTATAATTTTTATACCATGGACATTATTTCTACAGAGGTTATAGATTTTATCAAAATATGCCCCTTTCCTCACAAACTATTATATAAGCAAAAGTCACTTATTATCCATTATCTTCCCTACATATTTTGGCTCTTTGTACATTTGGGAAAATTTAGATTGTTTGAGGTTGAATGGACTGCCCCATGCCCTGAAACTGTCATTTCAGAACAATCACCATCATCATCATATAACAAACAGCAGGACTTGTGTTTCATTTTACTTGGAACACAATACTCAATACATTCATCCATCTCTCCAATGCATCATCCTAATGAGACTTGATCTTTTTAAGAGGTATCCATTTTGCTAATGCACTCTAAGTGTCTGCAGAAGAGGGAAAAAATGAACACCCAAACACCGGTAGGCTCCCACTTCAGAGCAAAGAATACAGCAAGGTCTGTATTCTGCACTCTTCATCCCAGGGTCCTCAGGATGGAGGAATAAAATATGGATTAGAGCAGACTTACTGGTATTCTACCCTAGAATTATTGTGACTCTAGCAATGAAAGAAACTGTAGCATTGATATGGAGACAGTGGCCACAGGAGTTGCTGAAGGTAGGGAGAGGGAAGAAGAGATGTGATATGGGGGCATTTTCAGGATTTAGAGTTGTCCTGAATGATATTGCAGGGACAGATGCAGGACATTATATATCCTGCCATCACCCACTGAATGGACTGGATGAGTGTAAACTACAATGTAAACTATAATCCATGCAGTGTAGCAGTGCTCCAAAATGTATTCATCAAATACAATGAATGTGCCACACTGAAGAAAGAGGTTGTTGATGTGGGAGGAGTGAGGTGGGGAGGAGAGGGAGTGTGGGTATATAGGAACCTCTTATATTTTTTAATGTAACATTTTGTGGGATCCACATATCTTTTTTAAAAAGCAAAAATAAAACTAAATAAGAGACACTGGGCGTCAAGTGCCTGGCAGCCTCAGGTTTCCAGAAAGAGCCTTCTCTCAGGCCTGTGGAAGGAGGGCTGCCCTCCAGGGAAGAGAATCTGGATTCATCATCTTCCTTCCGCATTACTGACCATGAGAGCCTAAAGTGCTAATCTTGCCATGGGCATTTAACTTGTTCCTTTGCATGAATGAGAGTTCCAGATAAAGAAAAGCATGAAGCAGAGGTTACTGTTAGTCAGAACAGACTAGAGAACAGAGGTTACTGTTGTGGACATGCTAGGAAAAGGGCTAAGAGGCCAGTCCCAATGGTAAGGGAAATAACAAGACAGGACCAGCACTTCTAGACAGAGGCTTCTAGAAAAGGTCTTTGCTGAGGTGCTCATTTCCATTTTTTTTCTCATTCATGTTCCCTTATTCTTTGGCTGATAAATTATTTCCTCAGTAAAGAAGAGATACCAAAGAGAAGGGATGTCTATGGACACAAAAAGTGTGAAGAGAAACTTCATATGGGCAATGGATAAATCTGTGTTTTCTGTCCAGTTGCAGAAGTGTTCAGACAGCCTTAGCAATAGAACAAGTTAGGGCAGTGGTTTTTCTGAAGCCCAGCTGACTTGGTGCTGCCGCATCTGGTTCTGACTTGGTGCAGGGTATCCGCTCAGATGATCCCTTTGTGCAGCACCTGCAGAACCGTGTTTGGGAATACGTGACTCTGCACGACAGCAGCTTCCCACCCCTGGCCATCAAAAACCCAGAATGCCTGGGCCTTGTGAACCAACTGGATAGAAGCACAGACATGTGGGTCCAGAATTCTGAAGTATGGCTGTTTATATTTCTATGCTAGCATTCACTCCACCCAGACCTCAGGTATGAACTCAAATTTCACTTGAAATAACAGTAGTAGTAGGAAGAGGAGGAGGAGGAGGAGTAATAATAATAATAATAAGAAGAAGAAGAAGAAGAAGAAGAAGATCTTACCCTTACTGAGTCTTTACCAGGCTCTGTGCTATGTGCTTTACCTAAATATCTTCCAAAGAGGAGATACTACTGTTATTATTCCCATTTTACAGATAAGGAAATTGACTGGAAAGTTTATGTAACTTGGAAAGTTTATGTAACTTGCCAAAACCATATATTTTAAGTAATGAAGATGAGAACCAAACATAGCCAGGCTAAAGCTGTATCCTCAACCACATGCTTTTATTGCCTTAAAAAGCAGAAAACACATTTTATTCTTTTTTTTCTCTTTCCCCTCTTTATATGCAACTTTTTAAAATTAATAAAATAGTACAAACATCCAAGATAATAGATGTCAACATTTAGCCACATTTATATTAGGCTGGTTGATCTCGCTAAAAAAACAAATATGAAGCCCTACCCTAAACTTCCCCACTCTTTCTCCTGGAGAGGGCTAATATATTTTTTTTAATATATTTTTGTTAGAGAGGTTGTAAACTTACAAAACAATCATGAACATGTGTGGAATTCTCATACAACACCTCTCTATTGTTCCACTATATTGTTGTGGAATATTTGTTACAGATTGTGAGATAATATCATCAGGTTATTACCACTAACTATGGTCCAGAGCCTACATTTGGTATATTTTTTCCATACTCCCCTATCATTAACACAGTATATCTTTGGCATTGATTCAAGAATATTATAGTATTATTGTTAACTGTAGCCCATAGGTTACATTAATTGTATTTTTCCCATGCATCTCCACATTCTTACCACCTTACAGTAATGATGTATATTTGTTCTAGTTCATAGAAGGGCATGTATTTGTACTGTTAACCACAATTTTCACCCACCTCTGGGTTCACATTGTTATTCAGTCCCTACATTATTCTCTAACTTTCTTTCAATTGACATTTACATCCTTAGACTAATCTTTTCAGCCACAATCTCATTTATGGACCAACTGTGTTAGTTCTATTCACTATAACGTGTTACCATCAACTATTTCCACACTTTTACAGTCAAGTTAATTAAAACTTCCACATACACTATGCATCAGTACACCTTCTCAGCTTTCCTCTTATCTCCTAATAAATTTTACTCTAGGTTTTAAATCCATGAGTTTATTCTTCGTATTTAGTTCATATTAGCGAGACCATGCAATATTTGTCCTTTTTTGTCTGACTTACTTCACTTAAAAAAAAATGTGTTCAAGGTTCATCCATGTTATCATATATGTCACAATTTCATTTCTTGTTACAGCAGCATAGTATTCCATAATATATATATGCCAGATTTTGTTGATCCACTCATTGGTTGACGGGCACTTGGGTTGTTTCTATCTTTTGGCAATTATGAATAATGCCAACATGAATATGGATGTGGAAATGTCTGTTCACATCACAGTTTTCAGTTGCTCTGGATATATTCTTAGCAGAGGAATTGCTGGATAATATGGAAGTTCTATATTTAGCTTCCTGAGGAGCTGTCAAACTGTCTTCCGCAGAGGCTGCACCATTTTATAATCCCACCAACAGTGATAGAGTGTTCCTATTTATCAACATCCTCTCCAGCATTTATTGTTTCCTGTTATTTTTAATAAAGACAATTTAAGTGGTATGAGATGATTTCTCATTATAGTTTTGATTTACATTTCCCTAAAAGTGATACTGAACATTTTTTCTTGTGTTTTTGTTTTTGTTTTTGTTTTTGGCCATTTGTATTTCCCTTTTGGAGAAATGTCTTAGACTTTTACCCATTTTTAATTGGATTGCTTGCTTTTGTATTGTTAAGTAGTATGATCTCTTTATATAGAACAGAAATTAAAACCTTATCAGTTATGTATTTTCTAAATATTTTCTCCCATTGAGTGGGCTGCCTTTTCACCTTCTTTGTGAAGTCCTTTGAATTACAAAAGTGTTTAAGTCTTAGGAGATCCCATTTATTCATCTTTTCTTTTGTTGCTTGGGCATTCAGTGTAAGGTTTAAGAATGCACCACCTACCACCAGATCTTGAAGATGTTTCCCTACATTTTCTTCTAGTAGCTTTATGGGTATAGATTTTATACCTAGATCTTTGATCCATTTTGAGTTAATTTTTTTTTTTTTTGCCACTGATGAAAATTTTTATTAATCTTTTTTCTCATAAAAGGGACAAAATGAAACTTCAAGCAGCAAATAATTTGGTATAAAGATCATATTCTCCACCTTCTGCAATAAACACTGATTCATGCACACATCTATTTCTAAGTTAGGTATATATATGTCCATGGAATTCCTGTGAATGTTCTATTTCTGCTTTGTTTAATCTGATTCCTAGGATTTCAGCAGCAACTTTCTGAAAACACTGGAAAATAGAGTCTCCTGTCTTGGCTGAGACAAAGTGGCTACTAAAACCATTTTCCTGGCAAAACCTTAAGTGTTTTTCAGGTTTTACTCTACACCTATGCTCCAAATCAATTTTATTGCCCACCAAGGCAAGCAGTGGGTGAGTTTTGAATTCCTCGCTTACTTTCTTCACTATAGTGTACCAATCTTCTAAAGTCTCAGAGCTTTGATAATTTGTAATATCACATACCAAGAGGATTCCTTGTGCTCCATAGATATATTTATCCAAATCTTGTCTCTTATTGTCTGCCCTCCTATATCCCAAACTTGAGTAACATTCAACTTCCCTGGCAATATTATCCTTCTTAAAATGAAATTTAGTCCTATAGTTTGTTTGTTGTGTTTCCCAAAAGTTTCATGAGCAAAACACATAGCTAAGGAGGTCCTCCCAGAAGTGCCGTTCCCCAGCACGACGATTTTCAATTGCAGGTCCTGGCTCTCTTCTTCAGTCTGACATGGTGTACCGGGAACCAGCCCACCCTGTGAGGTGGAGGGAGGAAGGAAAGAAGGGGGCCAGTGCTGCAAGTGGGGGTGGCGCAGACAGAGGACGACGCAGGGGACAGGACTCCTGCCCCAGTGTCTCAGTGGCTGCCTGAGGAATCCGGGACGAATCACTCACCAGAGTCATCTTACCCAGCATCCCAACCCCTTGAGTTAATTTTTGTATAACGTGTGAGATAGGCATCCTCTTTCTTTCTTTTGGCTATGGATATCCAGTTCTCCCAGCACCATTTGTTGAATAGACTGTTCTGCCCCATTTGGGTGGGTTTGACAGCCTTGTCAAAAATCACTTTACCATAGATGTGAGGGTCTGTTTCTGAACCATCAGGGAACTTCCATTGGTCTATGTGTCTACCTTTTTGCCAGTACCATGAATGTTTTTACCACTGTAGCTAGGTAATATGATTTAAAGTCCAGAAGTGAGAGTCTTTCAACTTCTTTCTTCCTTTTTAAGATGTTTCTGATTATTTGGGACCATTTACCCTTCCAAATAGATTTATAATTGTGTTTTCCATTTCTTTAAAAAATGCTGATGGAATTTTTATTGGGATTGCATTCAACCTGTATATTGGTTAACATCTTAATGATATTTAGTCTTCCAATCCATGAGCATGGAATGTTCTTCCATTTATTTAGGTCTTTTTGTATTTCTTTTATAATACATTGTAGTTTTCTGAATGGTAGTGCTTTGTATCATTGGTTAGGCTTATTCCTAAATATTTGATTATTTTAGTCACTAGTAGAAATGGAATTATTTTTCCTGAAGTCCACCTTAAATTTCTTATTACTAGTGTATAGAAACACTACTGATTTTTGCCTATTAATATTGTATTCTGCCACTCTACTGAAATTGTTTATTAACTCTTGCAGCTTTGTTGAAGATTTTTCAGGACTTTCTGGGAATAAGATCATATCATCTGCTAATAGCAAAAGTTTTACTTCTTCTTTTCCAATTCGGATGTCTTTTATTTCTTTTTCTTGCCTTATAGGTAAAACATCTAGCTTCACATTGAACAATAGTGGTAATGGTGGGCAAACTTGTCTTGTGCCAATCTCAACAGAAAGATTTTTAGTCTTTCACCATTGAGTACAATGTTAGCTGTGGGTTTTTCATATATGGCCTTAATAATGTTGAGAAAATTTCCTTCAATTCCTATCTTTTGTAGTATTTTTATCATGGAAGGATTCTGTATTTTGTCAAATGCCCTTTCTGCATCAATTGATAGGATCATGTGATTTTTCTTCTTTGATTTATTAATGTGGTGCATTAGGTTGATTGATTTTCTTGCACTAAACCACCCTTGCATGCCTGTATAAAATCCACTTGAACATGATGAATAGGTTTTTTCATGTGTTGTGGAATTCAACTAGCAAGTATATTGTTGAGGATTTTTGCATGCTTATTCATTAGAGAAATGGGTTTGTAATTTTCTTTTTTCAGAATATCTTTATCTGGCTTTTGTATTAAGGTGATACCGGCTTCATAGGATGAGTTTGGTAGTGTTCCTTCTTGTTCAATTTTTTGGAAGAGCTTGATAAGATTGGTATTAAATCTTCAAATGCTTGGTAGAACTCACATGTGAAACCATCTGATGCTGGGCTTTTCATTTTGGGAAGTAGTTTGATAACTGTTTCAACCTCTTTATTTGTGTTTGGTTTGTTGAGGTCTTCTATTGGTTTTAGGGTCAGTGTAGGCTGTTTGCACATTCCTAGGAATTTTTCCATTTCATCTGCATTGTCTAGTTTATTGGCATACAGTCATTCATAGTATTCTCTTATGTTCTCTCTTATTTCTGTGGGGTTAGTAGCAATGTCCCTCTTTTCATTTTTTATTTTATTTATTTGCATCTTCTCTCTTATTTCTTTGTCAGTCTAACTACATGTTTGTTGATTTTGTTAATCTTCTTGAAGAATCAACTCTGGGTTTTGTTAATTCTTTCTATTTATTTTGTGCTCAATTTTATTTATTTCTGCTCTGATCTTTACTATTTCATTCCTTCTGCTTTCTTTGGGAATAGTTTGCTCTTCTTCTAGTTCCTCCAGCTATGTAGTTAGGTCATTGATTTTAGCTATTTCTTCTTTTTTTATGTAAGCATTGAGGGCTATAAATTTCCCTGTATGCACTGCCCTCACTATATCCCATAGGTTCTGATATGTTGTGTTCTTGTTTTCATTTATCTCAAGACATTTATTGATTTCTCTCAAAATTTCTTCTTTGACCAATTGATTATTTAAGAGTGTGTTGCTTAATCTCCACGTATTTGTGAATTTTCCCTTTTTCCACCTCTTACTGTTTTCTAGCTATATTCCGTTATGATCAGAGAAAGTATTTACTGTAACTTTGATCTTGTTGAATTTATTGAGATCTGCTTTATGGCCCATCATATGGTCTATCCTGGAGAAAGATACATGAGTTTGAGAAGAATATATATCCTACTTTTCTGGGGTGCAGTGTTCTATATCTGTCTATTAGGTTTAGTACATTTATCATATTATTCAAGCTCTCTGTTTCTTTATTGATAGTCTGCCCAAATGTTCTATCCAATGCTGAGAGTGGTGAATTGAAATCTCCAAATATTATTGCAGAGACATCTGTTTCTCTCTACAGTTTTGCCAGTGTTTTCTTCACGTAATTTGGGGCATCCTGGCTAGGTATATATACATTTATGATTGTTATTTCTTCCTGGTGAATTGCCCCTTTTATTAAAATGCAATGCCCTTCCTTGTTTCTAATAACAGTTTTCCTTTTAAAGTTTATTTCATCAGATTCAAGTATAGCTGCTCCTGCTTTACTTATATCCACCATGGAATATATTTTTCCAGACTTTAGCCTTCAATCTCTTGGTATCCTTGGGTCTAAGGTAAGTGTCTTATAGACAGCATATAGCTGGCTCACATTTTCTTATCCTTTCTGCCAGTCTGTGTCTTTTGATTGGGGGATTTAATCCATTAGCACTCATTGTTATTACTGTAAAGGTAGTTATTACTTCACCCACTTTGATCTTTGGGTTTTATCTATCATATTTTATTTTCACCAATCTTTTGATGCTTTTAGCTACTTTTTTACTGATACAATCTTCATTTTTAGACTTTCTTCCAGGCCTCTCTCTCCTGTCTTTTCTTTTCAGGCAGTAGCACTCCCTTTAGTATTTCTGAAAAGCTGGTCTCAGTTAAAAACACTCTCAGTTTCTGTTTATCTGTGAATATTCTAAACTTGCCCTCATCCTCTCCCACAAGGTGGCTCCCTTGTCTGTCTTCTGGTTGTGTACTTGTTGTCTGCTCATTGTATCTTCTCACTGTGCCTTCTTGCTGGCTGCTCATTGCATCCACTTGTTATCTGCTTATCTTCTTTAGAAGGCACCAGAGACCAAACCAAGGATCTCCCATGTGGCAGGGGGCTACCAACTGCTTGAGCCACATCTGCTTCCCTCACCCTCATTTTTGAAAGACAGTCTTGCTGGATATAAGGTTCTTGGCTGGCAGTTTTTCTCTTGCAGTTTGTTAAGTATATCACACTATTCCCTCCTTGCTTCCATGATTTCTGATGAAAAATCAGCACTTATTCTTTTTAAGTATCCCTTGTATGTGATGCATTGCTTTTTTTTTTTTTTTTTTTTTTTGCTGTTCTCAGAATTCTCTCTTTATCTTTGGCATTTGTCTTTCTGATTAGTATGTGTCTCAGAGTAGATCTATTCAGATTTATTCAGATGGTAGTATGTTGTGTTTCTTGGACATGGATATTTATGTTCTTCAATAGGATTGGGAAATTCTCTATCATTATTTCCTCAAATAGTCCTCCTGCCCATTTTCCCTTCTCTTCTCCTTCTGGGACACCCATGACTTGTATATTTGCATGTCTCTTGACATCATTTATGTCCTGAGACACTCTTCAATTTTTTCCATTCTTTTTTATCTGTTCTTTTGTATATTCACTTTCAGAGGCCATGTCTTCAACTGTACTGATTCTTTCTTCTGTCTCCTTAACTATGCTGTTATATGCCTCATTTTTTTTTATTTCTTTTATCATGCCTTTCATTCCCATAAGATCTGCTGTTTTTCTATGTATGCTTTCAAATTCTTCTTTGTGCTCACCCAGTGTCTACTTAATATCCTTAATCTCTTTAGCCATTTCATTGAATTTATTAAAGTGATTTGTTTGAACATTTATGAGTCATTGTCTCAAGTCCTTTATGTCATCTGAAGACTTATCTCATTCCTTTAACTGGGCAATAGCTTCCTGTTTCTTGGTGTGGATTGTAATTTTTGGTTGGTGTCTTGACATCTGGATTACTAGATAATATATTTATTCTGGGTGCAGTTTCTCTTTTTAGTTTAGGGTTTTCTTGCACTTTCTCCCTTGCTATTTGTGTAGTAAGATGTAGTTGTTACTTAAGCTCTGGAGGCTAATACTGCCTGTGTCAGCATCCGTCCCCAGGAACTAATGAAGCTTCTCCCACCTTCCTCCTCTGCCAGGGGTAGGGACAAAGCTGCAGTTGTGTGTGGTAATCCCATCTGTGCAGGCCAAGGCCATCTGTAGTTGCCTGGAGAGACTAATGAAACTTCACACCCCTTCCTCCCCTGCTGGGGCCAGGATGGAGCTACAAGTGTGGGCAGCAAACTAAGCCATGCAGGCCAAAACTAACTGCAGTTACCCAGGTAGACTGACATAGCACTGGCCTCCCTCCTCCTCTGCCAGAGATGGGGATGGGACCTCCACAGTACCCAATGATCTAATCTGTGTGGTTTGAAAACACCTGCAGTTCTCTGAGAAAGCTGAGGGAATACTGTCCCTTCCTTCTTTTAAGGGGTGGGGATGGAACCACAGGCACTCAACAGACTTGACCATGTGGGCTGAAAACACCTGCAGTTGCCCAGGAAGGGTGTGGAGAAACTGCCTCTCTCTTGTCTTATTGAAGGTGGGAGTGGAGCCACAGGCATTCAACAGTCCACTTCATGCAGTCCAAAAGTGCCTGTAGTTGTCCAGATAAGCTGAGGAAACACCAGCCCCCTCCTATCTTATGGAGGAACTGGGGTGGACTTATAGGTGCTCAACAAACCAGTCATTGCAAGCAAAATCACCAGAGAGGCTTAAGAAACACCAGCCCCCTCCTCTCCTATGGGGGGGGGGTGTAGGGATGGAAAGAGAGGTGGTCAATAAATCAGTCTGTGCAGGCCCAAAACACCTGCAGTTGCTCAAAGAGGCCAGAGAAACACAGCTCCCCTCCTATCATATTGGGATGTGAGGATGGAGACCCAGGTATCAGTCTGTGCCAGCCAAAAGTGCTTGCAGTTGCCCAGAGAGGCTGATGCAGGTTCCTGCAGCTTCCTTCCTGCCAGTGGTAGGGCTGGGGCCTAGTCTAGAGTTGCAATCTGAGCTGGGAGAAAGAAGCAGGTTGCTACCTTCACTGTGATTTTCAATCAGCACTGCTTCCCCTCAGGCTGGGGTTGGAGTTAAAATGGTTGTTACTAGCCTCTTTCTGACTTGGACATGTTAAAACTTTAGTTGTTCTTAGGATTATACTTTAGCCAGCCAAATTTACTAACCAGTAGTTTTGGGAAATGAAGATTCCAACTCAAGCCAAGGAATAGCTCCTGAGGTGGTTTGTGCTGCCAGTGGAGTAGAGGCAATGTTCTCCATGGTAGGGAGTGCTTTACTCACAAATCCTTACTGCAGATGGGCAGTCCCCTCCTTTCATTCTTTCCAGATGTTGTAGGTGTTCTTCTGGTCTCCTGGGTTCCCCCAATAGGTGATTTAGATACCTCTGGGTGATCACTAACTATCCTGTAAAATGATTGATTCTTGGAGTTCCTTACTCTGCCATCATCTTGCCCCTCTGAAACTTTATAATTTTTTTGGTCATTGATGATATTCAGAATCTCAATGTTTTCTTGGTATTGACAGTATCCTTTTCTCATCATATCCATAATTGGACAAGGGAATAACCAAAAGAACATTAAAAGTTAATTTTCCTTGGGAAAGTAGCTTAGCTTCTCGAGTCTTACTTTACTCATTTATAAAATGAGACTATCACCTATCTATCTTACAGGACTTTTGTGAAAATTAAATGAGATCATCAAAATTAAAGTGACTTAAGTTCTACAAAAATGAAGGTTTGTGAGTGATACAAACCAAATTAAATTATATATATATGTATGTAATGTACATATATAAAGAGTTTCTAAGCAAGATAATTTAATAATGCAATAAGTGTACTTTATTTCTGCAAGAAAGATTATTTAACTTCCTGTAATTTCTGATGAAAGTGAATAGGGTGGTCTTATTTGCAGTTGGATTTTCTTCCCAAGTAATAATCCTTAAAGAATTGGCACTAGTAAACATCTTGGAATCTCAGGTATTTCATTTCCTTTTTTCATGATTAATGCTTATCTTTAATTCCACCAGATATGCCAAATGAGTAAGAAGGATCTGATGACCATTCAACTCTCTTGGAAGGGGACAGAAAAGGTGAGCAACACACCATGGTCCACTTATCATCAATCAGGATGGGCAATACAAAGATATTCTATTTAATTGCTCTCTCATTTTGTGAGTGACCCAACTCAGAATATCATTCAACTCTTTAAGAGGTAGATGGCATCTCTATGCACTCATAGAACAGGTTGTTCCTTTCCAACCCCAAATCCTCTGCCTTAAGCAGCTGATGTCAGGATGGAATTAAGGTAAACAAAACAATTAATCCTCCAAAGTAGTCATTAAGTAGAACTTTATTATAACATATCACTACAAAATTCTGACATTTTAAATTATCAAATTAGTTAAGCTAATTTTCAAGGGACTGTTTGCATAGATAGAAAAGAAATGTTGAAGACTGAATGTTCAGATTACTCCAAACTCTCTTAAATGTTAATAGCCTGCTTACAAACCACTGGGGCCTAGAGGTTGCTACTGTTTTCGAGTTTAGAAAATGACAGCCACTAAGGGGCTTCCCTTATTTTGAAAGGTCAGAGGAGGGCCTCCTTAGATAGAAGTCTTAAGAGAGTTGGGAAGCTTCTACTATTAATTGGCCTGAAATTAATAATAGCAGAAGCAGCAGTCATCATTCATTCAGTGAAGCTTTGCTTTTCCTTACTAATTTATTCAAGTTCTACACTATATAAAATAGGTTATTATTCCACCTACAGGCTTAGAAACTGATGGTTAGAAAGGCTAAATAATAGTCCCAAGTTTATATAATAGTAAATGGTGAAGACAGAATTTGAACTCAGGCAGCCTAAGGTATACCAACAAGAGAAAAAAAGAGACAAGTAGGAAAAAATTGAAAGCCATTTTTACTCAGCCCTGCTAATACTCATTTCACACTTCTTCCAAAACCTACATTGTTCTTTTTTTAAATCTTTTTTTTTAAAGATATATAGATCACACAAAATGTTACATTAAAAACTATAAGAGTTTCCTATATACCCCACTCCCCACACTCCCCACTCCTCCCACATCGACAACTTCTTTAATTAGTGTGGTACATCATTACATTTGATGAGTACATTTTGGAGCACTGCTACACAGCATGGATTATAGTTTATGTTGTAGTTTACACTTTCTCCCATCCATTCAGTGGGTTATGGCAGGATATATAATGTCCTGCATCTGTCCCTTCAATATCATTGAGGATAACTCCAAGTCCCGAAAATGCTTTGCTGCCTCCAGGGTAGAGTCTAATCTCACACTTAGGGTCTCTATACTTAACCCCTCAATCTCTGCTTTCTGGCTTTATCTTCTACTCCTCTACCTACACAGAATCACGCTCTTTCCTTAGCATGCCCTACGCCCTGAATATTATTCTGCCTCCATGACTTTGATTGTGTTAGTTTTTCCTCTGAAACATTCTCTACCAGATGTCCAGATGCTGCCTGTCCCTTAAATGTCTGTTCGAATGTATCCATCTCTATTATAAAGCCATATCAAGTGGTTCCAGATAAACAAAGTTTTCCCTTTCTCTGAACCTCCATAGTTTTCTGTCATGTGGCACTGTCTTAGTTTGCCAAAGCTGCTATGAAAAATACTACACTATAAATTGGATTAAACAATGGGAATTTATTGTCACACAATTTAGGAGGTTAGGAGGCTTTGCTTCTTCCCCTGGTTGGTAACATTCTGGTCCTGGTTTGCTGCAATCTTCAGGCTTTTCTTGGCTTGAATCCCTTCTTCCAGGCACATGATGATGTTATTTCTTTACTCTCTTCCCTTCTGGTTTCTACTAATTTCCTGCTTCTGTCTGTGACCTTCTCTTTATAAGGCCTCTAGAAATTCAGATTAAGACCCACCCTCATTCATTTCAGCACACCATAACAAAAAAAAAAAAAAGATTGTTAAAAGATCCTAATTACAGTGGGTTCACACCCACAGGAACATGGATAAAGATTAAGAGCATTTTTTCTGGGGTTCATAACTCAATCTACCACAGGTACTTAACACCCTCCACCTTGGATTTTCTCTTTTGATGGGCATCTTATCTCTTCAGGGGTGGCAAGTCTGATATGTATAGAGTAGGCCAGCAGTCTGGAAACTCAAACAGGATTTTACCTTGCAGTCTTGAGGCAGAATTTCTTCATCTCTGGGAAATAACGGTTTTTGCTCTTCAGGTCGTTAACTGACTGAATGTGGCCCACCCACATTTTTTAGGGTAATATTTTCTTAAAGTCAACTGATGGTGGATGATAGCCACATCTATGAAATACCTTACAGCAACACCTGGATTAGTGTTTGATTAAATAACTGGATACTGTAGTCTAGCCAATTTGACACATAGGACTAACCCTCACATCAGGGGCCACCCAGGCCAACTATTTATCAGAAAGACCATAAGAGTTCTAAGGACAAGAAAGTTGAATCCATGCTATGCCATGAACACTACAGGCATTTAAATATTCAGTTTAACTTAATTATTTATACACATACACACACATTGAATAAGAACATTATTAAAGTCAAAGAAATTATGCAGAATTATGATGCTCATTTTCAATTCCTCCAGATGACACTAAGTAAATGACCTTTGTGCTAGTCTATTATAAATTCCTCTTTACTTACACTGTCCAAGTTCTGCTTAGCTCTTGCACATCCATCTTCTCCTGCCCTGTGAAGGTCAAAATTTTGAAGCAGGCCATGATTACTATTTACAGCAGAATTTATCAAATGTATAAATTGACACTATTCATCAGTCATGCAATCAATGGAGTAGGTTATGACCAGTATTTCTAAAACCATGGAATAGGATTTAATCGAAGAGAAAATATCATTTTCTATCACAATGATTCACGAAACTTTTGTTCCAATTTTATGAAAACACATAGAGGTCTATGTCACTGCGTTAAAATGTAAGACATATTTTTCACATCTTTGGATCACATTCAAAGTAGTTTGAGAAACTCTGATGTACAAAACCTTTAGTTCCTTCATATATGCTTATTCCAAACCTGACATATATGCTTATTCAAAAATTTAAGAATCGTAGAATCATAGTATTTCAAGGAGGTTCCAAACTTTCAATTATGTTTGTAATACTCCTACCACTTGCTGCTTTGTTATTGGGACCCAGGCTTCTGTGGTCAGCACTTCACAGAGATACAGTCCCATGATTATAGCATCTCAGCTGCATTACCATTTAATTTTTGTCTAGCTGTTTTAAGCACTCCTTCCTCTCTCCTTCTCAATAGATAGACAGATGATAGATATATAGATTATAGAGAGAGGAAGCTTTATATGCTATTTCTTATTTCTGAAGGTGTCTGTAGTATTACTGGCATGACTTATTTCCAGTAATTGTCACCTGAGTCGCAGAGGGAATGCGAGGACAATAAAAGGAAGTCAAGAAAAAGATTAACCAGTGAATTGAGGGGGAAAAGCAAGACATGAGAAGCAACATTTCCTGTAGAAACCACATTTTTTTACACTAATCCCACATTTTACTTTCAGCTGATAAATATACCTCTAATTTGTAATGTGTGAGTTGGAGAAATATCCTCTGTCAGCTCCTTTAAGTCTTTTCTTACAGTCTAGGAGAGTGTTAATATTTTGAAAAAATGTATCCTTGGCATTGCCTCTGCCTGCTAATATTTAAAAAGTCCCTGCATGAGTATACAGAAAGCCCCTTAGTCATGTTCCTCTTTATAGGCCCGAAGCCCCTTGTCATTCACCATTGACTAGATTGGTTTTTTTTTTTCCCCTTTTATCTCTTTTGATCCAAAGCTGAAGGTAACAAGTTATGACTGTTAACTATTGTTCTTGAGTAAATCACATCAAGGCCTCTGCGCACTTCTCAGAAAATATATTGTACATTACTGCAACAAGTGGAACACAGTTATTGCACAGTTCTTGGGAGAAATCTCTTGTCCAAATATTGTGCCAGCTTGCCATTTACTGCTGCTGTCTAATAATAGAGAGAAACCAGCCTGGTGAGGTCATCTCACATGAGGTAATGGGCTTATACATGGGTGTCTTCATTGCCAATAATTTCTACCCTATAAAAGGGGTAAGAAAACCTTCCTGTTGGTAGCTAGGTTCCTTGTTACGGAATGACTCCTGTCTACCATAAGACTTGCTCAAGTCTTAACTCCCAGTCCTGTGGGTGTGAACTTCTTTGTAAATGGTATCTTTAAGAACTAGCCTCTGGTCATACGGGTGAAGACTCATTTGTAAATAAGATCTTTGAAGAGCCTGTTAAGGAAAGGTCAAACTGAAACAGGGCGAGCCTTACTCTGGTGTGACTGGAGTCCCTATAAGCAAAGAAAATTTGGACTGGGAAATAGAAGCCACAGGAGGACACAGAAAGAGACAGCTCACTTGCTGTCACAGCATTTGGAATAAAACCTTCTATCCATCCTCAAAAAGGGTAGGGAGGAGGTAGGATATTCATATCTGCTCATACATATGAAAGAAGGAAATCTTACAAGCTGGAAAAAGTCAACACAAGCAGTAACATGTAAGTGCCATGTACTAGTATTTGGTGTAGAGAATTGAGACAAATGGAGAAATAGCCCACTGATATATATCTAGGTCCCCTATAGTCCTGACTATAGCACATTTCTTATTTTTAATTGCAAAATATATACATATAATTACGTCATATAATAATATAGTGCCTCAGCAATTCCACTCCCAGTAAAAGAATGAAAATATACGTCCAAATAAAAGCTTGTATGGAAATGTTCATAACAAATTATTAATTAATAAAAGCTAAAAAAAAGTTGGAAACAACCCAACACCCATCAAACTGAAGAATGAATTAGTAAAATGTGGTATGCACATATAATGGAATAGTATTCAACTGGAAACAGGAATGAAGTTCTGATACATGCTCCAGCATGGGTGAACTTTGAAAACATCATGCTAAGTGAGAGAAACCAGTCACAAAAGACCACAAATTTTATAATTCCATGAATTCGAATACCTCAGAAGAGCAAATCTATAGAGGTAGAAAGTAGATTAGGATTGCCTGGGGTTGCGGTGAGAATGGAAGACTGGGGAGAAAGGAGTTTCTTTCTATTTTTTTATTTTTTTAGGAGGAAGTGGGATTGAACCCAGGACCTTGTGCATGGGAAGCAGGCACACAACCACATGATCTACATCCACTTCCCACAGGGTCTCTTTTGGAGATGATAAAAATGTTCTACAATTAGTTTACGATTATAAGTTTTACAACTCTAAACAAGCAAAAAACCATTAAATTGTACACTTTAAATGAGTGTATTTTATGGTATGAAAATTATATCTCAATAAAGGTGTTAAAATTGAAAGAGAGAGAGAGAGAGAGAGAGAAAGAAAGAGAGACCTAACTCAAAGAGAGAAGCCATCCCCTGATTTTGGTAAGCACCATAGTACTGGGAAAAATAATCTAGCCATTTCTAAAATGAATGCTTTCCTAGAGGTTAGTTAATGAAATGGACTCATTTTAAATAAAATAAAAAATTTTAAGAGTTTAGTATTTCATCTAAAACCATCCTAAATTCTTTTTTTAAAGTTTCAAACGTCCAAAGTACTCGTTTGGTTTAAAAACAAAAATTTTGTGTCTTTTCTGACAGTCTATGTTGGTGCCAAATGTCACCATAAAGGAAACAAAAGTTGTCCAGCCATATTCAAAGGAATTAAAACTTCCCTTCACAGTCCCTTATTAACATATTGGCATAGGATAGTTGTCAGGTAAAGTGGCAATACTCCAAGTGTATTTTTTTTTCTTTTAGTACACTACACTAAAGTGGCTCCTGTCAGTTAGGATGAAGGAGGGGATTGGGGGATGGGGGATAAGAAGGAGCAGGAGGGAGAGAGCATTAATCATTTAATCATCATTGCTAACCGAAATTACCTAGAGCCTGTGTGGGATTCAGGTTACCTTAGAGCATCCACACCACACAAAACAGTCAAGGGTTTTGATTTTCCAGAGCCTTCTTCTAAACTGAGAAGCCCCCACCCTCTCGCATGCATGGAATTCAGGCCAATATAAAACCACTAACATGGATTCAAAGGACCACAGGGAAGAAATTATCTTTTAAAACCAGTTTTTTCCTCATTGTCACTTCAAGTTGGCTCCCTCATATTACCCTATGGGTCTGTATTTTTAATGTGTTTTGCATATGCACAAAGAAGATGAGAATTTAGGTTGGCTGCAGAAACTGCTGGCAGTCATTATTCTTCAGGAAGCATGCCTTAATAGCTCTTCTGAAGCAAATATTATTTAATTTCCCTCTAACGTAATATTGCAGGTATCTCTCTTTGATGCTGAAAATTTATTTCAAAATGTGTCCGCCAGGTAAAGAAGCTAAGTTCAGCACATAGCAACTCAAATTACATGTAGTGAGAAGATTACAAAAATGAAAACCAGGAAATCTAAATTCTATTACCTGTTTTGCCACTAATCATTAGTGAGTGACCTTAGCTTGCATCTTCTTTGGAGTATCAGTTTCTTTATCTGTAAAACAAGATAGCTAGACTAGAAGTTCCTTTTTTCTTTCATCCTCTGTAGTTGGCCTATATCTGCAAGGATATAGGGTAAGTGAAAAGATCCTAAGCTTCAAGCAATCAGTAATTAAACTCAAACCTCCAAGAGTTCGAGACTTTCTATTACTGTGCAGAAAATAAAACAGAGAACCAACGGTAATCTGCATATTCCTTCTATACAAGTCCTGACAAGGCATTCTCAGCTTACCTTTATCCTTATTTTCCCACTCCATCACTGCATCTTCATCTCTTTGTTTGCACAGTCTCCATAATCAATATTCTCCAAGACTGTTTTTCTCTTCTTTCAATGCATCCTTAGATGACTTCTCTAGAGGCATTTTTTTTTTAATGGCAAAGGAGTCCACAATTCTTCCCAAGTCAGTGGCTAACTTGAGCTTCAGCAGTAAAAAACAAAACAAAACAAAAACTACTAATCTGTAAATATTGTAATTTGTTCATTCATAGCTTTGCCATTTCACTTCTTTACACATAACTCCCGCTGATACATCCATCTGAATTTTTTGGTTGTTTGGTTTTGCTATAAGTCATTGAAGAGCATAGGACTTAGCTATCAAATTGGATATGTTAGCATATCTAGCTTAGCATACATATTTGGACACCTGGTTCATCATGATTCTGAAAGAGAATAACAGTAAAGTTAGGGACAAAATCATGAGGCAACAGACATTTTCTCTGGTACCCCAAGCATCCTCCTCCATCTCGCAAATGCCCTTGACCTAATTCCAACCCCCAAGACATCCAGTCCACCCTCCTACACCTCCCAACCCTACACTCATCTGGTTGGTGACAATCCCACATTCATTCAGACACTTTCCCCCAACTGTCTAGAAAAAATTGATCTAATAATGAAAATCACAGTAAGTTATTAAGACAGATTACATGGTAAAATTTCCAAGGACAATTCCAAGAACCAAAGAACCAGATACACTATCTTAACCCAAACATATAGATCTCCAAAAGTAGAATATCATGGATCTCCAGTAAGTGACAATTTGGGGGAGGGAAAAGGATCTCTTTGTAGGCCTTCTTATATTGCATAAACCTTACCTGATCTACTCATTCTTAAGGATGAGCTGAAGCAGGAGGGAGGATAAAGAATATAGAACTGCTAGATATTTTCCAGGATCTTCTTCCACAAACTTGTGCTGTACAATCTGGGTGGCAGGTTGAGCTGGCACCCTCGAAGGTGAGGCCCCAGCAAGCATGTCAGAAAAAATGCCAGTGAAACAGCGTTCATTTTAATCTGATAAAATCCACTGGTTGGAGGTTAGGTAATTGTATTTCACTGCCACATTCATACATGGATTTCATCAATATGAAAAATATTGAGTCATTAGGGGAATATTTCAAAAAGAGCAAGGATTCACAAAGTGTGCTTCATGGAACTTAGCCCCATAAGATTCTCCACCCCACCCCACACACACTCAAAAATAATTAAGCAAGCTTGGGAAATGGTACAAACTATATTTCTTTCTCAGAGAACCGTGAAGCACATTTACCTATTAAAGTTCTGGAGATAGCCTGCTGGAAAGAATCCCGGTTAATTCTCCATAATCCCCAAATACCTAAGGGTATTCGATCACAGAGACATTTTTTAATAACACCTATTAACTACCCTTAGAATAAATATTCTATTGTTACATTTTTATAAAACACATTCCAAGAAAATCAAAGAAAATGAGAGAGACAAACAAATTAACTGGAAAGCTCACTGTTGTTTCCAGAATTTAACAAAGAAATATTTTGCCCTAATGGCAATATTTGTTTACTGTATGTTTGATCAACTAAACTCTAAAATTAAATTAAAACAGTAAAATATTCATAACAATAAAGTCTCTTTTGTTCTATAGTAACTATTTACAAACAACATACTCTCTTCTGATCCTATTATTTATATTAGGGTAGTTTTGCTTCATTGTTACCATTACATGTTCTGCATTTGGAGTTCTACCATTTTATTCTGTCCAAAATCTGGAATGCATTGTTTGCCCTAATATTTTTAAACTAAATAACCAAGAGAGAGAATTATAAAATAAAATAATGAATAAAATAAAATTATTTGGTAACATTTCACCTCCTAGAATCCAACAATATTTTAATGACCTGCTCTGTGCTGTTTTTGTCACAGCTGGATTACAGCTATGAAAACATCTATCAAAAATGGGTGACTTTGCCTCAGGTAATTCAAGACTTTATGAATCGACCTCTAGAGGAGATTGGAATGTCTTTTTTAAGAGAAAAGGTCCCCAAAATCATCGCAGCTAATTGTGGAAAGAAACAAAAAGGTTTATCATTATAGCCTTTCAAATGAGTGTTCCTCCAATATATTAAAACTCTGTGTGTAAATCGTAATGTAAACTCTAGATCTTCGTTAGTAGCAATGCTTCACTATTTGTTCATCAATTGAACCACACTAATGTAAGATCTTAAAAATAGGGGAAAATGTGGGTATATGGGAATCCCCTATTCTTTGAATGCAACTTTTCTGCAATCTCAAACTTCTTTAAAAATAGTTTATTATATGAAAAAAAAAAAAACCTTTGTGATAAGATGTACTTTTGTTTTTGGAGCCAAAGAACCAAAATCTAATGCAACATTTAGGTAATAATTTATATAAGCATCATTAAGATCCCCATATTTTCTCTCAGGCTTTATATATTACTATCAACATATAGTATGCCTCCACCTCCATCTTTTGAAAGTATAAATACAATAAAGTTTTTATTTTATTTTCCCTTGGATATTCTTTGCTGTTTCACTCTGCTGTAGGCTGGCTATAATGCCTGTACGCCATGATGCAAGAAGCTGTTTGTGGTAAAATTAAGATCATGGGAATGAAGTTGACTCAATGATGAGTAAATAAGCTAAGCAAGGTCTTCACTGGACCATTTCGCAATCGACAGGCCCAAATAACTTCCAAGAGTTTCCAAGTGAGAGAAAAAGGGGAAAACACAAGTAAACCAAGAACTTTCTGCTCACAATCCTAAAAATAGATTTCAGAGAAATTTCAATAAGAATTCTAACGATTTGTTTCATTTCTCCATGGAATAATCCCTATGTCTATCCAGGTTATTGTGATGCATTTAAAAGCACTGTGCCTTCACTGAGAGAACGTAGATCCCAGACTTCAGGGCACTCAGCTATAAGACTCAAACACGCGGGAGCAAACCACAGGAAAAGGTTCTGAGAGGGCTCTGAACTTTTATATGATTCACAAAGAGAAAGAAATCTTATGTTTTCTTAAAATAATAGTATTTAGAGCTTCTTGGGGCCTTTTTGCTGATGAGGCTTAGGAGGTAGTTACCTGTTGAAGGTTACAGAGATAGCTCATGGCAGAAGTGGAACTAAATCTAAGTCCTCAGATTTAGTATCTCTCCCTACAGTGTTGTTCCCATTTATCCGACTATCCTCCTTGTGCTTAAGAATGTGGTGTCATTTCACAAAAATAATGCAGTCACTCACTAACCAAATTTGCCACAAATTTGGGCTGAGAACTGAAACACATCAACTGGGCAATAAACCATGTTATATTTCTGTAATCTCTTAGAAGGACATCATGTTCGTGCAAATTATATACTTTTCAAGAGAATATTAAATATGAAAAAGTATAGAAACTTATGCCATTTTTCCTAAACTCTTCATCTTCTCCCCACCAAAAGGACTGCAAGGTCTTCAAAAAGATAGCTACAGCTCGCAACTGTCACTCATCAAAACTCAAAGAAAGGAGGCTTGTGAGCATATGAGGATGTGCTACTTAGTTCAGTACTCAGGGAAGCTGTCTAAGTGAACTCATGCCACAAAAAGGACTTGCTATAATACTCTGACCAACTTAATACCAATAATCAAAAATATTCAATTAACAGTAACAGCCCTCTTTTCTGAAAACGGTCCCTTTGTTCCCCGCCTCCCCCACCCCTTGCCTTGAAAATAATGCGGCCTTTCAGCCAGTACACCATCAGTAATGTTCACGTTAGAAACCTGGGGCTCGTACATCCACTCTCCAGCGGTGCACACTGTTTTCTGGATCTTGGCCATGGAATGCAGAAACTGTGCCGTTACCAGGCAGCCGGTTACTGAGCACAGCCAACTGTAACCCTGGCACAGAGCTGTCCCCTGAAAGAAAAAACAATAGCAACTACCTCAGTACACCATCAGTAATGTTCACGTTAGAAACCTGGGGCTCGTACATCCACTCTCCAGCGGTGCACACTGTTTTCTGGATCTTGGCCATGGAATGCAGAAACTGTGCCGTTACCAGGCAGCCGGTTACTGAGCACAGCCAACTGTAACCCTGGCACAGAGCTGTCCCCTGAAAGAAAAAACAATAGCAACTACCTCAGTAAAATGTGAATACAATTTTTCCCTGAATCAAGCATTCATATAAATAGTTTGAAAGTAAAAAGTATCAATGTTCAAAATTCCAAGTCACTTCCCCAAAACTATTGCTATTCTTAACCTGGAAAGTAACAGAAGCCTAAACAATCCCAACAGGAGGCAAAAAGGTTTGTGCGTGAATAGTTTTATTGGAAGAGGACCCTTAGCTTTTATATAATTCTGAAAGGGAAATATGACCCTAAAAGAACTTTTTAGTTCTTAAGATTAAGAAACCTACATGCTTTCAATCTCCAAATGATAGAATAGCAAGGAGAGCATGCAGGACCAGGCTTCTACATATGCACTTAGACTGCACATTTTATTATGGTTAGATCACATTTTGACAACTCATGGAGAGCTCCCTATGAGCTTAATGGTCAATCAGTCAACATATCTATTAAGCACCTACTATGGGCCAAGCACTGGTTGCCATGAGTCTACTACCATTAAGGTAAGACAGAAATTCTTGTTGCAAACATGTACTCTGCAGCCCAAGGGCCCAAAATCAAATTGTGTCTTTGTCACTCTTTGGTTCTGTGACCTAGGGCAGGTACTTTAACTCTCCTTGCTCTAGCTTCCTCAACTCTAAATGGGGCTAGTTATAGTTTCTACTTCACTTGTTTATGAGAAGGAAATGACTAATCTCTACTGTTCCACATACCGTTCCAGTATGTGGCCCCAGTGAGCTCTCTATTCGATGATCACTATCATTAGCAAGAATTAGCCAGATGGTTATATAGAGACCACACATATCTGTGGACAGCTTGGAAGGCATATATCTGGTCTCATTCACCTCGCTACCTACAGGTAGAAAGGACAAAGGAGAGCACCACCAGGATTTCTAACTAAAATGGACTTAATAAAAGACCAAATGTAGTTCCAGGTTTTCCAGGTCATATGCTGCATAATATTGCCAATTGAGAGCCTTCTGTTGTCAAGACTCTACAAATCCCACTCCTTGGTAAACTTAGATTTTCTGTTAGCATTCCTAGTAGCTATACTCAAACACAAAATGTTCTCAAAAGGTCCCCCACAGGGCCTAAGTAGTGCTGGTCCAATCTCAATTCTTGTTCTGCCTCACCTGTTGACTTAATGTGCACACTATGGGGAAAATCCCTGGGTTGTTCTGTACTTGGGTTTCCCAGTGGTATTAAATTCAGTGAAGATAAATGTATAAATATCAAAGAACACAATGATTTGTTCCCTTAAGAAGGGAACACAAGAAACAATCAGTCTATTTCCTCATTTTTCTCACCCACTTGGCCTGAGAAAATTGTCTCAATGACCTCTTGCCTCTGTGTCACTTCCCAAGCTTCTTCCTAGGTTTGGAACATTATTTTTCCCCCTTTTGAGAACAAAATACTTTCTTCATAGAATTTGGCTGACCTAATAGAATCATGTTTTCTATCCTAACAAGCCCAGCAATCATATAAAGCTGATTTCAGTCACATTTATAATAGGATGTAAAAGTTCATGAAACTGTAAGGCATATTTTTTAAATGAGCCACTATTTTAACAATGCCTGACATGTTATATATTCCATGTTCATAATGCATATTTTACAGTTAATAAATCTCCTTTCATATGTTTCTAAATTTGTCTTTTTAAAATGGAATCCATTCGTGGGCAAAGAATATTCATTCCAGTGACTCTTCACAGACTATTAGCCCAAAGCAGATGAGCATACAAAATGGATAAAAAAAACTCTGAATATATTAGCATATGGATCAATCATTTGAACCAGAATAGGAGGAATCTCATATCTGTAGTTAGTGGTTTAATGTCTTCAGGGAGGCAAGAATGGGTCTAACTTGTTTGCTCTATTCCCGTGAAGTTAGTACAATGTCCAGCACCCCCAAAGCAACTGATATTCATTTAGTAAAAGCATAAATAAATGAATTCCAATTACTGACGTGATCACAGATGAAGTTTAAATCTCCTAATTTTGAGTTGAGATGCTGGTTGTATTCATTAGAAATTTAAGGATTACAATTTACAAAAAAAAAGAAAGAAAAAAATGAACTCTTGTAAAGAATTTAAGCATAAAGGTATTAAAATTATGAGGAAATGATTGCATTTTATGGAACCAAAGGCAAGAATGCACCTCAGAGACTGCCTTAACAGGGACTGGAGCATAAGAGGGACCCCAAGTTATTTTCTCTCTCTGCTCTCCTACTCTTGTGCATCTGCTTCATTCTTCTTTCTCCCTGCAAGCTGACTTTAGTGAGTATAGCAAATGAGTGCATTAACTGTGACTCTCAGACCAAAGTGATAGCTACAGTCTTTTTATTAGCATCCACATGGGTGGGTTATCTAACCTGCATATTCATAAAATCTATGTCCAGAAGGGTGGGGGAGAAAGACCAATTTTTTGTTGTAATCATATTTAGGATAATAACGTTAGGGTTAGCTATTCTACGTCTCACCTGTAAGTACCAGGGCCTACAAAGCAACACTTCTAGGGAAACCATTCTCAAAAAGGGAGTTCCTCTCTTACCAAGAATAAGACATCAGAGCTTTCATAGTTCAAAGGCACTTGCTTCTTCTGTAGATATAAATGCTATCCCTCCACTCTTTCCAAATGCTTGAAGGTTGTGTCTCTTGCCCTGGGTCATGGGACCCAGAGTGCTGCCTAAGCAGCTGCTGGGGAGAGAAATCACACCCATACTCATAAGGCAAGTAATGGACAATCTCAGCACCCACACAGAGTCTTTTACTCCCACCCCAAAGGGTATGTGTGATTGGTACAGTATGTGTAATAAAAAGGGGTGGGCGTTATATGCGGATCTCATATTTTTTTAATATAACATTTAAAAGAAAATGAAGAAAAAAAATGAAAAAATAAAAAGACTTTACAGTCCCACTGTTCAACAATAAAACGAGGCAAGAAATATTTAAAAAAAAAAAAAAAGGAAGCTTAATCTAGACAGTTTGCATAATTTGATACCGGGTAATACATTTGTTTTGTTGAATAATTCTATAATAAAAACACATAATTTGGAAAGGCTACTTTGATTGGTCTCTGGTTATAAAGTAAAAGTCAGGGGAGTAAACATAATGTGATTCATTCTAGCTCTTAGAGTCTTCCTATTTTTGACACTGAACACCTCTTGTTTATGATTATGAAGAATCTCTTGTGGAAACAGTACCCTCTCCCTTATTCTTGAGAAACTGCTCCCACCCCAACTCCTTTGATTATTATAGGACTGCCCATCACAGTTGTGACAGTTTGAAATTCTTTTATTAGTCCCAAATAGAGAAAGATTATGTTTTTGACTAAACCATTCCTCTGGGTCTCAGATGCTTTTGATTGAGCTGTATCAGTAAGGCGTGAGGCAGTTTGGGTTTCTGCCCTCCTGCTGGATTTCATATAAACGTAGACAAACATGAAAAGAAAGCTGCCATGTAAGAGAGGGGACTGCAGAAAAACAGAGAAATCCTGAGAACTGAGAGGGTCCCAGAGTCTGGAACCACCTAAGCATAGAGGCATGGAAAGAGGTCCCAAGAGGCTGGGCCCAGACTGAGAGAGGAGGCCCCATAAGAGACAAGTTTTATGCCTGGTTGCCCACAGCTTAGCTCTGGAAAATGGTAGATTCTGGAGGAGAAGGCAGAGATTGGTGGCCATCTTTACCATGTGGCAGGACACCAGAATAAATAGTAGCTGACCTTGGTGAGATAGCATCTCTGATGGTGCTTTGACTTGGACATTTCATGATCTCGGAACTACAAACTTTTATTCCAAATAAATCCTCTTTATAAAAGAAAACACACTTCCAGTATTTTGTATCAGAAACCTTGTGGCAAACTAAGACAATAGTATACACTACCCACTTACCTTATCCTCAGCCACAGTGAGGAACACAAGACTTGGTTGAGCAACTCACAATACTAAGATGCCCTGGCCCAATGACTGGTCCACAAGGTAACCACATGAACTAGACTAGGTCAATCAGATTCCCTCTCAAGAATATTCTGACATAAAAATGGACATGTAGCTCTTTCTGAGTCCCCTTGGATTTTGAGCTATACGAATATTTCTCCAGAGATTTCAGCTGCCTTATACTCCATCAAGAATGAGCCAAGTCAGAGACTGAGTCTAGAATTTTAATATACAGGAGAAATAAATCTGATGGTACCAAGTTCTCAATTTTAGTTCTTAATTACTCCTGAACTTCTTTGGTTCCTACAGCTTTTCCTCCAATGCTATCAGTTATTTCAATTGCTTTCTAACAATACTCCTCCTTTTCAAAATTAAATTATCACTAGTTAAGTTTCATTTGTCACAAAAGAATCTTGAGTGATGTATTAGTTTTCCAGCACTGCTATAAGAAAAATAACACAAACTAGTTGGTTTAAACAACAGGAATTTATTGGCTTATGGTTTTGAAGGTTAGAAATCCAAAATCAAGGTATAATCAGGACATGCCTTCTTAAAGTCTGTAGCATTCTGGTTTTGGCTTGCTGGCAATCAGTTTCTATGTCTGCCACATGGCCATCTCTCTCTTTCAGGCTCCTCCTATGACATGCTTCTGTGTCCAAAATATTCTTTGCTTTTAGGACTCCAGTCATAATTCATTAAGGCCCACCATGCTTCAGTTTGGTCTTATTTTAATATGATCGTCAAAGATCATATTTACAAATGAGTTCACTCCCAAGGAGTGGGAGTTAAGACTTGAATGTGTTTTGGGGCAGTGGGGAGAACACATTATTAAATATACCACGAGTGATTAGGTTGACCACATGATTTAGCTTCCAAATCAGGACATTGTGAGATGAGACACTATTAGTAATTATGCCGGGACAGCAGATATATACAGGGAATGTCCCAGGCAAACTGGAACATATGTCACCTTATGAATAATGCACAAATGTATTTTCTGCTTCCTCATGCACATGGAGGAACATGATTTTAGCTGAAAGTTTCAGGTCCAGCTCTCTGCAAAAGAATGAGTTGTCTCTTTCAATTCCAATCTTAACTAATTGGAAGAGATCGAGGAGGTGGGGTTACACTGCAAGAAAATGGATTCTGGGAGCCCTGCAGCTCTAACTCTGCGTTCGTTTGGAGTGCAGTACAGAGAGGAAAGGTTACATTTCCAGAAAATGAAAATTTTGAAAAGCCAGATACTGGGATTTTACCTTATTTAGATATGTATATCTAAATATTTCCTCCAAATCATGGGAGGTAAACTAGAATTCAAAGGATTCACTACCATCTAATGAGTTAGCCTGTCATAGTTCCAAAAATACTTTGCAGAAGATATGAGATCCTAGATCAGAGACAAAGAACTTTATCACAGCAAAAGTTTTCACTGCACATTTTAGCTGTTAAACTGTACTCCATGACACTAGTTTCATCTCTGTCACCAACTATATTGTCCACAACTAGTTGTGGGACTTTTCAAACATTCAAACATTTATTCTCCTCACTTTAGAATAAATTTAAATAATTTCCGAGGTACCTAGTCTGAAAAGTACTGAATATCCCTTTAAAATTTCTTGAACTACCTCTCAGAGTAACCAAAATGAAAACTAGAAAAGTTACTTACACTTGAGCTGCTTTTCTTCCTTGGTGTTGCTTCTAGCAACTAAATCAGTACAGCAGTGACTTCCAATTCAAGGTAACTGAAAAACTCCAGAAGATTTCTCCCTATGGTTTCCTTCCTTTGTGATGTTTAAGCATCAGTTTTGCACAAATCCAGTTATTTCACTATTTTGTTAAGACCCATATGTCTGAAGTTGTTTTGTTGTTGTTGTTGTTGTTGTTGTTGTTGTTGTTTTGGTGCAAGGCATACTCAACCCAAAAACAGATTTTAAAACTAGTTTACTTCAACACCAGTTCTTGAAAAAGTATTGTTTTTTTCTAAGCTCATAAGAGAGAGCAGAATCAATTACCACATACTTTAAAAATGGGACCATGTAATACAGTAAGTTACAGGGTAGTTTGAGAGTATGACAAAGGTATGTTTTTTATAATTAAAATTAGAAAGATAAAACAAGAGAACCATTTTGGCATATTTTATTCTAATAGCACTGCATTCAAAACTTGACCTTTCACAGAGCTCCACTACTGTATTGCTTTGGCAGCAAAGAAATTAAGTGTTGTAGTTGTGAATGTGAGTTTGATACTGGAATCCTCTTAGGTGAATTCCATTGAACCACACCAAATCCTTAATTTTGTTAAAAATCCCTCTTTCAGACTTTCCAACTGATTACACATCTTTGCCCTTTGTACTTCATTGGTTTCTCAATGTGCAGATATAACTAAAATGGTTTGCTCAGTGAATCTGTTCAATTGTAGTCACTGCAATTATTACTTTATTTTTAAATGATCCATGTCTTTTTCTATGCTATAAAATAAATTAGAATTTTGTTCCTGAGAGTTTTACTCTATCTTTGCAACAAAATAAGGTAATATTACCCAATACTTTTCTATACTCTCATGGATTTTTTTATTCTAGTTTCTCCCACCTTCTTCTGGAGTGTTAATTACATGTGAAATCTGATACTAATTGGACCAATATGGTTATACATAGTCCTAGTTACTTCAACATTATTATATTTACTGTGAATTAGTTAATTATAGGTTGGTACAAAAATAAACTGATGGTGTTTTCAGGTTCCCTAATACTTACAAGAACATATTCCTGATCTTTTTAAAGGAATCATTAATGAGAGAGAGAGAATGTATGTGTCTTTTTAGGAATTTTGAAGCACTGAAGTAATCCAGACTTTTTATTCCATTGAAAAATTTTAATTGAACATGAAGTCCATTGAAATTCAGTGGCAATATTGGAGGCTCCCCTTCCATTGCAGTTCTATAAAAAGAAGTTTCATTAAAAACTGGAGATTCCTCTTTTCCCCTACAGCATCTATTTCTGTGTAAGGAATGTTCATAACTGTGGTTTTTACTTCAGCAAAATCTGATTACATATATATAACAGCTTAGAATCATGTGTACATTAGGAGTTCAGCTACAGAAGTTATAGGTGCTAATCAGTACATTGCTAAAAAGGAAATTTTTTAACTTTTTACTGAGAATGAGCAAACATGTCATGTTAAATATGATTATTGCTCCATCATGTCCTGCTTCAAAGTCTAATGCTTCAGAAACCAAATAAAATAATGTGGTCCCTTGATAAACCTATGTGAGATTTAATTTTTGTTCCTTATGTGCATTAGAATAAAAGGCCATTATCCATCTCAACCAGAAAGATGGTGGCAGAGTTAGGAGGTCCTAGAATCACCCCCTACTACAGGGTAGTTAATAAACACACAGAGCTCTCTGAAGCTGGCTGAAGCACCTGTTTGGGGGCTCCAGGAGTCCAGAAGAGCATCTTGACACATTCTTGAAGGAATGGAAGGAGGAGAATGGCCATCTGCAGAGAAGACTTGCAAATAGAGTGCTCCATGCCATGGAGGCTGGTGCCCATTTTCCACTGGAGGCACAAGCCGCCTTGGGAGCTGTTCCATGACTGGAATTGAAAGCTCCACATCTGAAAAATGAGGGAGGAAGAAACGTTGGGCACTAACTTCAACTACTGATGAGTAAATTCAGTGGGCTAAAGTATAATCATGAGAACAGCTATAATTTGAATCTGTCCAAGTCAGAAAGAGACTGGTAGCCACCATCTTAACTCTGCGCCTGGCATGAGGGGAAGCATGGCAGACTGAAAAATCACAGTGCTGGTAGGGACTGGCTTCTTTCCATCCAGATCAGATTGCAGCTCTAGCCTAAGCTCCAGTCCCACCTGTGGGAAGGAGGAAGCTGGGGGGACCTGTGCCAGCCTCTCTAGGAGATTACTGGCCAAGCTATGGAGGCAGGTGATTGTCCTACTTTAGCCGCACAAGTTGCCTCAGGAGTTTTTCTGTTGCTTGAATTGGAAGCCCCATTTCCCAAAAACAGGGAGGGAGGAGATGGTTGGCCACTGATTTTGGCTACTGACTAGTAGATTTGGCTGGCTAAGGTATAACCCCAGGAACAGCGAGAGTGTGAATCTGTCCAAGTCAGAAAGAGGCAGGTGGCTGCCATTTTGACTCTGCCCCCAACCTGAGGGGAAGCCAGTACTGAATATCACAGTGACAGTAGGAACTGGTTTCTCTCACCCATATCAGCCTGCAGCCCTAGCCTAGGCATTAGCCCCACTTCTGGCAGAGAAGAAGCTGGCAGGCCCTGCACCAGCCTAAGCAGGTAACTGCAGGTACCTTTGGTTGGCACAGACTGAAAAATCAGAAGTCTACCGGGGCAACTGCGGTCTTCTAGGACACGCACTGCATAGACTGCTGACCACACCTGCAGCTCCATCCCTGCCCCAGGCAAGGGAGAAAGGGGCATGAAGCTTCATTAGTCTCTCTGGGCAACTACAGTCTAGGCCACCATGACTTGGATCATTTTACACAGCTGTGACTCTGTCCTACTCCTGGCAAAGGAGAAAGCTGGGAGAAGCGTCATCAGTCCCTGGGGCAATGAGAGCAACTTAAGCCCCCTCAGCGTATAGCACCAACTACATCCTTGGCTCCTACTGCACAATCAGCAAGGGAGAAAGGGCAGAAAGCCCTAAACTAAAGAGAAAAACTTCACCCAGAATAAATACTCTAGTAAGCCAGATGCCAAGACACCAGCAAAAAATTACAATCCACACAAAGAAACAGAAAGATATGGCTCCATTAAAGAAATAAGATAAGCCTCCAGATGACATAAAAGAGTTGAGACAACTAATCATAGATGCTCAAACAAATCTCCTTAATAAATTCAATGAGATGGCTAAAGAGATTAAGGATATTAAGAAGACACTAGATGAGCACAAAGAAGAATTTGAAGCATACATAGAAAAATAGCAGGTCTAATGGGAATGAAAGGCACAATAAATGAAATTTTAAAAAACCTCTGCAATCATATAATAGCAGATTGAGGAGGCAAAGGAAAGGATTGGTGAGCTTAAAGAAATGGCCTCTGAAAGTGGACATACAAAACAACAGATGAAGAAAAGAATGGAAAAAATTGAACAAGGTCTCAGGGAACTTAAAGACTGTGAAAAACATGCAAACATACATGTTATGGGTGTCCCAGTAGGAGAAAAAAAGGGAAAAGGTGCAGAAGGAATATTTGAAGAAATAATGGTAGAAAATATCCCAACCCTATTGAAGGACATAGATATCCATGTCCAAGAAGAACAACATACTCCCACCTGAAAAAATCTGAATAGACTAACTCTGAGACACATACTAATCAGAATGTCAAATGCCAAAGACAAAGAGAGAATTCTGAGAACAGCAAGAGAAAAGCAATGCTTAACAAATAAGGGATACCCAATAAGATTAGTGCTGATTTCTCACCAGAAACCATGGAGGCAAGAAGACAGTGGTCTGATATATTTCAGATACTACAAGAGAAAAAATTCCAGCCAAGAATCTTATATCCAGCAAGACTGTCTTTCAAACATGAGGGCAAGTTTACAAAATTCACAGATAAACAGAAACTAAGAGAATTTCTAAGAGATGAGATTTTCAGGAAATATTAAAGGGTGTGCTAGAGCCTGAAAAGAAAAGATGGAGAGAAAGGCCTGAGAGTCTAGAAATGAAGATTAAATCAATAAAAGTAACCAAAAGTGTCATAAAAGTGGGGAAAATAAAATATGACAGGTAAACTCAAAGAGGAATAAACAATCAACAATGTAAAGTACTTGTATTCAGAAAACTGCAACTCAATGTTACAAGAAATCAAAAAAGGCCCAGATAACTGGAAGAGCATTCCATGCTCATGGACTGGAAGACTAAATATCATTAAGGCATCAGTTCTACCCAAGTTGATATACAGATTCAATGCAATCCCAATAAAAATTCCACCAGCATTTTTTTAAAAACTTTCAAATGCAATTATCAAATTTATTTGAAAGGGTAAGGTGTCCTGAATAGCCAGAAACATCTTAAGAAGGAAAAGAGAACTTTCATCTCCAGATTTGAAATTATGTTACTTAGCTATAGTGCTAAAAACAGCATGGTACTAACATAAAGGCAGACACATAGGCCAATGGAACCAAATTTATGGTTCAAAAACAGACCCTCGTGTACGGCTAAGTGATTTCTGACTAGCCTATTAAACCCACACAACTTCAGCAATAAATGGTGCTGAAAGAAATGGATATCCATAGCCAAAAGTAGGAAAGAGGACCCCTATCTCACATCTTACTCAAAATTAACTCAAAATCGATTTAAAAAAAAAAGAACTAAATATAAAAGCAAGAACCATAAAACTTCTAGAAGAAATTGTAGGAAAATATCTTCAAGCCCTGTTGGTAGGTGGTGGATTCTTAAAGGAGATAAGAGGACTGAGATGGGCTACTGATGTCTAATGTATGTAGAAGTTTTAATTAGCTTTAATGTAAAAGTGTGGAAAGGTATAGAGTGGATGGTTACAAATAGTAACAGTTAGCTTATAAACGGGGATGTGACTGAAAATGGTAGTCTAGGGACATAAATGCCAATTGACAGAATACTACAGAATAATCCAGGACTGAATATCCCAGTAAACCAAGAGGTGGATGAGAATTGTGGTTGATGGTACAGAAGCAAGAGTGTCCTTTGTGAGCTAGAGCAAATGTATTTGCTACTGCAGTGTGGTGGGAATGTGGAGAAGCATGGGAAAAATACAATTGAAGTGATTTATGGACTGTGGTTAGCAGTAATAATGTAATATCCTTGCATGCATGCCAAAGATGTATTGTGTTAATAATGGGGCAGTATGGAGAATGCATGCCAAATGCACACTATGGACCTAGTAACAATCAGATAATAGTATTTTATCTGCAACAAATGTTCCACCACAGTGTGGTGTGTTGCTAGATGGATGTTGTTTGGGAATTCTGCACATGTGCATGATTGTTTTATACGTTTACAACTTCTGTCATAAAAAATATATTTAAACAATAATAATAGGGTGGGTTGGGGGAAAATACACCAAGTATAAAATAAGGACTATAATTAGTAGTAAGATTTTGACAATATTCTTTCATAATCTGTGACTAATGTCTTACAACAATGCAAGGTGTTGGTGGAGAGTTGATGTATGGGACCCCTGTATGATGTTATGCATGTTTGCTCTATAAGTCCCCAACTTTTACTATACATTTATTGTTTATGTATGTTCATATATAAATGATATAAAGATAATAACAATAACAGGGTGGGTTGGGGAAAATACTTTGGTTAGTAGTAATATTTTGACAATGCTCTTTAATCATTAGTTTAAAATGTTTGACAACAATGCAAGGTATTGGTGGTAGGATGAGATATGAGAGTCCTGTATGATGCTGTGTATGTTTGTTTCGTAAGTTCACAACTATTACTATACACTTATTGCTTACATATGTTTATGTATGAGTGATATACTTCAATAATTTTTTAAATTAAAAAAAGACCATTATCCAAATGATAAACACTTATTTTACCAGGTTAAAAAAGAATTATGAGTACAGCATCAATACATTAAATCCAAAATAAAATTAGTTTTTAAAATATATTAAAATATTTAGCCTTGGTGATAGCTGATTCATTCATTCATTCTCAATATGTGCTAGGTCAATAGAAAGGACACCTGGTGAACATAGCAAAATCTCTGCCCTCATTGAGGAGCTTATCTTCTAGTGGGGGAGAATAGAAGTAGATTAGTGCTACAATAAATAAATTAATCAAATAAGCACAAAATGCACTAAGTGCAAGAAAATAACTAGCTTATTTACTGAGAGAGAATAGAAGTGATGATGTTAGTACAGATGGGACAGGCAGGGAAGCCCTCTCTGATAAACTGAGACACAGAAAATGAGAAGAAAGTTCTTTGGGAATAGCTGGATTAGTGTTGGGGCAAGAAAAACAAGTGAATAATCAGAAAAGAGGCTGTGGGTGCAAAGGAGATTGCTGATCATGGAGCAGTTCTGGGGGCACCAGAAGCCACGGGAGATTGAGTCACATTAGGAAATATACTGAAACTAGGATGGAAGTGATGTCCAGGTAATAACTGATACTTGGGAGACTTGGGCTTAATGCCATTACTGAGGTGAACAGAGAAAGAAAGCATGATTGGATTAATTGTGACAGATTGTTAGTTAAAGGTAAGCATTGCTGTGGTGGTTTGAAACTGTATGTACCCCATAGTCATGTCCTTAAAGCTAATCCATTTCCAGGAGTGTAAACTTGGAGTGTAAGGAGGGCCTTTTGAATAGGTTACTTCAGTTAAGGCATGACTCAGGGTTGTGCTTAATCTTCTTACTGGGGTCCTTTATAAATGGAATGAATACACAGAAAAAGAGAAAGCCATGGAAGAAAGAAGCTGAAAGCAATGAAACCCAGAAGAGAAGGAAGAGACCAGCATATGTCACCATGTGTCTTGCCATGTAACAGAGGAGTCCAGGATTGCCAGCAGCCAGTCTCCAGGAAGAAAGTGTCACTTGATGATTCCTTGATCTGGACATTTTTCTCAGCTTCAAACTGTAAACTTGTAAACTAATAAATTTCCACTGTTAAAAGTCAATCTGTTTGGGAAGTGGATTTGGCTCAACTGACAGAGCACCCACCTACCATATGGGAGGTCCAAGGTTCAAACCCAGAGACTCCTGGCCTGGGCCTACGCATAGTGCTGATGAACACAAGGAGTGCCATGCCACGCAGGGGTGTCCCCCACGTAGGGGAGCACCACACGCAAGGAGTGCCCCCTGCAAGGAGAGCTGCCCCGTGTGAAAAAAGGGCAGCCTGCCCAGGAGTGGCACCACACACACTGAGAGCTGATGCAGCAAGATGACACAACAAAAAGAGACACAGATTCCCAGTGCCACTGGGACACAGAAGAACACACAGAGAATGAACACAGAGAGCAGACAACAGGGCAGGGGTGGGGGGGTGAGAGAGAAATAAATAAAAAATAAATCTTAAGAAAAAAGTCAATCCATTTAATGGTATCTGCTTTTGGCAGCCTAGCAAACTAAAAAGATTTTGGTACCAGAAGACTGGGGTGCTCCTGTTGAAAATACCAAAAATGTTTTAAAAAAAAAAAAAAGGCTTTGTAATTGGGTAAGGAGTAGAGGTGGGAAGAGAATTGGGAGGTGTTTGATTGAAAAGGCCTAGATTGCTTTGAAGAGACTGTTGATAGAAGTATGAACACTAAAGTTACTTACAATGAGGGCTTTCACAGAAATGAATGTGTCATTGCAAACTGGAAGAAAGGTGAACCTTCCTTTAAAGTAGCAAAGAATGGCAAAATTGAGTCCTGATGTTGGATGGAAGGCCAGACTTGAAAGTGACAAGCTTGGATATTTAGCTGAGGAGATTTCTAAACTAAATGTGGAACATGCTGCTTAGTTACTCCTTGCAGCTTATAGTAAAATGTGAGCGAGAAGGCATAAGCTGATAACTGAACTCCTGGGCACAAAGAAACCAGAAATTAATAGTTTGGAAAATTCTGAGCTTCTGGAAAATGAGTCCCCCAGAGAATAGTGCTCTATGTGAGGATTTAACAGAACATGGAACCAGTTAGCCATTTCCTTGCAAGTTGGGATTGGAAATGCAGTTACCCAGAAAGGATTTATGAAAAGTTCTTTTATCTGAGGGTTTGGGTTGGGTCCTTGTGTACTACATATGAAAGCAGCAATTTTTTTGTGGGATCTATGTGAATGGAACCACTGCCAGCCTGCACTAAATAGGACAAGACAGGGACAAATTGGAGGAAAAATCACTTCAAGGACAGGATCATGGAAGGTGAGGTTTGGACCAAAAACATCTGCTAAGACCAAGAGAGCAGACCCACCCCTGTGTATGGAAAGGGTGAGTATACTCCAGAGCTTGCAGAGGGTAGGCCTTTCTGCCCCTTGGTTCAGGAAGAGTGTTACTACCCTAATGTACTCAGATACCTGAGGGTTTGCAGAGAATTTGGCCTTCACTCAGTTGTTTGGCAAGGGTGGAGCCTAGAGTCCATCCTGATGTTTGAAGATGTTAGAGCCTTCGCCCCAGTGTTTGGGGAGATCATGGCTGCTGTGCAAGAATTTGAAAAGGGTGGGGCTACTGCTCCATCATGCCCAGAGAAGAAAACCTTGTTCTATAGATGATTCTCAGACCTTGAAATCTAATAGGGTATGTCCTGCACAATTTCAGAATTGTTCGGGACTCATAACTCCTGTTTTCCTTCCAATTTCTCCTTATGGGAATGGAAATGATTATCCTATCACTGTCACTCCATTGTATACTGGGAGCAGGTAAGTTGTTCTCTAGGTTTCACAGGTCCACAGCTGGAGGGGAACTGTGCACCAGGACAGATCATACCTATAACCAATTTTGGTAAGACTTTGTATAAAATGTTGTTTCTGAAATGATTTAAGGTTTTTGGCATATTGTGATGGAATGAACGTATTTTGCTTATGGAAAGAACAAGTCTTTTTGGGGTCCAGAGAGTGGAGTACAGTAGTTTGAAACTGTATGTACCCCAAGAAAATCATATTCTTTAAGCTAATTCATTCCTTTGGGTGTAAACCTATTCTAAGGAGGGCCTTTTGAATAGGTTACTTCAATTAAGGCATGGCCCAGGGTGGAAATTAATCTTCTAACTGGATTCTTTTATAAACTGAAAAAATACAGAGAGGGAGAGAAAACCACAGGAGCAAGAAGCTGAAAGCAATGAAACCTGGAAGAGGAGGGTGAGACCAGTAGATGATATCAAGTGGCTCGCCATGTGACACAGGAATTCAGGATCACCAGCAGCCAGTCTTCAGGAATAGAGTGTCACCTGATGTTGATGCCCTGATTTGGACATTTTTCGCAGCTTCAAACTGTAATCTTGTAAGCTAGTAAATTCCCATTTTTAAAAAGCCAACTTATTTTATGGTGTCTTCTTCGAGTATCTTAGCAAACTAAAACAATTATTCTAGCATTGAAGTCCCAAATATTTTGCAAACCAGTTGGCAATTCCTAAACTAACTGACTAGCTATTAGAGCATCACTACTCAAATTTGTGATGACATGAAAGTTTGAATGATTATTTTCAACTAATAATATTACTATAATGAAAAGAAATAAATTTCTATGTAATATCCCTAACACCACCTAATCTTGATAACTATCAGTAGTCTGAGCATTTAATAGAGTAGAAGTGGGTATAATGGTTTCTGATTTGCAACACTCCTGGAGCTTTTACCACTGAGAAAGCATGGAATTGTATTGTCACAAAATAGTTTTAGGATAACAAAATATTGCGTGCTCTTTTGTGTGTGTGTGTTTTGAGTTTTGGGATCTGAAGTACCAGGACTGGGGACTGAACCAATGGACCTCATATTTGGGAAACTGGCACTCAACCAATGAGCACGTTGGCAACCCTGAGTTGTTGTTGTTGTTCCTTATTAATATCTGTTTGCTTATTGTTTGTTTCTTTTGTTTGTTTGTTTGTTTTTTTAGGAGGCATCAGGGACCAAACCAAGGACCTTCCATGTAGGAAGGAGGTACTCAAACACTTGAGCCACATCTGCTCCCCCTAACTCATTTTTTCTTTGCTCTTCAAATATTTGGCTCAGTTGATTATATCCAATGCCAGTGGGTCTTTTAAATAACTTCATAACTGAATTAACTTTGCTCTTCAAAGCTCAGTTGGTACCCCTAAAACTCTGCCAGTTTTCTCAAAAGTCTATGTTGTTTTTTCTTAAAGAATTCTCTGCTTTTACAAAAATAGCTCAAAGCATAGTCCTAAAATCAAAGGTCACTTGTGCCATACTGAAAGGATGTTCAGTACATTCTTTTGTCATATAGTAAAATCCTCACTTTGTACTAAAGCAGAGACATAAAGAAGGTAAGTGACTTGCTGAGATCATAAAGAAAACCTATAATGAAAAGGAGAAATGATACCCAACCCTGACAGTAAAGAGCAAGGAGGCTCCAATTATCTTAAAAATAAGCCTACCAAGCGGTCATCAGCATGACCCAGAAATAAACTACCTGGCCATTTAAAGGTGGATATGATTGCACAAGAGGAAAAAAGGCTCAATGTAGCCATTTGCCTTCATTTCAAGTTTCCATTCTTCTTTTACAAAGATTGAAAAGTGGAGATTTTCAGCCTCATTTTCAAGATAAGGAAGATGAAGTTTATTGGAAGATTAAGGGTCTAGTTGAATGGAAGTTACCTGAGAATAATGGAATTAGAGACACCAACTGCTATGTAAAATAGAAATAGTGGTCTGAGAGACAGAGATTTACTTGTAGAACCCAATGACAAAGGAAGAAATTCTAGTAAAAGTAGAAAAGATAAAGAGAAGAGCAAAGATGGGGAACTTTAGAGAAATGTATTAAGTTCCCTTTCATTATCTCCCAGAAAACCGAAATCAGTTTATTGACATAGGTTCATAGGTTGATTCTAGACGACTGAAGGCTCACTCATAAAATGGTGGCTCTTTATGTACCTGCCAGTCAAAAAGAGAAGAAGCATTCCCAGAAAGCACAAGAACCAAGTCATCAGAAGCAAAAGTTCTGCTATGGGAATGGCTGTATTACTTAATATGATAAGGCAAAAAAACCAAAGGCCACTGGGGACAGCACAGAAAACTTTCCACAATGATTCCAAGCAGTGAGAGCAAGAAAACACTCTGATTTTAAGTGTAATAGACTCTATTGTCCCATACAATCAGCTTGTGCTTGCATAGGACATGAGTGACAGGACAAATGTTCAAGCAACAGAGCTAGATAATGTCATAAGTAGTAAATATCTAGCTCTAATGAACATTGGACTCCTATTCCTTGAAGAAGGAGCAAAATATGAATAAACTATTTTGGCTAGGAAAATAGAGAAAATCCAAGTCTACTGTGCCAAGGATCTAAACTTTTAACATGACATGAGTAATGTGAAAGAAGTACTTCCAATTTTACTGTTCACATGCCATGATCCAATTCAACTAAGGATGTCTTTAAAAGATGTAAGGTCCCCAAGGTGGTACTAAGAAGTCTAGGACTATACTGTATCAGTCACAATGTTATCCTTAGCAAGAACATTTCAACCATAGATTGTTAAAGAGGCTAAAACCACTCAGGGTAGAGCAGAGGGATGGTGTTACCACCAGGTTCCCACTACATGTCTATATCACCTAAAGTGGTGATACTAACAAGTTAATTCCCCTTCCATTGACCTCTGCAGTTGATAACAGAGGACAATGAATACTTAAAGATACCTGAACATCACATTCTGAATAGTAAACTGTATTCTCTCTAGCTATAGCAGCGCTGCCCGAAAAGGAAGCCTCTAACCACATGTGGACTACTGAGTAATTGAAATGTGTCTAATGAGGTGCTGTGAGGGTAAAATATGCACTAGATTTAGAACAGTACAAACTAAGGAATGTAAAAGATTTCATTAATAATTTTTCATATTGACTTCATGTTAAAATGCTAATATTTTGGGTATATTGGGTTAAAGAAAATATTTTATTAATTTCACCAATTTCTTTTTATTTTTTTTAATGTAGCTACCAGAAAATTTAAAACAATATATGTGGTTCATATCATATTTTTATTGGACAGTGATGAGCTATAGCGTCCATATGGCAAAGTACTGATAAAAACAAACAACAACAGAGATAAAAATTTCCTTCAGGAAGTCCTGGTTAGAGATTGAGCACTGCCACACAGTCTTTGTATCATCAAAAGACTCTAATAGATGGAAGGCTACATTTTTCCATGTGACTGAGAAACAAGGAAATCTCTGATTCTAAAAAAAGAAAAAAAAAATTAAGCCAGAGAGTCACAAATTAAACTACTTATGTAGAAAACTACTAGAGCTTTTAAGAGACCATAAGCTCAAAGAATTGTAAGAGTAGACCCCATCTAATAGGTGGACTAAGAATGATTACTGTGAGGATTGGGTGCACTAAAATGTGGAAATGTAAAATATAGTCCAGAATGCATTTGCAATATTTGCAATATTACTGTAGACACACATCAGTATAAACTAATCCCAACAGAGACATCCTCTCTATGATATACTTGTAATTAATTTACTCAACACCTATTCCAGTACCTTTCTTACATTTCTTCCTATACCACAGAGGCAGAAAGATGAAGGTACATTTCCCAAACTCCATAGCAGCTTGGATTCCAGATGTTGATATTGGTTTTACCAATCAGTTATGCAACTGCAAGACTGAGTATGTGGGGAAGTAGCAGACCAAGACCATCTATTGTGCAAGCTTGGTTCTAAAGCCGACAGTTGGAAGGAAAGCTTCAACTGAACAGGCAGCTTCTGGATGGTGGCCAGATCAGCAGCTCCTTGGTGGCCCAGATCTGCCATTTAGCTGTCATTCCTGGAAGCTCAGTCTAATATCTATCTCTTCAGCTGTGAAGTGTTCATTAAAACAGTACCTTTATCAAAGACTTGTTATGAAGAATAATATGTTAATATGCATAAAAGGGTTTAGCCCAATGCTTGGCACTTAGAAGGTATTAGAATTTTAATGTTAGCTCTTGGATTTGAATTCAGATTTGAATTCAAGGTTGATCATGGAGGGAAGTTTGCATAGGAAGTGAGATTTTGGCCAGAGGTAAATCTGATTAAGTTTCCCTCTAATGGACCCAATAAAAGTCCACTAACCTGGAACCATGCGTTGAAGAGAAGTTGGATAAAGCATCTTGATCCATAAATTCTGGAGAGATGGCAACTTCAGAGGACCTGGGGTAAAGGAACTTGCCTCACAGCAATATTTCTTGAAGCTGTGAACCTGGGACTGTTCAGGATAATGTATAAGGTGTAGGGCCTATAAATAGAAATACCTCATTAAAAATAACAAAATAGAATATAAAAGAATTTTTTAAATGTTTGGCTGCTTAGTTCTCATACAAACAGAGAAACGTTAGATAAAATTTGAACTAAGTTGTTTCCTAAGACAACATTGCTGTCTTTATTCCAGAAAGGCATCATTAATTCATTCTTTAAATGGCTATTGAAACTCCAGCTTCCTAGGCATTTTAGTCAGTGGGAATAAAATTAAAGGAAACAAATCAGTGGCATGTAGTTGTAATACTGAAGGTTGATAGGAGCCAAAATGAAAAAGGAGTAGCGTTGGGTGAAAACAGTCAATCTTGGGCAACCATTCTCAGGGTGAATAGGTGTCAGTGGAACAATATTCCCTAAAATTTTTTTTTCTTACTTCGCTCTTTTCTTCAGCCTTCTCCCAAACTCCCTTTTGCCCAGAAGAGGAACCACAATCAATCTAGAAGCAATATTAGAAGCTGCCTGGCAAAAGCTAAGGCAGCAACTTTTTTTAAAACAACCTGAAACTTATAGAAAATTTATGAGTACTACACAAAGACATTTATCCTTGAATTATTTGAGAATAAGTTGCTGATATGATGTAGCTTCACACTCAAATACTTTAATGTGTATTTCTTACAGACAAGGACATTCTCCTATACAATCACAAGATAACTATCAAAACAAGAGGTTAACACCGACATGTTGCCACCAACAAATCCTCAGACCCCATGGAAGTCTCACCAAATATTCCAATAATGTTCTATATAGGGTTACTCTGCTTCAGAATCAGGCTCACATTTAGTTGTCATGTCTCTTTAGTGTCGTTCAGTCTGGAATAGTTACTTTTCTTTCAGGATCTGTGCACTTTTGAGGATTATAGGTCTGCTATTTTGTAATATTCTCCTCGATTATGGTTTCACTGATGTTTTCTTGTGATTAAATTAAAAATATCACAGCTGTGAAGCTTCTCATTTCATCCCATATATAAGATAGTACACAATCTCTATTTGTCCCATTGCTAAGAATGTTCACTTTGATCACTTGATTAAGATGAGATCTTCCAGGCTTCTCTACTGCAAAATTATCCTTTATCTTTCTGTAATTAAGCAGTTTGTGTAGAGGTATTTTTAATCTATGCAAACATTTCTTTCTTTGTCAAACTTTTAATTTATCCATGTTTTCATTTATATCAGTATGGATTTGTAGTTTCTGATTTCATTCAATGAGTTATAATCCACTATTATTATTCTTTATTTTGTCTCATATTTGGTCAGTGGGAGTTCCTTCCAACTGGCTTCTGTATCTGTTAGACATATCCACAAATTTCTTGAAGCACTTCTTTATATTTTGGTCCCAAAACACATTACAGATTCTTTTTGTATTTTCTCTGCCATAGCCCTGGAATCAGCCATTTGTCTAAGAAGCCCTGATTACTTTTAGTGGAGACTGGCATTTAAAAGCTGTGATGAATAATGATGTGCCGTTCAGGTCCTCCTTCAAAGAACTTGTTGCCCAGAAGCTAGAAATACTGTCAGCTATAAGCCACTTTAGAGAGTACCTCAGCTACAAACAGCCACTTTACTCCAGGTAGTAACCAACATGCAATCGAGGCAAGTATGAAAGTCTAGACATTCAGAGTGGGACAGCTGATGAAGCATTTTGGACCCAGAATTCCCAATGGTATAGTCTGAAGCTGTCAGGACTCCATTACTTCTTGACTGCTCTCTTCTACCCAATCCTATGTCTTCCCCCTCATTTCCAGAGATGTCTATCCTAAAGCCCTACCTGATAAGAATTCTGAAAACAGAACTTTGTCTCAGGGTATGGCTCTTGAAAAACCAAACTGCAACTGAAGCCAAGATCTAAGCACTGAGTTTACTCATTGATATTGGTGTCTCTGCTTCCAGACTCTCTTAATGTGCAGAGTATGTGTGTGTGTGTCTCTGCACTGTGTGTGTGTCTAAGCATAAATACATTTACAGCTAAATGTATTTATACATCTCTGGTAGGCTGAAAAATGGCCCACTAATCAGCTCCAAAAAGATATGAAGGAAGCTTAAATTCATATTGCAAAATGATATAAGTCAGTCAGAAAAGGCTACATACTGTATGACACCAATGTCATTCTAGAAAAGGCAATACTGTAGAGACAATAAAACAGTTAGTAGTTGCCAGAGGATCAGGGAGAAGAGGAGGAATGCATATGTGGAATACAGGGCATTTTTAGGGTCATGAAACTATTCTGTATTATACTGTAATGGTGTAAAATGATGACATTATGCATTTGTCAAAATGCATAGAACTATATGACACAAAGCATGAGTCCTAATGTAATCTATGGATTTCAGTTAACAATAATATATCAATATTGATTCATAAATTGTGATAAATTACCACACCAATGCAAGATGTTAATAATAGGAGAACTGGTGTACAGAGGGGACAGAGGATATATAGGAACTCCACAGTGGAAAATATTGGAAAAGTATTTTTAAAAAATATAAGTGCAAACTTGTAGTAATAGAGAAAAATGAGAAGGCGTATAAGAAATTATAGTTATATCCATTACTTGACTTATCTATGAATATAATTTAGTGAATCATAATAATGGAAATGTTGATTATTACTTGAAAAAATTATTGTATAAGTATTTTGGGATAGGAGTGAAGAGAAAGGACATACAAAAAGAGTTAAATACTAATCTTCATATCAAGAAGTCAATTTAATGTCTGAAATTGGTAAATCAAGGAATGAAATAGTATTCTATTGTTCAGCCCCTGAGTTTACCCTGACTGTTTCTTTTCTGACAGTTTTCCCAGGCTGAGTCACCACCCTTATCTCCACCACTTCTGCCAAGCTCTCCAGGCTGGCTGGAGTTCAGAAGTTCAAAACCTTTATGGCCCACACACACCACATGCTGAACCTATCCAGACCATCCCTCTACCTCTGGACTTGGATGCAAGTGGAAACACCATGGGGTATGGGATAAGGCTCCCTGAGTGACCACCAAGGGACCAGATGACATGATACTGAAGTGCAAAAGACCTCCTCAGCAAGTGAACTCTGACCAAAAGGAAGAGACAGGAAGAAGTCAAGCAGAGAAATTCCCCTTCCTTTCACTCATCCATGAGGTGCTTGGGAGTTGGGCTACTCAGTACAGTCCATGTGGAACAATCCACCACTGTAAGAACATGCTTGTTAAGTGCCCAGCATGATACTGCATTACACAGCATTGCTTTGTACCTTTCCTTATGCCACTTCATTTTCACTGCTCCATGGGTTTAACGCAATGAAATAGAGAATCAATATATTAATCCTTAAATTAACTTGTTTCTAGAGGTTCTAGGCTTAGACAGCATTTTAAATATATATGTATATATATATACCCCCCCCCCAATCTGGTTGGATCATCATCTTTTTTGGTGGGTTGCTTCACCATGCACAGGGGTTCAGGGTGAGGAGCTGCACCTCTCCTCTCCCTGCAGGTTTGGGATGCGTTTTTTCTTTTTTTACCAGGAGGTCCTGGGGATAGAACCAGGGTCCTCCTTATAGTTAACAGGCACTCAATTGCTTGAGCCGCAGCTGCTTCCTGACAGCATTATTTTCAAATACATAGATATATACTGAAAGAAATGGCTGCCACAAGAGGGTGGGACTAGGACAAAGGGAGAGTGAACCAGAAGATCATTAATTTGCTTTATAAGCCTCTCATACAACTGATTGTTAAGACTATGTATTACTTTCATAAGATAAAATTAATTTTAAAAGAATATATATGCTGTATATGGTTACCTGCATTCAAAAGTGTTCCCATCCTTTTCATAGGTTTTCCCTATAAAACAGAAAAACAAACCAACAATTATTTTAGTAACATTATAATAATGTTGTAGCATAAATCTCTATACATTTTATAGATTTTTTTAAAATTCCCTTTTTATGAAAAGCAAAGTACCACCTTAAGATCAATACCTCCAAGTAGCCTGTTTAAAGCGCTATATATTTTAAGTGGAACCAAGGGCTTTATGAAAGAAATACAGTGAATCAATCTATAGACCAATCTTAATGAATTATAGAGGAAAGAGGAGCCACTAAAAAAAGAAGCCATTTTATTTTTACATTGAGTGTTTTTGAAAAATAGAACCAAGAGTGGAATTAATGATTTAATTAAGCCACTTAATGTTTTATTAAACTCAGTAGGGCCTAGAGTTCCTGTGCAATTAACAGCTTTTCAATAAGACCTCATTATTTGTTTTTGCCAAAGAATTCATGTTTATTATTAGATGTGCCTGTATTACAAGGCCTCTAATTGTTTTCAGGAAGTCATATATATCCATATATTACAAAACATTTCCACTAGGGGAACACAAAACTCTTCTGAAAAAAAAAATCAGGTCAGGTTCTAAAAGCATGATTTATTTAGCTTGGTTACTACTTTCCATGAAGAGCTCTATTTCTGCTCTATTCAGCAAGATATCTACTCTGCTTTTATAGCAGAGGGACTCAAGGTCACCAGTGCAAAACCCACTTGAGGTTGATGTATTCAGCGGGAAGCCTGAAGCACCAAAGATAATTTTCTCACTGAAACCTATTAATTCTTTCTCTTTCTTTGGCATATATCCTTCCTCATCCCTAAATCTCCCAATTTTGTATCCAACATATATTTGTTTATTAGTCAGTGAAAGTAAAGAGAAGATGAAAGTGGATTAAAGGGGACTTCCAAGATAATTTACAAATGCAACCTGCCTATTTTCATTTGAAGCATTGAGAATAGATGCGAACAGTCCTGGCAGAGAGAGAAAGGGCAGAGAAATACAAAAACAAGAATTAAAATGGAACCCAACATGCATGCATTCCCTGAATCCCAACTTTCCCTTTATATGAGCTTATTTATATAGCTTCATCTCTAAGTCCTAAGACAGTATGAGACTATAGACCATTAATAAGTTACAGGGGCAGTGTCTTCATAGCCATGTCAGTCCTATTAATATTTTACTTTGGTCTATGTATTGCTAGAGGTAAACTTTTCAGACAAAAGCTACATTTTAATCAGAAAGGAGTATCTGTCACCCTAATGCTGACATCTATGTTCACAGATCAAAGCCTTTCCAGATGGCCATGTTCCTACACTCTCAGAGAGCAACTGTCTTCTCTAGCTCCATATTTACAGAAAACAAAGACACACAATGGAATGCTTTAGTCAAATTTATAACTCACTAACTTCAGATCAACCCAATGTTACAAATTTATTTTCTTCATTGTCTCTCCTAATGGATTTCCATACCCCTTATCTGGTTCGAAATAAAACTTTAATAGATTCCATTGTGAGAAGATGGAGGAGTTGGGAGTTTCAGGTCTGAGTCCATCTAAGAGAACAACTACTAAACAAGAAGGGACCGTCTGAAGCAATTATTTTGAAACTCCAGAGGCCACAAGAACACTGTACAGCACACAGGAAAGAATGGAAGAGGCTGATAATTACAGTAAAGAACAGAAAATTACTCTCTGCATGGGATGTACCAATACCCACCCCGTACTCTTGTGACAGGCCACTGTGGGATCCAGTCCCTGGCTAGATGGCTGGTGACAGAAAACTAAGGGAGGGCACAGCCAAACACTGATTATGGCTTTTGATAGGACTTTGGATCATGGGGAACCCTGCTTTGAGGGTGGCCATTGTTTAACAAACAATGGCAACAGCAGTCATTGTTTCAGCCTGGCCTTCACAGGGGCTATTGTGGAGGACACTTAAAGACGCTTTGATTCTTCAGGGCTGTGGAGACAGCAGGTTGAAGGCAGCCAGAAAAGCTCAGCTTTGGAGAGTAGTGGAAGAGGCTCTTGGCACTCTTCATGATTTCCTTGCCAGGGCACATTGGAGCCATCGCACCCCTTTGTGTGTCCCTGGTCCTACTTCAGCTGGATGTAACTGACTTGAGAAAGTCCTCTAGCTTATATACCCCTCCTCCCAGAATTTGCCCTCCAGGCAAAAGCAGCTTGAGACAATAAAAGGAAATTAAGAAACTACAGAGGTAGGCAAACTGGATCAAAGTTTTGCCAGCTTCAAACAACCTGGAGAGGGAGTTCTGTTTCCTAGGAAATAGAGGGGACAACCAAAATTCCTGTAAACAAGAGAAGTCCAAAACAACTAACAAGCAAAAGCCCAGGACAAGACAGGCCCAGAAATACTAGGAAAGCCCTGGGCAGACCATTTTGGTAGGATGACTGAAACTCACAAAAATCTTTGTCTTATTCAGCTGGTTATAAAATCAAGAAACAGACATCACAGGGAAAAGGTCCCAGAGTTTATATCTTAAAATATTAAAATGTACAGTGTGCAACAAAAGAATACAAGACAAACAAAGAAACAGGAAATGATGACCCACTCAAAGGAAGAGGGAAAGAAATTCAGAAAACGCCATAAGAAAAGACCAAAATGTGGCCATATTGACCAAAGCCTTTTAAAAAAAATGATCTTAAAAATGCTCAAGAGGTTGAAGGAAAATAGGGGGAAAGACCTAATAGATATCAGGAAAACAATGAATGAGCAATATGAGAATCTTAGTAAAGAGAAATTTTTGAAATCCACCAAACAGAACTACTGGACTTGAAGACCACAATAACTGAAATGAGAAACTCCCAGAAGGGTTTTGAAAGCAGATTGGAGGTAGCATTACGAAGAATTAGTGAACTCAAAGACAAGACATTTGAAATGAGTCAGTCTGAGGAGCAAAAAGACAAAAGAATTATTAAAAGCAAAATCAGCCTAAGACACATCTGGGACACCATCAAGCATACCAATATATACATTATGGGAGTCCCAGAAGGAGAAGAAAGAAAGAAAGGGGCAGAAGGAATATTGAAAGAAATAATGAAGCAAAACAAAGAACTTCCCAATAGCAAAAGATATGAATATGCAGATCCAAGAAGTGAGAAAAAAACAAACAGAATAAACATGAAGAAAAATACACCCAGTTATATATTGATCACATCATCTATTGCAAAGTATAAGGAGAGACTTCTGAAAGCTGCAAGAGAAAAGCCATGTTATGTACAACGTTATGTACAAGGGAGTCCCAACTAGAGTGAGGGCCAACTTCTCATCAGAAACCATGCAGGCAAGAAGGCAATGGGTTGAAATACTTAAAATGCTGAGAGAAAACAACTGCCAATGAAGCATTTTATAACCAGCAGGGCTTACTTTCAAAAATGATGGAAAGATTAAGACATTCTCAGATTTTTTTAAAAAGCTGAGGGAGCTCATCATTACTATACTTTCTGTTCAAACAATGCTGAAAGGAAAGAACATTAGACAGCAGTTCAGAGCAGCTGAAATAAATAAAACCCTGTGGTAAAGGTAACCATTTGGCTAATTGTAAATGCCAGTATTATTGTAGTATCTTGTTTGGTATGTAACTCCACTTATTACTTCCAATAAGTGCTAAATTGCAAATGTATAAAAAGTAATGATAAAGCTATGATTTTGGACATACAATGTACAAAATATAAGTGGCAACAAGTACACACAGTAAAAGGCTGAAGGATAGAGAAGAATAAGAAAAATATATATGTATGCTATTGAAGTTAAGTTGGTATTAACCCATATATGATTGTTACATATTTATGATGTTAAATTTTAACCCCATGGTAACCACAAGGAAAATAAATGAAAGATATATCTAGATAAAAGATACTCACTATGTGTAACAGTTTGATATGATTATGAATTCCAAAAATAGATATTGGATTATGTTTGTATTCTGGTCTGAGCAAATTATGATTAGGGCTTTGACTGAGCCACATCATTAGGGTGTTCAGGCCCTAACCCTTGGTGGGTAGGGACTCACAGATAAAAAGCATGGCAAAGGACAGGGTTGAGGGTTTTTGATGTTGGAGTTTTGATGTTGGAGATTGATGCTAAAGCCTTAGGTTGGAGCCCTGGGAAGTAAGCTCACAGAGGAAACAGAAGCAAGCCCCAGGAAGAGAGGAATGCTGAGTTCAGGAAGAAGCAAGCCCTGGGAAGAAAGGAACCATGAACCCAGAGAGAAGCAAGACCCTGGAAGGGAAGAACCCAGGAAGTCTGAACCCTCATAGCCGTCGGCAGCCATCTTGCTCCAACACATGAAAATAGACTTTGGTGAGGGAAATAACTTGTGCTTATGTAAGTTTTTGGGATATCTGTAAGTTTCTACCCCAAATAAATACCCTTTATCAAAACCAACCAATTTCTGGTGTTTTCCATCAGCACCCCTTTGGCTGACTAGTACAGTATGGTACAACACAAAAAAATTTAAGTAAATATAAAGGTGGGCATTAACGGGATAATTGAAAGACAAAAAAGGTATAAGATATAAAAAAGGATAAGTAGCAAAATGGCAAAAGAAATTCCTGCATTATCAGTAGTGACTTTATTTTTTTTAGTTTAGTTTTGTTTCGTTTTGTTTTGAAATAATAGATTTTATTCACAGAATTACATATGGGTCAGCATTGGATAAACAACTTATTCATCCAGTATTTGACTTTAAAATAGGAACTCTTGTTTTTCTTTTCATTTTTTTATTTTTTAAAAGATACTTAGATTACATAAATGTTACAGAGATATATAGGGGATTTCCATATGCCCTGTTCCCCACACTTCCCACATTTTCCTACATTAGCAACATCTTTCATTAGTGTGGTACACATTTTGATAAACATATTTTGGAGAACTGCTACTAAGCATGGATTATAGTTCACACTATGGTTCACACTCTATCCCACTCAGTTCTGTAGGTTATGTCAAGATATATAATGGCCTGTATCTGTCATTACAATGTCATTCAGGATGATTCCCAAGTCCCAAAAATGTCCTCATATTACACCTGTTTTCCTTCTCTCTACCCTCAGAATCTCCAGTAGTCACTGCCTCCATATCAGTGACATTTCTTCAATTCCTAGAATCACAATAAGTCTACATTATAATAATACTAAATCTACTTTAGTCCATAGTTCATTCCCTAATCCTGAGGATTCTAGGATGGTGATCCCCACTCCACCTTTAATTGAGGGATGGACCTCTCTTGCTTGCAGTTGTAGACACTCTCAGTTACTTGTTATGTTGTTTATCTATCATCTTCTTGTTTGTCATGGGTGAGTCCAGTGAACTGGAGAGTAGGTGTTGCAACTCTGTTGAGATTCAGGGTCCAGCTGGCACATGGACAGCCCAAAGATTTAAGTCTCTTGGACAACTTTAGTACTAAATATAAGTTCAAATAGAAGGACAGAAGAGCCATGTGTAGGGAAACCACAACAGAGTCCAACTCTGTCACACTGGGGAACATAAATTCCAAAGTAGGGCCCACTGGCAAGGGATGTGTAACTGGATTAAACTCTCAAGTCAAAAGGCAGAGATTGGCAGAATTGATAAAATGTGTGACCAAACTAAATGCTCTTTATAAGAAACTCAATCAAATTCAAAGATAAAAGTAGGTTGAAAGTGAAAGGATGGAAAATAATATACCACAGAAGTAGTAACCAAAATAGAGCCAGGGTAGGTATACTAAAATCAGATAAAATAGACTTTAAGTCAAAAATAATAATGAGAATCAAAGAAAGTCATTAAATACTAATAAAGGGGACAATTCAATAAGAAAATGTAATAATTATAAATATGTATGCATCTAAAAGCAAAGCCCCAAAATATATGAAGCACATACAGAAAGATTAGAAGGGAGAAACAGAGTTTCTGTACTAATAGTAGGAGATGTTAATATACTACTTTCAATAATGAATAGAACACCTAGTAAGAAGCTCATAAGGAAACACAAAACGTGAATGATACTCTTAACCAACTAGACCTAACAGATATGTATAGAACACTTAACCCAACAAAAGCATAATACACACGTATTATTCTTTGGTCCCAAAAGGAGTCTCAAAAAATTTTAAAATATTGGAATCACACAATGTATTTTCTCCAAACACAATGAAATGAAACTAGAAATCAATAACAAATAACAGGGAGTAATGAAAAATTCATAAAAATGTGGATAATAACATACTCTTAAACAACCAATGGGTTAAAGGGGATATCACAAGTGAAATTAGGAAATATCTCAATGTGAATGAATATGAAAATATGAAATACCAAAACTGATGGGATGCAGCAAAGGCAGTACTGAGAGGGAAATTTATAGCACTAAACACTTACATTAAAAAAGAAGAAAGATTTTAAACAAGAGAATAACCTCAAAACTGGAAGAACTAGGAGAAGAGCAAATGAAATCCAAAACATGTAGAAGGGAGGAAATAAAGATTAGAGCAGAGATTAATGAAAGAGGAAACACGCACACACACACACAAACTATAGAGGGAATCAACAAAACCGAAAGTTGATTCTTTGAAAAGATCAATAAAATTGAAAAACTATAGCTACACTGACAAAGCAAAACAGAGAGAGATACAAGTAACTAAAATCAGAAATGGGGAAGCAGATGTGGCTCAAGCAATTGGTCTCCTGTCTACCATATAGGATGTCCAGGGTTCAATGCTCAGGGCCTCCTGGTGAAGGCAAGTTGGCCCACATGGGGAGCTAGGCCACATGGAGTGCTGGCCCATGCAGGAGTGCTGGCCCACGCAGGGGTGCTGGACCACATGGAGAGCTGGCGCAGCAAGATGACACAACAAAAAGAGACACAAGGGACAGACAATAAGAGATGCAGCAGGTCAGGGAGTTGAGGTAACACAAGAGAATGATCGCCTCTCTCCAATTCCAGAAGGTCCCAGGATTGGTTCCTGGACCTGCCTAATGAGAATACAAGCAGATACAGTAGAACACATAGCAAATGGACACAGAAAGCAGAAAATGGGCAGGGAGAGGGAGAAATAAAATAAATAAATCTTTAAAAAATAAATAAATAAATAAAATTGGAAATGATAAGAGGAACATTACTGCCTGCCCTCCTGAAATATAAAGGACTACAAGAGGATATTGTGAACAACTGTATGCCAATAAATTAAATAACAGATGAAATAGACAAATTCTTAGAAATACACATGTTACCTACACTGATTCAAGATGAAATAGATGGAAATGTTCTAAAGCTGGACTTTGGTAATGGTTACACAACTCAATAAATTTACTAAAATATTGTAAAAATAAAATGAAATAGATCTCAACAACCCAATTGCTAGCAAAGAGATTGAATCAATAATCAAAAACCTCCCAATGAAGAAAAGCCTGGGGCCAGATAGCTTCACAGGGAAATTCTTCCAAACATTCCAAGAAGACTTAATTTCAGTTCTGCTCAAATGCTTCCAAAATATCGAAGAGAAAGGAACACTACTTAACTCATTCTACAAGACCAACATCATCCTCACACCAAAGCCAGCCAAAGATACCACAAGAATAGAAAAATAATAATATCTCTTAGGGAAAAGGTAGAACGAAGTTGAAGGACTCATACTTTCTGACTTTAAAGCATATGACAAAGTTAGACCAGACCACAAATGGTCTGGTCCTAACACAAGGATGGATATATCAAACAACGGAATAGAATTGACAGTTTAGAAAATGACATGCACATCTATGGCCAAATGATTTTTCACAAGGCTGCCAAGTGCACACAATTGGGAAAAAATAGTCTCTTCAACAAATGATGCTGGGAGAACTGGATATCTATGTGCAGAAGAATTAAAGGAGATTCTTATCTTAAACCATATACAAAAATTAACTCAAAATGGATCAAGGACCTTAATATAACAGACAGGATAATAAAACTCCAAGAAGAAAATGTAGCAAAGCATCTTCAGTATCTTGTGTTAGGCAATGTTTCTTAGACTTTACATCCAAAACAAAGCAGCTAAAGAAAAAATAGATAAATGGGACTGCCTCAAAATTGAATACTTTTGTACACCAAATGACTTTTTGTCACAAAAGTAAAAGGACGACCTACTTAATGGGACAAAATATTTGGAAACCACATATCCTGTAAGGGTTTAATAATCAGAATATATAAAGAAATCCTACAACTCAACAATGAAAAGACAAACAACCCAATTTTTAAAATTGGTAAAAGACTTAAATAGACATTTCACCAAAGAGGATATACAAATGGCTATAAAGCTGGTGAAAAGATGCACATCATTAGTTACTAGCAAATCAAAACCACAATGAGATACCATTTCACACCCACCAGGACAGCTATGATTTTTTTTTTTTAAATTACAAGTGTTGGAGAAGATGTGGAGAAATAGGAACACTTGTTCATTACTGGTGGGATTGTAAAATGATGCAGCTGCTGTGGAAGGCAGACTGATAGTTCCTCAGGAATCTAAATATAGAATCACCATATGACCCACCAATCCTACTACTATATATATATCTAGAAGAATTGAAAGCTGGAACTTGAGCAGATATTCACATACTGATGTTCATAATGGCATTGTTTATAATTGTCAAAAGATGGAAGCAACCCAAGTGTCCATCAACCAATGAATGGATCAACAAAATGTGGTATAGACATATGATGGAATATTATTCAGCTTTAAGAGAATGAAGTCCTGATGTATGCAACAACATGGATGAAGCTTAAGGGCGTTGTGCTGAGTGAAAAAAGCAAGGCACAAACGGACAAATATTGTATTATTTCACTGATTTGAGTTAATTATATCAAGCAAACTAATAGAGATAGAATCTGGAATATAGGTTACCAGGGTATAGATTGGGGTACAGAATGGGGATCTGATGTTTAATTTGTACAGAATTTCTATTTAAGGTGATTGTAAAGGCTTGGAAATGGATGGTGACATTGGTAGCACATTACTGTGAGTGTAATTAACAGCACTGAACTATGTATGTGAATGTGATTGAAAAGGGAAATTCTGGGTCATGTATGTTACAGAATTAAGTTAAGAAGATAAAACCTAGACTGTGTAACACAGTGAACCCTTTTGTGAATGATGAACTGGAGTTAACAGTACAGGAATGTTCTTTCATGTATATGGAAAAAATTATACCTAATGTAAACTATGGACTATAATTAATAGTATTATTTCAATATTCTTCCATCAGTTGTAGCAAAGGTACCACAGTAATGCAAAATGTCAACAAAAGAAGGATATATGGAGACGTTGTGTTTTTACATGACATCAATTATTTAAAATAATTATAATAATTTTTAAAAATTATGCTAAGTAAAAGAAACCAGACACAAAGTACAACATATTGTATGATTCAATTTAAGTAAAATGAAAATGTAAATAAATCTGCACAAATAGAAATAGTTTAGTGGTTATGTAGGGCTGGGGAAGGATAAGATTGACTATTAGGGGCATAGGGTTTTTCTTCTTGAAGTAATGAAAATGTTCAAAATTGAATATGGTGATGAGTGAATAACTGTGATTATGCTAAAAGCCATTGATTGTAAACTTTGCATGGATTGCAAGGTATGTGAATATATCTCAATAAAACTCCTTTTTAAAAAAGAACATGGATCTGAATATCAGATAATATTTAAATATTATTGTTAGTTTTCTAAGATATGATAATGGTATAATAGTTTAAAAAATGTTCTTATCTTATATTACATAGGATCTCTATTGGTGAAAGAGGGACTGTGGTTAGCAGAACAAATAAGAGAAAGTTCTCTCATTAACTATAATAAATATATTATATGAATATTGGTGTTAATAATTGGGTGGGTTGATGGAAAATACACCAAATGCAAGGTATGGACTGTATTAGGGTTCTGTAGGAAACAGAACTAGCAGGAGATAACTGTAAACAGTATGAGATTTTATAAAATTGTCTCACATGACATGACCATTCCCCTTATGTATCTTTCTCACTTTTAAGTCTCTCTTCAAGTGTTTTCATTTCTCATTCTTGCCTGGATCACTGGAATATGGATTGAATTCTTTTGTCCAGGTTTTTCCTTTATCTATTTGCTTCTAAGGAATATCTAGTCAGGAAATAGGAAATCAGTAGTATCATCCAGAGTTTTCATAACAATGGAATTTTAATACACTGAACATTGGACATAATTGAGAAATATATATGTACATATATGCTATATATATATTCATATATGCATATATAGCTTTAACCATTTTTTTCCTAAACACAGAAAAGTAACATTTTTAATCCTACAACTCACCTCAGAATTAACTTATAATATTGAGTTAATTGTATTAATTATGCTAATATTTTTCTGTGTATATAGTTTTAAATAAAACTGCACAGGCAATTGATGCCTGCATACTTTGAAGGAAGAAAGGAAGAAAGGACAGAAGGGAAAAAGTGAGGAAAAGAAGGAAGGTAGAGGGAAAGAGCAAGGAAAGGAGGGAGGGAGGGAGGGAGGAAGGAAGGAAGGAAGGAAGGAAGGAAGGAAGGAAGGAAGGAAGGAAGGAAGGAAGGAAGGAAGGAAGGAAGGAAGGAAGGAAGGAAGGAAGGAAGGAAGGAAGGAAGGAAGGAAGCTAAAATCCTCCTCAACAATAATCAGCCTCAGTGCTCATTTTTCCTTTTTATTTCCTGCTCCATATCCTGTTGTTTGACATCAGGCAACCAGTAGCATAATAAACACTTCTTCTTTTCAAATTCACATACATATGTATGTACAGAAATAGCACACTGTACATATAATTGTTTCACTTACTTTTTCACTCAATATTAACTTTTTTAGTTATATCTCTGTTGATTTATATAGATCTGGTGCTGTCATTCTTTTTTTCCAAAAGTGCCCTCACTAGGGAAGTATTGCTAAGGAACTGACACTTGTAGAGGGACGATCTAACTACCCTCACCCACAATAATTCCCCTCATAAATATTTTCACATCACTGAAACATGGAGGTTATTTTGACAAAATAATAACCAGACATCTTTACATTACATTCCAGATTTAAACCCAAAATGAAAAACTTCTCTTTAGAAAGTTTAAATTATTCCATACTTGAAAAACAATCATTTCTCCAGCTGGCTAAATTAAGCCATAATGAAAGTTCAGTCCAAGAACACTCCTTGGCTTTCAACCTGCTGACTTTACATGTGGTTGTGAAGTGCATACATTTTCTTCCCAAAGCTCTTGCCAATGTGTACTTTCTTCTAAAGAGTTAAGCAAATGTCAACAGGCCAGCCAGTTCCCTTAATAATATTTCTCTCACTCAGATGATCTATTTTGGTTAAAGTTTTGCATATAGAGATGCACTATTCCTGACACATTTCCAGAAAATATGCAAATAAGGCTCCTTTCTTTTAAAGCCTTTTGCTCTGCCTATTGTACAATATGTAACACTGCTTCTCCCCACTGCCCTAAATCGTCACTATCTCTTTATTTTGATGCTTTCAGCAAAGGCTAGATTCTTCTAAGTAGTTTTTCCCTTTCATTTCTTGCTCTGGTCCTACCACTAAGTGATTTGGGAATTATTTTCAGACAGTATCTATCTGGCTTTCCATTTCTTCTGTTTTTTAAAAACTTTCCTTCTTTACCTCATTAGTTCTTAACCTGTAGAATTTATTTTTAAATTGACTCCACTTTATTTCCAAATACTTTCAAACTTGTAGGAAAGTTACAAAAAATACAGACCTCATACAGAGAACTCTAACATACCCCACCAGCACCCCAAATACCCAGATATACCAATTTTAACATGTTGCCACCTTTGCCGTATTGTTCTATCATCTATCTATCTATCTATCATTTATCTATTTTCTAAAACATTTGAGAGCAGACTGCACACATCATACTTCTTGAACACATAATACTTCCATGTACATTTCCTACAAACAAGGATATTCACTTATGTAATAACCTTAAGTGCAGTTATCAAGTTCAAGAAATTTAACACTGATACATAGCTTACATTCAATATTCCAATTCTTTATGTCCCAATAATATCTTTTTAAGCCTTTTTCTTTCATTCTTAGATCTGATCCAGTACCATGTATTGCATTTCATTGTCATTATCTCTTTAGCTTATCTTTCTTTTTTAAATTATGGAAACATAATTATGGAAATGTGTACACTACATAAATATTCCCATCCCAACTCCTACCAAGCACAGCATTCAGTGGGATTAATCACGTTTACAATGTTGTAGTACTCTCACCACCATCCATTACTAAACTTCCCCATCATCCCAAACAGAAAGCCTATGCTCATTTTGCATTAACTCCTGTTGCCCCACCCCACCCCTGATAATTGTAGTCTACTTTCTGTCTCTACGAGTTTGCATATGCTCTCATATATTTTTGTGGTTACCATGGGGCATAAATTTAACATCCTAGATCCATAATATTCTTATTTGGTTTTATACCAACTTAACATCAATAGCATGCAAAAACTATGTTCCTATACCCCTCTGGCCCCTCACCTTTATATAGTTCTTGCCAAAAATTACATATTTTTACATTATGAGTCCAAAACTATTGATTTATCATTACATTTCATGCATTTGCCTTTTAGATCCTGTGGTAAGTGAAAAATGGAGCTACAAATCAAAAATACAATAGCACTGTTATGTGTATATTCATCCACGTCATTATCTCTAATGGAGTTTCTTTATTTCTTCATATGACTTCAATCAATTATCTAATGACTCTTCCTTTCAATCTGAAGGGTTCTCTCTAACATTTCTTGTAGGGCTGATCTAGTAGTAATGAAATTCCTCAGCTTTTGTTTATCTGGAAATGTCTTAATCCCTCCCTCATTTTTTCAAGACAGTTTTGTCAGATATCTAATTCTTGGTTGACATGTATTTGCTTTCAGCACTTTAAATATCTTACCACTTCCTTCTTGCCAACAAAGTTCAGATGAGAAATTGACATTCAATCTTGTTGAGGTTCCCTTGTATGTGATGCATTGCTTCTCTTTGCTACTTTCAGGAGTCTTTTTCTATTTCAGCATTCAATAGTTTGCTTATAACATAGTGTGGGTATAGGTCTATTTTGGTTTTTGGTTTTTTAATATATTATTTTAAAGATTTATTTATTTATACCCTCCTTCTCATTTTGCACTCATTGCCAGCTCTCTTTGTCCATTTACTGTGTGTTCTTGTGTGTCTGCTTGTTTTGTCTTTAGGCAGCTCTAGAAACTGATTCTGGGACCTTCCAGAGTGGGAGAGAGGCACTCAATCTCTTGCACCAACTCAGCTCCCTGGTCTGCTGCATCTCTTGTTATCTTTCCTCTGTGTCTCTTTTTTTTTTTTTTTTTTTTAAAGATTTATTTATTTATTTTAATTTCCCCCCCTCCCCTGGTTGTCTGTTCTTGGTGTCTATTTGTTGCGTCTTGTTTCTTTGTCTGCTTTTGTTTCTTTGTCCACTTCTGTTGTTGTCAGCGGCACAGGAAGTGTGGGCGGCGCCATTCCTGGGCAGGCTGCACTTTCTTTTCACGCTGGGCGGCTCTCCTCACGGGCACACTCCTTGCGCGTGGGGCTCCCCCACGCGGGGGACACCCTTGCGTGGCACGGCACTCCTTGCGCGCATCAGCACTGCGCATGGCCAGCTCCACACGGGTCGAGGAGGCCCGGGGTTTGAACCGCGGACCTCCCATATGGTAGACGGACGCCCTAACCACTGGGCCAAAGTCCGTTTCCCTCTGTGTCTCTTTTTGTTGCATCATCTTGCTTCACCAGTTCTGTGAGGGCCAACGCTCCTGCTCAGGCCAGTATGCTGTATGCACCAGCTTGCCTTCACCAGGAGGCCACGAAATCAAACCCTGGACCTCCTATATAGTAGGCAGGAGCCCAATTGCATGAGCCACATCTTCTTCCCTCTATTTGGATTTATTCTGCTTGGAATTCATTGAACATCATGGATGTGAATATTGATGTCTTTTGTTAAAATTGGGAAGTTTTCAGCCATTATTAATTTGCATATTCTCACTGCCTCTTTCTTCTCCTTCTGGGACTTCCACACTCTGAATATTGGTACACTTGTAGATATCTCATAGGTTCCTCAGGTTCTGTTCACTTTTCTTCATTCTTTCCCCTTTCTGCTCCTCAGACTAAATGATGTCCATTGTTTTATCTTCAAGGTCACTGATTCTTACTTCTACCAGCTCCTATCTACTGGTGAATCCCCTAGGGAATTTTTAATTTCTGTTACTTTGTCTTGATATCTTTTTTATCCCATTTCTTAATTTGCATCTCCTTATTGATATTCTTTTTGTGTTCACCTATCATTTTCCTGATTACCTTTAGTTCTTTGTCCATACTTTCCTTTAGTCTGTGAACATATTTGGTTACTCTGCTCCTTCTCAAACCAGGATCAGGGGTCCACACTGGGAGTATAGGTCAGCTCTGCCTGGGGCAGGTAAGGGGTGGGAGAAAGGCAAGTCAATGTGCCATGAGATTCTACCACTTTTAAGTAGCCTTTTCCTTGATTCAGTGCTCTTCCTGTTACTGAAGCCCTTTAACTGTTTTCTGGAGCTTTGAGAAAGATGTTTCTGCTAGTTCTTGATGGTTAGTCAAAGCTTATAGATGGATAGAGATCTGAACCTTCTCACTCCACCATCTTGATTAAGATGGAATTTGAGTCCACTTTAGCATCCAGTGACATTGTTTACTTCATTTCAGGTGCCAGTGTGTAAGAGGGACAGCCCAAGAAGGATGAACTTTTCAGAGGCCAGAAGTCCAAATCAAACCATTGGCTAGAAGGTATACTTTCTCCCAGGGTGGTAGCATTCTGGCTGACCAGCAATCCTTGGATGCCTTGGCTTTCCCTGTCACATGGCTATATCCTCTTAACTTTTAGAATTTTGATGAAAGCTCCCAGGAAAGATGGACATGTGCATAACTATGACAACAATGTGATATGGTATATCAGAAGAATGGCAGATCTCTAGAAACCCACTTAAAGACCCAGGTTCAGGGCCTTGCATTATACCTAACTTTTGCCATCAATACTCTCCCTCTGATGCTAATTCTGTGACCTCTCACCTTGTATGGATACCACTGCACACTCTCTTACCTTCTGTTTTTCCAAACTCATGCTCTCTCAGTCACAGAACAAGCTATTTCTCCTCATACATGCAAGCAAGGTTGCTGGATAATGTCATTTTAGGAACACTAAAAATCTGACCTGAACACACTAATTGAAAGTAACACTGCCTTCAGCTATATATAGGATTTTCTAAATGGTATTTGTTGATGAGAAAAAGAAGCATAGTCAGTGAAAGCGGAACATTTATTTAAAAATACACCATTTCTGTACAATTACACATTTGCCCCCAAATGTTTCCTACCCTTTTGAGATCTGTTCTCTACTTCAAAATACTTGTCTCTATCCCTTCCACAACATGAAATTTAGTGACCCACAAGTTAAGGCCTGCAGGTGTTAGAAGAATTGCTGGTCATGCAAGCTTCCAAACCCCAGCTCAGTTCAGACACTCTGGAGAATTCCATATTGGAAACAAAGAAACACAACCTTTCTGTTTGAGGACATCACTTGTTCTATGTATTTTTTTCCAGTTCTGCCTAGAATTTATTCATGAAAGCAGTAGACAGCTGAAGTAATAGCTTTGCACACTCACCTTAAGCCCTTAGATGATTCATCTTTCTTTCTATCATCTGTACAAAAAGAATAAAAACAGATTTCTTAAGTATCTATATGTATGTTATTCCCTGCATAATTTTTAAGATTATTTCCCTTCAATATGTTTCTGAAGGAACATCCCCAGTCACCAATTGGCTCATCCTGAGAGAATGCAAACTTATTTTAATATCAGCCTAAGTTAAACCCATGGTAGAATATTAATGTGCCACCTAGAATTATAGATTGCATTCTCTAGTCAATATTCCTAGTCAAAATTCTAGGGTTTAGAATTTTATTTTTTGACCTGTATTTATGTTATTTTCTACCTGAGTAGATAATTGAGATCTTAATGTTTGTTTCTGAAAGGGTTTCTAAAATTACCATTTTTAGTGTAAAGAAGGAAACAGATGTATGTATTTAGAGTCTTGCTCCATGTAGCTCTGTCTCTGTGCAGGAAAGAATATAAGTTGTGGTAAATCTTTGATGATCTGGAAAATGCAGCCTCCCACTAGAGAAAATATTGAACCCAACTTGCTCAACACCAGACATATCACCTTCTGAACACAACAGCTCATCTAACTCTCTGCCCTCTTCCATCACCCACAAATCTGCCACCCTAGGTGATCAGACATTCCTAAACTTTAATTGAAGTCTGCATGCTTCTTATTTTTGCTGTTATTTCCTCATCCAAGTCCTAATGTTTCATTTTCTATTAGGTTGACAGCTTTCCTTACTGATTTCTTAGCCCAACCCACTCTCTATGTGACAGCTGAGAAATCTTCTTAAATGCCACTTTTATCATATCAGAACCTTCTCCTAAAACCTTCTCCTCAGTTTCCCATCTATGGTAGGTAGAGTAATGGTCCCAAAAATGTCCATACCATATATCTGTGAATATGTGATGTGACATGGCAAAAGGAATTTTGCATATGTAATTAAAGTTAAGATTTTAAAATAGGGGAGATTATCCTGGTAGGCCCAATCTAATCACATGAGCTCTTAAAAGAAGAGAACTTTCTCCAACTGAAAGCAGAAGAAATGCAGTAGAAAGAAAATTCAGAGAGATTCAGAGCATAAGAGAAATTTGACATACTGTTGCAGGCTCAAAGATGGGGGAGCAAGGGGACAAGGTACACAAGTGCCTTAAGGGGTGAAAATAGACAGCCAGCAAGGAAACAGAGGCATCAGCCCTATGGCTGCAATAGACTGTATTTGATCAATACCTTGAATGAGTCTGGAAGAAGATTTTTCTCCAGAACTTCCAGATAAGAGCTCAGCCCAGCCAACACCTTGACTTCAAACTTGTGAGACCCAGAGCAGAGGAACCAGCTAAGCCACATAGACTCCTGACCTACACTGAGAAAATAAATGTGTGTTGTTTTAACCCATCAAGAGTGTGGTAATTTTCACATCAGCAATGGAAAGCAAATACATCAGCTAATCAGTCCAAATTCTCCTCCACTCTTCATAACTCATCAAAACTGAGGCCTACTTGAAGAATTCCACCCACTTGCCCTCTGCTCACAAATGCAGGTTTTTGATTTCTGCCAGGTCAGGCTTAGCTTTGTACACTTTGGTAGTTTGAAATTATTTTATGATTCCCAAAAAAGGAAAGGTTATTTTTTTAACCAATATATTCCTGTGAGTGTGATACCCTTTGGTTGCATTAAATTCTGTTGAGGGTCCTTTCATTAGATTACATGATAAGATCACTTTAGGGCTTTTGATTGGACTATGTCAGTAAGGCCTGAGCCAGCTTGGGTTTCTGCCCTCTGTCTGTATCTGATATAAACACTCAGAGATGTTTATATTAAACTTCTATATAAACACGTATAAACACACAGGCACAGATAAACAAGCCCTTAATGTTTGTTCATGCCATGTGAGAGAAAGGCCCTCCAGTTCTGCCCACAGCTGAGCTGCAAAAAGAGAAGCCCCCAAGAGGCTCAAAGAGCAGAGGCTCAGGGAGAGATGGGTGATGTATCTCTCAGCTTAAAGCTGAACTCAGGAAGAAAGTGGAGCCACCGAGACTGAGAGGAGACATGGTAAGAAACAAGCCCTGTGCCAGGTTTGCCCACAGCTGCAGAAAGGCTGAGACATAGGCAGAGGTCAGCGGCCACCTTGCTTCACCATGGGGCAGCTAATTTTAGTGAGAAAGCACCTCTTACGGTGCCTTGAGTAGGACTTTCATGGCCTTGGAATTATAAGCTTTAACTCCAAATAAATCCCCTTTATAAAAGCCAAGCCATTTCTGGTACTTTGCATTGACAGCCGTTTGGCAAACTAAATCATACACAGAGCTTACATTCTTGGAGAGAAAAAAAAAAAGCAAATAAATTATGAAATAGTATGAATTCAGAGTGTGGTAGATGCAGAGATTGGCCACCAACTCCCCGTTTAAGGAAGGATCAAAGCCTCCCTCACTGTCTCCCTAGCTCAATCCATTTTGCATGGGAGGGTTGAAACCTATCAAATGCCACCTTTATCATGTCAGGATCTTCTCCTGAAACCACTGCTCCTTAGCTTCCAGCTGTTGGGCAGTGGTCAGCAGACATCTCCAGCTGTCAACTCTTTCATGATCCTCCTCAGCTGCAGAGATCCATCTTTCTGACATCATACCCTACCCAAGGAAGTCTACATCTGGCGACTGGGTATAGAAGACCAGCCATTGGGGTCCAACAGGGGACATTCTGATAGGCAGTATTTGCTCACAGCTACCCACAGGTTTGGCTGAGGGTTTATCAGGCCCACACTGCAGTTTGACTTCTTCTTTTGCCTAATTCTGCTTTCACCTTCCTTTCACAGGTTAATTACTAATAAGCAACCTGTACTCCAAACCACCACCTCAGTGTCTGCTTCTGGACAGTGGTTTGGGTAGCAACATAAAGGAATGAAAATAAAAATCCTCATGATATAAAGACTCAGGAAAGCCATATAAAAAATAACTGTTTTAAAAATTATGGCTAAGCTTATACGAGAGTAAAAGATTTCCTCAAAAAAAAAAGAGAAAGAAATTGAAAACCAAAATAGTAAGAATGCAAGGTGACATAAGTTGAGGCACGGGAAGTAATTGGACCTGGAAATAGGATGTAATGGCAGGGTTTCTGTTTTAATGTACACACAATAGTAGGGAAAAAAAACTTGGGCCCATGTAATCAGAAATCAGAAGGTGGAATGAATACTCCTGCATAAAGCTGGAAACTTATAAGAATTGTATCCTCAGTAGAAGAAACTCTGGAAAAATTCAGCCTATCTGCCAATGAAAACTACGAGTGAGCTTGGTTCTGTCATGGTTCTGAGTAGGGAAAAGAAAAACCCCATAAGAAATGAAATGCTCAATTTTGTACAATACATTGGTTTGAAGTTCAGAACACTTGGGTGGTTTACTAGGTTGAATAATGTCCCCCAGAATTTCACATCTACCCAAATTCCAGAATGTGATCTTATGTGAAAATAGGGCTTTGGCAGATGTACTTAGTTAAGATGCAATTAGTTATGGTGGGCTATGGGGAAGTAGGGGGAGCCCTAAATCCAGAATGAGTTGCTACATGGTGCATCATAGGAACATGGACTCAGGCACAGTAGAACCTTTCAGCAAATGACCACTTTACTACTTATGTAGCATAAGGATCCAAAGGAGCAGGGAAAGAGATCCCATCATGGCCAGTCTTTCAGGGAGGCCAACTGCTCTAGTCAGGGTCAGCGGATGGCAGCTTCACACACCCTGCTTTGTGTTGTAGAGGAGAGACAAATCTGTGCTTCCCAAGGGCAGGGTATTAATACAATCCCAAGGGGAGAGGACCCTTCCATCTAGAGTTCCCTTCCTGTTAATCAGGTGGGGCTGCTTGTTCCCAGTTCCCAGTTTAAAGTGTGGTCAGACCTTTGCATTAGACCTATCATCTCCCTCAGATTAAGGAATGGAAACATAGTGACACAGCCACACACAATAGAAAAGGAAGCAGGGTAGGCAAGGGCTGGGAAATGGTCCCTGAGCATGTCCATGACTTTCCTAGCAGATTAGTGTCCTTAAAAGTGGAGGAAATTTAGACACGCAAACACAGACACAGAGGGAATACAGGTCTGTAAGATGAAGTCAGAAATTGGAGTTATGCTGCCACAAGCCAAGGAATGCCTGGAGCTACCAAAAACTGGAAGAAGCAAGAAAGGATTCTCTCTTTAGGTCCTCAGAGGGAGTACGGCACTAGCAACATGTTGATTTCAGACTTCTAGCTTACAGAACTGTGAGAGAATAAATTTGTCTGTTTTATGCCTCCCAGTTTGACATAATTTGTTATGGCAGCCTATAGGAAATTAATATTAGTGGTATGAGAATTTCCAAACTGAGAATTAATATAAGTATGACCTGAGCCAAAAATGCCTCTGGAGAGTCAAGAGCAGCAAACACAGGAGCTGTCCTGGATTTCCTCAGAAAAGACCACCACTGGCAGAAGATGAGCTCACAACCAAAATTATAAAACATGTTAAGGAATTATCCAGGATGAGTGAAAGGCAGACAGAACAGATTAAAAATAAGAATAAGTAAAACAATAAGAGATAAAAGAAGTATAGAAGCTATAAAAATACTAAGACACTGAAGTAAGAAGAAGAATAGATAGGTTTTAAAAAGAAAGAAATAGAATTCCTAGAAGTGGAAAATTTAACCCATGTAAGTAAAAAGTCAGTGGTTAAGCTAAGCAGCAGATCCAACAGAACTGAAGAGATAATTAGCAAAGTAGAAAATGGACATGAGAACATTTCTCAGAGTGTAGCACAGACAAATATAGAAAGTAAATAGGGAAGTTAATATAATGGGCTTATACTCCAAGCTACTGTGAGTTTCTTCTGACAGCTCAGCACTAAATCTCTCATCAAGACTATATCCCTCAGTTGAAGGAAGCTCTTTCACTCAAAACCGTGTCCCCTTCACTTACCCTTGGCCCAGGGCTGTACAATCTAAAAATTGCTCAATGGGGGAATAAAAAGGTCTGACTCCCTTGCTTCATCACTTAAGTCTATCCCAGCTCCAGCGCATTTCATGACTTCAGCTAAGGCCTTTGTTGCAACTGCATCACAATTTAACCTCTCTACTTACCCTATCCTACTTATCTCATTTTCTCATGGTATTATTACTCAGACCACCTTTTGATAAATCTTCTATAACCATCTCTTCTTTGAGTCTATTTCTCAGGGAACCTCATTGACTACAAAAGGGTCAGAGACATAAAGCAGAGGTCTCATCAATGTCTCACAGGAATTCCAGGGTGAGAGAATGAGGGAGAGACAGTATTTGAAATTCTAAAAGCTGAGAAATTTCCAACATTTGTGAAAGAAAGAATCTTCCATTTGAAGAACCATATGGAGTCTCAAGTAGGGTAATTCCATATCTAGATATAGGAGGGAAACTACAGAATATTACAGCCAAGCAAAAAATTTTTAAAGGAACTAGAGCAAGAAGAGGTATCCAGTACAAAGAATCAAAAAACACCTAGATGCCAGACTTTTTATCAGTGACAAAAAATGGCTAAAAGAAAATTATTTAATTTTCTTGAAAGTGCTAACATGAAATAGTAATCAGCCTAAAATTCTAAACCTAGCCATCATTCAAGTGTAAGAGTGGGAAAGGCATTTCAGAGAAATAAAGATTGAGAGTTTATCTCTCATAAACTGAGGATGAAGAAATTAGAGAAGGATGTACTTCTCCAATAACACAACAAAATTAAACATAGAAGAAAGGAGTGAGATAGAAAGATAACAGTGAGTTAAGACTCTGGTAAACACACTGAAAAAACTAAGGAAGCATTAACTGGAAGAAAAGCAAAACAAAATGAGAGATTTTGTGGAGGCCAAGGGCTGTAGAGGCTATGGAGTTATGCCACTCAGGTCTTCCTTCAAGAGAAGCATAGCTGCTGAGGAAAGCATAGCTGACTGACAACCTTGGGTTATTATTTTGTTCACTCCAAGGTCTAGTCTCAGGAGAGCCAGGCCATTCCTGTCCAACATGGGATTCTTCAGATGGGTATCTTAGACAGGGATTCCCTACCACCCTGACCAAGACCTTTTCCAACTTCATTGCAGTCTGAGGCTCTTCTGACCAATCCTGCCTTCCCTCTTTTTTGCTTACAGTTGTCAGACCTGGGTCCAATAACATGTTGCCATCAGGCTCTGAAGAATCTCCCAGTAAATTCATCTTATCTCCCTTTTTATCTTTCATTTCTCCCATAAACCTCCCATAATGAGGTTCTCTTGAACCTCATTTCCCCCATAAACCTCTTGAATCCTGTCTTGACTTCTGCTTCTTGGAGAAGACACATTTACACAAAAGTAGAAATTAAATTACCAAGCAAAATTCGTTCTGAGTATGGGAGGGAGTAATGAACATTAGAACTTTTAATATTCCTTTTATTGTATGGGAGAGGGCAGAGAGTTTAATTTTGGATTTTGTTAAAAATGTATCTTAAGGGGAAAAGATGTGGCTCAACCAGTTGGGTGCCCACCTACCACAAGGGAGATCCTGGGTTCAGGTTCCAGTGACTCCTAAAGAAGATGAGCAGACACTGCAACCTGTGGGGAACAGATATAGCTCAGGCTGTTGGATGCTCGCCTCCCATGTAGGAGGGCCGGGTTCCTCCTGGAGAAGACGAGCAGACACTGTGAGCAAACAAGGAGCAGACATATGAGAGAACCATCTGGGGGCAGGGAGATGATAAATAAAAATAAATAAATAAAAATAAAATTTAAAAATATATGTTAAAAATTAAAGATAAACCCTAAAAGATTATAAATAGATGTATTATTGCAAACTCAATGAGATAAATAAAGAAAACTTCTATTATTCTAAAAGAAATAAAGAAAAAAATCAAAGCAAGGAAAAGGCAGGGTAACTAAAAAGCACAATAGATGATGGCAGAAAAATACAAGTAAAGCACTAATCACAAAAAAGTTGCCATTTAAACTGATACTATTACCTGAGTTTATTCAAATCAAGCTATGTTTAATAACAAAAGAAACATGTAAACTTAAGGGCCCTATCAAAATAGAAACTAAAACTATATAGAAAGATATACTAAGAAAAGATTTCTTAAAAGTGGAGTTGCATTTTTAATATCAGGAAAGTGTTCTAAGAGTGAAAAAAACTTATGGTCAGGGAAGAGGAAGACATTTCATAATGATAAAAGGAATAATCCTTGTAAATATAATAATCCTAAACTTGTACGCACCTACTAACTTAGCTTGAAAATATATTAGAGAATTTATGTAAGTATCTCAATTTAGAGAATATATATTCTTTTTACCTATGCGTGGACATCTACAAAAACTGATCAAATTAAATACCAATGAGCTAACTTTAACAAATACCAAAGTATTTACTTATCCTCAGACCATAGGCAATAAAATTAGAAATTGGTCACAAAACTATAACCCCCAAATCCCATATATTTGAAAATCTTAAAACACAATTAAGTAATTTGCAGTTCAAAGATTAAATTACAATGGAAATATGAAAAACTTTAGAGTAAAATTTTAAATTCATTTAGGATATAATTTTTAAAAACACTAAAGAGAACTAATGGATATGGGTGATACAGACTTGAGAGGAATTCACAAACTTAAAGTCATGTATTGGAGGAAAATTGAAAAATAATGAGTTAAGCGTCCAACTTTTTAAAAGCAAATCAAGGGAAGCGGAGGTGGCTCAACTGACAGAGCATCTGCCTACCATATTGAGAGTCCAGGGTTCTATACCAGGGCCTCCTGACCCATGAGGTGATCTGGCCCACGTGCAGTGTTGTTGTGTGTGAGAAGTGCCCTGCCCCATGCGCAAGGAGTGCACCCTGCAAGGAGAGCCGCCCCATGTGAGAAAAGCGCTGCCCACCCAGGAGTAGTGCTGTACACACAGAGAGCTGATGCAGCAAGATGACACAGCAAAAAAGAGATGCAGTTTTCCAGTTTCCCAGTGCTGCCTAACAATACAAATGGATGCATAAGAACACAGCAAATAGACACAGAGAGCAGACAACAGGGGGGAAAGGGAGAGAAATAAATAAATAATAAAATCTAAAAAAAAAAGGGAAATTAAAAGGACATAGAAGTAAATAATAAAGAAAAGAGAGTGACTAGGGTTGGATGGAATTGGATATTTTAAACAGGATTACAAGAAATGGCTTCCTAAGGAGATGACATTTGAACATATTATGAAAAAAGAAAAAAAATTAAGATATTAATAAGTATTTTTACAAATTAATAGTATCTACATTTTCCTTTCTGTTCTGCATGAAAGGAGACAGGAAATTTGCTTACCAAACTGCAGGTCATAGCAGGTGCATATAAAATGGAAAATCATGCACCTCTTAGCTCATGAATGCTCCCTAAGGGATAAGACCATAGATGTAGTAAGCTCTATGTTAATAGATCCTTTGGGAAGAGGGTGATGACAGTGCGTGTGAAGCAAGTTCATTCTCCTGAAAATTGGAGAGTCTCTCAGTTCTGTCACCAGCTCTCCCACGGAGAGTCACAAAGTACCCCTTGTGCCCAAACCCACACAACACTGAACCTCCTGTGAGAACAAGGCTCAGCATGGCCTCCTCCCAATGGGTGGGACAGACCCTCACAGCAGCAGCATCATGGAACTTCAGAAAAGAGGACCTCTCAGTGGCTTGCGCTCCCACTCTAAGAAAGATTTTGCCTATCAAATTGCCCTGATCCTGAGATCACTCCATGGAGATTAAGCTGATTACCTCCCCCAGCAGATGATTCCCCCATCATACTCACATCATTGTCACCAGTGCAGGCCAACCATCGTCATCCAGGTTTTCACAGCCCCTTCCCTACTATTCTGTACCTCCACTAATCAAATTGAACTTTCCACATCTGCCAACTTTCAAAATATCCACCCAGGCACTCCCTTCCATATCATTCTTCTTTACTTCTCTAGATAGCACTAATGATCTGATCATATTCTTTCTTATTTATTTATTTGATTGTTTCTTGCAGGTCTTCCCCCATGAGAATGTACTCGCCATGAGAACAGGGACTTCCCTATCTTGTTCCATACTCTATATATGCTCAGCTCCCAACAGTGTCAAGCATAGTGTATAAATTTTAAGAAACATTTTTAAATGAATTAAGTGATGAATAAATTTATTCACATATAGCCAAGTAATCTTATCTCCAAATGAAAGTGCGGAAACATCATTAGCACTAATGCCCATCTTATATCCTGCCATTTTAGAGTTTGTGAGTGACTGTGGTGGTAATATTGTGCAGCCCCCTCATGTCCATCTTTCTCTACCACATGAGAATTGTGCTCCTGCTATGCTGGCCCCATGCCCAGCTTCAAAGGACTATACTACATTGATTTCAGCTGGGGCAAAATGCCAGCCAAGAACCATTTAGGAAGAATTTCCCACAGTAGGCAGAAAATGACACCTTGGATGCAAGCTTAAGCTGCTCTCAGCAGCAAGTGATGCTAAACAGGCTCCATTTGAGACTGCACTGTGGGAGAGCACACCTGGGCATTCTGGAACATGACATCAGCAGCCACACTGTTTCTTGTTTAAATTCCAAACAAGGCAAACCTAGAAACCCAGTCACACAGCTAGAAATCTCTTGAGCCTTGTTAATCATACACAGTCTGTGGCCCCTAATTAATCCTTGCCTCCTTAAAGCGTTTTCTCTTTGGCATTTGCTTACTTTAAAGTTGCCTACAAGTTCATCCATCATCAATGTTCAGGTCTTCTTATTCTCATTTTTGTAATTGCTTTGTTTTTCAGCAAATGCATTTATGGAGGCAAAAGTAAAATGGCAATGAAGAAAAGATGACCATAGAATGGAAATTACACCTTAATAAACCAATAACTTCCCTGCCAAATATTCAAAATATTCATATTATGGCAGAAAACTACTTTTAACATTTAACAAGGAATTTCGTAGGACGTGCTGAAGGCTAAATTATTGTAGGTAAAGCTGTCAGAATTCCAACCAATTCAACTAGCTTTTACTGAGCACAGTAAGGGCAGTCACAGTACGGCCTAATGGGTTATTCTGTAGGTTTTCAAATACACCTTAAATTTTTTTCTTCTAGAAAAAGCTTTTCTTAACCTTCCAAGTCTAATTTAAGTTCCTTGGTTATTTGTTCTTGTAGAATCCTTTATGGATACCTGTTAATTTTTTGTTAATTCATAAAGATGAGGACACTGTCTTGTTTTCCCATTGTGTCTTGTTTCCTTTTTGCCTGGAAAAGAATGGGTGCTAAATAAATGCATTGGTTGAATAGATGGATGAATGGATAGATAGAGTGGTGAATGGACCAGAATAAGCACTGCAGCAGACATCTCATCTACTCGCATCACCATCAACCATCGATTTTAGCCACAGTTGAAAGGGACAGCTCCACAAAAGCTCAAGCTAAATTCTCTCGCTTTATCCATCCTAAACATATCTGCATGTCTTTCTGCTTTCTATCCTAGGACTTTCTCTGATTCTGCAGAAGCCTATTTGACCTCACAGAGGAACATTTCATAAATGCAGGGGAGATAACCACAAGAAAATTCTCAGCCACTGAGTGGTAAGAGCTAGGTGATGAATGCCCAGCCTCCCATCAATTAGGCAGACAAGTCTCAGAAGCATTCTGTACATGTCTCATGAAGTCTCAGCAGAATTAAGACCTGTTGCCTATAGCAATGCCATTGACAATACATCCTTAAGCTGGCTTTTGCTCTTCTTGCTTCTTTACACTGCTTCCTGGGATCATCTTTTACATAAACAATCTGTACCCAAGTCATTATCTCAGGGTTTACATTCATGGAAATTCAGAGACAAGTATTCGACTGAATCCAATGTGAGGCTCTCAATCTGAGAAAGATGTCTAAGACCTATGAAGACATGGCAGCCTCACAGAACGTATGTGAGAAAATGTGTCACATATGTCCCACGGCAAAATAATATAATGAATAAGAAAGCACTGAAGACAGTGCCTGGTTCATAGCAAATGCCTAGTAACTTGTTCATTCCTTCCTTCCTTTCTTCTTGTTTAATTCCTATCCTTTCTGCATTACTTCTTTACATTGCTTCCTCTGCAGGCTGTGCTGGAACACAAAGACATCAGCCTCTGTGACAGTTTGAAGCTTTTTGTCGATCCCAGAAAAGATTATATTCTTAAAGCTAATCCATTCCTGTGGTTGTGGGACTCTTTGATTGGCTTAGACTCCATTGAGGAGGCCTTTGATTGGATTACTTCCGTGAGGTGTGACCAGGGTGGGTCTTGGTCCTCTTGCTCGATTCCTTTATAAATGGAAGACTGAAAGCAGAGAAAGACACACAAAAAAAGGAGCAGAGATGGCGAAACCCTGAGAGGCTGAGATAGAGGTCCTAGAGGCCAGAGGCAGGAATCAGTGGAGTACCAAGCACTGAAAGAGGCCCCTGAGAGGCTGAAAGAGATGAGATCTGGAGAAGAGGGGAGAGACAAGCTGTACACCTGATCACCCATAGCTGAGCTCACGTAGAAAGTAGAGCTGGAGGAGAAGGAGAGAAGGAACTCAGGAGCTCAGAGAAGAACCTGAGAGAGAGGAAGTCACAGATGGACCAATAAGAAATCTGAGGCAATGAGACCCAGAAGAGAAGCAAATAGGTGCATGCATATGTCTTATCACATGGCAGGAGTCCAGGATCACCAGCAGCCGAACTTCAGTGAGCCAGCATCTCTGATGATGCCTTGATTTTGACATTTTCATATCTTCAGAACTGTAAGCTTTTAACCTAATAAATTCCCGTACTAAAAGCCAACCCATTTCTGGTATACTGCTCCCAGCCTTTAGCAAACTAAAACAGCCTCTAAGCTACTTCTCTCTGCTCAAAAGTCCCACACTGATCACCTTGTCTAGGCATTTAGATCCCTTTACAGAAATCCAATTGTATTATCTAGGAAAGGGCAGATGTGGGACTCCTGGGTGCTCAGTGGATTGTCAAAATGAGAATTAAAAAAGGAACAGAGGAGAAAAACAATTTACTTCATTTCACCGAGGAACAGCCTTGCTCCTGAACACATAGGCCTGTGTTCAGAAGATACAGGGTTGTCTGGGTTGGGAAATTCTCCTTATTGTTGGCATTGGGCATTTCAGGGGAACTTTTTCAGGTGTCAGTTTCCTTCTTGCCCCCTCCTAAACTGGAGATGGTAATAAAGTTAAGACAACTCACAGGACCCTGGGAAAATGTATGACTGCACACACAGTGAAATATAAATCTAGACAAGAAAGACACCAATCTATGTTTAATATTTTATTATCATTTCCCAGCGTTATTTCAGGTGTATCTTGATTCAACCATTTCAGTCATATTGCTAATCAAATTATTATACCACTCCTACTTCCAAAAGGGACTTAATTAACTAAAAATGTAAGTGACCTTGATACTATATAATCAGGAAAAGCACAAGAACCATGTAATGGAAAGACCCAGGCTAAGGGAACCTACAAAAATTTAATAACAATCTTAAGCTGTGAGTTTCCTGGAAGCCAGGGAAAAGAAAGAAACAGAATGGGTTACATGACCTTTCTTATCAGTGGTTAGGGATCTGGGCAGGAAAAATATGACAGGTAGAGGATAATCTCCAACTGTAGGTAAATATACCTGTTTTGTGACTGTGGGAAAGTTTTGATCATATCTTCCTCTGTTTTCTGCTTACCATAAAGAAGACTTAATACAATGTGTTCTTAGAGAATTGTAAGGTATACTGAGTTTTTGGGTTGCCACTGAGATATTTTAGCAGACTTTAATGAAATCTAAATTGTGATAACATTCTGTATAAATGTCCCAGAAGGTTTTTTTATTCTAAAAACTAAGGCTCTTGGTGAGCAACAGTGCTCATGAGAAACAGTGATCAATAAAAGTTGTAACAGCTGACATTTAACATAAAAAATACAAGTTATACTCTACTTTTGGTACTTACTAATATTTAGATTTTCCACTTATACAGAGAAGAGTTGTAATTAATATTATTGGTTGGAAAAATGAATAAAATCAAGAAGCATAATGCAAAAATTGGAATATAGGGTGTGCTCTCAGCCATCTTGCTTATGCAGAACTTAGTTGCTTGGTACAGCAAGTTAAACATAGACATAGTTTCTAGAATAATCACATATAGACAAGCCTTGTAAATCTAAATCTGCAAAATTATGGCAGACATTACAACTTCTCCCAGATTACATTTTCATTTTAGTGACTTCACCCAAAAAGATGAGGTATATTAGGGCTTTAGGCATTGTGGGAAACCAGATAAAGATTTTGGGAAGAGTGACTTCAAGTCATATAGGTATTCAACCTACATGCAAGTTTTGATCTTATTCCCTGATGAGTATTACTGCCTCTTGGAACAGTACCTTTCATAAGAACTGGAAAAATAAAACCATTTAATTTTATTGTCTCTTCAACACAGAGTTAGAGAACCATTGGATTACTCAAGCATTTATACTTAAAGTGAGCAAACATCACAGAGCCAGCAAACATACTGTGTCTTAGAAAAGAAATCACAGCACATGCATAAACTCTGGCACCACATTTGCAATTCTCAACTACTTTTTCAAACACCTTGTGTCTGCAAAGAGAAAAGTCTTTCCAAGTCTAGAAATTAGTGGTGAGTGAAATTGGCAACTCTTGAATTCTTCATACATCTAATCTTAACATTAAACTAACATCAAACAAATTCAACTTAAAACAGAAGTCCCAAATATATCTTGGGCAGAATGTATCTACAATAGTGGCAAAAAAGAATTACTGTTATCTTGTGCCCACCACTGTCTTCATCAAGCTGCTTAACCCCCTGCCCCCAATAAACATATTATTTAAGTAATAGTGATGGGCCTGCTATGCAAATGCAGCTTTAAGACAAGCCCCATATCTTCATCAGCATCAAAGTCATCCCTGATAAGCATGCAATCTGGGTAAAAACAGTAGACTTGCTATGCAAACATAACGTCAAAACCAACTCTAATTTTTCCTTCCAACCATATTAATATGCTAAGCCCACTGACATAGACAAGCTGGGGCCACCAGTTTATCATTTAATTTTCTAAATTTTCTAAGTCAGTGATTTATTTTGTGATGATTTTTAGTACTTTCTATTATCTTCTGTTATTACATGATGATCTCCAAGAAGCTCTTTGAAACTTTTCAGAACATTTGTTTTAGTTAAAATATGGAAAGATTTCTATTGTTGAAAATCATTTGCTAATATTTGCTGATATGGAAGATAGTTGATTGTATCGAAATATAGGTGTCTCTCTTTCTCTCTTTTCTCATTGGAATTCAAGAAGGAAGATACTGTGACTAGTGTGTGGTAAATCTTGTTAGAAGATGCCCTGTGAGTTGGCCAGAAACTTTCTTTGACACCAGGAGCATGTAGCCATTTAAACTAATAAGAAATAAGATCACTTCCCAAATGGGGAATGGCAAGATCCAGGAGTAAGACAGACATACAGAATTTGTATTGCTACAACCTTCGGTAGAAGATGGTGGAACATTCAGTCAAGAGCAGGAATAGAGGGTCTATGTGTGGACAACAGAAAAGTGGGAATTAAAAAGCCTGTCTTTCCAGATTGTTGTTCGTGCCTGTCAATGAGTTTCAAACAATTAGGAAAGAAGAGAAGTAAAAACAAGGTTTTCTCTTAATTCTTCACTAATGGACATTGAGCACAACTCATATTCCAGATGCTAAAGTGAAGTCTGGGTATGAAAAACAAAAATGAGATTAGTTACCTTGATAATTGTTTCAAGATACAGCTGCTTGGAAGATCAAATTTCCATTAACAGTCAAGAGCAACAATGATAACCAATGGTCGCCTCTCTTCAAGGTCAAAAGGAAAGTATAAGCTACTACTTTTACTTTCAGTATTTGTGAGCAAGAGTCAGGAAATCCTCTCAGATCATGTACCTTTATGTGAAAAAGCAATGCCAACAAACCGAGAGCAATGAAACGGCGCCAGGTCAATGATGGCTATGTTCTACTCTTGCCTGCTTTGTGATTCTACCACTGGAGAGAAATTAATTATCTAGAAAAGCCTGAGGTAATTAGTGGCCTGAGGACAAAATTAAATGAAAGAAAAGTCTTTGCAGGGATGGGTGGATAGAGGATGAACTGAAAAATTTCCATCCAAGCCTGAGACATTAACAAGAAAAGGGTACCCCCCCACACACACACACACAAACACACATATATAGACACACCCCCTGAAACTAAAAGCCTGTGATCCTGCAGTTGCTATAAACAAGCTGCATCTTGGAGGTTAATATTCCTCAGGCTTTTCAGCCTGCCAGAATCTTTTCACCCAGGAATTTAATTTTAGCTCTGTATTAATTATACATTACAATTGCACACACACACAGTAATGATTATGCTGCTATCATGGACTCACTCACTCTGGAACTTATTCAGGTCACCTCAGACCCTGTGGGACACGACGTTGTTTACTGTCTAGGAGCTCAGACGTTATTTTCTCCGGAGATGGCTGCCCGGAAACAAGTTTCCTCCAAAATGGAAATGCTTTGCCAAGGCTTTCCAGAGGGAAAAGATTACAGATCTCTATGTCAGATGCTGTGTGGTGACAAAAATATGAATGTGGTGACAAAATAAACATTTTCCGGCATATCTTCAGCCATTGCGCCTTGACGCACTAGGAGGACCCCACATGTGGCAATGCCTCATAAAGGCGAGTTGATTCTGAAACATGGTTTATAGGTTGCTCAGGAAGTGGATGTTGAAGGCTTTTCCTGTAGTCGCTGCAGTTTTGGTGATTGCAAGACTAGCTAAAGAACAAAGCCTCAGCAGAAATATCTCTGCACTTCCCCCAAGCCCAGCTGCTTGCCCTTTACGTCTTGAAACTGGCACTTCAATGAGCATTCATTCAGCCTCCGAGAGCAATGTAAGACCAGAAGTATCTATTTATTAAGCTTGGTCACTAAATTAATCTTCCCCTCTGGTCAGCTATGAAGTGGAGTTAATGAGGATGAAGCAGAAGCTGAGCTGGGACATATTTAGCCAGGGGCTGCACCTCAAGGCCTCTCTCCCTGGAAAAAGAATCAGGACAGCTCCCTCCTGACATCAAAAGGACATAAAGTGGACCTACGGGCAGAGAATTCAGGCAACTTTCAATCCCACTCACTGAAAACCTAGCAGTGTGATTGCTCCAACACAACTCTTGCCCCTTTGACTGAAGCCTTCTCACAAGATCTAAACTCCTTTGTTTATCTATCACATACTTATTGATCCCCTCCCATTCCAAGCACTGGGCCATGTGCTGATGACTCAGCGTGCACAAAGCGAAGTCCCTCTGTCCAGGACCTCACAATGCAATGTGGCAAATAGTCAAGAACCCAAACAAATACACACAAAATTTCAGGTCATAAAAAATGCTATGATGGGGCTATGGCAAGGTTGATAGCACTAGATGTGGTGGTCAGAGAAAGCTTCTCTGGGAAAGTGTCATTTGAGCTGAGCCCTGCCAAGCCCTAAAAGAACAATGAAAAACACCTTTCAAAGAATGCGAAGGAGAGACTTGAAGAGGGTTAAAATGCCCTCACAGCTTAATTACATCACATCCCCCAATATCTTAAGGTGAAGGATTTATAATTGGGGACACAGCTATGGAATGATTCAAGTTGTTTGTGCTGTGAAACTCTAGGGAGATCACATGATGTAACAGAAAGAGGTAGGTAGATAACAGGTTCAAATTCCTGGTACCACAATGCTTATGTAATATTGGGCATATTTTTTTACTTCTATGAGCTTCAGTTTTATCATTGGGAAAAATGACTTAATGTAAGGATTAACTTACAGAGCACACGAAAGTTATCTGACATGGTTCTGGGCTCTCAGTTGTTCAAAGAGCATTAATCAGAGTCATAATAATTGTGATTTTTATTGAGCACTTAGTGTGTACCATGTCTTTGCACTTTACTGATTTTTAAAAAATTTAATTCTCCCAATGAAATAGATGCTATTGTTATCACCATTTTAAGGATGAAGAAAGACAAACCAGGAGGAGCTAAGTAAATTGCTCATGTTCATAAAGCTGGTGAGAGAGCTGTAGTCATCCCAGGTTTGACTCACAAGCCATGCTCCACAAGTACAATACGCTCATGCAGGGAGTTTCTAACTCCAATCCAAGTTCCATAAGGATGATGAAAACTGTCTGAAAAATCAGCAAAGAGCAAAATAGCCTAAGGTCAATGAGTCTGTCCATGAAAATTCCTTCCCTTAATTTATATAAAATAAGAATTAACCATTTTAATAACAATAACAACTGTCATGTTTAGGAGAGGTATGGGAAAACAGAAAAAAGTATATGAAAAGTATTTAGAAAATTCAAGGTTTTTCATTAATTTGTTCCATAAAAGTTTATTGCACACATACTATATGCTTGGCACATTTCTAGGTATGGGGGATACAGTAATAAACAAAACAAATTAAAATATATACCACCAAAATCATCATCATCACAATAAAAATACCTTCCATCATGGAACGTACCCTATTTAAGCAAATACTGACTATTATACAAATATTAATAATTTTGTTTTCTTAGTTTGAGGCATTGACTCCTAGGTCAATGTAAAGATATGACAGTATTCTCCCTTAATTGGTTACCTGTCAAGTAGGCCTCACCCATTCTCCAGTTTCCTAAGAGTTCATTTTGATAAGAGAAGGAGGAAATAAAAAGGAACATGTAAGATGAGGACAACAGGAGTCTGTGTCAGGTGACATTGTGGGATGGGGGAAGGAAAGAGAAGAATGGTGCCTCTCACAGTTTTGCCTATGAAAATACTGGCACACAAAAGTACTTTTACTATTATCATTCTAAGTAAACCACCTGTTACTGCTTTCAAAAAGAAAAAAAAAATCACATAACACTTTTCAAAGATGAAGAGAAGCAATATGCATGATCTGAATTACTAACCTTCCATTAGCATGGATAATCAAGAGTTTACTGTGTGTGTCTGATCAAAGCTTGCCCCAAGTGAGTCCTAAAATATAGCGATTACATGGTTTCCTCCCGCTCCTGCCCTGCATAATGGATCCTAAAGGAGAGTGTTCAAAACAGGCTGAAACATAATTCTTAGTGTGTGGGTAAATCTGAAAAATTGCAGCATTTTAAAATAGGTCAGAGAAAGGAGCATGAGTACATCCTTTTTACAGAAAAGATGAAATCAGAGTGACAAAATGAGATCTGATTGGTTACTCTTTAATTCCAAAGGAAGATTCCAGGGGATTGAGACCATCAGCCAGTCAAAACCAAGTCAGGTTTCTGAAAGCTACTTAACAATAAAAGAGGAGAGGAGAGAAAGAGACAGAGACGGAGAAGGAGGGAGAGAGAGAGAGACATTCTCTGGGATCATCAGAGATCTGTGATAGGAATGGCCCCATTATATTTGCATTTTCAGAAGTGGCCTTGCTCTTATCCTAGTTTCAAAAGAAGCCCCCTCTATTCACCTTCTCATTAAAACAGCCTCTCCAGAAAAAAATGCTGAGACCACACAAAGCAGGACATTCATCACTAGGGCAACCCATGTACTCAATGAAGGCTGGCAAGCACAAAAGGCTTACTTAAGGGGTTGCAGGGAAGCTGGTTTTCTTTGCTAACTGACCATATTTCAGATTTAACACTGGACTCAGATGGCAAGAAAATGCTTGTTTTTGTTTGTTTGTACTATAAGTACTTTAAAGAATGAAATCATCCTTTTAATATAATTTAACTTTTTAAAGCAGGCAATTTCTTGGATGGTCTGAAGCACCAAATTCTTATTTACTGAGACACTACTGCCAGCCACATTCCACCCCATTTTATACTATCCCATTATATCATCTAAATTCAGTGTGGCTAATTGTCACCCAGAATGATCTGGGTGTACTAAATCTGTAGGGACCATTCAAATATGCTTTGTCCCCAGCTTTGCCCCTACCTGGCCCCTCAACTACCTCCCACCCATCAACCTTGTCAAAGCCCCCACACACATACCACATCTCCTCAGGCCAGCAGCAGCCTACCCAGCAAAATCTCAAATATGATGTGTGAAACATATATCAGGATCTGGTGATAGCATTGTCCACACATATAATGGAATTTATCGCAAGTCATTTTTGTCTTACATGTTCTTTGCAAGGGCTTTAAGATATAAAAGTTGTTTTTTTTTTAAATTCCATACAGTGGAAGCAATGGGAAGGCAGATTGTCTTAGAAAGAAACCATCACAAATGAACTTTCAGTTAGCATCCTTACCTGATTAGCCCTGCTTTATTCCTAGGCAGCCTTACATCTCTTTCTTTCCCTAGAGATGGAATAAAAACCACTGCATTTGGCCAGAAATTATAATGTGTAATGCAGCTTTATTTTAATTTGCTGTTGACAAAATTTTTCCTCAGTCACCTTTCAGAGAAATAACATCTCCTGAGAAATCATCTTTAGCACATTAGAATCTCAAGCAGAAGTTCTATTGTGGACACCTGGGGCAATTTTCTCAGCTATAGGACAGACTTCAGCTGGAGTGTGAAATTGGATTTTTTTTTTTTTTGTCTTTTTCATATATTCTGAGGAGTGGGGTGAATTGGTTTTTTACTCATGTTTGATAATTATTCTTTCACTTGGTTTTAAATCTATACAAAGCACCTAAAAAGAAATCTTAAAACAAAAGAAAGCAGCTGAAATAGTAGCTAACTCTTTCACATTTACCAACAAGGAATCAGTGAGATCAGGAAAATAAACATATAGAGTTAAATGTAACCAAGAAGAGTATCAAGTTCTGAGTCAGGCATCAGGGATTCCAAAACTACTGACATAAATCTGCTCACCTGATATTCACTCTTAGGTTAAAATAAAGAGAATAGATTAATTTACCTATCTGGAAGAAGAAATTAAGCATTCAAGAATAAAGTAATACTTGGTTGGTACCCATAAATATAACCCACCTAAATAAAAGAAAGCTATTTGAGTTCCTTGATCATTTTCAAGAGTTTAAAGGGATGCTAAGACCAAAAGTTTGAGAACTGGTATTCTAGAAGATTGAGTAGGAAGTGAGAGTGAAAACAGATGCTTACAAGAAGTTTGGTTAGGAAAAGGAAAGACATAAAATTGTTGTTAGAAGGTTCAAGGGTTTTGTTTGTGTTCGTGTATTGTTCGTGCTTATGTGTATTTCAAGGGTTTTGTTTGTGTTCGTGTACTGTTCATGCATATGTATATTTTTGCTTTAAGATAAATAATATTTAAACTTGGATAGATTTACATAAAAAGGAAAGACTCCATTAAAGAGATGTTGAATAGGCAGAGGGATGGGGAAAAACAGAAGTAGAGGGATTAGGTTGATATTGAAGAAGGGACAGCTTCTTCAAAACAGGAGAAAATTAGGAAAGGATTGACTCTTACAATTTTAGATTTGGTGAGAGGAATTTAATGGAACTCTCATCTTCTGGCTGTTATATGCTTCATGAATTAGGAAGGCCATGTGCTAAGGATGAGAGTAGAGGTTGGGAGCAAGGGAGCATAGGTAACTGGAAAAATTGGAGAACATTTGAAACAATTCTTATGAAGAATTTGACATTCATGACCATGAAAATCTGGTAGGATTTTCAGAAGCACAGAAAGTCCTGTTGACTAAGTTGGAAAGTTTTAATTTACAGTGTACTTAATTACTGGATTAATTTGTTTTGTTTTTTTTTTTTTACTTATTGTGAGATATAACATATAAACAAAAAAGTGCATAAAATTTAAGTAATAAGCAAATAGTTCTAAAGTTTACCAATACATTTCCCTCCCACCAAATAAAAACACCATATAATGCTTTCAGTAAATTTACTCATTAAATATGTCACTATTATCATATATTTTAATACTATGTTTGACCCCCATAACACATTATTATTGTTGTTTTATATGGTAAGGGTTCATTTATATTTACCCTCATATTTGTCACTTTCTTTCCTTTCTATTCCTTCTTTCATTTTAGGCTTTTCTTTTCGTTCACTTTCCTTCTACCTGAGAATTCTCTTTATTGAAGGAAGGGTGGTGGCAAATTCTCCCTATTTTCATATGTCTGAAAATGATCTTATTTCACCTTTATTTTTTAAAGATTTTTCTCTGGACATAAAGCTCTAGCTTGGCAGTTATTGTCATACAGCAATTTGGCGATATCATTCCACTGACTTCTGCCTTTCATTGCTGCTATTGAGAAGTCAGCAGTCTACCAGTTGCCATTTTTAAAGTATTCTGATATTTTTCTCTGGCTTTTTAAAAATCTCCTTCTTTTTTGATGTTCTGAAGTTTCACTGTAAAGTATATAAGCATGGAGTTCATATTTATTCAGTTTAGGATATAATAGGTCTTTTAATTCTCTAGATTGGTGTCTCTCATCAGTTCTATGAATATTCAGTCATCATTTCTCCTAAGATTGTATCTGCCCCCATTCTCTCTCTCCTCAAACTGAATGTATATTATGCCGTCTTCCATGACTTTTAACCTCTCTATCATATTATCTGTATTTTTTCTCTCTGTGACTCATTCTGCATGTTTTCTTCTCATACATATTTCTATTCACCTTCCCATTACTTCTGTGGATATTTTTATCTTTAACCTATACACAGAAATTCTAATTTAGGTTTTTATTTTCATTTCTACAAGTTTTAGTTGGCTCTTTATAAGTATTTTAGGTCAAGTTTTAGAGTTTTCTGGATTTTCCATTTGTTTTTTAATAATAGAATAAGCACAAATATTTATAATTTCTGCCCCATAATTTCAATTTGTGAAGTCTTTGTGGGTGTTTTTCTTTTTTTCACATAAAAAATTTTATTTTTAAAGAAATTTTAGATTACCAAAAGTTACATCAAAAGTACTCACTAGTTCATTGGTCTCACCCAGGACAATAACAAGAAGGTGATGATGGACAACTATCATACTAAGGAAATGAAAGAGTCTACAACTGTATGAAAAAGAGTCCCATCCATCGGCCCTATGGAATCACAGCCCCCCTCTCAATTAGAGGTAGAGTGGACATCACTATCCCAGATTCCTCTGGATTGGGGGATGAACTATGGACTGATGTAGACTTACTGGTATTCTTCTATAGACTTAGTGTGATTCTAGCAATGGAAGAAATTATATCATTGACATGGAGGCAGTGGCCACTAGAGGTTCTGAGGGCAGGGAGAGGGAAAAACAGGTGTAATATGGGGGGCATTTTCAGGACTTGGGAATTGGCCTGATTGACACTGCAATGACAGATGTTGACCATTATATATCTTGCCATAACCTACAGAATTGGGTGGGAGAGAGTATAAACTACAATGTAATCTTTAATCCACACTTAGTGGCAATACTCCAAAATGCATTCATCAATCATAATGAATGTACCTCACTAAAGAAGGATATTGTTAATGTGGGAAAATGTGAGTGGTGTGGGGGAGTGGGGCACATGGGAATCCCCTACATTTTTTATGTAACATTTATGTAATGTAATTATCTATAAAAAATTTAAAAATAATAATTTTTTTAAAAAGTATAAGGGAGAAGTGGATGCAGCTCAAGCATTGGGTGCCAGCATACTACATGGGAGGTCCCAGGGTCAGGTCCCAGTGCCTCCTAAAGAAGAGGAGCAAGACAGCGAGCTGACACAGCAAGCTGATGTGACAGGCTGGTGCAGCAAGCTGATGCAACAAGATGATGCTAAAAGATGATACAGCAAGATGACACAATGAAGAAATGCAGCAAGGAAACACAAGAGACACAGCAAGCAGTGGTGGTTCCCTCCCACATGGGTGCCTCCCTCCCACATGGGAGGTCCCAGGTTTGGTTCCCAGTACCTCTAAAAAGAAAACAAACAGAGAGCAGACAGCAAGTGCAAGCAATGAGGCGGGGGATCGGGGGGAGGGAAATAAATAAAACAAACCTTTAAAAAATTTATAGGGGATTCCCATATACCCTACCACCACAATCTTCCACATTTTCTCCTATTAATAACATCTTACATTAGAGTGGTACATTTATTACAATTGATGAACAAATATTGAAGCATTGTTATTAACCAATTATGGTTACATTATGGTTTACACTTTGCACCGTAGTGTTTTACAGATTTTGACAAAATGTATCACGGCCTGCATCCATCATTGCAATATCATACAAAACAATTCCAATACCCTAAAAATGTCCTGTGTCCCACCTTTTCTTCCCTCTCCCTCACCTCAGAACCTCTGGTAACCACTATCTTACATCAATGTTACAAGTTCTTCTGTTACTACAACAATAATGTCAACTTTGGTCATGGTTGCATTACCCCCTTATGTTTGTCCATTCCTCAATCTTGAGGATTTTGGGATGATGATGCTCACTCTACTTAAGATTGATATGGGGCTTAGAACTAATGGGGCAGATGGAAGGAACTCTTTTGCTTGCAATTGTACTCTTTTGGGCGGGCGGATTGAAGGTTGTTTATCCTCATCATTTTGTTTGTTGTCCTGGATGAGTCCAATAAACTGGAGAGTAGGTGTTGGCCGCAAGTCTGCTGAGATTCAGGACTAAACCAGCATATGAGGAGACTGAAGATTTAAGTCTCTGGGACATACATTTAATGAGTATAGTGCCAATTATAGGTTCAAATAAAAGGGACAGAAGAGTCATGTGTAGGGAAATTATAAATGAATCTAATTCTGTTACATTGGAGAATTAGGTTATTATATATTCCAAGATAAAGTCCACCAACAGGGTGCTGACTGGAGTTGTGTGCTTTTCCTATAGTGTCCAGATGTCTCTAGAGCCCTCAGGAGCACCCCTGCTTGAGACTTTGTTTACTGTGGCAGTTTGTGAAATGTGCATAAATGTAACCTCTAGAAAAACTTCCTGACTCACGTTGAGATCTCTTAGCCATAAAAACTCCTTTGTATTTAATGTTTCCCACTTTTGGTTGGTCTTTTTCCAAATGCATTGCCAGTTGGAGCTTGGCATAATCCCTCTGTGCCAGGGAGGCTTACCCACAAGAGTCAGGTCCCATGCTGGGAGAACAGTAGTGAGTTTACTTGCAGAGTTTGACTTAGAAAGTAGCCACGTTTGAATTAACAATGGGGTTTTCAGGAGATAGCTCTTAGGCATTAGTTATTATTAGGCTAAGATTCAATTTTACAAGAATATGGTTCATAGGTACAAGCATTAATATCAAAATCTTGGCATATTGGTCTGTTTTCTTTTATTAGGCATGGCCTATGTACTCTAAAGATTCTTGCCACTTTATTTGAGAATGTAACTGGACTCTCCTTGATGTGAGTTTAATACTTTGTTGGTTATTGTGTCGGTCTCCACCCACTGAGATAACACCCTATGACAACATGAACACATTCCTATTCCATAGAGGCATACCCCAAGTACACCCTTCTGCACTTATCTCCCTGCCATTGACACCCTGCACCAGTGAACCTCCCCTAACATCAATGCCAAAAGAACACTCTCACAATTGTATTCTCAACCACAAGTGCTTGTTTCTTATGTCTGTTATTACTGCTCATGAATTTGTCATATTGCATACTTTTGTTTTTGACTGTATACTTCTCACTTCCCTGAAAAATATTTGTGTGGATTCCATGAAGTCTAGCATAAAGTTAACTTCCTCCAAAGAGGATCTGAGTTTGCTTCTTACTGACACGCAAAGGCACTACCTGCTTAGGACCTCCTTTAAACAAATTCATGTTTTGAGATTTTTCCCTAGAACTCCCAGGATATGTGAACTTAGTCTGTAAATCTGTACATAGTTTGGCCCTTGGCCACAAGTATTTAAAGAGGAATTTCCCCTTCCTTTCTTCCTCCATCTGTACAATTCCAAGTCAACATTTCCAGCAGTTTCTTTCTGATTCACACTTTCCTTGAGCGCATAGCCCTTTAGGATTCTAGTTTAATGTGAGGAGGGAATTTTAATGGACTCCCCACTTGAGTTGGCCTTGGGCCTGATGTTTTGACCCTTCATCCTATGAAGCCACCAAAACCAAAATGAGATGCCTTCTAGTGGTTCCAGTGCTCAGTTTACATCTCTGAGTTCCCATTTTTCTTACATTCTGTTCTGGTAATTCCTTAATATCTTTTTAGTTTTCAGTGTTTTAAAAGATATATTTTAGATTATATTCAACATTTTTTTGTTATTTTCAGCAGGAGGAACTTGTCCAAATAATGTAGTCAACCATAACCAAAACTAGAAGTCAAGACATGCCTTCAGGAACACTCAGCAGCTCAGATATGGAAGCAGAGAACATGGACACATTGTTTCATCCAGTACTAACGTTTTGCCTACAAAGAATAATAGAGGATGTGGCAGGTCAGCTTAGGGTATTAGTAAATGAGTATTTGACTCTTGAATTATAAAATATAAGCTGTTGATGAGAGGAAGAAAGAATACAAGAAATATTTGAAATATTGAAAGTAGAGATATGGGGAGTGGATGTAGCTCAAGTGGTTAAGCACCTGCTTCCTATGTGTGAGGTCCTGGGCTCAAACCCTGGGCTCAAAATAGAGGATAAATAAACTGGAGGTCTCAATTAAGTCAAGGAATTGACATATCAGGAATGGCTTAGGGAGTGATCTGAATGGACAGGAAATTGTGATCAGAAAGAGGAATTTCCGAGTGTATAATTTCAAAGATGGGAGAAATTTCTTGTGAGCACGGAAGTAAGCCACTGAAGTACAATGGTTGAAAGGACTAAATTGTAGATGAACAAATGAAAATCTGAAAAAAAATTCAGGTCAACCAAGATGAGGTCAGAAGTGGAACAGAAAACCATGAGGCAGCCCAGAGTCTTTAGTGAGCAAAGAGGAATGATTATGGCAACAGTGGACAACAGGATCCAGGTAGGATAGAAGGTGTCATACCAGATAGCATTTACCTCAAGAGAGCAGAGGAGTTTGCAAGAAGGGGCAGGAATAATTACCTGAAAAAGCTTTAAGTAGTAAAGATGCAGACTTTATATCTAATTTTGGAGAATGTTGGAAATGACAGGTTTGAAAAACACACAGATTTTCTAAGTATGAAATAGTTCTCAGCTTTTATCTCAGGGAGAACATAAGGTTCACCTTCCCCTCTTCAAAATTCAAACCAAAAGTAAGAAAAAATTCCAGGAAACAATGGGCAATTTAACATGAAAGTTAAACATTTGTCTTTAATAATGGTCAAGGCAAGAGATCAATAACCTCCAACATTTGCAGTTCTCTGATATAGCTGATTTGGAGAATATGGTTTGGAATAACTTTTTCTTTGGCAGTAAAGTAGGCTATATATCCTGAATCACAAATGAACAAATCATAAAATTTCCACAGAAATATCCAATGAACCTGAACTCACCATAGAAACCATCACAAAAACCACAATGAATCAAGCACCTTTATATGTAAGTGAATGGCCATGGTTCTATTTACAAAAACTGGCAGCAGGAAAGATTTTGCTCATGGGTCATAAAGTCTGCCAACCTGTGAGATACTTAATGGCTCCTGACATCTCAAAAACAAAAAAGACAGCCAAAGAAAAAGGCTTCAACCCGAGGTCAGGTAGGTATCTTCTACTTTAACTCTGAGGACCTGAGTTCCCCCCTACCTAACTCAACTCAGCCTGAGAAACTAGAACTAAGAGAAGCACTGCACCTGGAATTGCAAGGCAAGCTTGTTAACAAATGTAACCCAATGGATAGCAGGTCTCCCCAGTATGCTTCCCCCAACCCCAACAACACCCACTCCACCCCTCCAAAAGTTTTTGTTTAAAATCCCCACAGGGCCCTACATATCATACCTTCATTCTCCTTACTCTCAAGTCACAGGTCCTTTGCTGCATTTACTCTTAGAAGGAAAATTCCATTTGGACAAGAAAACCTAATGAATCCCTAAGTAGATATAGAAGAACTTTTAACTAACACTCCTATACAGACTGACTTCTATGGGGAGTGGTTAAGCAAAGTTGGGTCTGCTTAGGTCTGCAAGTTGATGCTGGATGGCGAGGAAGGAGAGGTGATGTTCCATGAAAAAGGTGGCTAGCTATGCTAGCAAATCAAGCAATTGAACAAGTGATTTTCTTTCATATAAACATCATATTTCACTGTACAGCATATGTGCTTGGTGCATGTTTCCTATTTTGTTCCATGAGGTATTAAAAAGATATGTACTTAGGGTCAAAAATTTTCCTGCTTGAAAAAAAAAAGCATTGCTCAAAATGACCAGAGTATACCAAAGCTCATAGGAGGGGTCTAGAATCGGCTTTTATTCCCTCCCAACCTTCATTCCCCCCAGCCCCCAGGTCAAACAGGTCAAAACCAATGGACACATAGGCACTGGCCCATCATTTTCAAGGTGGTCACCAATATTGCATCCAAGAAGGTAAATAACAGTTAATGGAAAAAGGATTATGGCCACAGTTTTCAGTGACCACCTGTAAACAGAAATCCCAGAAAACTAAATATACCTCTGGATGTGCAATTGCATATACTGTGTGAAATGACTAAATTGGAAAATAAGTGTTTCTGAAGGTATTTTTTTCTTGTCAGTGCTCAAAAACAGGGATGTGTAGAGAATAACAAGAACCTCCAGCAAAATTGCATCAGGTTCCAGAACAAAACAAAATGCAATGTTGCAAACACTAACAAACCCCGCTGAGTGTGTTCAGGCAGGGTTCCCAGAACCTTTAGGTTAGCATTAATCATTGTTCCTAATTGCTGTCAGTTAACTCTCCTGAGCCCCGTCCAGGACAAGCCTTCCTCCCATGAAACATGTCTTCCTTTCTAATGCATTTTCTGCCTTTCCAGTAACAGAATCTGTGATTTTGGTGTTCTTTTACAGAAACGCTGATCAAATTACTCTAAGACCTTTTTGTGTGTTCTGGGTTATTGGGCAGAATTCCAGAAACAAAAGCTTACATTATCATCAAAGAGAATATCTTAGTTTCCAAGACTGCTCAGAAGTAGATGTTTCTCAGTCATTTCAGGTTTGTCCATTGATAAAGACACAGCCCATTTAGCATCCATCTTTAAGGCCACATATAACCTAGTAACCTCTAAAACAAACCAGTAAAGGCCCTTTGTGCTGCAGCATCCTAGGCTCACCTAGGATGGAAATGTACACAGGCCATACTTCTTTTGATCTAATCTCTGCACACACACACAAAGGCCCCTTTCTGAACCTTATAAATCTCTATTGTGATTTTCATTCCATTCCCTTAAGAGACTACTCCCTATTCTATTATTTAAGTACTCAGGGAAAAAATCCCTCATATGCTTATTTTTCCTAGTATGTTTCTGTATTTTGAAATGCTTTGAGTATTCTTTCTAATGGAATCTGGGGAATTATCATTTAGAGTAAGAATAAGAGTGAAGATTATGATAACTATATAGTACATTCCTCTAATTTTAGAATTGATGTAAATGAGGGCTGCAGTCTAAGTGACTTGTCAAAGATCATCAGTGCCAGAATTGAGTGCAAAATCCATCCTAGGGATTTTCCCACCATAATGCTCATACTTTACAGTTTGAACTTTTTATTTGCCCTATAACTCCAGCATTCCTATAGCTTTTCCTTTTCCTCCAAACACTTTTGTTTACATGCTTTGCCTGCATCTATATAGAAAAAAAAATTACATCTTTAAAAAATATGGATAGGACTTACAGAAGCTGACAATTGAATATTCATCATGTCAATTTGACATTCATTTAACCTTGAAGTGTCAATGTTACTTAATGTGAGTATATCAAGATGGTAGCACAGCAGATGCTGCCAAATGAAAAATTTGCTGCAATGAGCTTTTTGTGAAATATTGAGGCTAAGCAGAGAACCAGTTCCTCTGACAAAAATATTCCCGGCACTCCCCTCAGTAAATCACAGTGTGGAGGCTGTAGGAACTCTGGGCTTTCTATTTCAGCAATGACACTCTGAATGTTCTTAACTGGCAAACATCCAACATCAAGAGATGACCTTTCTTATTGCAGATTGTGAGATCATCTTCATTCCCATAGCTTTACATTGAAAACAAAAGTTTTGCTTTTGTGGGGTTTTTTAATAATGTGATATTCAAGAATCTCACTGATATAAAGGTAAAAAAATAAAATCTCACACTAAGCAGGAAAGTATATTTCTATCTGCAGCAGCATGAGTGTCAATCACTTCTTGGAAGCAGACTGCATTCCCTCTCCTCTATTGCAATCTTACTCAGCTTAAAATCTAACATCATGCATTTATACAGAGATACAGTTTATTACTTGGTCAATACTTCGAGTTTCCACTCCTTGAGGTCAGCGTATCCTAAGTTTAGAGAAAGAAAAAGCTAGAGATGCTGAAAATGGGAAGATGAGGACATGTGTGCGTGAGAAGGCTGATGGTGAGGACCACCTGCAGTGCTTTCAGCTCTCACTACGTCACCTGGCTGGGGCACTCCGTATCAGATGACATTTCTCTGAGCAGCCAGGAGGGGCTGAGATCACATTAACTGTTATGCTCAGAGACTCCCAGAGCAAGCAGTTCTCTGCAGGGACAGGTTTGGGAGATAAGGGGTATGCAGCATTCCTTAGAAGACACAGGAAGCTAAGGGCTTCTCCATTCAGTCACATGGCATAGCAGCTGGGGTGGAATGAGGCATAAACCAGCCACAGTCCAAGCACACTCCCTGATGACACCTCTGTAACCTTTATCTCCCTCAGCGCAAGGGCCCCAGTGTTCTATTCCTGGCATATTGCTCATGGCTGACCAGGTTTCATTTCTCCCTATTCAGTTCGAATTGTAGTCACATAATAAAATGCACAGTGACAAGATTTTCTGGGACTTTCAGGTGCGTTCAGTTACAATTCTAGGACCAATAGTTAAATCAAAGCACCTATTGCTTCCAGACTCCAGGTGGAAACCAAACAGATGCTATCTTGTATTAGTCATTCAGGAGACAGTTAAGGTTCATTGGATTATTTATACAACAAAATATTTTTAGAGTGTCACCTATGTCCCAGTCATCTTGATACAATATACAATATACAAATATATACAAATATAAATAAGACATAGCTTGGAGATGTTCACAGGTAATTGAGTACACATGTAATACAATGTGGTGAGTTCAAGAGTAGAAGTAAGTCCAGGGTCTTAGGAGAGGAAGCGCTTCTGGCCCAGTCTTAAATGACTGGGAAGACTTCCCCAAAGAAACCTGGCAATAAAGAGATAAAGGAAAGGGCAATCCAATCAAAAGGAAAATGTTAAGCAAAATCAAAGGGGCATGAAACAGAATGCTGAGTGCACACAGATTGATATTGTTAGAACGGAAAATGTGTGTGCATGGCAGGGATGACAAATGGCTAGAAGTGAGAGAGCCAGGTAAAGGCCAGGTCAAGGATGGCTTTATGTCCTTTGCAAAGGAACTTTATTTTGCAGACACCAGGAAGCCACTGAAGGCTTTGGGTAAGAGAGAGTCATAGTTCATTTTTATTCTCAAATGGTGTTAGAAGAGGGCTCAGGGGACAAGACTGCATGGAGCAAGACTATTTAGGAGCTTATTTCAAAAGTCAAGGAAAGAAATGATGAGGGCCTGTATCTTGACCACTCAGATAAGTGACCACCAAAACCAGACCCTGCATGTACCTACTGTGCACAAAACACACTCCACATTGAGTCCACCTTAGCAAATCTATAGAGTGACTGTGCAAGTGGGCCAGACCTAACCTCAGAATGTTATCCTGAAGCAGATGGAAGCCAGGGAAGAAAAAGTTCAGAAAGCCCATCCATTTTTCCACTCCCTTCCCATGTCTTCCCCAGTCACCTGAGCATACTTGTAGACCTGACCCTATTGCCTGACAGCCCAGAGAGACCCAAGCCTGGCTATGCCCTAGAGCTGCCTTGCTTCTCTGGCTTGGGTGGCTCTGTCACATCTATGTCCATTGCTCATTTTCTCCGCCTTTTCAAATTTCTGAGGAAATGCTTCTCATCTGTTTTATGGTCATTGTCCTACCCCCTTTCTAGATAAACTAGCAGAGATGATGCCTCTTTACCAGCTCGATACTGTGCTGCTGAAATTCTAATGTGATATTATGCGAGATAGGGGTAAACGGTAAGGCTTAGAGGCCTTAAAAAGAAAGTTCATGTTTGTCTTCCTTCTAGTAAGATAACATACAGGCAATTCATCTCCATAAGAACTGTCTTCTTCTTCAAATAGACTCCTTTAAAATCCTTCCACGGCAGGAAATCATCCCCTCTTCACACCCAAGAAGTTAAACTTCTCATACAGTAAACCCCACTCCCTCTTCAGTCAACCCCCATCTTGCTGGGTAAAGCCTGTGCCAAGGCTATCAGATATCCAACCAAATGTTGCCAAAGGGAAGGTCTTTCTGGGCTGGAGACTCTCCTGTGCTATGTCACAGTCACAGCTGCCAGGACTCCTGCCTTCCCCCAGTGATGACTGAACCCTCTCTTCTTTTCTGTCTTTACTAGAAAATCAAAGGGAGAGAATGCAGTTGCCCAGGCATACCCTCTTACATACTTGCAGCTCTCTTCTTCCCAGTTTTAAAGAGAGCCAATAAAACAGGGACCTTCCCATTCCCTTCTATGGAAACTTAGCATTGCTTTCTAGATACCAGCAAGAGAAGGTAGTAGCCAAAACAGGTAACCTGTGTTTTCCTCTTCTATTGCAGTGTCACACATACTAAAACTGCTGCTTTTCTTTTCTCTTTCCTCCACTAGACTATAAACTCCATGAAGAGACAGTGACTGCTTCTCCATTGTCCTCAGTTTTAGCAGAGGGGGTCTGTAGTTGTTCAATATATGTTGGCTGAATAAATGCACAGTCACTGCCTCCGGTTGCATGTGCAAAAGACCGGAGACCATTCAGTAAGATTTACCATTTGTTCCAATGCTTTCAAAGGGTCACACCTCTGGGATACCCATTTCTAAAGGCTGCTTGTTGAACTAAGAATAATTAGGCTTTAAGGCCAGTATTTTTTTTCTTTCCAGGACAGGTGTGATCCTTGACTGGTGATCCTGAAAAACTTTATACAAAAGAATAGAAAATTTTGCACAGCTACTAGAAAGTAAGAACAATGAAAGGTGTGCACCCTCTAACAAGAAATCAGAGCACAGTGGAGAGATGCCACACATGGTGATTTTAAGTAATGAGGTCTGGACCTACACTAGGCAAAATTTCAAGAGGCAGTTTGCTCTCGTGCTGGCATCATCTTCTCATGCTGGCATAGTTTCCCCTCACAGCCCCTGCCATGGTGCTCACGACACTGGGGAGCATTCATAGCAATATGGAATTTGTTGGGAGATCAGGACTGTCAGAACCTGGCATGAGGCCCAAGCATCTGAGTCTGGGATTAGGGGAACTATCCCAGCTGTAGGCAGACTGATTCCATAGTGCCAAAGTGCACAATGAGCTTTAAGCATGATTTACACAATAATTGGCATTAATTCAAATCTAGAGTTGGATCACAGAGATGGAGTTATTCTTAGAATCTGTGGGCATCATTCCTAAGCACTTTTGCCATAGAGTTTATCACTGAGTCCAGTGATCTGGGGAAATGAGCAGAAATTCAGATCTGGGGCCAGAATGGGGTAGCAGAAAGGAAATAGGACTTACATGCACATGCTTACTAGACCTACTAGCTTAGAGGGAGAACAGATACTGGTCAAACCTCACTCTTGTCATTTGGCCAGAATAGACCTAGAACAGAGCATAATAAAGGAGTTCCCAGAGACACAGAGCCATGCTGATATTCTTAAACTTTAGCATGAATCTGAAACAACTGGAGGGCCTGTTCAAACTCCACTACTGGACCTTACCTACAGTTTCTGATTAAGTCGATCTAAAGTAGGGCCCAAGAATTTGCATTTCTAACAACTTCCCAGGTAATACTGATGGTGCTAACTCAGGCACTACAGGTTGAGAACCACTGACTGTCTTAATGTGTAAAGCACATAATGTATACATGAAACCAAAGCAGACAGAGAATTTAGGCCAAAGCCTGAAAAACAAGGGCCTACTTCCAGGTAAATGCATGAGATGAAAATAAGAAAATAAGCAGCAAATATAGTGGACTTCTAGTCTTTTTGTTACTCCTAATCAATCCACCTTCCTTTTGGTAACTATACCCCAATCCTCTGGGAAGTACCTTCTTTTTTCTGTTTTAGTTCATACGCTAGAAATATTTTATGATCTTTCTCAGGGGAACGGATATGGGTTTGACTTTTTTTGGCCACAGTAATTGGTTCAGAGATGGATAATCAAAGTTAATAAGATACTGGGAAGTGGACTTGGCCCAGTGGATGGGGCATCTGTCTACCACATGAGAGGTCCACGGTTCAAACCCCAGGCCTCCTTGACCCGTGTGGAGCTGGCCCATGCGCAGTGCTGATGTGTGCAAGGAGTGCCCTGCCACGCAGGGGTGCCTCCCTCATAGGGGAGCCCACACGCAAGGAGTGTGCCCCATAAGGAGAGCCTCCCAGTGCGAAAGAAAGTGCAGCCTGCCCAGGAATGGTGCCGCACACACGGAGAGCTGACACAACAAGATGATGCAACAAAAAGAAACACAGATTCCCGTGCCGCTGACAACAACAGAAACGAACAAAAAGAAGAACACACAGCAAATGGACACAGAGAACAGACAACTGGGGTGGAGGGGTAGGGAAAGGGAGAGAAATAAATAAAATAAATCTTTAAAAAAAAAAAGTCAATAAGATACTGAGACTTTTTCTGAACTGAGAGAGAGGCAAGTACACTTGTTCTCTTAGATTTGAGCCTGGAAAAGCATGGGTTGAAACAGCCATCTTGCTTCCATGTGGAGGTGAGCCAAGAGATGAGGAATTAGCAAATCTTGATCTTGATGTTATCATTTGAGCCCCGGATCAAATACACCTAAATACACCTAAAATTTGTCTTGCCCTGTGAAGCAATAAATTGCCTTTTTGATTGAGTCACTTGGGTTGGATATTGTCACTTGCAACCAAAATTCTTATTTAGCATGACAGATAAATAACCAAGAGAATAGAGAAAACAAAACAAGCTACCATGGACATTTCTGGAAATTAGGTCTGTGCTCAGTTATGAAGAGAAATATTCTACATGCTAATAGTACAGAGGCTTCTGAGGTACACTGTACTAAGATTATCTGGACTAAGATTATCAGGATTTAGAGTGTGTAACCATGTAAGTAACAAGGCATAAGTCAAAGTATAAAGATTCAGTCCAATCTGGTATGGGATGGTGGGAATGTGGACCCAACAATGGTCCCCCGGGGTAGCTTGGGAGGGGCCTGGGATCCAGCTCTGATTGACATCCAGGTAATTCCAGAAAAACTTACACATCTGTCCTCTCTGCCTTTCCCACTTGCTAAGTCTCTGACCTTGTATCCTACCTCTCACTCCTTGCCACTTCTACTCCAGCCAAAATAACCTCCTTGCTTGTCTTCAAATATATCATGCTTGCTCCTATCTTCAGACCATGTGCTTGTTTCCTATGTTCAGAAGACTCTTGCCCTGGATATTTTCGTGGTTAGTGCCCTCTTTTCCTTCAGGCCTCTCACAAATGTCACCATATTAAAGAAATGTTCCCTGTCTTGTCTGTATGAAACAACAAATTACTACCACCACCTAAACCACCTTCCCACTTTATCTTTCTCCACAGTGTTTATTGCTATATGACATACCATGTATGTACTTCTTTCATTATTAATTGCCTCTCCTCAATGGAACATTAGCTTTGTGATGGCACACACTTGGTTTTATTCACTGTGATGTCCCTGAGGCTTAGAACAGACTGAACCATAGAATGTACTCAGTAAAAAAATTTTGAATGAAAGAACCAGTCTTCAGCAGCCACAACTGGGCCACTGAACCCTAAGTCTGCATGCGTAACCCTACTATAACCAGCGCTTAAAAGGACTGAAGCTGATGCTTTTCTCTAAGGGCATCTATCCACCCCATTGTCATCCACTAGTTATCCAATCCTCCAACCCGTGTTCTCTTGCTTTCAGCTGACTGCCATTGAACTCCTGACAAAACAATCAAGCTGTTTTGATAGGTTTAAGGCATACTTCATTTCCAGTGTCTCTCCATTTTTATTTGTTTTCAATAAGAATTTGCTGAGTGCCTATGTCTATTATAGCATTGTGCCAGGAGCTGCTGGAGCTACAATTATTATAATAATGTGGACCCTGCCCTGAGGAAATTTACAATTCCATTTACAATGTCAAAAAAAAAAAAGACTGTAGGAGATTGCAAAGACTCTGAACCTCAAAGAGATATAATTATGGTAAAAATCAGAAGTGGTGAATAAGGTGGGCACAAAGGGTCTTACCCCACTCCTAGGGCTATGCTGGAGCTGTCTAGTACCAGCTCATGGAAGCCAACTGTTAAATTTTTAGGAGTTTTATGAGCCAGTTTTTGCACCGTTATTAAACATTACATTATTTAAACTTCAACTAAATAAGTTATATTAAAAACAAAGATACTAAATACTCAAAATTCATCAGTCTCTATGATTTTACTGTATTTTACTATCATTGGGGCTCTTTAGATTTTTTATGTCTATTAATATGGAGAAAATACCAAATAATGGTGAGCTACTGAACATCTCTTCCTAACTCTGCATTCAGTGGCATCCCATTAGAAGTCAGAAACCCACTGTAGTGGGAATATTTACACCACGGAAATCAGCAAACATTACAAGTCAGGGCTAGAATTGTTTTGTTGATTGTTGAGACTTAACAAAGTGATGGAAAAAAATTGTTCCTTGTGATGTATAGTGTTTGTAAATTTGGAAAACTTTTAAATTAAAAAAAGTGTACTGGAAGGAATGTTAGTAGTGTAAATTAAAATTAAAAGTGTATTTATGCATGTAGCCATTACAGTCTGAAAACACAAAATGTTCTAGAATTTGAAAAAAAAAAATTATCTGATTCCACAAAATAGCCATTCACATTCTTAACTAAAGAGTGAAGTTCTAAAATGTATCTTCATTGTTTAACTAAACAAAAAAAATAAATCAACCTTCTTGTCATAGCTATACCCTTTTGTAAGTTGCACCCATAGTTTGACAAGGGATACAAATGCTTGGGGGGAAAAAAATCAATGAAACCATACTGAGTATATGGAATTTATAGTAAAAATTGTTGTGTATTTTATTTTTTATAAATTGTGTGCTACTCATCCTTTCAATAAAATTTATTATCAACTTATGAATATAAATATTTACATGGATTTTCTTTCTAGAGAGTGAGCTGTTATGTATTTCCAGCACACTTATGAGCACTCTACGACTCCCTCACCTCTACACATATCACACCATGTAAGTTGTCATTTTGTAAACCTGGCTTTTTACAAAACCTTGTATGTGACAGAACTTTATAAAATATACCATAGGATAATCCTATTGAGCCAAGAGAGTATACGGTAGGGAGTGGAATATTTCCTCCCCTACTGTATGTGACTTAAATAAACTTAAGTGATATATTAATATGTTTGCATATGCTAATAACCCTTTCCATTTCAATTTGCAAAGACTCCTTTCTGTGGTAAACAAATCATAGTAAATAACACAAAAGAATAGGCATTGTAGTATTTTTGTAGAACTCATAGTTTTACATCCCTGCAGTTTAGATGTGTGTTACCTTATCTAGAAGCATAATAAACACTGTGCGTCAATGTGTAAATCATGAAATGGTACCTGGCCTTTCTGACTCTGCTTCATGTCTCTGCAACAATAATTATCATGAAGCACAAAATGAAACAGAGCTTGCTTACTATTAAAAGTAAAAGGACATAGCAATCTAACTTTGACAATACATTTCAAATATCTGCTTTGTTTAAAACTCATAAAAAATCATGTCATTAAATGCATCTCAATTTATGTAATTGGCTAGTATAGCAAGGTTATTTTAATTTTTTTTTCTATGATAGGAAAGCATTTTAATTCATTTTAGGACAAAATAATTCAAAACTTTTAAATGCTATCTTCCAATATTTAAAAATAAAACTATGAATCTTCTAGCCTAGTTTATTGTATCTGTTTCTTTTTAAAGTGCACATTCAGGTCCCCTTGTGACTAGACCCACATCAACTGTACAATCTATAGATAAAGCTATTCTACTTACTTTGGGAGGTGCTCTAAAAAATAAGGCTTTGCAAGAATCAGTTCTTCCTTATTGGCCTACACCTCTTATCCTACCTCAGTAACTCACTGGCCAGACGTTCTCACAGTTGAAATACCTGGTTAATGACCTTGTCAACTGACTTGTTAATTGAACAGGTTGACTTGCTTGAGTGTACTCAGCTGACCCCATGAACACGAACACTCTCAAGGGGAGTTTTCCTGTTGAATTTTTGGAAAACAAAAACAAAAATGAAGGTATTTTCCTGGAAAGCATGGCATGTCTGGAGTTTATTTCTCCCATCATTTGAAAAATCCTGAGTCTGCTAGACTTCTGAGCATGAAGAATTCAGTATTTTTCTAGGGTTTTTTCTGTCCAATATACAACAGAGATGAACTTGGCTCTGGAATATCTATCTATGAGTCCATGATGACAACCAGCTGAAAAGGGAAATAGTCAATCAGCTGATTGTTTTCTTTACAGAACCCCAAGGGGTTTGGTAGATGTTTTTCTCCCTGACTTGACTGACTGATGTCAATTAAGACTTCACTAAATATGAGATTGAGGATTTATAGAAGTAATTAGCTTTAATATGATTGCGCAAGTAGCTCAAATCGGACTAAAAACGATAAACAATGTATAAATAAAAATAACACCAAAATTATCTTTATAGACTTTGTCAAAAGGAGGACAAGGGTCAGAAGATTGATGAGACACTTCTGCTTCTGGTCTTCTTTGTGACGTTTTAAAAAAGACCTGACTCTGATCATCTGTCATGTGGTGTCTGTCTGATTTAAAGATATGTACACTGCAAGAAGTGAACCTTTGGTCACACTAGTGAGCTTCCTGGAATCAATGGGTGATATCCTGGAGAAAGTAAAAAACTCAAGTTTGAATCTAATTCTAACACTAACTCCATGAATTTAAACCAGTCAGTTCAACCTAAGTTTCAATTTCCTTCCTTTTGAAATTAAATAAAACTTCTAGTATCTAAATATTCTATGAAGATGGAAGTTGATAAGCTATATCCAAGAGCTTAATAAATGGCATTGCTGAACATGGAGCACTCCTAGAAAGAGATAAACGTGGTCAAGGTGACGGTCTAGTGAGAGAGCTACCAACTTGACTTGCTCACTCTGCGAACCAAAATCTCACCTGTGCCCCTAGGTATCAAACCAGCTTGGGTATCAATCACTAATCTGGAAGGAAATTTTTAAGGTGGGACTTTAAGAAGAAGAAAAAATGTTTAGTTGAGGAAAAACTGAACTTCACTGAGGAACAAGAAAACCCTTACTACGTGCTTACCTACTATGATATATTAAAATAATAAGAGTAGTAGTAGTATTAATGGCTATAATATTGAGCACTTACCATGATTTGAACACCATTCTCTTACATGTTATATACTTAAATAAACAAGTTTATTTCTAAAACTGAAGAAAAAGTATACATATGGATGAATATTATGTAGCTAGTTTTCATATTAATTTCCAAATCCTTGTCTTCAAGGAGATAGTGAACACTTTAGCTAGTATTCACCACAGTGACAACATAATCATAAATTATCGTTATTGTTCTTCTCCAAAAAGGAATTTACTTAACCTTAATTTGTGAAGTGTATCCTTTTATATAACTCAGGACATTCCCAAATGTAAAGTGTTCACATAATTCTCAAGGTAAGCCTGAGTGAGTTAATCATCATGGGAAGGGAGTTTACCATAATTTCAAATCCCTCATTAAGCAGTATCAATACAAACCGGAAAATTTTCCTTAATCCATCAGCATGGAAACATTACAGGTTTAACCCTTAAGGACCAAGAATTTAGAAAACATTTTAAATAATATTTTGGATTCTCTTTTGGTAAATGGAATTTTTTTATTTAAAGCTCTGGGGTTTTTTGTTTTGTTTTGATTTGTTTTCCTTGTGCAGGATTATTTTTAAAAGAAAGATCCCAGAATTGTAGGACTAGAGGGAAATTTCAGATTATTTGTCCCAGCTCCTTTACTTTATAAATAGGGCCCAAAGCAGGTGAATTACATTATCAGGATCATTGAATTAACTGGTGATAGAACTTGAGCCTGAAAGCAAATGCATTCTCCCAATGTTTTATTCTTATGTATTTATTATTTTTCCTAATTTTAATTGTGGCAGAGGTTATTAGTGCTCACCAAATCCTCTACATATCCCAGCCTTCATTGCAGTTAGGTTGGGCCACTCGGATAGTACTGTGTGACGAAGTAGGAGTGGATGTGACCTGTGACCCAATTGACCAAGGCAATTAAGAGTTGGTGTTCCTCCTTCATTTTTCTTCCCCTGCCTGCTCAACCCTGGAAGACATCTGTTCCAGCTGGCATAGTTACCAGATGAAAGTAGCCCAGGTCGCTGAGTCATCTTTTGGAGGAGAGCCACACAGGAAAGTCATATAAGCCACAAAAAAACTTTGAGCATGAAATAACCTTTTTTTGGGTCAAGCCACTGAAATTTTTAGGTTGTTTGTTACTATAGCATAGCCTCCTTATCCTAATACACCAGTTAAACTCCAGTTTATACAAATATTAATAGTGAAAGTGATAAGCAATTTAAACATAATGATAAATCTATATACATAAATTTAATATAGCACAGTGAAGCATCGTAACAGACTACCCAATTCAAATCCCAGTTCCAGTGGAGTTGGAGCTTGTTCAAGCAATTTGACCTTGGATGAGTTACTTAGCAACTCTGTGTCTCTCATTTTTAAAAATAGACATCTTGTAAAGATCAAATGAGTTAATATATCTAAAGCTATATGTTGACATATATTAAGTATTTACAAATATGAGCTAAGTATATGTATTCATCAGTCAGAGGGGTGCTGATGCAAAATACTAGAAATGGGTTGGTTTTTATAAAGTGTATCTATTTGGGGTAGGAGCTTACAGATACCAGGCCATAAAGCATAAGTTATTTCCCTCACCAAAGTCTATTTTCACGTGTTGGAGGAAGAAGGCTGCTGACATCTGCAAGGGTTCAGGCTTTCTGGGTTCTTCCCTTCCAGGGTCTTGCTTCTTCCTGGGCTCAGGGTTCCTCTCTTCCTGGGGCTTACTTCTCTTTCCTCTGTGAGCTTACTTCCCAGGGCTCCAGCATCAAACTCCAACATCAAAAATCCTCAACTCTGTCCTTTGCCATGCCTTTTATATGTAAATCCCCACCCACCAAGGGGTGGGGACTCAACACCCTAATGCCATGGCTCAATCAAAGCCCTAATCATAACTTAATCATGCTCAGGTACAGACCAGATTACAAACATAATCCAATATCTATTTTTGGAATTCATAACCATATCAAACTGCTACAGTATGTAATAATAATTTAAATTTGCCAGTTTAAAAAATGTTTTTACTATCATTCACTCAAATTGATTAAATCGAAATCAATCATTTTTAATGCAACCATATGACCAACACTAAATTGGATACTGGGAATACAAAGATGAATGAACTAGGGTCTCATTTTCATGGGGTTCACAAGCCATTAGAGGAGTTGGCCATATTGATTTTTAAAATTCCATAAGCACCATAAAGGGCCTTTTACTGGAGTTGCACATGTCTCGTCTATGAACTATATTTCATTTCCATTGCCTTCTAGAATGCAATTTTAGAACTTATGGCATGAATAAACCTGCCTATATCACTGATGTGCCTAAAAGTACATCAATCTCCCACTTCACTCCCTGGGTCCAGGTTCTCCTCTCCCCAAACTATTCTTTAGCCACCTCTTAGAATACAGATCTAATTAAATCATTCCACCATTTTAAAAACTTTTGATAGCTCTCCATTGCATATAGAATATTATATGGTAGCAATATTTGCCTATAGGCCCTCAAACAATTCCCAGCTATCATCTCCTGGAGAAGAAAGAGTGAGAGGTAGTATAAAAAGCACTGGACCAGAGGCTCTGAATATAAGCCTATGTCCTGCCTCTAGCTGGCTGTGCAGGCTTGGATGAGAAACCCTTAACTTCTCTAGATGTCAGTTTCCCCATCTATTAAAAGGAAATGTTACTTGTTTTTTATAAAACAAGTTTGCTGTGAGACTCATATATCAAAAATGTGAAAGAGATTTATGATTTATAGAGTATAAAGAACTACATATAAGATAAGGCAATGCTTCTCAAGTTTGGTATAGGAAAAATATTGTCCTGAAGATGTTATTCAATGTATACTCTCCCAAATACCATGCCCAGAGATCTTGATTCAATAAATCCAGAGTACAGAGAGATAATCTGATTTTTTACCAATCACCCCAGGTGATTCTGATGCAGAGGATCCATGGACCGTACTTTGAAGAATGCTGATGTAGGGTGTCATATAAGTTCCAGAAAAGTGAATCCTACCCAACATAAATGTGTTTCTTGACCAAACAAAAATATACCTTGATCAATATCTACTTTTCTGTATTTATCATCATTCTAAAAATGTAAAGTGTTGTCAGACTACTAACAACTGAACATCTAACATTCATTGAGAGATGCAGAAATTTTCATAGGCTTTCATCACATTTTAGTCTTTGGAAAAAATAAAATACATAGTTTTTCTCCCAGTTTTATGAAGAGGAAACTGAGGCTCAGATGTCATAGAATCAAATTTCAAATCACTAGTGCCATCTGAAATAGAAATTGAGAACTCAAATTGAGCTACCAAACCCATGAACTTTCCATTCCTCATGGTTCCTAGGCAAGAGTCATCACTGGCCAGAGACCAAAGACTTTGTGGCAGCTTTAGGCATATAAAGGTGGCTGTTATTTTCCCATTACCAGTTCTGCCTCCAGATGTTTTTGTATCTGAAACATTGAAACCCTCTATTGCAGTTATTATTTCTCTATATTGACTGCATATAACCCAAGACAGCTCAGGTGTGGTGGAATAACAGCTGCAGTTGTCCCTAAGAAAATCTGTGCCAATCAGAGATTAAGAGTAATAATGATACTATCTAAAGTCACCTCCTTTGGTAGAAATTCCAAAAAAAGTTCCACTCTATCTCAATAGTGAGAAATGTAAATAAGGAAGATATATTTTTAAAGACACAAAAACTATTGTGCAATTGCTTAGAAGCATTTATTAAAAGTCCTTTGGCAAAGACAAAATTAAGTGATCAAGTAGTTTACATTTTTGTCACCTGATTAGCTTGTACATTTGTTTGTTTATTTTTGCTTTAACTACCAATAAAATGAGTAAGAAAGATTATATAATTTTCTGATCAAAGAACACAGAAATCTTAGTAAAAGAGGGAACCTACCACTAAAACCTTGTTTATCTTAATATTGCAATCAAGAGCAAAAATAAAGCAGTTTAAAATAAAAAAATAATTTTACATATAAAAATAATAAAGCTAATCTATTTTCAAGTCCCAATAAATCTTTATTTTACTTGAGGATGCATTCATATTTTTATTTACTTCTTGGTGCCTGCTTGGATCAAAGTGGTCACAAAGCATTAGTAGAAAAACTTTCAGGAAATGAGGCAAAGTAATGAAAAAAGAAAATATAGGAAAATATTTTAAATATAGAAAAACAGCACGTACACCAGCTACAATCTACTATCCACAGATTTAAAAGAACTACACAGATGTGCAGCAAACAGGGAAATTTTTACTTGTGCTAATCTGAGCTGACAGCTGTTATTAGGGCTGACTCTGTAATACTTCTGTTATCAATTCTAAAAAGCAGCTTTTCAAATGTGGAAAGGAGAATTTGCAAATATGACAGGAAAATTTAGGGATATAAAGGTGGCTGTTACCAGTCCTGAAGTTTATCACCTTTTAAACCCACAATCAATATTTTTCCATTACCAGCTCTGCCGCCACACATTTTTATACGGAAGCATTGAAAACACCACTTCCATTGTGCATATTTCTCTACACTATATTGACCACATTTTTGAAGGAGATCATATGGAAGTCTGAAATTCTTGTGCTGCAGATAAGCTTCCAATGAATATATCTCAACACAGAAATGCTCAGGTGACTCAACCATGGGGCACTATAATATAGTAGTGAATAGCAAAGGCTTTAAATCAGATGATACTGGTTATTTAATCTCTTTTAACCTCAGTTTCCTCCTCTGTAAAAAGGGGATTATGATAGCATCTAGCAAGATCAAGACTGCTATGAGTACTAAAAACTATATAAAGGTATAGTATATGTGTGTGTGTGTGTCTATATAGATGTAGATGCAGATCTATATACAGATATGAATATACAGATCTAGTGCTTAGAACTATGCCTAGTGCATCGTTCATACATTTTTTAAGTGTTAGATGCTGTTGTGGTGGCTGTTATTTATCACTGGTGTCCTTACAAAACCACCATACAACTTGACACACAGATCAGACTGGTGCACTGATCAACTCAAAATCGGTGTCTTTTTAAAACTTAATAAGAAAAGTCCGACCAAACATATTTCATTTTTTTCACTGAGGACTGTTTTGAGGAAGTTACATTTAAGGAATGGGCTGTCTGTTTGGTGTTGGGCACATACATGAGGATATGACCATGACGCAACTCAAAGTTGGTTTTTCAAATTCAGTTCTCAGTCACGAATCAGTTAGAGGACATCAGAGATGCCCACAATTTCATATTCAATTTATAACAACCAGAGAGATTTGGTTGGGTTAATTACTTTAATGACATGTTTCAATCTGTGCTTATGCAGTATTTAAGCATAAGATAGACTTCTTCTTTACATGCTTAGGGCCAAGTTTTATGTCTCTGAACTGACTTGATGGTTAGCGTGGGGGAGGGAGGTAATTCCCTTTTAGGTGTGATTTTCCAAAAGAAATGAAAAGATTGTTTTTAACTATTTTTCTAGAAACCAGAGAACCATATTCTTTAGGATGTACTGTTTTCATTTTCATTTTCACTAACAAAATATTTTCTATGGTGAATAAGTATAGCCCCTGGATCATTATTCTTCTTTCTACTATTAAAAAAAAATTTCTTCTTTTTCTGACACAACTACCTCAAAATAGTTGTAACTCTCTGCTTTTCCATCTGTCAAATATTGATTTTTCTCAGCATTTAATGGAATGAAAATTAAGAGGTCTTTTTTTTTTTTAATCTCAATTTTCAGCTCTTTATTTTGATAAAATATGTTTTCAGACACCAACATTTCCAATTATGTCAGCTCTAGCCTGGAAGAAACATGGTATTCCATTACTTTCTTCTAGGTCCATGGGGGAAAGACTAAGTGTGAGTTTTATAGAGACTACCAAATACGTGAATACTTACATTACTTTTTACATTGCTTCTAAACTCAGTGATAAATTTTGCCAACTAAATATTTTGAAGTATGAAGGCCACATCTAACTTTAAATTGGGTATGGACTTGTAACTAAAATCCTAAATGTGGCTTTTTATTTTCCTTGTCATTTTAGATATCTCAACACTGGAATAGTTAATTAACAAAAAGCAACTGAAATGCTCAGGATAACAGAATAATAAGGAAGTGATAGCATCTTTCCTGCCAGACAAACAAGCTTCACAGAAGGCTTAACTGTCACATACCTACAGCTTCAGCTGTTCTCGAGTTTTGATAATAGCCTAAATGTAAAAATTCAGCCACCAACACTAAGCTGCCAGCTTTCAAAATGCTCGATGGAGTGCTTGTCCCTTAGGGCATAAATTCCAAGTAGCAACTGAGCTGCCCTACAACTTGACAGCTTATCCTAGTTCTGGGAGAGACTTGCATCTGTGCAAATCTAGGAATTGTAACTGCCGCTCTAAAATGAGCTGTGATCAGAGCACAAAACCTCTCAGAAAATGGCATTCAGGTCCTAAATACTTAAATGGCTTTTGAGGTCTCTAGAAAATGGAAGCTAACGAACTTTGGCTACACTCTTTGGATTGCAGCTGGGCAGAAAGCACTTAGTGGTTTGACCAAATTTTCAAGGTGGAAAATGGTGCCCTGGGAACAGTTCCTTCCTCTGCTGGTGACCCTGCTAAGTAGAAACAATTTCCCCAATTGTGACTGCAATTTCTCATCAAGCATTACATAACCCATATCAGTTCATCTTCCTAAAATAAATTATTCATGTAGTTTGGGAATTCATCTGGGAGCTGCAGGACAAATGCCCCATTTGCTGCTAAACTACTGTTAACATTTTTCTTTTTTTTTCTGATTTATTAGCTGTTTATACAGAATACTGCTTGAATATGACACATTTTCCTTAGTATAGTTTTTCTGTGAAAAAACACACCATCATTTCCCCAAGGTTAAAATTAAGGATTATCAGTGGCCCTCAAAGAATTGAAGTACTGGCCTCAAAAAAAAATTCACATCAGATACAAAAAAAATCCTTAATGATACTTTCTCATCAAAGCATCATCAAAGACCATTATAGGAAGACAGTATACACTGTTAAAAAGCTGGTGTCAGTAGTCTGACTTTGAGATTTGTATCCCAGCTCTTCCACTTCCTAACAGTGTGACATGAAGCGAATCACTTATTTCTCTTAGTCAGTCTTCTCTAACGTGAACATGTTATTAGCACCAATTTCTTGGGACCATTGTAAAAATTCAATAAGTAATACATATGAAGTATTTAGGTCAGTACCAGATAGTAAACACTTGATAGTTGTCAACTATTATTTTTTCACTTGTTTAAAGTTACATTATCCTGATTTGAATTTTTCAAGAATTCATTATTTGTGGGGGTGGGGGAGAAGATAAATAAGGTTAATTAGAAATCACTGCAGTTACAGAACTTCTGGGATGTGGGTCACTAATCTGACCATGGAATGAAGACAATCAAGGGTTGTGAGTTAGAATATCCCTGCATGTGCCTGGGAAAGGGAGATGTTGCAACTTAATAGGGAAGGAAATGTTTGAAAATGTCTCTATATATTGCTGAGTCTCAATACTTACCTGCATCCAATCTGAGAACCTGCTGCATCATATCTCAGGTAACTCCTGTTGTTCTGCTATATCACATTGTTTATTTCCTTCACAGCATGAATAAGTATTGGAAACTATGTCTTTTAAATTTGTATTGTTTCCTCACACAGAGAGCTTCAGGAGATCTGCTCTATTTATTCATAGATATCTCTCCCATACCTAGAAAATGTTTAGTCCATAATAGGTAGTCAATGAAAATTAGTTGATTGAATGAATGGATTACAACTGAATGAATGCATCAGTGAATGCCTGACTTTTTATTTATGACTGAAGCAATGCTATGCATTGATAACCTCAACACAATCAATAGCACTAGATTAAAATATTCATAATGATGATGACAACTAGGTATACATTTATAAAACTTTATGGTTCAAAAAGTGATTCCATACCTTTAATTTCATCTGGTTGTCAGAGCAGACAACAGGGTTGTGCTCATTTTACAGAGGAGTTAACTGAAGATCACTGCAGCTAAGGGATTTGCCCAGAGCTACATACATACACACATGCAGCTGAGTGAGCTAGACATGGAACAAAGTCAAATGCATCTGAGTCAGTGACTTTTCCACTATAAATTTTTACTGGGGTTTGAAAATAGTTCTGTCATATAGGGCTTACTCAAGTTGTAGCATCCGATTCTCCCAACATTAACTAAGAGGAGGCCTCAGAGGATTAGGATCCACATAGACATACTCAGATAAATAGCCATTGATAATCTTTGATAATGAAAAATAAGTTTCACACATATTTACTTCTATTTCCCATCCACGAAATTCATGGCAAAACATTCCTAATTGTCAATTTCTTTCTCACGACATTGCAATAGGAAGTAATGCCTGCAGCATACCTTTGCTGTACTGCTGACCACGTGGGTGGCATCAGGAGAAGGTACAGGTTCCAATCACAGGAACTACCATTGTGACAGCTGCCCACCATGATTGTCAGATTCCAAATTTTTTAACTACCACTGTGTAGATGGAAGGATGGTTTTAAAAATGTTGCTTCAGCTGTCATCTCTTGTTTTCAGAGTTTTGTCCAGGAATAAAAATGTGCATTCTAAAATGAAACTTTAACAATCTGATATTCAATTCGGACATTTATCTTTAATAAATAAATGAATTAATAGAAGTTAAAAGCAAAATAATAAATATTGGCATGTGAAATTGAGACTCTCCAAGCACAGAAGTCCAATTTAAGGCATTTAGTGACTCTTCTATATGCATGGGTACTTTATAGTTTCTATCTGTCACAGGTTCACTTCCTTTTTTCTAAAGCAGTGGGCAGAATGACAGGAAGCTTAAGAACAACCTTTGCACTTTGGAATCAGACACACAAGTATTACATGACAACTATGACAACCAAATGAGATTGAGTTTGTTGCTCTGCCCGGATCATTTTCATACTGTGTACGATACACTGCCAGGCAGTTCTATATGTTAAAATCACCGATGCATTAATGTATTTTATTAGTTTTCATTTGCAATAACCAAATTGAGAAAATAGTTCTATGAGCATCAATTTCCATGTGAGGCTGACCAAAGTCACTCGGTGTTGTTTTAGCAGATAGACAGAAGACCCAACTTGGCTTCACACACGTCTGGTGCCTTGATGAGGATGGATGAAAGGGGACTGTTGACCAGATCACCTACACATGGCCTCTCCAGTATGGCAGTCTCAAGGTAGTAGACTTCACACGGCAGCTCGGGGCTCCTGAAAGGAACATTTCAAGACACAGGAAATGGTATCTGCCAATATCTTAAGGTCAAAGTTATATTCTGTTGGTCAAAATAGACAGAATGCCAATATAGATCCAAGGAAGGGGACATTAGACCACACCTCTCAATGAGAACAATATTAAAGAATTTGTGACTGTCCTTAACCTGCCATATAATCATTCCATGGTTAAAAACACAACTACTGGAACAGTGAAATGTGCTTCCTTTCCCATAAATAGTTATATAACTTTATCAGTAATCAAAAATATGCCTATGATAAAGTATATACATTTTGAAATTTAAAAATGACTGCAGAGGAGCAGGCATAGCTCAGTGGTTGAGCTCCTGCTTCCCACGTGCAAGGACCCAGGTTCAATCTCCAGTATCACCAAAAAAAAAAAAAAAAAACCTAGAAAACTGACTGAAAACATGATGATATAAGCAAGGTTCGGTTTCTTTCAACAAATAGAAATCAAAAAATTTTTTATTTAGAGTGGTCTTATGATATTTGAAATGCATTGGCATTCAGTAAATGCATTGGCTAATTTCACAACTACCCTTTTGTTTTCAGCAGCTGAAGTGCATATGTTGGGTAGTATTAACACCTAAAACTTGTTGTCCCAGGGGAACTTTAAATAGTTTTCCACTAAATTTAATTTCAGATGCAGTGAAAAAAAATTATCAAAAACAAGATTAATAAACAAGATTAATAATTTACTTTAGAAACATTTGAACTCATACCCTAATGCTTATAAAAACCTATCTGAACAAATTTGCAGATGGTTTATTTCTTTTTTGTTTCACTTTTTAATCATTAAATAAAACTCTAAACACTTAGGTAGTTATTTTCATACATCACTCTAAAATATCTTTGGCATATTTGAATCAACTGGGTTGAAATAAAAAAGTCTAAGTAAGTCAGCTTCTCTATTTAGCCATTGAAAACTTAGATGTAGCTGGGATAGTACCAGAGAAATATAAAATAATATACAATATCCCTTCACATAAAAAGTTGCTAAATATAATATCAATATTATAGTGGCTCTCAGCAGGCCAAACTTATGAAGCAAAAAAAGAAAAAAAAATAAAATCACGTAGAGATCATTAAATATCAGCACAAATTTTGGTCAATGAAATTTTTTGATTAAGAAAAATAATTTTTAATTTAGCATTTATCTGCTAATTCCACATATGATCCACACAAAGCTTTCTTCATCCTTGTGGCTCAAGAGTTGCCAACTGTCAAAAGGCTGCTCAATACTGAGACAGCTCTTCTCTTGAAAATGATATCAAAAGGTTAACTGATGCCCTAAACATACCAACAAGCCATGGGCGTGGTCCCTTATGCATTAAAAAAATTTATATGTGTGTTACTATTCTCCAGCAACTAGGTGAACAGTAAGGTACAAGAAATGGAGATTAAGTCTGAATTAGGCAAAATTCAGTGATCTATTGTGACAGATTATAGATATTTAAATTTTCTTCAGTATTTCGAGTTCACCTTTTTAACATTTCAACATATATGAAATCAGGATGCATCAAACAATTGATGGTATAGTATAAATATGATTGGCAGTGGGTTTTTTTCTCCCTTCTTTGCAGTTCATAAAATAATGGTACATTTTACACTCAACTATAAATATTATTTAAACTTTAACCTCATATAGTGAGGTTAAATCCAAAACAAAAACTGCACAAGCTTAGTTTTTCCATGCCACACAATTGAATTTCTTACAGAGTATTTTCTCTACCTTGCCCTAACGGAAATCTGGCTCCACACCCAAGAGCATCACTTTTCTTGTAACAAGAGTGTTCATTTTCTTACATCCCACCTTCCACAGAAAAATGACATGACATGATGATTCACTGAGCTGTCCTCCTATGCTGCTTCCAACCATTCCTCATCTATTCTCCAAAACCTAACTTTTACAGCTGTGATACATCTCTCTCCTGATCTTTGCCCCATCACATAGTGTTCCACTCACAAACACACCTCAGCCAAGACTGCTCTACCACGGAACATTGAAATTGGCTTTCTGGTGCCTGCATTCTATCATTCTAATTTTATTCCCATTGTACCTACTCTTCTATCTATTCAACACCTCCAGTTTTTTTTGCCTCCATTGTATCCAAAACTATCTTCAGCATCTCCTGTCAAGTCCTTCTCTCCTAGAAGTCTGTAGTTCCTTTACTCACTCCTTTGCTAATGCCTCCAGTTACCTTAAATCCTTCCAGTCTCTTCCTTTACAACTTCTCTTTCCCACATCTTCAATACCACCTGCTGTAAATATGGATATAAATATGTTCAAGTTTCTTTAGAATATATTCTCAAGTCTCTCCCATGTTTAAAAACAAATAGACCTTTATCTCAACGTCCCTCTACTTTTAACTACTGTGTCCCTTTTCTCCTTTCTTCACAACCAAATTTCTCAAAAGAAGTGTTTACACTTGCAGTACCTATTTGCTTACCTTCCATTCATATCAGTCAATTCCACATTGGCTCCTGACCACTTCTCTGAAACTACTGCTGCTGTTACCACCAATAATCCCCTTATTAAGCCTGGCTCAGCATTTATCTTACGTAAATTCTTAGCAGCTCTGTACACTTGATATTCTCTCTCTCTCAAAACTCTTTCTTCCTCTTGCTCCCAGATTCCAGCTTCTCTTAATTTTTTCTTACCCTTCTGGTTGCTTCTTTGCAGAAAACTGTTTTATATACTTCTCTTCAAATAACCATCCTTTAAAGGTCAATGTTCCCCATAAATCTGAAATCAGTAATTTTCTCCTTCTCCTTTTATAAACACTTCCTGGATGATCTTATACATCCTCAAAGTTTTAGCCATCTCTGTGTGCTGAAAACTCCAAAATATTTATTTCCAGCTGAGCTACTTCCCCTGTTCTTCAGACACATATATCCAAATGCTAGCTGGGATATCCATCTGAGTGTTCCACTGGCCCCAGAAAGTCAAGTCCAAAGATCCATTTTTCATCAGTCTTCTCATATTTTTTCTCCCTCTTATTCACTAACATTATGAATGATACAGTCAAGCAACCAGTCACTCAAGCAGAAAAACTGATGTCATTCTTGACTCCTTTCTTTTCTTTACTTCCCACATACAATATGTTCTCAAAACATGAATTCTCTTCCTTCTTAATATCCTTTGAGTCTACTCTTTTCTGTATATATTGCTACTTCTGTGCTTGAGCTCTGACTCTCACAATTTATCATCTAAGTTGTTTTAACTGCCTACTAAAAGATATCCCTTTTCCCAACCTTGCCACTCTCCTAATGCAGTTTCCACACTACCACCAAAGTGACCTTCCTAATAGGGAAATTGGATCAGCCCTTTCCTTGCTTAGAATACTTTAATGGCACCACATGGGACCACATCCAGTTTGGGAGGAAGTCTAAATTTCCTAACATGGCATACAAGGAATATCATTTTGTCCCTGTTTTTTTCTTTTCTTGAATACTTCTGCTTCTTATGTAAAAACACAGTTTGCATATCACTTGTCCTGGACTCTCCTTGACCCCTTCCATTTTGACTTTCTAGCTCCCCTTATTGTTGTCCTCCTTTGTTGCCCTGTGCCTACCTCCACAGGAGGCTGTGAGCGCCCAGAGATCAGCTGTTGGGTTTTATTTGATATCTTGAATACATAGTTGCCATTCAATATATATTTTCTAATGAATGAATGAATGAACACAATTTATCATATTATAAAATTCCATTTGAACTCTCATCTAAGGCTTTAAAGTGAACAACATACCATCTTAATGCCCTGAAATAAGGCATTTCTCAATGTGAACTATGTCCACACAGTGTAGTAGATCCACTAGGGTGGAAAACAGTCCTGCTTGCTTGCTGGCTCCTGAAGAAAACCTGTCCAGAAGATGACTGAGTGGTGACAAATTAAAGAGCCACTACCCATACACAGTACTGGAAACACTTTTGGCTGTCAGAAAGGGGTGAGAAGGAGAACTATTAGAATCGTCTTAAAGGAAAGACAATGAGCTGGCAGCAAATGACCAAACACATGTGAGGGCAGTTAACACTCAGGCTCATGACTCTAATAATACACGCAACAATCAAGTGCAGAATCATAGGACCCATTTGTCAAGAGAGAAAAATAAAACAATATTTTGAAAACACAAATGGACTGTACTTATTGAGATATATTTTTACATCTCTAATAAGTGCATTCTTTTACACTATAACATGATTCTAAGTCCACAATTCGAGATGTGCATAAATTATTTTCTATAATAATTTATGACTAGAGGCACGATTTTACTGAAACTGTGGAGAATTTAATGTTAGCTCTCTTCGAAAGAACCCCCAACTCTTCTCCCTTCCTCTCTTCAGACTAGGAGTATCTCTTCATCTGCTATAAAGCACTCCATTAACACACGTAAGACATTTATCTAAATGCATCAGTCCTCTGCCTGAACTGGAGCTTTTTAGCTGTGGAAATGGTTTAAAATGGATATTCCACAGGTAGGTCACTTTTTTCAATGATTTTTCAACCTATGGGAAAGCAAGTAATTTATTGTTGTTTAAGTAGTCAATTAAATTCCAGATTACCAGGGTTTCCCACTTTGAAATAAGTCTTTAATGGCTGGTACATGCTAATAAGAAGACAGTGCCTAGAGAAATGTAGGATATATCTAAAGAGGGTGATGTACATCACCCCAGAACTGTGACCAGATCAGCCAATTTTCAAAAGACACTGTGAATATGGATTTTTTTGTGTGAAATCTCTTGGACTGTTAAATGTCAGCTTAATTTTTTTTTAAAACACTATTTTACTACATAGTCAGGCTAAACAAAATGCAGCTGAAGTTGGATTTGACCCATGAGTTGTCAACTTGCATAACCTTTACATAGTTAATCATTTATTCATAGTACCAGCCTTACTGTACCAAATACCATGCAGGAATGATTCCTTTTCCTCAGTGATCTTATGAAAATCTACCACCTCTCTTTTTCCATTGTATACTCAAATTCAAATTTCTGCTGCTGTAAGGACAGGACGTAAGATTTCTTCTCTATCAGTAGAAGTAAATTTGGCATCTCTGGCTCTTTGACATTACAGACCTAAGGAAAGGCATAAAGAGGAGGTATCTATTTTCTCCCTTTTCCTTTATTGACTTTTTTTTCCCTTTTCCTATTATTGTCACTTTCTGAAGCCCTTCAGAATGTAACCAGCACAACTCAGCCCCTACTCAGCCAAGAGAATCCCATTCCCACCAAACTTTTCAGTAAATGTTAGTAACTGCTGAGATCCACAAAATCATTTAGAATCAGACCAGAGTACAAAATTATACCATCTACACGAGCACATCATGACAGTTATACTAAACCAATGGTATTCTTTTTCCAGAAGCCAAGATTTCACACATATAAGGCATCCCTAGTAGTTACACAGGCTACTTAAGGTACTATTTGTCCTTTTATTTCAGAGATGTAATTTCCCTTTCATGACAGAAAGAGTGTACTTTCTGGCATGAAACAGGGATTCTTCATATATGGGTTTCTCCATTGGTTAAATACAAAAGAGGAGCTCTCCAAAATGCAACATGAAACCTTATTAGCATTTGCAAACTTATTAACACATCATTTAATCCAGTAATCTATTTAGTTGAGGCACAAAAATGCTTCCAAAGACTATCAGGATTTTGGTCACATTATATTAGTTATCCATTGCCATATAATGACCATTCCAAAACTTCATACCCTAAAACAATGATTAAGTATATCTCATGATTTTGTGGTTTGGCTGGTCAATTCCCCTCTGGTGTTGTCTAGGCCCATTCGTGATTGCATTGAGCTGGAGGGGAAGTCGGGTTGATGACCATAATGGCCTCATACAAGTGCCAGGCAGAGAATGCTGGCTTTCACCAGGGAACCTCAGTTCTCCTCCACATGGCCTCTCATCCTCTAGTAGGCTAGACTGACCTCCTTACTGGTGGTCTTAAGGAGGAGGGCAAAGGCTGTAAGACCTCTCAAGGCCCAGGTTCCAGAATTTTCAAAACTTTCACTTCTGCCTCATTCTATTGGTCAAAGTCACACAATTAGTCTCTCTTGATCTAGGAACCTATAAACTAAAAGAATAAGTCCTCTAGAGCCAGTCCAGATTCAAGTGGGTGGAGAAATAGGTACCACCTCTGAATGGGAAGAATTTACAGCCAGATTTTGAAATCCACCCCTGTATTAGTCTACATTCTCCAGAGAAACAGAACCTTCAAGATATATGTGTTTATACACATATACACACATACGCAGTGAGATAGATTTATTTTTAGGAATTGGCTCATGCAGTTATGGGCCTGGCTAGTCCAAATTCCATGGGTCAGGCCAAATTCCATAGGGCAAGGAAATTCTGGTAAGAGTGATATTGAATCTTGATTCTGAAATCCATAGGGAAAACCAGCAGGCAGGAAACTCAGAGAAAAGCAGAAGGTGTAGTCTTGAGGCAGAATTTCTTCTCTCTAGAACCCTCAGTTGTTTCCTCTTCAGACCTCCAGCTGATTAGATGAAGGACACACACAGTATCAAGGATACTCTCCTTTACTTAAAATCAACTGATTGTAGATGCTAATCTTATCTACTTCCACAGCAACATCCAGGCCAATATTTGAACAAACAACTGAACTCCATAACCCAGCAAGTTGACACATAAAATTAACCATCACAGAACCTTAACTAATAAGTTCCCACCCTTCTTGAACTTGTCATGGTTCCCTGCTCCACTACTTACATAACATATGGACTAACTCATAACACATTTACAAATGTTATTCTGTGTATACAGCGAAATATAGTTTCTAAAAATCCTCTGTAAAACACTTTTCTGAAGAAGCACATAACCAAGAATACAATCACTTCCTATATGCCACTATAAATCCTATCACTCTTACCTCTCATTCTAGCTGCAGCTACTCCACTTACTTTGCATAGGCTGCAACCTATTTCACAGAGGCAGGACTCCTACTAGGGTGTATAAAATCCAGGGCAAATATTTTTGCTGGAGTCCCTGTCTATATAAACTAGTGAGTCATCCCAAATCAGCATGTCAATCCCATTCTGGGGGCCCAATCTCACAAGGGCCACAAAGGAAATACTGCTCTGACCATCTGCCTCAAAACTACCCTTTCCTTGAGGCATCAGATAATCCATGCCACATTTTTTTGCCCACGCTCTATGATGAATAAAACATTGCATGCCAGCTCAGATCAGGCTGATCTCCCAAATCTTTTCAAGCTGGGGTCTCCTCCAAAATCTCAGAAGTCTTCTCAAATCTCATGTAAACACTACCCAGAAAAGAGTTATTGACCCAGGGGCAATTCTCAGTAAATGGGGAGTGGGAAACAGTGGTTAAATGCCCCAGACTCTCTTCCTATGGATGGACAATTCCAAGAGGGATTCTGCACACTTTTCAAAGTTCCTGGTGAAATGGAGCCCCCACTGCTTACAGCAAGGGCTACAATAGTCACTCCTATGTTTTGTTTTTCTCCTTCCTTCTCTCTCCAGCCTCCTCACTCCTGCTTCTTGACATCATCTTCCAAAGAAATTACCTGCACCCTAAGTCCTTATTCAGTCTCTGTTTTCAGGGAAACCCAAGTTAAGACACATGGGTCCCCAGTTTTTGTCAATACATGTATAACTCAGAAGTGTGGAGAAGGGTAGTTAACCATGGAGTAAATGGTGAAAAGCAATCTTTTATAAGGCCTCAAGAACCCCTTGGAATTGAACAGTCAGTTGAGCTTAATACCAGTCAGGGAACAGATATATAACACGCCCTCATAACAGCTATTTCTTCCAAAAGTCAGTGTGTGTTGTCATTGTCTTCCCTTTTTCCCCCTTCTTGTTCCTTGGGATTGAACTTTCTAGTAAAATAATAGCACATAAACTTTTAATTCGGATTCTGTTTCCTGGAGAACCCAGGTTAAGACACTAAGCAACAAAGAATTCAAGTTAACCAATATTTAGTGGGAAAATAAAAGGCAAAAATGATTATTAAGGGGGCAAGCACACAGACAAACCCTGGTTCTATCATTTAATTAACTGTTTGCCTTTGGGCAATTATCTGAACTACTCCTTGCCTTAATTATTCATCCATGAAATGGACCTAAATAGAGTGCCTCCTTCACTGGGTGGTTCTGAGGATTAAAGTAAATAATGTACGTAAAGAGCAGAAAGTAAGTACTTGACAATGTATGAGAAGCATCTCATGGCACAAAGAAGATAAAACATAATTAATGCTCTGCAGGAGCTCATAATCTAGTAGAAACTGTGGAACTATTGTGACAATAGTTAATAATAAATGTTGTTACAACAAGAAATGTGATTTAGTCAGGAGTTAAACTTATTATCATTATAACAGTATTAGGGCCTGAATGAGGAATTCCATTGCAACCTATTGTAAAAATAGAAACCTTCAGGCACCATGATAAGTATGAAGAGTTTCTCAGATATTCTGCCATCGTATAGCTCTTTGCAGAGCTCAAATTCTGGTATTAGTCAGCTTTATAACTTTGATGAACATCACAAACAGGAAGCCACTAAATGCCTCGTGATGCTATATTTGGTACTCATTTAGCCCTTACTTAGAGAAACCCTGTTCTGTATTGATCCTCTTACCTCGGAAATGATGTAACTACCTTGAGGGGGTGAAAATACCCAGAGCTAGGTGAGCTAAGCTTAGCTCAGGGATGTATGTCTTTGAGATGTGAAATGCTAAATAAGCAAAGGAGCTCAAGAAAATGTTTTCATCAAACAGACATGAAGACTTGTGGTTACTGTTATACCAAAAACTCCCTGGCAACCATACTGGAAATATGACCACGAAAAAAGGCAACATATTAGAGTTGTTAATATAAATGAAAATATAGATATGCTTGGCCCAAAGCACACAGAAACCTCCTAGAAGCTTCCCTGGACCTAGCAGAATTCTGTATAATGGCGATTATTAAGGTTAAGATCTTCCCTTCAGAGTTATTGTTTAATAGATACAGAGTTTCTATTTGGGGTGATGGAGAATTTTTGGTAATGGGTGGTGGCACCGATAGTACAACATTATGAGTGTTATTAATACACTGAGTTATATATTTGAAAATGGTTAAAATGGAAACTTCTATGTTGTATAAATGTTACCACAAATAAAAATTAAAATTGGGAAAAATAAAAAACATAGAATCATACAACACAAAGAGTAAACCCTAAAATTCACTGTGGACTTCAGGTAATAATGTAATTCTAATAACATTGCTTCAACTGTAATAGTTATACTACAGTAACACAAAATGTTAATAATAAGGGAAACTGTATGTTGAGGAGAAAGTTATATGAGAACTCTGTACTTTATGCACAATTTTTCTTAAACATACAACTGCTGTAAAAACTGAAGTCCATTTGAAAAAAGATATTCCCTTTGCCCAAACCAACTACCATAGTTTTACACTTTGTAATTACAATATCTTTTGGTGTGGTTCTAAGGATGACTTATAATGAGGTTCTCATTTAGTTACATTAAATAACTAAGCATCACATAGAAGAAGCATATTAAAAGTAGAATTTTACTGAATTCAGGGAATCAAACAGTTATAGAGTCACTACCATAAATTCTAGAGGAATACAATTTAATCAGATGTCAAATCTGACTCTTTGGACTGAATCACATATTCTGATTTTATAAAAGTTAACACAGTTTTTAAAAAAAGATTAAAATGATATTCATGACCCCTTTCTGGCATTTTATTTGTGCTAAGACATTAAAAAAGCAAAGTAGAGAATATTGGCATATTTATCTCCCACCATAGTTGAAACAAAATGTAAATTTTAATCCAAAATGGCCTAAATGGCAAATTTCCCATTTCCATTTTTACAGAAAATCCATTTATACAGAATATCTGGAGTCCCAAAACATTCCTTAAAAATAAAATATTAAACATTGTTTTATTGGTTTTCAGCATTTAGAGTCAAGGTCTAGACAAGCATTGAAGATACATTTGTGGTTTCAGAATGGACTAAAAATGTGAACTTTGAAAATGTAAAAGTCAAAGTGTGGCAAAGGATGTGGAAATAGAAAAGGAAAAGTGAAGAAACTACCACTTAGATGCATTTTACAAAGAATCAAGTTTTAAATTATTTAAAGGTTTAGAAAAACTAAAATAATATAAGCATCCAATTTTGACATGGGAGATGGGAAAGGGAGAGTAATGTAAGTAGATTATAACCTAACTTTCTTAATAGAAACTCTGAATATGGCCTTTGATTAATGGAGGAGTACAGGAATATGCACATTATCTAAATTTATTAAGGTTAAGTATCAAAAGAAATTTTAAAAGTAACAGCTAAAAAATGATATCTTTGGGGAGTAGAATTGGAAATGGAGACAAGTGGGTGAGAAACAATACAGATGGGTAAGCTCATAATATTACAGTGTTTGATTATTTACCATAGGCAAGTTATTACTTTGAAAAAATGCATTTTAATGAAATATTACTATGTTTGCATACTGGCATTATTAATTAATAAATCTGTAGAGAGAAATACTTAGAGGTATTAATAGGTAACTTTAAAAGAAAATATTTACAGAGTATTTTCATCAAAAAACATCATAATATAATTCTTAAAATCATTCTGAAAAGCTCAGTATTTTCCAACTCATTAACTTTCCCCAACAAAATGGATCCATGAAACATTCATATTTAACAACTGACAACTAACTCAGAGGGGTAATAGAAAGAGAAATTAAAAAGACTACACTTCGGGCATTGCCAGGAGTGACAATAGAGAAATCACGTTCCTGGATCTATAAGGCCTTAATTTGCTCTTCTGCTGAATGTGTTAGGCAAAAAAGAAAAAAATGCTTTGAAGGCAACCTTGACATCATATGATCTTCAACAAAGCACTTCATTTCAGGTCATTAGAATTAAAGATATCAAAGTTTGGAAAACATCTTAGGAAGACAGCATGTCTGACCCCCTTATTCTGCAAAAAAAGTGAAGTTCAGTGAAATTTCTAGGGCCACAAGAGCTAATAGTGATAGAATCAAAACTAACACTTATATCCACACACTCCCAAGCTGCTACCCATGTCTTCTTTTTAAAATGGATGACACAGCTGGTTTACATCTCTCTTCCCTGCCAATATAACACAACTGTCATCTCTACATTTAAACATTTCAATTTGAAGGAAATAATACTTTAGATACAAAAAAAGAAAATATTTCACAGCTAGACATCATTTCTCAGTGATGACTTAAACTACATAAAGATTTGCATGTGATGCATTTCACACTTTTTCCATATCATAAGTATAAATTCAACACAAACAGAAAGGTGCTACGTTATCCCATGATAATCTTCCATAAACATTTGGCATCAATTGCTCTAACCTACTCTGCTTGTGTAGTCTTGTCTCAGGCAAAATTCCCAAGAGTAAAAAACATAGAATTAAACTCATTAAAGCTAGTGGTTTTCTAGAAGGAAGATGTTTTGTTCTCAGTAGAACATTTACTTTGTGTAGAGTTTCACCAAAACTTACCCCACATCTTCCTTTCAAACTGACTGAAGAAAACAATGCATTCAATGTCAAGATGAGGTGAGAGTTGTATTTTTCATTCTTGTTTAAGTAAAAACTAGTTTGGGGCGGCGGACTTGACCCAGTGGTTAGGGCGTCCGTCTACCACATGGGAGGTCCGCGGTTCAAACCCCAGGCCTCCTTGACCCGTGTGCAGCTGGCCCATGTGCAGTGCTGATGCGCGCAAGGAGTGCCCTGCCACGCAGGGGTGTCCCCCGTGTAGGGGAGCACCACGCGCAAGGAGTGCGCCCCGGAGTAAGGAGAGCCGCCCAGCACGAAAGAAAGTGCAGCCTGCCTAGGAATGGTGCCGGACACACGGAGAACCGACACAATAAGATGACACAACAAAAAGAAACACAGATTTCCATGCCGCTGACAACAGAAGCGGACAAAGAAGATGCAGCAAATAGACACAGAGAACAGACAACCGGGGGGGGGGGGGCAGGGGAGAGAAATAAATCAATAAATAAATCTTTAAAAAAAGAAACTTGTTTGGTAATGTCATAAAAGAAACTCATATGGAGAAATTAAAATTCAGAAATAAGGATCTGAGGATGGAAAACTCAGTTTTGGAGAAAACTTAATTATTAATAAAACATGTCTAGAAATGGAGAGAGATGTGCAAAAGCCATTAAGTTATAGAGAGTACAATTTATTTAATAAAAAGAAGCCATAATAGGGGAGCAGAGATATAGCTCAGTGGTTGAGTGTCTGCCTCCGACATACAAGGTCCTGGGTTCAATCCTCAGTTTCCTCCTAAAAAAAAAGAAGCCAGAATATATACATATTCTCATATGTAGGTGCCAAACTATCGATCATGTGGGAAATACTATAGAAAAGGTTTTGAGACAAAGGGTAAAGGATGGAGAAATTTAAATGGCTTTATCCTCACAGACCATGTGAGAAGAGCTTGTGAAGTTGTCTAATAGAAGCTGTCCTCCTCAGAACTCCCACCCCAACCACCTCCCTCCACAGAGTCAAACAGCCCTTCCTCTGCTCCCAGGGCTAAAAACCTTTAATATAATCCTTGTATATTGCTGTGCAGTGTTTTTCAAAGTGTATTTGCATGAGGCTTATTTCCATCCACTATCCTCAAACATTCCCCCACAGTTTTTTTTATTAAAAATGCAGATTCTTTGGTGCCACCACAGACCTACAGAATACACCTCTCTAGGGATGAGCTCGGGAAGTGCATTTTACCTAGTCAGCCAATTGATTGTTGTATATACTACATTTTAAGGACTCCTTTTATATCCTGTTACCTTGTCTCTCACCAAACCATGAACTCCTTTGATAGCAGGTACTGTGACTTATCCACCCCTTTACCATCAATGACAAGTTCAAACAGGTCCTCAGTAAATATTGTTGATGCGGACCCTGAGGAACACTGCCGTGTAAGCAGAGGACCAAGAGGTGGAGTTCACTGAATGACTGACTGAATCTAAAAGAGGGCATTAAATCTTTAAAATGAAATTAAATAATAAGGAATTATGTTGGATTCTGCTTCTGAATTGACTCATACTCCACAAACTGTTTCTTACAACATTTACTAATCTTGCTCTGTGGGAAACTGATTGGGAATCCCCCAAAGAATTCTCTCAAGAGCAGTGGCTCAAGAAAGATGCAACAGTGGCATTTCTAGATGCCAGCAAGGAAGAGCGGGACATGGCCACTGAAGAAACTAGTAAACTCCTCACTTCTAGGATCTCAACAAGCTGGGGGTCGCAAAGAAGAGCTTGCAGTTGAAATTGAGGTTGAGGTGAGAACACAATAAAAGTGAAGTATAAAAATGAAGTGTTTAGGACTCACACAGGAAGCCACATATCAAGGGCTTACCCACCCATTAGGTTGGTTCATTCCTACCCCACAACCAAGTCTGAGAAAGTAGTGGTCAGAATTGGAGGTGATTTTGCCAGTAAGCAGAACAGTGAAATAATGGTCAGCGGGTCAGTAGGAAAACTTTGAGGTGAATAGTGAGCTCTAGATTACTGCATGCCTTACTCACATTTAAAAATGTGAAATCTTGCTTCTTTCTTGAGTATTTGGCAGCTAGGGAGTAGGGTTACACCTGGCAACTTCTGCTTTGCCATAAGAGAACATACAGGCTTCTAAAAGTGGAATATACTACATTCCCAAGAAGACACATTGTAAAATATTATATAATACTACGTCATAACCAGCTTTTACAGTTGTTATGGATTCAATCATGTCCTCCATAAAAGGCATGCTTGGGTCCGAGCCCTGGTCCTTTGGGTGTGAACCCTTTTGTAAATAGGACTTTCAAAGATGTTATTAGTTAAGGTGTACTCAAACTGAATGATGATGAGCCTTAATTCAATATGGCTGAAGTTCTTATAAGCAAAGAAAATTGGATACAGAAAGAGAAGCTATGGAAACTTAACCACACCCCTTCTCACCTCCTTTCCTCTTTTTTGATGGGCTGAGAGGAGAGACTCCCTATTCCCATTCTGGTATTGGTTTTCCACCTGGACTCTAGGTCCAACTGCTCCCACCATTCAGGTACTTGGCTTCAATTATCACACCATCTTTTCTCTTCCTTTAATCTATTTTCCATAATTTTTACCCTGAGATATATATGGGTCCTTCTGATCTTAAAAAAAAACAAAAACAAAAAAACTTACTTCAACCTATCATAGCAATGCTTCTTTTAAAAAAAGATTTGTTGTATCTACATTCTAACCTTCTGTTTGTTCCTCAACTCCTTACTGTGCTATAACCCAAAACTTCTGAATCCAACTCTTCACTGAAACTGCTCTCACCATGGTTTCTGATCACTTAGAGCCCCCAAACCCAGTTATTCCTTAGCCTTGACCTCACTGGGACTATAGGAAGCACTTAACATTGCTAATCACACCTTCCTTCGATTAGCTGCTCCCTCTCAGATCTGTGACACCTTTCCATCTCCAGTTTTCCTCCTTCCTATCTTGAAGTGCCTTCCTGGCCTCCTAGGAAGGTTCCATTCTCTTCTTCCTTCCTTGTTCTTCAGGGCCATAATCTAGGTCATCTTTCCTTATACTCTAATCCCAGGGTTTCACCCATACTCCTATATTCAATTACCATCTGGGTATATTCCAATAATCTCCTATTTCCATCATGGAACCTTCTCCTGAGCTCCAAAACCATATGTCCAACTTTCAATGACATCTCAGACTCAGTATGTCCAAACCTAAAATAATTTTGCTTATCTCCACCTTACCCAAATCTCTTCTTCCAAAAATCCCTACTTTGCTTGAGGGCATGATTTTCCTAGTTACACAAAATGTTAGAAAGTGGTTTGTTTGTTCGTTTGCTTGCTTGTTTTTCAAAAATGCTTAATGCCTACCCACCACTGTACCCAAAGCCAATTATATAGTTTCTAAGTAGAATTAATATACCCTGAGATAAACAATATTATACATTTTATATATTCATGTCTAGAGCAATGCATGGTTTTTCTGGTTATTTGCCTGTCATTATATTAGCATTTTTGAAGAAGAAAATAAATATGGCTCACAAAAGTAAATAGATTGAAGGAAAATATGCACTGGTATTCAATACAGCCACAATGTGGAATTGTTATATATCATGGAAGCATGCATATGGTAGGCTTTCCAAGTTATTGGGTATGGTCTTGGAAACTTGAATTACAATATAATTTTTTACTAAGCGATATTATAACTTCTCTACACTACGTGAGATAACTTCTGAGCAACATTTTAATCCTACATTGTATTGTGAAAATTATAGAAAAAATGAAATAATTTTATAGTAAATATCCATATACTACCATCTAGATTCCACAGCTATCATTTTTACTCTATTTGCTTTATCAAAAATCAATCCATTTAGCTTTCTATTAATTCATTGTATTTCAAAGTAAGTTGTACACTTCACCCCTAAATACTTGAGAATGCCTAACTATTCTACAGTTATTTTGGTTGTTGTTGTCCACTTGTTTGGTCAAGCAAGCACTGTCCTGATTGCAAGGATATTTCCTGAACTTAGATCAGCAGTAAATTGATTGCATCTATGGGTACCTAAATTTACAATCAAACTGAGCTGATTGCCCTCAATGATGAGAGAAGTCTCATCCAATCAACTGAAGTCTTTAAAAGGAGAAACGATGATTTCAGTAGTCAAAAGAAAGAATTTCCACCTCTTCAGCCAGCCAGCTTCTCCTAGGAAATTCATAAAAAACCTTCATTGGAATTCCTGGCTTGCTGCCTGCCCTACAGAATTTGGACTTGCCCAGCTCCACAGTTGCGTAAGTCAATTCTTACAAAAATCTCATAATACTTAGATTTTACATAAATATAAATGTTCATTCTGTTTCCTAGAGAATCTTGACTAATACAAAGGGAACTTATATATAGTAAAATGTGCAAACCTTAAGTATATCATTCAAACAGCTGCTATTTCAAAGAACTATCATTCAAAGACGACTCCTTTTCCCTCCCCACTCATCCCATCCAGTAATCTTTTACATTTCTCAACTTTCTCTCCTCTACTGCAGCTCACTCCCCAAGACTCATTTCAAACATTTGTCATTTTTCATATGAATTACTGGAAAGTCACCCCGTTGCTTTCATTTTACTTCATCCCCACAACACTGTCAAGGTGATTTTTCTAAACCACAAATGTGATGTCATTTCTGTTTAAATTCCTTCTATGGTTCCTCCCCAGACATTTGGGGTTAGGTTTTAGGGTAAAATACAATTTCCTGAGCTTGACACACAAAGATCTAACCCTGTCTATTTTTCTGGTCTTATTTCTTGTCACTTCCCCTCCTTCCTTAACACTTGCACAATCCCTTCTCAAACACTTAACAAAGACACAAAATTATTTGTGACACTTTATGACTCTTGATGCTTTGTGCCTCTTTAGATGTTGGTCCTTCTGTCTGCAATGCCCTGCTGTCCTGTCTTCATCTAGCTACCTGCTACTTACTCTTTCTGGCTCACTTCAGATATCATCTCCTCTGGTGTACCCTGGGGGACTATCCTTTCCCCCCATTCCAGGATTTCCTAAATATTGTGTACAAATATCTGTCTTAGATTTTTTGACTTCTTATTTGGTTGTCAGTCATCTCAACACTGTGGCAGTTCCTTGCCAGCACAGAGCAAATCCAGTCTTGCAACCCTCTTAGATACACCAATACTCAATAAACGTTGATTCATGGAAGGAAAATGGACAAGAGGAAGGCAAACATATGAACAAGATACTTGATAATATTTAATAATCAAGGTGAGTGGCAGGATGGTGTTAATTCAGGAGAACATTTATGTATAATAAACAGAACCAAAGGTGCCAGCTTTTCTAACATCAGTCAGTGCCTGTGGCCTGGGCAAACCTTAGATAAGAATAAGATCTCAAACCACTTTTAATTGTATAAATACTGGCCTTTATCTTTCCTTTGTAAGAAAGACAGGTAGTGGCTTTAAGAAAGCTGATTTAAATAGGCTATGTTCTTGCATAAAGTGCATGTAATAGCTTTGTAGCCACTGCCCTAAGGCTGTACCACTAACTCCCTGGCAGAAGCCTTTTGAGCTGAAGACAGAACTATCAAATTACGGTGACTATGGGTTGTTTACTTCCAAAGGACAAATGCATCCACCTATATTCCTGGTGTTAAGAAAAAAAAAAAAAATCAGCTGTATATCTGGCAGCAACAGCCAGTCTAATCCAGGACCATCCCAGATTATCTAACCGAATGCACACACCACATCATTTTAAAGTGCTTAATTTAGAGGAATAATAGATATACACACTAGACTTTGAATTAAACAGTCCACCCCAAATCTTACCCAGGAAAGTGAATCTTCATCTAGTTTTAGATTTCCCTGGACTATTTGGCACTCCTCAGAGTAAATGAGGAAGAAAGGAGTTAAGAAATTTGATTAAAACTTTCAAATTAATTGCAAAATAACTCATGGACTGTACCTGAATTCAAACAGTTGATAGATTTGTTGTAACAATACTAACACATTCATTTTGTAGCACAGAGCAGGTCTATACCCAATGATTTAAAGATGTATGCCACATAAATGATCTGGAAAAGGAGTTAAAATGAATCAGTTAGGGGAGGGGTAAAATGGCAACAGAGTAAGGAGGTCCAAGTGTCAGCTCATCCTACAGAACATTTAGTAATCAGCCAGAGCTATCTAATTTGCCTGTTTGGGAGGCCCAGGAGACCAGAAGAGCATCTTGCAACATCCTTGGAAGAAAAGAAAGAGGAGACTGCCCATCTGCAGTGAAGATTTATGAGAAAAGCACTCCATACCATGGAGGATGGTGCCCATCCTCCACTGGTGGTGCAAACTGTCTCAGGAGCTATTTCTTGGCTGGAGTTAGAAGCTTCATTTCCCAAAAACGGGAGGAAGAGATGGTCCATTACCAATTTTAGCTACTGACTAGTGAATTCAGCTGGCTAAAGTTCAATCCTAAGAAGAAGTTTGAACCTGTCCAAGTCAGAAAGAGGCCAGTAGCCACCATTTTAACTCTGCCCCTAGCATGAGGGGAAGTGGGACTGATTGAAAATCACAGTGACAGTAGGGACCAGTTCTTTACACCCAGATCAAATTGCAGCCCTAGCTGAGACTCCAGCCTCAACTCCAGCAGGGAGGAAGTTAGGAGGACCTACACAAGCCTCTCCAGGCAACTGCAGGCACTTTCTCCCCACATGGACTAGATTGGTGAGCAAACCTGTGGATACATCTCTGCTCCCAATAGGATAGGAGGGGTGCAGTGTTTCCTCAACCTCCAAGGGCAACTGTAGGTACTTTCAGCTTGCGTGGACTTGTGTTGGACACTCCTGTGACTCCAACTCCACCCCTGATAGGACAAAAAGGACAGTGCTCCCTCAGCCTCTCAAACCAACTGCACCTGCTTTAAGCTGGTATGAACTAGATTATTGGACACATCTCTGACTCCAATCCCACCCCTGACAGAGCAGGAGGTGGAATACTGCTCCTGCACCCTCTCCAGGCAGCTGCAGCCACTTTCAACACACCCAAACTAGATTACTGTACACATCTGTGTCTCCATCCCTGCCTCTGACAGGAAAAGAACAGGAGGAGGGATGATGTCCCCTCATCTTTCTGGGCAACTACATCACTTTCAGTCTGCATAGACTAGATTGCTGGGTACACTGGAGGCTTCATTCTCACCCCTGGCAGGGGAGGAGTAGGGCTGGTGCTTCATCTTTCTACTTGGGCAACTACCATCAGTTTTGACCCACATAGCTTAGTTTGCTATCCACACATGTGGATCCAGACCCACCACAGGCGGGAGAGGAAGGGACATGAAGTTTTACCAATCTCTCCAAGCAACTAAAGATGTTCTTGTCCTGTACAGCTTAGATTACTACACACAGCTGCAGCTCTGTCCCAGTCCCTAGCAGGGGAGAAAGGTGGGAGACATTTCATTGGTTCCTGGGGCAATGGGGGCATTTCAGCCTCCACAGCTTACAGTACCAACCACATGCTCATCTTCTTTTCTGCAACCAGCAAGGGAAAAATGACAAGAAACAGATGAAAAAAAAATAAGACTGGTTAAACATGAGTCACTATAAAGTTCAAAATTAAGTTGAACCAAGGAGGAGCAATGTGGCTCAGGTCACTGGGCACTCACCTCTCATGTGGGAAGTCCTGGTTTTGGTACCAAGTCCCCCAGAAGGCAAGCAAACAATGAGCAGACAGACAAGAGAACCATCTGGGGAAGAGGGGAATAAATAAAGAAAAACTTTTTTAAAATTAAAAAAAAGGTAAATTGAACCAAGGATCAAATAAAGGCTGTAGCACAAAACTAATCAAATAGAAAACCCTAGACTAGAGAAAAGGGGTCAAAAATAAATACATCTAGCAAATCAGATGCTGAGAGACCAACAAAAATTACAATCCATACCATGAAACAGGAAGATATGGCCCAGTCAAAGAACAAGATTAGTTAATCATAGTTATTCAAACAAATCTCCTTAATAAATTCAATGGGATGGCTAAAGAAATTAAGGACATCAAGAAGACCCTAGAAGAGCACAAAGAAGAGCTTGAAAGCAGACTTAGAAAAATAGCAGATCTTATGGGAATGAAAGGCACAATAAATGAAAATAAATACACACAGGAAGCATATAACAGCAGATTTGAGGAAGCAGAAGAAAGGATCAGTATATTGAAGACATGACCTCTGAAAGTGAACACACAAAAGAACAGATGAAGAAAATAACAGAAAAATTGAACAGGATCTTGGGAACTAAATGATGGCAAGAGGCATGCAAACATGTATCATGGGTGTCCAAGAAGGAGAAGAGAAGGGAAAAGGGGAAGAAGGGAATATTTGAGGAAATAATGGTAGAACATTCCCAACCCTACCAAAGGTGGTAGATATGCAAGAAGCACAAAATACTCTCATTCAAAAAAATCCAAGACACAAACTAAGAAGAATGTCAAATGCCAAAGATAAAGAGAGAATCCTGAAAGCAGCAAGAGAAAAGGGATTCATACAAAGGATGCACAGTAAGGTTGAGTGCTGATTTCATATCAAAAACCATGGAAGCAAGAAGATAGCGTTATGGTACATTTAAGATACTGAAAGAGAAAAATTACCAGCCAAGAATCTTATATCCAGCAAGACTGTCTTTCAAAATTGAGGGTGAGTTTAGAATATTCAAAGATAAACAGAAACAGAGAGATTTGTAACCAAGGGACCAGCATTGCAGGAAATACTAAAGGGAGTGCTACACCCTGAAAAAACAAGACAGGGGAGAGAGGTTTGGAAGCAAGTCTAGAAAAGAAGATTATATTAGTAAAAGTGTCAAAAGAGTGGTGAAAACAAGATATGACAGGTAAAATCCAAAGATCAAAATGGGGGAAGAAAGAGCTGCCTTTACAGCAATAACACTGAATGTTAATAGATTAAACTCCACAATTAAAAGACACAGACTAATGGAATAGATAAGAAAATATAAGCCACCTATATGCTGTCTATAAGAGAGTCACCTTAGAACCAACGATACAAATAGATACAAATATACTGAAAGTAAAAGGCTGGAAAAAGATATTTCACACATGCAGTATCCAAAAAAATCTGGAGTCAGATGAAATAGACTTTAAAAGCAAAGCTGTTATTAGGGAAAAGGAAGGTTATTATCAAAGGGACAATTAAACTGGAGGAAATAACAACCATAAATGTATATGAACCAAACGAGGATGCTGCAAATTACAATAATAGCTGGAGACTTCAATCCACCACTCGTTATCACTGGATAGACTATCTCTACAGAGAAGCAATGAAGAAACAGAGACCTTGAATAATATGATAAACTAATCCTAACAGACATATACAGAACATTGTGCCCCAAAACAGCAGGAAAAATGTTCTTCTCAAGTGCTCATGGATCCTTCTCCAGGGTAGACCATAGGTTGAGTCACAAAGCAGATCTCAATAAATTTTAAAAGATGAAAATTATGCAAAACACTTTCTCTGATCATAACAGAATAAAGTGGAAAATCAATAACAGGCATAAAAAGGGAAAATTCACAAAGATATGGAAGTTAAACAACATACTATTATATAATGAATGGGTCAAAGAAGAAATTGCCAGAGAAATCAATAAATATCTTGAGATGAATGAAAACATAAACACAACATATCAGCATGTATGGGATGTTGTGAAAGCAGTGCCAAAAGGGAAATTTACAGCCCTCAGTGCTTATATTAAAAAAGAAGAAAGAGCTAAAATCATCAACTTAACTACACATCTGGAGGAACCTGGAAAAGAACAGAAAACTATGCCCAAAACAAGTAGAATGAATGTAAGAACAAAACCAAAAGTTGGTTCTTTGAGAATAATAATAATTAATTAATGACAAGCCCTTAATTAGACTTGATAAAAAAAGAGAGAAGATGCAAATTTTAAAAATGAGAAATGAAAATGGGGACATTAATACTGACCCCACAGAAATAAGAGATTGTAAGAGGATGTCATGAACAACTGTATGACAAGAAACTAGGCAATGTAGATGAAATGGAAAAATTCCTAGGAATATACAAGCACCTACACTGACCCTAAAACAAATAGAAGACCTCAACAAACCAATCACAAGCAAGGAGATTGAAACAGTCATCAAACTACTTCCCAAAATGAAAAGCCCAGGACTAGATGACTCCTGAGGTGAATTCTAGCAAGCATTCAAAGAATATTTAATACCAATGTTACTCAAACTATTCCAAAATTTGAAGAGGAAGGAACACTACCAAGCTCATTCTATGAGGCCAATACTTGCTTATGGAATCCAACAACACATTAAAAGAATTATTCATCATGATCAAGTGGGGTTTATCCCAGGCATGCAAGGGTAGTTTAACACAAGAAATCTATCAGCATAATACACCACATAAATAAATCAAAGAAGAAAATTCACATGATCATCTTGATTGATACAGAAAAGGATTTGACAAAATCCAGCATCCTTTCTTGATAAAAAAAAAAATTTTTTTTTCAAAAGATAGGAATTGAAGGAAACCTTCTCAACATGATAAAGAGCATATATGAAAAACTCACAGCTATCATTGTACTCAATGGTGAAAGTTGGAAAACTTTCCTATTGCGATCAGGTACAAGACAAGGATACCCACTGTTGTCGAATATAGTGCTAGAGGTTCCAGCTAAAGCAATCAGGGAAGAAAAAGAAATAAAAACATCCAAATTGGAAAGGAAGAAGTAAATTTTTTGCTAATTGAGGATAATAGGATCCTATACCTAGAAAATTCCAAAAAATCTGCAACAAAGCTGCTACAGCTAATAAACAAATTCAGCAAAGTGGCAGGATACAAAATTAATATGCAAAAATCAGTAATATTTCTATACATTAGATATAAGCAATTTGAGGAGAAAGTCAAGAAAAAGTTCCATTTATAGTAAAAACAAAAAGAATCAACTATTTAGGAATAAACTTAGTCAAGGACATAAAGCACTTGTATTCAGAAACTGCAATGCATTGCTAAAACACATCAAAGACCTAAATAAATGGAAGAACATTCTGTGTTCATGGACGGGAAGACTAAATATTGTTAAGATGTCAATTCTACCAAAATTGATATACAAATTCAATGTAATCCCAATTAAAAAATTCCAATAGCCTTTTTTAAAGAAATGGAAAACCCAATTATCAAATTTATTTGGAATGGTAAGGGGCTCAAATAGCCAAAACATCTTAAAAAGAAAGAAGACTCTCACTTCCAGACTTAAAGTCATATTACCTAGCTACAGTGGTAAAAAATAAAAATAAAAATAAATTTTAAAAAAATCATGGTACTGGCATAAAGATAGACATATAGATCAATGGAACTGAATTGATGGTTCAGAACAGACCCTCACATCTATGGTCAAGTGGTTTTTTACAAGTTTTTCAAACCCACCCAGCTAGGGCAGAACAGTCTATTCAACAAATGGTGCTGGGAGAACTGGATATCCATATCCAAAAGAAAGAGAGAAGATTGCTACCTCATATCTTATTCAAAAAATTAACTGAAAATGGATCAAAGACCTAAGTATAAAAGAGGAAACCATAAAATTCCTAGAAGAAAATGTAGGGAAACATTTTCAAGACCTGCTAGTAGGTGGGGATTTCTTAAACCTTACACCGAAAGTGTAAGCACTGAAAGAAAAAATGGATGAATAGGACCTCCTCAAACTTAAACACTTTTTTGCTTCAAAGGACTTTGTCAAGAAGGTGAACAGACAATCCACTTATTGGGAGAAAATATTTGGAAACCACATATCTGATAAGAGATTGATTTCCACGCTATATAAAGAGATCATACAACTCAACAATAAAAGAGCAAGCAATCCAATTTAAAAACGGGCAAATGACTTAAGTAGACATTTCTCCCAAGAAGAAATACAAATGGCAAATAAAGCAAGATGAAAAAATGTACAGTATCAGTAGCTGTTATGGAAATGAAGATAATAAAAATACAATGAGATATCATCTCACACCTCATGGAATGATCATTATTTAAAAAACAGAAAACAAGTGCTAGAGACAATGTGGAGAACTAGGAACACTCTTCCACTGTTGGGAATGGAGAATGGTGTAGCCTCTATGGAATACAGTTTGGGGGTTCCTCAGGAACCTAAATATAGAACTGTCATAAGATCCAGCAATCCCTCTACTAGGAATATAGCCAGGAGAATTGAAAATAGTGATGTAACAGATATTTGCACATGGATGTTCATAGCAGCATTATTCCCAATTGCCAAAAGATGGAAACAACAACTCAAGTGCCCATCAGCCAATAAATGGATAAACAAAATGTGTTATGTGTATATATACACACGATGGAATATTATGCTACTGTAAGAACTGCAAGTGGGACATGTATGATAACATGAATGAACCTTAAGGACATTATGTTTGAGTGAAATAAGCCAGATACAAAGGTTAAATATTGGATGGTCTCACTAATATGAACTAAATACAAAGAATAAACACACGGTGTTAAAACCTAGACTGTAGATTACTAGGAGATAGGATGAGGATGGAGATGGCATACTGATGCTTATTGTTTGCAGATTTTTCAATTAGTTTGAATGTAAAAGTGTGGAAATAGAGTTGATGGTAACACTTTATAATAAGTGTAACTAACACGGCTGGTTTATAAATTGGATTGTGATTAAAAGGAGTAGTCTAGAGACATAAATGTCAATTGAAAGAAAGCTATAGAATAATCTAGGGAACAAATGACAAATTGAGCCCAGAAGTGGATGTAGATTGTTGTTAATAATACAAATACAAGAATGTTGTTCTATAAACTAGAACAAATGTACATCATATTACAAGTTGGTAAGAATATAGTTATGCATGGGGAAAATACAATTAATGTAACTTATCGACTATAGTTAACAGCAATATTTTAATATTCTTGCATCAATGTCAAAGAAGGTGCTATATCAATGTTAAAGGTCAATATAGGAGGGTATGTGATTTTTTTCTTTTGGACTAAGGAAAACATTCGAAGATTTACTGGGACAATGACTGTAAAACTCTATGATGAAACTGAGAGCCACTGAGTGTACACATGGATAAAATGTGCAAGGCATGGGACTGTATAACACAGTGATCCAAGTCATAGAAGATGGACTGTGGTTAACCATACATATTTGAGAGTATTCTCTCATTAGCTATAACAAAATGCACAATACTAATTCATAGTGTTAATAATAGGGGGTATATTGAAAAATATACTAACTGTATGCTATGGGCCAAGTTAGTGGTAATAGTTCAATCACGTCTTTTCATATTCTGTAACAAATGTTCCACAAAAAATATAAAGTTTTGGTGGAGGGATGATGTTTGAGAATTCTGCACATTATGCGTGATTCTTTTATAAGCACAGAACTTCTTTAATTTAAAAAATGAAGAAAAAAGAACAAAAAATGAATCAATCAGCAGTTATTTATTAAGGGTCTAATATGGGCAAGCAATGTAGTAAGTACTATATCATTAAAATTAACATACCTGGCTCTCATATTTCAGAAATAAAATGCTTGAACTATAGAAAATCTGATCACAAGTAACAGAAATCAGGAAGTAAAAATGATATTTCCTTCTTTAAAATTCATGAAGGGTATAAACTGCAGAAAAACCTACAATGGTGAGACCTCATCAAAATAAAAACTTTTGTGTATCAAAGGACTTCAACACAAAAGTGAAAAAGATAATCTACCCTATCTCACTCCCTATACAAGAATCAACTCAAAATTGATCTAAGGCCTAAACATAAAAGCCAGGACCACAGAACTCCTAGAAGATAACGTAGGAAAGCATCTTCTAGATTTATTTATAGGAGGTAGGATCTTAGACCTCACACTAAAGCATGAACAATGAAAGAAAAAACAGATAAATGGGACCTTCTCAAAATAAAACACTTTTGTACCTCAAAGGACTTTGTCAAAAGGGTGAAAAGGCAGCCAACTCAATGGGAAAAAATATTTGGAAATCACATATTGGATAAGGGATTAATATCCATGCTATATAAAGAGATCCTACAATTCAGTGACAAAAAGACCCAAATAAAAAATGGCAAAAGACTTGAATAGACATTTTCCAAAGAGGAAATACAAAATTATGAAAAAGCACATTAAAATAGGTTCAACATCACCAGCTATTAGGGAAATGCAAGTCAAAGCTACAATGAGATACCATTTCACACCTATTAGAATGGTCACTATTTAAAAAGCAGAAATGTAACATTAAAAAAATAAAGATAAAAAAATTTTTTTCTAATGTTTTAAAAAGCTGAAAATTACTACAAGTGTTGGAGAGGCTGTAGAGAAAAAGGAACACTTATTCACCATTGGTGGGAATGTAGAATGGTACAGTCACGGTGGAAGACTGTTTGGCAGCTTCTAAGTAAGTTAAATATAGATCTGCCATGTGATCCAGCAATACCACTACTAGGTAAACACCCTGAAGAACTGAGAGCAGAGACTCGAACAGACATCTGCACACCAATGTTCATAGGGACATTATTCACTATTGCCAAAAGATGGGACAGTCAATGTGCCCATCAACCAATGAATGGACAAGCAAATTGTGGTATGATGGAATATTATTTAGCTGTAAGAAGAAATGAAGTCATGAAGCATATGACCACATGGGCGAACTTGGAGGATATATGTTGGATGAAGCAAGTCAGACACCAAAGGACATATACTGTATGATTTCACTATTATGAACTAGATAAAATGAGCAAACTCATGAAGTTAAACAGGTAAACTAGAGGTCATCAGAAGATAGAATGAGGATAGAGAATAGAAAGCTGAGGTTTATTCTGCGCAGAATTGGTTAAAAGGTTGTTTGGAAATGTTTGGAAATGTGTAGAAATGTTGAATGCATGGTATAGTGTTTGTAAATAGTAGCATTAATATATGGGTATGATAGTGATTGAAAGGGAAAGGCCATGGGTGGGGGGAAGGAGTAGGTGAACTCGGGGCTTGTAGGTCTGTGGTTAAAACTTGGCCCAGTGGTTAGGGCATGGGAGGTTCACAGTTCAAACCCCAGGCCTCCTTGACTCGTGTGGAGCTGGCCCACGTGCAGTGCTAATGCATGCAAGGAGTACCTTGCCACATAGGGGAGCCCCATGCACAAGGAGTGTGCCCTGTAAGGAGAGCCGCCCAGTGTGAAAGAAAGTGCAGCCTGCCCAGGAATGGCGCCACCCACACGGAGAGCTGACACAACAAGATGATGCAACAAAAGAAACACAGATTCCCATGCTGCTGACAACAACAGAAGCAGACAAAGAAGATGATGCAGCAAATAGATACAGAGAACAGACAACCGGGTCGGGGGAAGGGGAGAGAAATAAAAAAATAAATCTTAAAAAAAAAAAGAAACTACAATATTGGGAATGTTCTTTTGGCAAATATGGCAGGGGAGGACTACTGGTGTAGGGTGCTGGATGTGGCAGGGGGCATACAGGACAGGGTGCAGGTGGGGCAGGCTTCTGTGGAATATGTAAGTGTTCATTTTGCCATGCTATGATATATCAGTGGGTGGAGACACACACAATAAACAGGAAAATATTGAACTCCCATCCTGAGAGTCATGCTATGTTCTCAAATAGAGAGGCAAAAGTCTCTTGAGAACATAGGCAGTGTCTAATAAAAGAAAGACCAATATGCCAAGCCCTCAATATTATTGTAAGTAACTATGAATCTTATTCTTCAAAAAGTGAAACTTAGTGGTTACCATAGGTTCCAAGAGGAGGGGGAGGGAAGAATAAATAAATAAATAAATAAATAAATAAATAAATAAGTAAGTAAGTAAGTAAATAAATAAATAAATAAATAAAATAGATGGAACATAGGGCATTTCTGGGTCATTAGCATTGTTCTGCAGGATCTTGCAATAATGAATACAGGCCATTTTAAATATCATCAAATTTATAAAAGTATACAGTCCAGAATGTAAACCACTGACCATGGTTAGTAGCAATGCTGCAACATTTGTAAATCAATTGTAAGAAATGTACCATCCATATGTAAAATGCTATTAATAAGGGAGAGGGGGAAAAAGGGAGTGTGTTGGGTATATGAGAATCCTCTATATTCTCTAGGTGACTTTTCTATAGCCTGAAACTTCTTTGAAGATAAAATGAAAAATAAGACACTGGGGGAATATGTGGAAGGAAATGTCCCTGCACATATAAGACAACAGATCTTACAGTGATGAAAGACATAATGTTTAAAAATTTTTTATTATAAAAAAATTTTATTTAAAAAATTTTTATTTAAAAATTTTAAAACTTTTTTCTTGTATTTTATATGTTATTCTTAAACTATCATTAGTGATTCATTTCTTATTATTTTTATGTGGTTATTTTCTTGGCTTCATCTTTGGAGAGGTTTTGGATCACAGAAGGGTCACAACTGTGGCAGAGGATCATTGGTGTGGGGTGTTGGTGATGAGGGGGATGCATAGGAGGGGCTTCATCTGGGGCACACCTCTAAAGCACATGAATGTGCTCAAGAATTCATGGGGCATTGTCTCAGTGGGTGGAGATCCAGACAATAATCTAAAGTATACCAAATTCCCATCCTGGGGAGTTCTGCTACATTCTTTAATGGGACAGCAAGAATCTCCCAAGTACAGGGGCAGTGCCTAGTGAAGGAGGACATACCACTGCACCAGGCCCTTGGTATGGATGAATGTACTTATGAATTTTTTCTTTTGAAATTGAAACTTAGCCTAGTATTATATGTTGCCTAAGCATTACCTCCTGAGAGCCTCCTTGTTGCTCAGATGTGGCCTCTCTAAGCCAAACTCAGCATATAACTGCAATACCATCCCCTCGGCTTGGGACATGACTCCTGGGGATGAGCTTCCTTGGCACCAAGGGATTATTACCAAGTGCCAACTAACAATGCACCCTGAAAAAGACCTTGACAAAAAGGGGGCATGGTAAATATGAATGAGTTTTTATGGCTAAGAGATTTCAAAGTGAGTTGGGAGGTCATTCCAGAGGTTACACTTATGCACATCTCAGTAGGAACTCATTAACTGCCATAGTAAATACTGCCTAAAATAGTGGGGCTCCTGAAGGCTCTAGAGATATCCAGACATTAAAAACAGGGCAGACAGTTCAGGAGTTTGGCACCCTGCAAGTGGGCCTTAGCTTGGAATTTATGCTTCCCAGTGTGAAAGAGTTGGACTCATTTGTGGTTTCCCTACACATGGTTCTTCTGCCCCTTCTATGTGAACCCACAGTTAGTACTATACTTAATAGGTGTATGTCCAAGAGACTTTAAATATTTGGTCCATCCATTTGCCAGCTGGGCCCTGAATCTCAGCAGAGTTGCAACACCTACTCTCCAGTTCATTGGACTCACCCAAGACAACTAACAAGGTAATGATGGTGGACAACACCCACCCCAAGGAACAGAGTCTGCAACTACAAGCAAGATAGTTCCATCCATCTGACCCATGGAATCTAAGCCACCTCTCACTTAGAAACAGAGTGAGACTCACCATTCCAAAATCCTCAGGATTGGGAAATGAATAATGGACTAGAATAGACTTATTGTTATTATAGCAATGGAAGAACTTCTATCACTGATATAAAGGCAGTGGCCACCAGAGGCTCTGGGGGGAGGGAGAGCAAAAAATAGGTGTAATATCAGGGCATTTTTGGGACATTGGAATTGTCCTGCATGATGTTGCAATGACAGATACAGGCCATTGTATATTTTGTCATAACTCACAAAATTGCATGAGACAGAGTATAAACTATAATGTAAACTACAACCCATAGTTAATGGCAATGCTTCAATATGTGTTTATCAATTGTAACAAATGTATCTCATCAATGAAGGAGGTTGTTCATATGGGAGAGTGTGGGAGGGGGAGGAAGTGAGGCATATGAGAATCCCCTATATTTTTTACGTAACATTTATATAACCTAAAATTACTTTAAAATAAATAAATAAGAAGGGTCATGTATATCACTAGAAGGGGAACTAAAAAATGAAACATGGGACTATGTACCATACAAATGAGTATAGGTAATAATGCATTTATGGTATGTTAATAGGGTGGTATTTGGGCAAAAATATAATCAAATCAAACTATGGACTTCAGGGTACATTGTTATATTAATGCTATTCCATCAATGGTTAAAAAAAAGGGGGAGTATGCTAGTCACAACATGTGCTACATATTGTTTGACTCCATCTATACAAAATGTAAATACAAATATATTTAAAGACATGGAAATAGAGTAGCAGTTATATAGGGCAAGGGAAAGATAGTGGAATTGAGAGATGACTGCTAAGAGGTAGGATTTTTTTTTCTTCTTAGAGTAGTGAAAATGCTCTAATATTCATTGCAGTGATGAATACACAATTTGTGATTATTCCAAATACCACTGATTGTACACTTAAGATGAATTGCATGGTTAATGAATGTATTTCAATAAAATTGATTAACTTTTTTTTTAAAGACAACCCAATCAATTGGAGAAAATATTTGAAAACCACATATCTGGTAAGGGTTTAATATCCAGAATAAACAAAGAAAACCTACAATTCAACCATAAAAAGACAAACAACCCAAATGGGCAATATACATGAATAGAAATCTCTATAAAGATACACAAATGACCAAAAAGCACATGAAAAGATACTCAACATCATTAGATCTTAGGGAAAAGCAAATCAAAACCACAATGAACTATCATTTCACAACCACTAGAATAGCAACTATTAAACAAAGAGAAAATTACAAGTGTTAGAAAGGATATGGAGAAATTTAGGAATACTCATTCATTGCTGGTGACAATATAAAATGCTACAGCCCATGTGGAAGACAGTTTGGCAAGTCCTCAGAAAGCTAAGTATAAAACTACCATTTGACCTGGCAATCCCACCACTAGGTATAATACACAAAAGAATTGAAGGTGGAGACTTGAACAGATCTTTGTACATTGATGTTCAAAGCAGCATTATTCACAATTATCAAAAGATAGAGGCAACTCAAGTGTTCATCAAGAGATGAACATGTAAACAAAATGTGGCATATAAAACACTGGAATATTATTCAGCATAAAAAAGTAATGGAAGGAAGCAGACTTGGCCCAATGGATAGGGCATCCACCTACCACATGGGAGGTCCGCGGTTCAAACTCCTGGCCTCCATGACCCGTGTGAAGCTGGCCCATGCGCAGTGCTGGTGCATGCAGGGAGTGCTCTGCCACGCAGGGGTGTCCCCCACGTGGGGAAGCCCCACGGGCAAGGAGTGCGCCCCATAAGGAGAGCCACCCAGTGCGAAAGAGATTCCAGCCTGCCCAAGAGTGGGGCTACACACATGGAATGCTGACACAGCAAGATGACACAACAAAAAGAGACACAGATTCCTGGTGCTGCTGACAAGAATAGAAGCGGACACAGAGGAACACACAGCGAATGGACACAGAGAGCAGACAACTGGGGCGGGGAGGAGGGGAGGGGAGAGAAATAAATAAATCTTTAAAAAAAATAATGGAGTTCTGATTCATTAGACAACATGGATGAACCTTGAAGACATTATGTTTCATATTGAGTGAAATAAGTCAGACACAAAATGACAAATATTATATGATCTTACTGATTTGCAATAATTCAAATAAGCAAACTCAGAGAGTCAGAATCTCTAATATAGGTTACCAGTGGTTGGGTTGGGGATAGGGAATGGGGAGTTAATACTTAAACTGTACAGAGTTTCTATTTGAGTTGATTGTAAAGGTTGTTTGTTTGTTTGTTTTAGATGGCCAGAAGTTATTTATTGGAGGGCACAGGTTGGGTGAGGGCAGGGCTGGCAAAGCCCTCACGAGTGCAGGGCCTGCCACTTGTCCAAGGGGCCATGAGTGGGGATGTATTTTACCCACCAGCCAACCGGGATGAGGCACTTCTTGGGCACCATATCTTTCAATTTGCCAGCATTGAACTTGGTGAAGCCCCACTTCTTGAAGATATGGATTTTCTGGCAGTCAGGGAACTTGAACTTGGCCCTGTGCAGCACCTCAATCACATGCTTCTTATTCTGAAGCTTGGCACAGTTGGACTTGATGACTTGGCCAATGTGGACCTGGGCCACTGTCCCAAGGCTTTCCAAAGGCACCTCACATACTCATCCGGAGCCAAATTGGGGATGGTACATGGTCACAGACAGGACCATCAATAAGTAAGGGCTGTCTCCAAGGTCCCTCAGGTCCCTCAGGGCAACCTGTACAAGCAACAGGCCACATACTCTACCAAGGAGGCTGCTGTCCACAGCCACTGCACAATGGGCCCCCATGGGGAGAGGGGGACAGTCGGCTTAGTTGGCTTCAGACTGTAAAGTTTGATAATGGATAGCACAACATTGTGAATGCAATTAACAGCACTGAATTTTATATGTGAATGCGGTTAAAAGGCTAAAATTTAAGTTGTATGTATGTTACTAGAATACATTTTTTATGGAAAAAAAAGAACTATAAACCACAAATAGTGAACTTTATTGTAAATGATGAACTATAGTTAGTGCAATTATAAAAATGTTCTTTCTTGAATTATAACAAATGCACCACACTAATATAACGTATCAATAATAAGGTGGAATATAGAAACTCTGTATTTTATGCATGATATTTCTATAAAATACACTCGAATAAGTTTTCAAACTTACAATTGATTACAAAGACAATCTCCTAGAAAGAAAGAAAGTAACAGAAAGATTTGGAATGATTATTCAGCATTGGATGATTACTACAATTAATCGATTACTTTTCTAAGACTGGGATATATTTTGATAGCAAGAAATAGAAGCTTTCAAGGTATCTTAACCAAATAGTGGTATTTATTGGAAAGACACATGGAATTTTCATGGAACTCACAGGCATAAAATAGAACTGGGCCACCCCGAAGATGGAAAAAGGAATCAGGACTTGGGAACCGTGGTTCTACTCTCCCTTGTCCTGAAAGTTAAGTGTCTCCTATTTTCACTTTTCTTGGTTTGTCTGTTTTGTTCATCATCTTCTTTGCAGAGTGGCTTTCTCTGTCCGGTGGTGCACTTGAGCCACATATGACTCCCCAAGCCCTACAGGGATTCACTAGAACCTCTGAGACCTAATTCCATATTCTTAAATGGGAAAACTGACTAGGATAGCTTGGGCCAAGTATATATTCCCAAATGCTTGTTACCTTAGAATTTTCTGGAAGACCCTACTTTATAGGATTCCAAATATAATGCCATATTTTGATGTTCTCTCCATTGGACTGAAAAAATGCTTCAGCACTTACTATAGTATTTTGATGCATCCAGTGACCAAATGAAGTTATAAAAATGTGAAAGAGAGCATTCTGTGTCAGGTTCTTAAGTTACCAGATCAATATGGTTGGGTTTCATCCCACCCAAAAGAAAGGTCATGCATTTTTTTTAAGTGAAGACTTTCAAGCACAACCTGATGATAATTCCTTTTTTTTTTTTTTTTCCCACAAAAGATAAACTCATCTTTACGTACTGGAAGAAGCAGACTGTGGAGTTTTCCTCATCATCAATGTGGGAGCCTCTATCTGGAAGACTAAACAGTTACTGACTTCTAAGGCTGTGGCAACATGCAGACTAAAAGCATAAACCACAATTTCTTCCCACAGATGCTTTGTCTTACAGAATAGGAGCTGTGCTTGCTAACAAAATGCTGAAAGGCACTGAAGTAACCATTTAACCATTACTAACTACTTAACGACAATGCCATCTCCAGAATGCAATAAGGCATACAACAACAATGAAAAAGTTTATCCTGTTGTAGAAGTCAAGAATTTCCACACTCTCATTAGCAAGCCTTTATAATCTGTACTAATCACAAGTTTCTTTGGGGATTCTTGTCTAGGCATAAGCTTAAACCATTAATTAAGTCACTGCATATGTGATGCTGGCATTGTTCCCTCCTTGTTTATAATACATACTTAGCTACCCGTCTGAAAGAGGAAAATGGAATGCAGATGCCAGAGCTGCCTGTCTCTGTGGACCCCTTAGTATGGGGTACCACCTCCATGAGAGGTTTTGATATCACAGTATTCCCTAATCCTTTTCTTCAGGGTGACCCATTCACAAGTTTAACTATATGTGACATCAAATTGATCCACATCTTATACTGCACATGGAGAGACACATGACAAATTTTCCTTTTAAAAAAACAGATTCTAAAAGACAGGTCCCTCATTCTCTTATGGCTGCTGAGGCAGCAGCCTCCTCCTTTACATGAGAACTATCCTCTTCAGTTTCTCACAGTCCCCAATTTTCCCGATTGTCGTATCCTAATGGCTCCACTCACTTATGATCTCTGGGTGACCCTTGTAAGCACTTGAAATTGAGAGCCCCTTTGATGGTCTGCTCAGAACCCAGCTGCTGAAGTCACAGTGCCTCTACACTGGTGCAGAGACATGTACCAAGCATCCCAGGGAACCCTGGCAGAAGGTAGCAAGCCCATTAAAAATATTTCCTCTAAAGACATTTGACATTGACCTTTTGGGATATACCTTCTGAGGACAAAACAGAATCACAGAATCAAGGATGTGATCATTCTTCTCTGGCCTTGGCAATTATTGAAATAGTCATGTTGTACACATACCAGATAACCAAAAGTGAGGCTATTCTCCTCTTTCCTACTTGCTTATTTTAAAATTGCTGGTCGAAGAAGGAAGGTTATGTGCGGCAAAGGCAGGATACTGTGGTTCTGTATGAGTCAGGAGTTTACGTTGTTGCAGGGTTTTTTAGTCGAGGGGTTAAAAGGATTAAGTCTATGCTAGATAAAATTGGTTGAAAGGCTGGCCTTTGCTGGTTTGTGGTGCCACCCAGACCACGGTAGTCCTCTGCTAATATATAGATGTTGCATCTAATCAGAGAAGCCCCTCCAGAGATATTCTGTTAGCCCCAGGAACCCTGTCTATTCCCATGCTCACTGAGACTCCCAGTTAGGGATGTTCGAGCTGGTTCAAGAGCTAGATAGCAGGCCCTGTTTCTCCTTTCTTTGTCTCTTCCTGTCCCTGTCCTCCCCTCCCCATCACTTTCTCATGCTTATCATTCTACTCTTATCACTTGCTCTCTCCTCACTAAAGCAAGCTGGGGAAACTTTGCAGAAATTTTCTCCTGGGGGACTTTCTATCAGAGCTCAAGGCCTTCTGCCATTGGAGGAGGCTCATGATTTACTTCAAAACTTGCCAAGGTACCTCACCAAAACAGATGCTAGTTAGTAATAAATGCTTTAAAACAAATAGCCAGCATCTCAGCATTTATCTGTATTTACCCATAAACTAAGGATGCCAAAGAGTCATGTGTTCAAAAGCTCAGATGTTAATTTGGTGGTCTGACTGGACAGAAGCTAAACCCATAGTTTCCATCAACGAACACATACACACACGCACAATGTCTAAATACATCTGCTGGTAGCCATTTCTCTCTCCTATTTGAATGGCCTGTTTCTCTTGAGTATGTTAGTTTAGGAAATGGGGTCTGTTGTAGTATTCTTTACTCAGTGTTAACTCAAGAAGCAAAGTCACAGCTGCATTTTACAACTAAGTACCAGACCATATTCTCTTATCATCTCTGCTTTCTTGCCCATAGGCAATGAAAGCTTCTTTACTAGCAGAAAAAACCAGTGTAAGGTAATCAGGCAGCTTTGGAAGTACAAGGTTGTGTGTATTTCATGAGGTTTGTTTAGTTTCTTCTGAAAGAAAAATTGGACACATTACTCTCATCTATACTGGAAAGAGATTAACCAAAATCAGTCAACTCGTGATTATACTAGGCTTAACATGCTAGTAGATCATCTTGAGCCCTTCTTTTCAGTCCTCCCGCCTACTCCTTCTCTGGTTCACTGCTCATTACCTTCTTTATCAGTGTGTAGAGATAAAGGTCATGATGATATATACTTGAATGCTTTCTCTTTTATGTTCATAGCTCTGCAAAAGATTTGAAGGAGAAAAAAGCTGAAACAAACATGGGACTTCAGGATCATCTGAGGATTTTAAGTAACTCTGTGCTCCTTGCCTCCCAATTTGTAAATCTAATTTAGCGTCGGTTGAATAAACTTTTCCATAAGATAAATGTGCTATTTTCTCCTTCTGTGGCTCAGTACAAGGATCACTCCAACAAGCAACTTGGCAAAGAGAAGTCATCAGTAAAAGTCACTTCAAAGGCTTGTTCACCCAAATTATGATCTGCACCACTTTTTACTGCCAAGTTCTAGGTCATTCACACCGAAGCACTCAAAGTTGACACTCTGGTAGGATTTGGCAGAAAAAGAATTTGCATTCGAATTGGATATGGGACTCTGTGGTACCATGTTTGCACAGAGAGCTGCTGTCATCTTTGGCCACACTGATAAATCCTATTTATCATGAAGAAAGACACCTAAATTTTACGAACCTCATAAACTCATCTACAATAGTAGATGGACTGCTTAACTTTATAGTGACATGACTGAGAGTTGTTTTTTCCAAACTATCCAAGAACAGTTTTAACACTATTGTTTGAGAGCTACCTTAGTTTAAAATGATTAATGCAAGCAATATTATAATATATTACACTGTATATATTGTAAATAGGCTGAAAGAGTATCCATATTACTGGAAGATACTTTGCAGTTATGTAGTTAGATATTTCTGGGTTGGGTGCATAATCAATCAAGGCTGTATTTGCTTGGAATGTATTGACTGCCAATTAACTTATATGCTACTTATTCCATTGCTCAAATATAAAAGCATTCAAATTAATCATTACAGAATTTCTTGAGGCTGTGTTCTTTGCTTCTTTGTGCTGATAAATATTTACCTTCTCTATATTTCAATACTTTGGAAATTATCTCCTGATCAACAAGGAATATTGACATTAACTACAAGTTTTAAAAAAGCAAAATGTTATCATTTTGTAATATTCTCAGGCCATGTTATCATTCGTTAGTGAATAATTGTTGATGCTTGCTGTATAATGACTTCATTTTAAATAGCATGAGAAAAAAAGCTATTTTTTTTCCCCTTTCTTCAGAGATCATCAGAAGTCAAAATGACATAATGGATGGGGAGGATCATGGTTTAGGGGCATGTGGAGAGAAGCTTGCCATTCCATGCTTTTCTAAGAATATTTTCTGATTCTGATGACTACAGCTACAAGCTGGGTCAGGAAAGTTTGACAGCTACAAATTAATGGAATTACTTCATGCACTAGGTCAATATCTGAAGTCCAATTTTTACTCACCCACAATAATGATTTAATATATATTAACTACCACTGATTAGATTCATCTGGAATTAAGACATTAATACTAATGAACCAGCAAGCAATTTTATGCAAATAAAAAGCTGGCATTCACATTTTGTGGTACAGAAAGAATACTTCACTAATGAGAAAGAATAATAAAAACAACAATAACATTAGTTGAGTCCTTTCTAAGTCCCGGGCTACGTCTAACAGCTTTATATGGATTATCTCACTGAATCCTCACACAACCCACGCTGTAATATTGAGACTTACAGAGGTTGAGTAGGATATTCAAGGTCACATGGTTATTAAAGGGCTGAGACTGGCAATGAATTGAAACAATCTTACTCCAGAACCTTTATTTTATACTATGTTATATAGGCTATCAACTGAATTATAAATCGCATCTCTACATAGCCATGCCTGAAATTGCTTTGGATTAGCTCCAAAAGGAAAAATTCCTTGTGCCACTAGACTGTTTTCTTTCCCTCCACTCCTCAACATTCAAAAAGCAACTGTGCATCTGCCTTCCGAACTTCCTAATTCATCTCATGCCTAGAGCACAATTTTTTTTTGCCAACACAAATTAGAAAACAACCACATAAACAAAAGGGCATAGCTCTTTAAGATACAGATTTTTCTTTCATGAGAATAAGGAATCTATTAAACAACTACTTATAAGCCAGCCAGCACAAGTTCTTTATTTGTATTGGTGTACACATAGATCTATGTGGTGGAAGAAACTCAAGATGCAGCTATTATCCCAGGATACAGCACATCACCCAAAGCACAGGAAACAAGGGAAGTTTTCTGAGTCACAGTTCTTAATCCAGAAGCTCAGGATGATTCACCTCCTGCTGTCAGTAATATAGTCCTTCAACAGGTATTGAAAGCTACTAAATGTCAGGCCTGGCTGGAGTCAGGGATAAAAGGAGGTTTATAGTCTAAGGTGGGAAGAGAAATGTTAAGACAAATCCTATCACTTTCAACCGGCAGGTGCTAAAGAGAGGATTCACAAAGTGCTTTGAAAAATGCAAAGGATAAAAAACTGTGTACCATGGAGGAAGGAGGGTTCTGGATATAGATTGGGTGGTTTCATTTGATTAGGAGCTCAAAGGGCGAGAAGAGGCATAGGGAGCTAGTGTCCGCATTCCAGGCAGAAGTAATAACACAAACAAGGTCTCAGAGATGTCGTCATGCATGGCATGTTCCTCCATGGTATTTAAGTATTGCATGGATGGTGGGGAATTGCAGAGATTAGACTGGAAAAGAGATTGGGCAGAATGGTTAAGGGCTTTAGAAGCCTTGCTTCAGGGACTTGGCCTTTGTCCCGGAGAGGCAATCTCATCTTTCAAACAATAAAATATGTGGGAATTTTTTTTGGGTTTTGAGAATTAGCTTTGCTCTTGGTGAGGATAAGGGAATGATGTAGAGAGAAACTGGAAGCAGGAAAGGCCAGTCAGGGAGCTATAACAATAGAACAGGTAAGAGATGGAAAGGAAGGCCCGTATTAAGGCAAAGGTGGGATATGGAAAGGAATGGATAGAGTATAGAAATAGTTGGAAAAAAAAAGAAATAGTTGAAAGTTAAATCTCCAGCGTGGGATGTAGGTGATTCATAGAAAAGAGCATTCAGGCAGGGATTATTTAAGCATTTCCCACTTGTTGGATCATGGTACAAAATTAAGAACAACTTACAAAAGTCAAAAGCAACTTAGGAGTTAAAATTAACTAGTTCTGACTTGGAAATGAAAAGGGAAATGGGGTCAGGGAATTTATAATTTTATTTCCTTACCCCCTGGGTAACTCATATATCACTGTAACTGTATCTCAGACAAACCTCAGACACTAGTCTACTCACTGTTTTATGCCCACCACTAAACTTTTTCAAAAAAATGCCAAGAACCTATAACACAATTCTCCCTCAAAACCAGCATGCCATTCTTTGCCATTTATTTCAAATCTCCTAAAAGTGTCATTGTTTCCCATAAATCCATTCAAAATTGATATTAAAAAATCTATAGCTCAGCTATGTTCACTCTTTCCAAATTCTAACCAATTAATATCCACCTATATCTACATCCTCAAGTTTATATTTGTTATAAATTCTCTATCTTTAACTTTTCTATTAGATTTACATATGATCCAATACCATTCAAAAGTGTCTTCTCATTCAATAGATATTAACCCATATTACTACAATGTGTACATGGGGAGGGATACATTCAAGTGTTTGTCATTAAAAAGATTACTTCACGGGAAATGGACTTGGCCCAGTGGTTAGGGCGTCCGTCTACCACATGGGAGGTCCAAGGTTCAAACCCTGGGCCTCCTTGATCCGTGTGGAGCTGGCCCATGTGCAGTGCTGATGCGCGCAAGGAGTGCCCTGCCATGCAGGTGTGTCCCCCGTGTAGGGGAGCCCCACGTGCAAAGAGTGCGCCCCGTAAGGGTAGCCACCCAGCTCGAAAGAAAGTGCAGCCTGCCCAGGAATGGTGCCATGCACACGGAGAGCTGACGCAGCAAGATGACACGACAAAAAGAGACACAGATTCCCGCGCTGCTGACAACAGAAGCAGACAAAGAAACAAGACGCAGCAAATAGACACAGAGAACAGATAAGTGGGATTGGGGGGGGAGGGGAGAGAAATAAATAAATAAAATCTTTAAAAATAAATAAATAAATAAAAAATAAAAAGATTACTTCACAATAAAATATTTGACACCTTGATGAATTGAATATGTTCAGTATTTTTAAATTGCACTTATTATCTGTTGGAAATTGGTTAGCTATATCACAATATTGATTTTGTTTGCTAATGTGAAAGTAGCTAACACACACTTTTGCATACACCTTTTCTTAACAGGAAACTACTCAATTTCAGTGTACATCACTTTGTTTGCATAGAGTAACAAACTAAATGACAATGTGATAGTTTTAATAACACCATTGATGGGCTTTTAATTTCTTTGCTACTCAACTAGATCATTCATTGTTACGTAATAAGAAAAATTATGTAAACAACAAGTATATCTTGCTCTAAAATTTATTTGCTCTACCCCTTAAAAGTCTTAAGTAAGCAACATACATTTCCTTAGATAAAATACAACTTAGAAAATGTTAGCTGTTTCCTTTCAATGCAAAAAATATTTCCCAAATGTGTGGCCAGGCACAAGAAGCTTATAGTCTTAGGTGAAAAGGCAGATGACACACAAAATACTAACTAATAAGACAAGGTACCATACAAACAAGGATAAAAGTTAGTAGTGGGGTCAATATAAGAACAAGACAGCATCAGTGTAGACTTGTTGTAAACATTAGGAAAACATCTCAGAATGGCTGGAATTATTGGCTTACAAGACTCAAAGGCCCAGGGGCTATACTAAAAAGGTTTCAGTCAGGACACTTTGTGATGGCATCAAGACTATCCGCAATTCTCTACAATGCTCCCAGTCCTTCAGTTTTACATGCCAGTCCTCAGGATGACACCCCTTGTGTCTGAAGTAGCTGAAGTAGTTTCAGACTGGATAAGATATGAGTATTTGTGTTCTATTATTCCCAGAAAAAGTCCTCAATTCATTCTGATTGGATAAAATCAGTTCACTTCTGAACCAGTTACTCTATGTGGGAGAATGAAGCTTCTTAACTGACTTAAATCAAATCTAACCCTTTATCCCCCAGAACCAGCCATGGTATCACCTACCTATATCCATACAGCTCCTAAATGGAAAACAGGGCCTAATTGGGAGAAGGGGAGAAATTGGCAGTCAACCAACAGATGTCCACTGTATCTTATTCTCCTCCTGGCTTAGCTCTTCTATGTATCTGAGAATTTTCATTATAAAATTAATTGCATTAAAATAAATTCATTATCATCACTCTGTTCTCATTTACAATGTAAATCCAGTAAGATGCTCATTTAAAGAAGCCATTGTTAACTAAATGAAGATGACAAATTGGCTCCCCAAATTCTAAATTTGCATGTAACGGTGACTAGTGCTTCCAAGTGGGAAAAAAAACTCAGTTCAACCTCAGTTTTGCCACTGCCTAACCTCAGAAGTTCCAGTCCACTAAACACATCACCTTCTTTATTTGTAAACTGTATATAAAACAACATAACTTAGAGATAATTGCAGTGATTTATAATAACAAAGGGAAAGCACTTGCTTTAAAAAGCTATTGTTGTTGTTATTATTGTTATCCTCCTCATCACTATACACATCATCTTCCCAACCCTGAAAAGACAGATAGAACAAGTGTCATACGTCTCTTTAGGATAAGAAGGCATTTAAGATAAGACGGCTGCCTTAGAACGCAAATAATCAGGGAAGGCAAGCAGTAGAATTTATCCCTTTCTGGCTGTTTCAGTAAATGTCTCTTTGAAAGAGAAGTCATAGTTTGACCATTAAATAATTGTGCACTCTAAGGTAAGTTACATAAACTTTCTAAAATTAGTTTCCTCATTTGAATGGAGGTATCAAAAATATCTAGGGAGGAGGGGAGGGAAGATGGTCGCTGAGTGAACTTGCCTTTGCGTGAACTTAACCAACAACAAGAAACTAGAATAAGAAGAAAAAAGTGACAAAGAGAAGATATAACACCTATGCAAAAATAACAGCTAATTAACCTCCAAGAGCAGACAAAGAACCTAAGGAACTGATTAAATCCGTCAAGATAAAGAGATGACCAGAAAGCAAAAAAATCTACAAACCAAACCAGTAATCAGGAAAACATGGCTGAATCCAATCAACAAACCAATAATCATGAAGGGGAGCAAAACTTGGCACAAGCAATGAAAGATCTCAGAACATTTATCACTGACAAATTTGACGAAGTAATGAAAGAGGTTAACAACATGAAGACATCACTTGGAGGGGAAATTGCAGACATACGCAAAAACATAACAGATATGATGGGAATGAACACCACAGTTCAAGAAATCAAAAATACACTTGCAGCAAATATCAGCAGACTAGAAGAGACAGAGCAGAGAATTAGTGATGTGGAAGACAGTACTTCAGAAATCAAACAGATAGTAGAAGGGGTCAATAAGAAGACAGAAAAAATCCAATTAGGATTTAGGGACCTGAATGACAATGCAAAACGCTCAAACATACGTATTATAGGCATTCCAGAAGGTGAAGAGAAGGGAAAGGGGTCAGAAGGAATGTTGCAGGAAATAATGGATGAAAACTTCCCAAATCTACTGAAAGAGACAGATGTACATATCCAAGAAGCACAGCGCACTCCACAAGTCATAAACCCCAACAGGCCCACCCCAAGACACATACTTGTCAAATTATCCAATGCTCAAGACAAAGAGAAAATCCTAAAAGCAGCAAGAGAAAAGAAAACCATCACATACAAGGGAAGCTCAATTAGATTAAGTGCTGATTTCTCTTCTGAAACCATGGAGGCAAGAAGGCAGTGGTATGATATAGTCAAGGTACTAAAGGAAAGAAATTTCCAACCAAGAATACTCTATCCAGCTAAATTAGCATTCAAACATGATGGAGAGTTCAAAATATTCGCAGACAAACAGAAACTGAAAGAGTATACCAACAAGAAACCTCCCCTTCAAGAAATTCTAAAGGGAGTTCTACAGGAAGAAAGGAAAAAACAGGAAAGGCAGAGTTGGAGGAGAGTATAAGACCAACAACAATAACAAAGAAGACAAAAAAAAATATACAAACAAAATATGACAAACACAAATCCAATCAAAATATGGCTAGCACAAATAATTCCTTGATAGTAATAACACTGAATGTCAATGGATTAAACTCACCTATCAAAAGATTCAGACTGGGACATTGGATAAGGAAATATGACCCATCCATATGCTGTCTACAAGAGACACATCTTAGACCCAGAGACACATGGAGATTGAAAGTGAATGGCTGGAAAACAATCATACAAGCTAACAATAACCAAAAAAAGGCAGGAGTAGCTATATTAATATCAGACAAAATAGACTTTAAATGTGAAACAATTGTGAGAGACAAAGAAGGATACTACATTTTAGCGAAAGGGAAAATCTGTCAAGAAGATCGAACAATCATAAATATCTATGCCCCTAACAAGGGTGCCTCTAAATACGTCAGGCAAACGCTGGAAAAACTAAGTGAAAGAATAGATACATCTACAATTATAGTGGGGAATTTTAATACACCACTATCAACTCTGGACAGAATATCTCAAAAGAGAATCACCAAAGAAACAAAACATCTGGATAGTATATTAGAGGAGCTGGATCTAATAGATATATATAGATCGCTACACCCAAACACAGCAGGATATACATTTTTCTCAAGCGCACATGGATCATTCTCCAAGATAGATCATATGCTAGGCCACAAAGAAAGGCTGAACGAATTCAGAAAGATTGAAATCATACAAAACATTATCTCTGACCACAGTGGACTCAAGCTGGAGATTTGCAAGGGACAGAAGCCTAGATTTCCCACCACGATTTGGAAATTAAACAGCACACTCTTAGAAAAACAGTGGGTCAAAGAGGAAATCTCAAAAGAAATCAATGACTACCTTGAAACAAATGATAATGATAACACAACATACCAAAATTTATGGGATGCAGCAAAAGCAGTACTGAGAGGGAAGTTTATAGCCATAAATTCATATATCAAAAAAGAAGAAAGAGCAAAAATTGAAGAACTAACTGCACATTTGAAGGAATTAGAAAAACAACAACAAAGTAACCCAACAGGAAGAAGAAGGAAGGAAATAACAAAGATAAGAGCAGAACTAAATGAAATAGAAAATAAGAAAGCACTTGAACAGATAAACAAGACCAAGTGCTGGTTTTTTGAGAAGATTAACAAAATTGACAAACCTTTAGCAACACTAACAAAGAAAAAAAGAGAGAAGATGCAAATACACAAAATAAGAAATGAGAAAGGCGATATCACCACTGACCCCACAGAAATAAAGACTATCATAAGAGGATATTTTGAAAAACTATATTCCAACAAAAATGACAATCTAGAGGAAATGGACAAATTCCTAGAAACACATAAGCAGCCCATATTGACAAAAGAAGAAATTGATGATCTTAACAAACCAATCACAAGCAGAGAGATAGAATCAGTTATTAAAAATCTCCCAACCAAGAAGAGCCCAGGGCCAGATGGCTTCACAGATGAATTCTACAAAACATTCCGGAAAGAACTGACACCAATCCTGCTGAAACTATTCCAAAAAATCGAAACAGAAAGAACATTACCCAACTCCTTCTATGATGCCAACATTACCCTAGTACCAAAGCCAAACAAAGACATCACAAGAAAGGAAAATTACAGACCAATTTCTCTAATGAATCTAGACGCAAAAATACTTAACAAAATACTTGCTAATCGTATTCAACAACACATTAAACGTATTATACACCACGACCAAGTGGGATTCATCCCAGGTATGCAAGGATGGTTCAACATAAGAAAATCAATCAACGTAATACACCATATAAACAGATTGAAGGAAAAAAATCACATGATTATATCTATTGATGCAGAAAAAGCATTTGACAAAATACAGCACCCTTTCTTGATAAAAACACTCCAAAAGATTGGAATACAAGGGAATTTTTTGAACATGATAAAGAGTATATATGAAAAACCTAAAGCCAATATTGTTTACAATGGAGAAATCCTAGACTCCTTCCCTCTAAACTCAGGAACAAGGCAAGGATGCCCACTGTCTCCGCTCCTATTTAACATTGTCTTAGAAGTACTTGCTCGAGCACTGAGGCAAGAACCAGAAATAAAAGGCATTCAAATTGGAAAGGAAGAAGTCAAAATTTCATTATTTGCAGATGACATGATCCTATACATAGAAAACCCTGAGAGATCTACAACGAAGTTTCTAGAACTCATAAATGAGTTTAGTAAAGTCGCAGGTTATAAGATCAATGCGCAAAAATCAGTAGCATTTCTGTACACTAATAATGAGCAAGATCAGGAGGAAATCAAGAAACAAATACCATTCACAATAGTAAATAAAAAAAATCAAATACTTAGGAATAAATTTAACTAAAGAGGTAAAGAACTTATACACCGAGAACTATACAAGATTGTTCAAGGAAATCAAAGAAGACCTGAATAAATGGAAGACTATTCCTTGTTCATGGATAGGAAGACTGAATATTATTAAGATGTCTATCCTACCAAAACTGATCTACACATTCAATGCAATCCCAATAAAAATCAATGCAGCCTTCTTTAAGGAACTAGAAAAACTAACTATGAAATTTATTTGGAAAGGAAAGAGACCCCGAATAGCCAAAGACATAGTGAAAAAGAAAAACGAAATTGGAGGAATCACACTACCTGACTTCAAAATATACTACAAAGCTACGGTGGTGAAAACAGCATGGTATTGGCATAAGGAGAGACACATAGACCAATGGAATCGAATTGAAAGCTCTGATATAGAACCTCACATATACAGCCACATAATATTCAATAAAGCCACCAAACCCTCTCAACTGGGAGAGAGTGGCCTATTCAACAAATGGTGTCTGGAGAACTGGATAGCCATATGTAGAAGAATGAAAGAGGATTACCATCTCACACCTTATACAAAGATCAACTCAAGATGGATCAAAGACCTAAATATAAGAGCCAAGACCATAAAAACCTTAGAAAGCAGTGTAGGGAAACATCTACAGGACCTTGTAATAGGAAATGGATTTATGAATATCTCACCAAAAGCACGAGCAGCAAAAGAACTAATAGATAAATGGGACTACCTCAAAATTAAAGCCTTCTGCACCTCAAAGGAGTTTGTCAAGAAAGTAAAAAGGGAGCCCACACAGTGGGAGAAAATATTTGGCAATCATATATCTGATAAGAAACTTATAACGTGCATATATAAAGAACTTCTATATCTTGAAAATAAAAAGATAAACAACCCATTTAAAAAATGGGAAAAAGACTTAAACAGACACTTCTCCGAAGAAGAAATACAAATGGCAAAAAAGCACATGAAAAAATGTTCCAAATCTCTAGCTATCAGGGAAATGCAAATTAAAACCACAATGAGATACCATCTTACACCCATAAGATTGGCAGCTATGAAAAAAACAGAAGAATACAAGTGCTGGAGAGGATGTGAAGGAAGGGGAACACTCATCCACTGCTGGTGGGAATGCAGAAGGATCCAACCATTCTGGAGGACAGTATGGCGGTTTCTCAAAAAACTAGCCATAGATTTGCCATATGACCCAGCAATACCACTGCTGGGTATATACCCAGCAGAACTGAAAACAAGGACACAAACAGATATATGTACACCAATGTTCATAGCAGCATTGTTCACTATTGCCAAAAGTTGGAATCAACCCAAATGCCCATCAACAGATGAGTGGATCAATAAAATGTGGTATATACACACAATGGAATACTACTCGGCTGTAAGAACAAACACACTACAAACACATGTGATAACATGGATGAATCTTGAGAACCTTATGTTGAGTGAAGCAACCCAGACATTGAAGGACAAATACTACATGACCTCAATGATATGAAATAAACAAGCTGCCTTAGATAGCAAGAGACTGAACGATAGGCTTACAGGAAATCGGAGAGTGGAGGAAGGATATGAGCCGATGTCTGCAGGGGTGGAATTTAAGATGAGATGGTGGTAAGTATGAACACAAAGAAGAGATAAAAGGGGGGCAAGGGGTTGCCTTTGGTTGGGGCTTTGCGGGTTTGAGGGTGGCTGGGGAGGGACGGATGGGTAACATTGCCCAAAAGTGGGGGGAGGGAGGGGTAGCATACGAACACAGGAGAGGGTCAGATGTTGGTGGAGAGTAAAATGCCGAGAAAATCATATCAAAATATAATAAAGAGGGTTACCTGTTTAGAATGCTCGGAGGGGAGGGTCTGATGCAGGACGGGCTCCTGGGGAATGTCTAAATGCTCATTCTGCCAGAGTGGGTGTCACCATGGGGTAGAAACCCAAGTAGTGAGAGTGGGGGTGGACCCACATCCTGGGGAGGACTAATGCCACCAAATAGAGGGAACTGTATCCCTCGAGAGAAAGGGTGGCTCCCAGGGCATTGGGGCAGTTGAGCAAGTTAGGCCCTGAACACTATTCCATCTATCTCTGGAAGTGGCTCCTCAGGAAACGGAGGTTGGCTGTCACTGTGGGCACCAAGGTGGAAGGGAAAATGGACGTTAAATGTGTGGAACCAAGGTAAATGCGGGGTAAGAGAGGAGTTTCTTGAGAGTACACAACGATGGATATAAAACATGTAATATTACACCATAACATATAGGAGATGACAGACTGATAATGTCAACCATAATGTAAAACATAGGATAACTAAGAATGTAAAGAACTGTGTATCCTAAAGTATGCACCATAATGTAAGCACAGATGTCACCTTGTTAGAAAGCTAATGTCTCAGACTCTGTACATCACGTTAAGTAAATATGATGTGAATAGGGTGTAAGAGTATCGCTGTGGAAGGAAAAAGGTTTTGTGGTGGATGTATGGGAGTGCTGTATATTATATATATGCATTGCTGTGGTCTAGGACTCCTGTGAAGAGAAGCTGAATAATTAGGGGGGAAAAAAAAAAAAAGGATGTAGAATTTTTTCAAGTCAACATTCTTTATCTAAGTTCTTTATCTAACTTTATCCAAGTTCTTTATCTAACCTTTAAATCCATCGCTATATGCCATTCCCTAGTAAGGGACCATGACATTATATTGGGCTTCAAATTTCGGGGAGTTCTGGATCACAGAGTGTTTCAACAATGGCAATGGAGGGATACTGGTATGGGATACCAATGACAGGTGATATATGGCTGACAGGGAGCTGTACAGAACATATGTCCAGGGCGCATGGTAATGTTTGGATATACTCATAGTGGCAACAATTAAAAACCACAGCAGGGGGGGTACTGGGTTCCTGGCCAGTGGTGCTCTGTTGTGGTCCCTAGGGGAGCAGCGACAGTCTCCCAGGTACAGCGGCGGGGAACGGGAGGGAGTGAGGGTTCAATAGCGAGCCCCTGATGCTAATGACTATGCTTGTGAGCTGATAAGCCTAAAATAAGAACAAGGCCTAGAGCAACATTGTGCCTGGGAATTTCCTCCTGTCAGCCTTCATGTTACTCAAATATGGCCAGTCTCGAAGCCAAACTCAGCATGTAAATGCAATGCCTTCCCCCCAGCGTGGGACATGACACCCGGGGATGAGCCTCCCTGGCACCGAGGGACCACTATCAACTACCAACTGATGATGCAACTGGAAAATGACCTTATACGGAAGGTTCAATGTGGATCAGCAGAATATCCCTGTCTACATAAAATAACATGACTTTAAAATGCTGTTTGACCTAAAGTAAGGGGGAAATGGAAAAGAGAAATGAGTTTATATGGCTACGAGTTTCTACAAAAGAGTCTGGAGGCTGGCAGAAGGATTGCCCTCATGCACAACTGAGCAGAGTCAGAGAGACAGATAAAGCAGATACAACCCCCAGATATCGGTTCCTTCGAGGGCTAAAGAGACCCATGGGAATTATGGTCATGGCCGATGGGGTTAACTACCAGGTCAGATGGCCCCTTTTTGGAACTGGTGTTTATGTGTGATGAATCTGGACTCAGATGGGATCTTCCTTCATAAGACTTTCATGCTAATGTGCTGGAGGTGCAGTTAATGTTGGGGTTTAAGATATATTTAGGGGATTTGAATCTCTGGACTGACAATGTGATAGCCAGGTCCTGAGCCTCAACAGACTCCAGCACCTACAATATGATGTATTGGACTTACCACACTCAGCTAAGATGGAGTTGAAGAAGGACAACCACCACACCATGGAGCCTAGAGTGATTACAACTGAAAGTGGGAGGATTGCATCCAACATCCATGTGGAATCTGAGCCTCCTCTTGACATAGAGGTGCAATGGACACAACCAATCCGATGTCCACATAGAAGAGGTGGCATTGGATTGGGAAAAGTGGACATGGTAGCTGATGGGTATGGGGAAAGGCAGGAAGAGATGAGAGGTGGAGGCGTCTTTGGGACATGGAGCTGCCCTGGATGGTGCTTCAGAGGCAATCACCGGACATTGTAAATCCTCACAGGGCCCACTGGATGGAATGGAGGAGAGTATGGGCCATGATGTGGACCATTGACTATGAGGTGCAGAGGTGCCCAAAGATGTACTTACCAAATCCAATGGATGTGTCATGATGATGGGAACGAGTGTTGCTGGGGGGGGGGGGGGAGAGGTGGGGTGGGGGGGTGGGGTTGAATGGGACCTCACATATATATTTTTAATGTAATATTATTACAAAATCAATAAAAATAAAAAAAAATATATCTAGGGAAATGATACTGGCTCAACTGATAGAGTGTCTGCCTACTACGTGGAAGGTCCAGGGTTCAAACCCAGGGCCTCCTGACCCGTGTGGTGAGCTGCCCCACACGCAGTGCTGATGCACGCAAGGAGTGCTGGCCCATGCAAGGGTATCCCCCGCGTAGGGGAGCCCCACGTGCAAGGAGTGCACCCCATAAGGAGAGCCATCCTGTGCAAAAAAAGCACAGCCTGCCCAGGAATGGAGCCACACACACGGAGAGCTGATGCAGCAAGATGACAGAACAAAAAAAGAGACAGATTCCCGGTGCCACTGACAAGAATGCAAGTGGATACAGAAGAACACACAGCAAATGGACACAGACAACAGACAATGGGGGTTCGGGGGTGGGAGAAAAAAAAAATGTACTTCATAGGGTTTACTGAATTAATGTCTGTATATAGGACACATCCCATAAAATATAGCAGCTATTTTTACCATTGTCATTAAAAAAATTATTACAAAGCTGTCCCACTAGACAACCAGGGGAAACTGAAAGTGATTACATGATATGATTTCAGAAACTGTTTGTTGTTGTTGTTATTTTAAAATCTGTTTATCTTCATCTTGTTCCATTCTCATTTAGACATGGCAGAGAACAAGAATTAAAAAAGTCTGTGAGAGTTTTCATCTTGGGATGCTAAGGAAACTGAGTTTGTTAGCTGCATTTTCACTCATCTCTATGTATCTTTGTGCACAGGCATGAAATAAATTTGCTCTAATGTGTCTTTTCCTACTTATTAAGCAAAAGATACAATAAAGAGGCAGGGAGTGTGCGAGTGCTCATTTTGTCAATAGTGGGTTATATCATTGGGTGGAGACCCATATAATGAGAGTGAAGGTATACCCACATCCTGGGGAGGGCTGATGTTCTCAAACAGAGGGAATTGTATCTCTCAAGAGAATTGGTGGCTCCTAACGGGTTAGGGCAGTCAAGTATGTCAAGACCTCAACATTGTTCCAAGTATCTCTGAATATGGTCCTTCAAGTAATGAAGAGTGATTGTCACGGTGGGCCCTGAGGGAAGAGGGAAAGAAGGTGTTGAATAGACGGAATCAGGGAACTGTGAGGCAATAGAAGTGTTCCACAAGATCATGCAATGATGGATATAGGACATGTTAAATTACATAAAAAATGTATAAAAGTCTATAGGCTAAAATGTAAACCATAATGTAAAACATAAGATAAGTAAAAATTTAGAAAATTTATAGTCTGAAACATAAACCATAATGTAAACCCCCCCCCCCCCCAAAAAAAAGAGACAGGGAAAAAAAATAAGGCAAGGACAGTATGTTCCTTCTTTATAATGAAATGAAGATTTTTCTTCAGAAAGCAAATCCTTCATTTCAAAATTTTAATGGAAAAATATTTAACAAATAATTACAGGTAGTTAAATTTCTGGAAATGGAAAAGTCCAATAAAATATTATGTTCTTGACCAGTCATTCTATTTATAAATTTTCATTCGCTATTAGTCACTTATCTCTAAGTTTTAAATGCTATGATAGTTGGTGTTTAAAAAGTGGAAGCATTTGTGCTTCAAAAGACACTATCATGACAGTGAAAAATCAACCCACAGAATGGGAGAAAATATTTTCAGATCATATATCTGATGAGACTAGTATCCAGAATATATAGAGAAGTCATACAACTCAACAATAAAAAGAGAATCCATGTTAAATATTGGCAAAGAATTTGAAGACATTTCTCCAAAGAAGTTAGACAAATGGCCAAAAAGCATATGTAAAGATCCCCAAAATGATTAATCATTAGGGAAATGCCAATCAAGACCAGAGTCAGATACCATTTCATATACACTAGGATGGACGTAATCAAAAAGCCAGACAAAGCAAGTGTTGGTGAGGATGTGGAGAAATTGGAACTCTCATACATTGCTTGTGGGAGTGTAAAATCGTGTAGCCACTTTGGAAAACAGTTTGGCAGTTGCTCAAGAAGTTAAACACTGAGTTACCGTATGACTCAGTTATTCTACTCCTAGATATAAACACAAGAGAATTGAAAGCATATGTCTACACAAAAACTTCCATAGGAATGTTCATAGTAGCATTATTCAAAAAGCAAAAAAACCCAAAAGCCCAACTGAAGAAAAGACAAATAAAATGTGGTATAGCCATACGATGGATTATTAGCCATTAAAAGGAGTGAAGTACTGACCCACGCTACAATATGGATGAAACTTGCAAACACTATGTTATGTGAAAGAAACCAGACACAAAAAAGCCACAGATTTTATGATTCCATTCATATGAAATGTCCAGAATAGGCAAATCCATAGAGACAGAAAATAGATTCTGCCAGAGTCTGGTGGAAGGATTGCTAATGGGTACAGTGTTTTTTTTTTATTATAGTTACTGTTGAATAAATTCATGAATATTCTAAAAAAACATGTTTAAAAAACCCAACAATGTGGTGGCTCTTTCAGCAAATACAGACAGCACTCAAGAAATGAACATGAGGGAAGCAGATTTAGCTCAACTGATAGAGCTTCTGTCTACCATATAGGAGGTCCAGGGTTCAAACCCAGGGCTTCCTGACCCGTGCGATGAGCTGGCCCACGTACAGTGCTGATGCACACAAGGAGTGCCCTACCATGCAGGGGTGCCCCCCACGTAGGGGAGCCCCAAGCACAAGGAGTGTGCCCTGGAAGGAGAGCCACCCCATGTGAAAAAAAGTGCAGCCTGCCCAGGAGTGGTATGCATACATGGAGAGCTAATGCAGAAAGATAACGCAACAAAAAGGGCACAGATTCCCAGTGCCACTGACAAGAATGAAAGTAGACACAGAAGAACACACAGTGAATGAACACAGAGAGCAGACAATGGGGGTGGGAGATGGGGGGAGAAATAAATAAAAAATAAATCTTTAAAAAAAAATGAACTTGACTCTTTTATGGTTACTTTAATGTTTGTTTCTACAAAAAGTTTTGATATAAATAAATCTGTAGCCAAATAAAAAAAGGGTGTATTTTATGGTATGTGAATGTTTTAAAAGTCCAATAAAAATGGACATAGGCTCCCTAATACTCTCCACTTTATTTAAATGAGGTAAATGCTCACATGCCTCTGCTTTGCTGGCCTGTTCTTCACTGAAACATTTTCATTAAATGGCTGCTAAAGAAATGTTGGACATGAGCAATATCATTTTGCATATTCATGTATCACCCTGACATTTAATATATTGCCTTTCCCATATTGGGTAAATATATTTTTAACAGGTCACGTTTAGAATCAATGCTCTGACAATCCTCAAAAATCTAATGATTGGAATTTTCAGTTGCTGTAGGAGATGATTTTCATCCAGTGAAACATGTCATCTTGATAGGCAACCACTTTTACTGTGACTCTACTGCTTTTGCTGGGGTGGTATCTATTTCATTGGTTACCTCACCATCCTCCTCAAATTTTCCATGGCTTTTTGCTGTGCTCTGTTGCATCCACCTTGGAAGGCCTTAGGAGAATCAATACACTTGGTAGAATCAAACAAGTTTCCATAGTCCATCATTACAGAAAAATTCCTGCCAAACTTCTTCTAAACTCTCTTTCTTCTCTGTCTTTATATCAATTTTTATTTATTATCCTCAAAAATATTTCTGAGGTGGAGCTTTGCATTTATATAATAGATTAGTTCTTATCGTTCTTGTATTTTCAAATCACACCTGCCAACACAAATCTGAATCCATCTTTCCCAATGGCATTTAACAGTCACATCCTTGACAATTAAAAAATAAATAAAAATAATAACCTTCGTTCAGCTGTACATCACCTGTTAGATACCATCCTTACCTCCTCTTCCCTTTATTTCCCACTAACAGTTCAGCAAAATAACTCCTGCTGAGGTCACCAATAGTCTCAATATCTAAATCAAAGGCTTTTCAGTCCTCCCCATACATGACTTCTCAGCAAGTTTGGCATGGGTGACCTCTCCATCTTGGTTAGCAAGATGGCATCTCTCCTAGTTTTCTTCCTAACTTTCTTGCAGCTCCTTCTCTGTGTCCTTTCCACTCCTCCAAACTCATAAATGGAAGGTTTTCTATGGGAATTTTTCTATATTATCTGTTCTTCCCATTCTATATTTTGATCATAGGAAATTTGTCCACTTCAATTACCATCCCTATGCCTAAGATCTCCAGATTTACATCTCCAGCCCAATCATTCATCTCCAGCTTATTCATTCATTCATTCTACAAATATTTATTGGATGACCTAACATATGGTCTATCCTGGAGAATGATCCATGTGCACTAGAGAAGAATGTATATTCTGCTGCTGCCAGATGAAATGTTCTATATATGTCTTTCAGGTCCTTTAGGTCTAGTTGGTTTCCACCATCGTCCAAGTCTTCAACTTCTTTATTGTTCTGCCTAGATATTTTTCCATTACTGAAAGCAAGTGATATATGGAAGCCTTCTACTATTAATGTAGAACTGTCTAGTTCTCCTTCAAATATGTCAATATTTGCTCCATATATTTTGAGACTCTACTGTTAGGTGCACATATATTTGTAGGTGTTATGCCTCCTTATTGAATTGACCTCTTCACCAATATATAATGACCTTTTTGGTCCCATGTAACAATTTACTTAAATTCCATTTTAACTACTATTGGTATAGTTACCCAGGTTATTATTTGCATGGACTATTTTTTCCATCCTTTCACTTTCAACCTACTTGTGTCTTTGAATTTAAGGTAAACTTCAATTGTTCCATACGTTTTTATCCATTCTGCCTATCTCTGACTTCTGATTAGAGCTTTCAATCCATTTATATTTAAAGTAACTACTGATTATTTTGCAGAACTTTTAGGAATTCCCCATTTATAGGAATCGGAATATCCTCTATTCTCTATGAAATATATCATCCCCCTCTCAGGAGCTCTATTGTGTGCCTTAAAGACTGTACTCCTTTGCCCCAGGCCACTGTGACTTAATTGTTTCTTACACTGTTTTAGCTGTCCACAAGCTGTGTCTGCCTGCATGGCAAATTCTGTGAGGGTGAGCCATAGAAGTATATCCTGCTTCAGTCCTTCAGGCTGCGATCCTATAAATTGGAACCGACACATAAGCACCCCAATATGCACACAGAGGTTACACTGCTTCCTCCAGAACATGGCCAGGGAACCACAATGGGCGTGCCAGGTGGCTCTACATTATGTCAGGGAGGAGGCTGGAGAGGGGTTAGCAAGCTTCCCCCTACTGTTTTTAAAGCTATGCTTTCTTCATTTGGCACTCCATCCAGTTACTTCAAACCTTTAACTGTTTTCTGGACTTTTGAGGAAGATTGCCCTGCCAGTTTTTGCTAGTTGTTCAAATATTCTGTGAGAGAATAGTATCCTGGAGCATCATCCACTGTCATCTTAGTGGATCAGAAATCACCATTTATTTTTGCTCACCATTGCATCCCCAGATAAAATATAGTGCTATCTCATGGTTGGGTCTCCATTAAGTCTTCTTAAATGGATGAATGAATGAATGAATGGTCAAAGAAGAAAATTAATCACCTGAAATCCTATTGCTCCAAAATAGGCAGGTTTGTTTTGATGTAGTTTCTTCCAATGTTTTTTTTTCTCTCTTTCCTATGCAGGAATCTGGCACTCACCACTTGAGCCACATCTGCCCCCCTTCCAATAATTTTAATGCAAATATATTTAGAAAGTTTTATAACATGAGTAGATAATATATATAATTTTACTTCTAACCTTATATCAGAAAATTTTCTGAAATTGTTAAATATTTTCTTTAAAAACTCCTTTTTAATTGCTGCTTAATGTTCTAAATTATTAATCTAGTCTAATGTATTTAAGCCCTTTCCATTATCACATATTTAGGGGATTTCTAATATTTTCACTGTTATAAATGATGTTACAATGACCATTTTTGTACATTTTATGCATTTAAATTTATGGCTACTGACTTGGATAAATTCCTAAAATAGGTCAGAGTTACGATAAAAATTTGTAAGACTTGAGAATACCTAAATACTAAGAAAATAAGGCCAGTGAATGATATTATAAAGTTTATATGTGTCTATGTTGAAACCAATTATTCAGATTTAGACTATATGGCAAGGATAGACTAATCAGTTCATAGCAAACATTTATGCAAATTTTAAAGCCATACCTTGTTCATGGGTCAACACAGGGCAAGATTGACAAAATGTTTTGTAGTATGGACTTATTTCTTGGCAGACTTTGTCCTAAATCCTGAAAAAAAATCTTTTCAAGAAAATACTCCCGGGAAATGGATGTAGCTCAACCAATTGGGCTCCTGTCCACCATATAGGAGGTCCAGGGTTCAAGGCCCAGGGCCCCCTGGTGAGAGCAAGCTGGCCCATGTGGCAAGCCGGCCCACAGAGTGCCGGCCCATGCAGAATGTCACCCTGTGCAGGAAAGCCACCCCACGCAGGAGTGCTGGCCGTTGTGGAGAGTTGGCATGGAAAGATGTCGCAACAAGAGACACAGAGGAGAGAAAATAAGAAGACATAGCAGAACAGGGAGCTGAGGTGGTGCAAGAGGGTAATCTCCTCTTTCCCACTCTGGAAGGTCCCAGGATTGGTTCCCAGAGCCGCCTAATGAAACTACAACAGACACAGAAGAACACACAGTGAATGGACACAGAGAGCAGACAACAGGGGGAATGGGGTGGGGGTGGGGGGCAGAAATAAATTTTTAAAATTAAAAAAAAAGTACTCTCCCAGTTTTTTCTGCTTTATAAAGTCTGGTAATACTATCGATGGCTCAATAGGGAGCTAAAACTCCCTGTTGTTTTAGAAACTCCATAACTTTCAGGAACAATTCCATAACTGTTATTTGACATTTTATAAGATGAATATAAACAAATCCTAAAGACTATGACAATTGCATATGTTTTAAAGTCGTTCCAAATATTTCTTTGGGTAAGTTAATAGAGGTCTTATATCCTGGGATTGAGTATAAGATCATTTAAAGCATTAAGGGGCTAGGACTTCAGGAAGGTGAAATTATCTGACATCTGGTACTTTCCCTCCCTCTATCACCAATTATAGAATTTTCCTCTGAGAAAGGGTCTCAGTTACAAGAGTCTTAAGAAAAACCAAGTCTTCTAGGCAATGTTCTGTTTTTATTTTGTTTTGTTTTCAATAATAGAACATTCTAAACAACTGCAGCAATATTTTCAACAATAAATATGCTTATATATGATGCTCAATATAGTTGTCAGAATCATTCATTTTTCATTTTGAGAACATTCAATTCACAATCTACTCTGTAAGCACATATCAAGCTAGGAAAAGAAATCTATGCACAACATGACCTACTTTTGATGTACTGAATTTTTTCTCAAAAAGAATTAAAACCTATCTTTAAAAAGCCAGACAGAATTGCATTAATACCATTGATGTAAAAACATATTTCAAGAGAGTAAAAATGAGTTGCATTTGTCATGAGGTTTTACCACCAAAAATCTGGGGGTATATTTTGAAAATGCATTTGTTGTTGTATATACTAATATAAATTCTCTCAGTTCTCAGAACATATTTGAATTCACACTCTTATGCTCAGTTGCCTGTTTGGGCAGGTATTTTTTTCTTGAAGGAAAGAATAACCCCATTAGGAAGGCTTAAATTTTGATACTATAACTTTTTTTTCTTACTTATTGTCATGTTTTTCATTTAAGCATGCCCAGAGATATGATTGCCCCCATAGTAGAATTTTATTTTGATTACCTAATTTTACTACTGTTGTTATTAAATGCATTATAAACTTATTTTCTCTAACTTTCACAACAATATGAATGCATGTTTACCCATTTTATAGATAAAGATGATGAGGTCCATAGACATTAAATATTTTGCATAGCATTCAATAGCTAGAAAAGGGTGGAAGCACGATTTGTACCACGTTCTTCCACTCCATCAAGATAACAAATCACATGAGCGTGCTGCATGTAGTTGTATCAGAAATAATATTATACCTGGCCTGTGGTTGGCATTCAGTAAATGACACTTACTTAAAGTTATCATTACAATTTATAGCATCTTATAACTATAAGCATTCCTTTGCCAGCAAAACACCCTATTTAACAAGGGTTTTTCAATCACTGAGTATTCTTTTCCTGTTCTTGTCCATCAGTTAGACATGGAAACTGGGGTAAAGAATTCAAGTGAAAGAGTAAAACCATCCTTGAGAAATAACCTCTGGCTGAACTCCTTCCTCTCCAAATCTACTGCATGAATTTCAGTCTTTATTTTTTATCTGTCCCCCAAGTGCCATCCCAACGTTTTTCTCCTCCACCTGCACAAGTTGAAGACTGTAGTACAATAGAGACAACACAAGCATTTGTCAGTCAGATCTGCATTTGACTCTCAGCCCCATCAGTTACCAGCTAAATAACTGTGGACAAGTTACATGATTTCTCTAAAGATCTTTTCATCTGAAAAGAGAAAATAATGCCTATCCTTTAGGTTTATGCATATTAGAAATAATGTATGAACAGGGTAGTAACTCAGTAAATAAATGCTCTCTTATTACCATCATGATAACCACTGCTTCAGTCAAATCAGACCACATGCCCTCTGCCAAACGCTGCCTGTGCTTTTCACACCATCAGCCTGTAACGTCTCCCATCCAGCTGATGTCCAACCCATTCTTTAACCTAAGTTCAAAAGTCACTTCCAGGAAGCTATCCCAGGTTCCACTATTCAGAAGGGATCTCTCCCTTATTGGAATGGCTGTAGTACTCTGAACTGGTTCATGAAACACACCGTGTCCTACACTAGAGCATATTTATTTTCTACCTACTGTGTCATTAAAGTGTAAGAACTTTGAGGACATGGACAATGTCTTAATCATCTGTTTTCCCCATCACACCTAGCTTAGAACCAAGCACTCAATAAATAGATGACTAAATCAATAAATAAATGATCTTTGTGAATCTGTATCACTTAATATTCTTTTTTTAAATTTAATTTAATTTTTAATTATCTTTTTTTAAAGTTAATAGATGACACAAAACAGTATATTAAAAAATTTAAGAGGTTCCCATATACCCCACCCCTATCTTCTTTTAATTGTATTTTTGAAGATACATAGATCACAAAAAACGTTACATTAAAAAATATAAGAGGTTCCCATATACCCCACACACACCCACACCCCACTCCTCCCACATCAACATCTTCCATCATTGTGGCACATTCATCCCACTTGGTGAATACATCTTGGAGCCCTGCTGCAACACATGGATAATAGTTTACACTCTCCCAGTGGGTTATGGCAGGATACATAATGTCCAGCATCTGTCCCTGCAATATCATTCAGGACAACTCCAAGTCCTGAAAACGCCCTCACATCACATCTCTTCTTCCCTCTCACTGCCCTCAGCAACTACCATCGCCACTTTCTCTACATCAATGCTACAAATTCTTCCATTACTGGTCACAACAATTCTATAGTAGAATTATTTATAAATGTGCAGATATTCCCAAATTCACAGTTTTAGGGAAATAACCCATTTCAAAGTGACTAAACCAAAAAAAGTCGTTATCTTGGCTATTACCAATTACCTAGAACATCTGTACTAGGGTGAATTTGGAAAAAACTGCAATTTCCAGAGGAGCCTTAGGAGCAGTGAGGTGCACTGTAGAAATGTACCCTGAAACAAAATACAAAAAAGAACAGGAATACTGGATGTCATGAGCCGAAAAGGAGAGGTTATATGGAAAATCAGATGAAAAAAAATGCTCCAAACGATAATGAACATCTTTTGGTCAAGAACAGTTCTTGATGTATTTCTGTGAACTCAAACAATCTGATAACCTTATAGACCCCTGAGTTTAAAGGGATGTAATTTTGACAAAAATAAGGCAAGCCAGCAACCCAAATCTGAGTAGGTAGTAATTCATTACCCTGTTGCTAAATATAGCTATTGGTTTGCAGGTTAATCACTGAAGAAAAGCCCCTCACCAAGGGAGAAAGTAGGGACTGAAATGCAGCAGGCACTGGCTCACCAAGCTGTGCACAAAAGCCTGGGCTGCCTGCCTTTTAAAATCTGCTGAATAGCCATGAACGTGAAGAGAAGTAATAGGGACTGTGGAAAGATGGTCCAAATTTCTCCCTTTGGTCACCAAAATCCAAAATCAATCTATCTTTATGGCATCCAATAAAGGCTTCCTCTTCTTCCTTTCACTAGCAGGCATGCACCCCCTAAAACTACCTGCTTTAGAACAGTACTGTGAATTCTAAAAGCTTCAAAAATATTCAGCGTGGCAAATCCTCACCTGCACTTTGACTATGTATAAATTATCTTAGGGCAAGAAAATCTCCTTAAAGTATCAACCATGGAGAGTTTTTTGATGAGTCTTTGAAGAGAGACAGGCTTTCAATCTATTGTTTTATTTAAGAATAACAGTCCTATGTGGAAACCCCACTATTTATGCAAAAATGATCAGATAAAGACTTGCATATGTGCTCCTGCGAGGGAAACTTTCTCTCTCACGACTCCTTCTACTCCTAAAGAGACACTCTGGCAAGCTTGTTTCTTTAAAAGCTTTAGAAAGTAGAGGAAAGGCTGGCAATGTCACTCCATGTGACAGCCACTGCATACAATGAAAACTCCTCTGCCCCTCACCTAAGTGTATTCCATACCACTGGGACAAATTCTGGCTCCCTGCAATCTTGATCTCCACGCACTAATAAAATCATCATAATCCTGGACTTGCATCCTGGCTTGCTTATAGCCTCCCTCCCACACAAGTTGTATAATCAGCAGCATCAGGAAGGCTGAGGGTGAGAGACAGTGGGAGGACAGAGGGTAAGAGCACTGAAAGCAGGGGTCTGCCTTCCAGGTTTCAGGGAACCTCGAAAAGGTGGTGGGAGTAACCTCCCACCTCTAGAAGCTGAAACAATGCAGAGGCAATTATACAGGTGAGAGCAGGACAAAATAGGCCAGAAGAGACACCATGAGGTTCCCTCTGCCTGGAGTGACCTCCCCTGCACCTGTCCCCTCCTTTAGGGAATTCTACCCACCCCTAAGGACCAGGTAAATAAAGGCTCCTCCAAGAAGTCTTTCCCAATCCCCATCTGCCATCTTCCTTTTCCTCCTCCTCCAGGTCCCCCACCACTACACCACTACTCATCTTGATTTTCTCCATATGTCAAGGCATATGTAAATGTGTCTTAGTTATTGTTCCTGGATCTTTCTGTGTTGTCTCCCAAAAACCACAGGTGGAGGGTGGAGACCCAGCCTCATTCACCTCTCTGTACCTCAGAACCAGGCACGGTGCCTTGCACATAGTGGTCTCACATATGCTGCTTCCTTCATCCACTCACCCACGTTTACCTAGTGTACTCTGCCTTGTTAAGGGGATTATTTATTTCCCCATTCCTCAAGCTTATTTCTGTGAGAAACCCCCAGAGTGGGGCATTTGTGGCCTTTTGTCCCGCTCTGACTCACTCCTCCCTGCTAAGACAAATTGTCTTATTTGACTGGAGTGGTTGCCAGAAGGGATTGAGCATGCTCAGTCCTGATTTTATTTTACTCCCTATTCCAGCTTTGGTACACCATCTTGCCTGCATATTTCAAGCACAGTTTGAATTCCGTGTAGTATCAGTAAGGTCACTTGACTATACATGTAAGCCATATCCTAAATTGCATCAGTAATAAAGTTTACATTTTTACTTCATCTGTTTAACTCCTGTGTTTCTTTCAACGGTTCCAAGAGGAAACCAATTGGGAACAAGAGGGTGCTATGTAATATCCTCCTAAAATCTCAATGCTATGTATCCATCAGATTTTAACAAACACATATTTTCCTTAGAAATTCTTCCCTGGCCACCAAAATTTGATTAGGTCCTCTTGCTTTTATATATATTTACTCCCTTAGTGGTACTGGTCCAATAATATATTTGTTTGTAGGATCGTGTTCCTACTTTTTATTATCAAAGAATTTCAAAAGTGGAGAGAATAGTACAAAGGACCCCCACATGCCCATCAACAAGCATCATCAATTATCTATTCATAGTCAGTCTTGTTTCCCCTACGCTTTCACCTACCCCTCCCCCTTTGAAGGAAAAAAACCCAGACAGCACATCATTTCATGTGCAAATATTTCCAAATGTATCTTTAAAAAGTAAGGACTCACCTCTTTTTAGTTTTTTTTTACTTAACCTAATTTTGGGAATTCTTATTTTAATGATTGTTAAAACACACACACACTCCAAGCCCCACCTTTCCCCAGCCCAGATTATAAGCGTGATAAAGACCTTGACTATTTTTTAATCCCAATTTTATCTCCAGAACCTGGCACAGAGTAGGTGCTCAATAAATGAAATAAAAAGGGAGTCAATTTAAAAGGGAACACTAAAGGTCATTTGCAACTCTAGGACCAGCCAGCATCCAGTCCCCAACGTTTGGTGACAAGACTCAGAAATTCCCTTCAGTCCCTGTGACTGAGGAAGTGTTGGCCCAAGCCCCAGCTCCTGGAACCTGGCAGGTGGCTCAGTTCTGACAAATCAGAACAATGTAACATTCTGACCAATACAAATGGTTTTAGGCATAGATACTAACTTGGTCAAAAACAATGAGAGGCACTGAAACTTTCTGGGCATGAGGGAAAGAGGCAAGCACACCCTCCCACTGGACATGTACCTAGAAAATGAGAGATTAATGTCACTGTAAAAGCAGGGTGAATTTGAACATGGAGCTGATAGGAGGAAGATGAACCAAGAGATTCTGAAATCAAGCCCTAGGGAAAGCAGTTAAGTACTTGATCAAGCGTTGCTGAAACCAATGCTACCTGAGGATTTTTAAAGTTCCATTACTCAATAAATACCCTGTTGACTTAGATGAGTTTGGGTTAAGTTTCCAAGATTTTTAATTGAAAGATTCTTTTCAGGGGAGGAGATAAATCATAAAGAGAAAAGAGAAACCACAAGACCTCTTAGATGATAAATAAAATGTACTATTTCTTAGCATACTGATCTAGCACTCAAATATCCTGAGTTCTCTAGGACTCAGATTCTCCATAGGACATTTCTCCATAAGACAATAGATACTCAGAGGAAAAATAAGTCTTTCCTCATTCATTGTGGCCCAAGATTGTAACGCCAACATTATGAAAACACATTCGGTTATTAGACATGATCAACAGGGAAGCCAGAGATAAGCATTTTTAAATTCTCCCCAGCAGAGGCCTTGCCTTCTGCAAAGAATAAGCTCACCCTAGCTGCTATGGAAATCACTTCTTTCCCCTTACACACACAGACATCTTAATTTCAAGCTCCTCTTTTTGCAACAGTACGAAAATATTCACCTGGTGGAGAGACAAATCTCAAAACAACTCAAAGGAAACAGAAAATTCAGCTATATTTAGGCATCCCTTTAAATTCTGACATGATTCTTAAATTCTGTTAGGTGTAAATACATTTCTGGAATCCCAAGAAATATACTTTACACAAGGATGTCAGAATAAACTGTGGAGAGAGAAGAAATGGCTTCAAGAAGCACAGGCACAGATCCTTTGGCAGTCAACTTCCCATTTTCTACCTACCTTTCCACTAAGAAGGAAAGATAACTACACTTTTAAAGAATCTCCTTTCCTTTTACATTCTCAAAAAGATGCATAGCCTGGGAATATTGGTCATTTGAAAGACATCTCTGACCTCGCTGAACATGTATTTACCCAAATCTAGTTTTAAAGATTCATACAGTATTTCTAGGAGACAATGTGGCAATAAAGATCTCAAAACCTTAAAAACAGGCACTCAAGATGACTCCAAATGATATTGTCCTCTTGGTATTAGATCCTTTGTGACGTTCCCTCTCACAATGAATTATGGCTGTGTGACTGTAATAGTTTTCCTATTTCTGGTGTAATATAATAAATTACCACAAACTTAATGGCTTAAAGCAACTCGAAATTATTCTCTTACTTTTCTGGAGGTTAATAGTTCAACATGGGTCACACAAGGCTATAATCAAGGTTGTCAGTAGGGTTACGATCCTTCTAGCAGCTCTAGGAGAGAATCTGTTTGCTTACCTTTTTTAACTTTTAGAGGCTACCAGTGTTCCAAGGCTTGTGGCCCTGCATTACTCTAATGGCTACTTCCATCATCACATCTCCCTCCTTGATTCTGTCACTCCTGCCTCCCTCTTATAAGGACCCTATGAATATATTGTGCCCACCTGGATAATCCAGAATAATCTCTTCCATCTCAAAACCCTTAATTTAATCACACTGCAAAGTCTTTTTTGCCATGCAAAGTAATAGAGTCACAAATTCCAGGGATTAGGATGTGGATATTTGGGGGGGACCATTATTCTGCTTATCACAGTGACCAATAGAATATGATAAAAATAACAGTGTGTGATTTATTTGCCTAAGCCATAAAAAGTATTGCAACTTCTGGCTTGCACTTTTGGATGGTTTGCTTTGAGAAACCAGTTGTCACATGTGACAAGCACCCTGGAGATAGGCCCATGTGGAGAAGAAGGACGGCCTCCTCCCCACAGTCAGCACCAACTTGCCAGCCATGTGTATGAACCCACATACAGTGGATCCTTCAGGCCTGGTCAAGCCTTCTGTCAACCGCAGTCAGCATCTGACTGCAAGTTCATGAGCCACCTGCTACTCCTGAATCCCTAATCCAATAGAAAGGGACTACTTTTGTTTTAAGCTATTGTTTTGGGGTAATTCATTGAGCAACATTATAAGTAACACTCTCTTTGACCCAGCTTTTCCACTTCTAGGAATTTTCCTGAACAAAAAATTCTGAAAAGAGGTGTTGATCATAATGGTTTATTAGTGAAACATTAAAACAACCTAAATATTCCATCATGGAGGGGTTGATTTAATAAAGTAAAACACATCCATATAATAGATGAATATGTATCATTAAAAATCATATTGTAGCTTTCGGTCCCATATTGAACGTGAGCTGGGGAGGCAAGTCCAGTCTTCTCAAAATGGAGGTTAAAACTGCTGCCCAGTTGCTGCCACCCTGACTCCAGCAGTTGCCATCACTGCCAGGGGGTGGGGCAGGGAGAGTGTCATGATCCAAGGGAACCAGAGCAGTTAAGAAAACCATTAATTAGGGAAACGGACTTTGGCCCAGTGGTTAGGGCGTCCGTCTACCACATGGGAGGTCCGCGGTTCAAGCCCCGGGCCTCCTTGACCCGTGTGGAGCTGGGCCATGCGCAGTGCTGATGCGCACAAGGAGTGCCCTGCCACACAGGGGTGTCCCCCGCTCCCCACACGCAAGGAGTGCACCCATAAGGAGAGCCGCCCAGCGCGAAGGAGGTGCCGCTGACGACAACAGAAGCGGACAGAGAATCAAGACGCAGCAAAAAGACACAGAAAACAGACAACCGGGGGAGGGGAGGGGAATTAAATAAATAAAAATAAATCTTTAAAAAAAAAACCATTAATTAGTGTTTTGAACTTTGAAACTATGGGATATAGTATAAGAGAACATTTTGAGAAATGCGGCACATTCATAGATTGTGTGGTGATGTGAGACCTCCAGACAAAATATTCCAAAGACTTTAGTTTTGTGAATGAAGAAAAATTTGTAGGTGATGTTAAAGAAGATACAGAAGAATATAATTTGAGACTACCTTGAAAAGTATGGCAAGACTGAAACCATAGAAGTTATGAAAGACAGGCAGAGTGGAAGAAAGAGAGGATTTGCATTTGTGACTTTTGATGATCATGATACAGTTGATAAAACTGTTGTTCAGAAATACCACACTATTAATGGGCACAATTGTGAAAAAGGCCCTTTCTAAACAAGAGGTGCAGTCTGCTGTTTCACAAAGAGGTCGTGGAGGTGGATCTTAAAACTTTATGGGCCATGGAGGGAACTGTGGAGGAGGAGGAAGGAATTTTGGCTGTGGTGGAAACTTTGGTAGAAGAGGAGGCTATGGTGGAGGTGGTCAGCAGAGGTGGTTATGGAGGAGGTGATGGTGGCTATGGCAGTGGTCCTGGTTATAGTAATAGAGGGGCTATGGTGGTGGAGGACCAGGATATGGAGACCAGTGCGATGGATATGGATGGTGGTGATGGAGGATATGATGGCTACAATGCAGGAGGAAATTTTGGCAATGATAGCTATAGTGGTGGTGGGAACTATAATGATTTTGGAAATTATAGTGGACAACCACAGTCAAATTATGGACCCATGAAAAGAGGCAGTTTTGATGGAAGAAGCTTGGGCAGTCCCTGGTGGTGGTTATGGACTGGGGTGGAAGTGATGGAAATGGTACCAGAAGGTTCTAAAAACTCAACAGAAAATGGCTACAGTTTTTAGCAGGAGAGAGACCAAGGAGTTGTCAGGAAAGCTGCAGTTATTTTGAGACACTCATCCCTAACACATTAGAGGAACTATAAAAATCTGCCACAGAAAGAATGATGATCCATAGTCAGAAGAAATACTGCAGCTTAA